>NC_140591.1:679166870-679901245 GCF_964204655.1 Triturus cristatus
TACATGTGCATCACTGCACACTGGATCTCTTTTGTGGGGGTTAGAGATCAACTATCTGCACGAGGTGTTGTTGACACAGCTGCGATTTTTGAAGGTACTCGGAAACATGCAACTGTAGCCATGTTCGCCATGGAGAAATCTCATACGGCTGAAAACATTTTAGAAGAGTTTCACACCAAGGTTTTGGAATGGCTGCGGCCCAGAGGGCTTGGTATTGGTTTTGTTGCCACAGACAATGTTAGTAATGTACTTAAGGCCATGGAACTTGGTTCCTATTTCAGGGTTCCATGTTTGGCACACTGCATAAACATTATAGTGCAAGACTTTCTTAAAAAAGAACCCATAGTCAGCAATTTACTGGCCATCTGCCGAAGAATATGCACTCATTTCAGCCATTCTTTTAAAGCTCGGAAGCAGCTGAGGATCATCCAACGTGAATTTAGGATGCCAGTCAAGGCACTCATCCAGGAGGTGGCAACACGTTGGAACTCAACGTATTACATGCTTGATCGTCTGTACGAACAGCACAGGTCACTCCATGAATATGTCTGGTACAGAAGCAGTGATGCTAGTGTTAAAGGCATGACCCTTCAGAGGGAGCAATGGACCCTAATTAAATGCCTGACTGAGATGCTGTCTCCTTTTGAGGTCTTCACACGTGAAGTCAGCAAGGAGGACTGTACAATGGGCCAAGCTATCCCATTGTTGCAAATGCTAGAGCATGAGCTGAATAATGTGTCTGAATCCTACAAAGGTGTAGAGGACAGAAGGCAAGCCCATGACTTGGTGGAGAGCTTATCCAGGCGCTTAACTAAAAATGTAAGGATACAAAATAAAATTTTGTCACAAAAACATTACATTTGTGCCACAATTCTGGATCCACGTGCAAAATTAGGACTAGTGAAGACATTCCTTGCTTTTTCCGACAATGATGTTGCCCGCTACAAAAGTTGTATAGCTGAAGCAGCCATTAAGTTTGAAAAGGAAGGGCTGCTAATTAAAAGCCCGCCACATCAACCCACAACAAGTACTGATACTGAAGCAGGCCATGCAGAATCAAGTGCAACTTCGTCGGCTGAGGGCAGTGCGGTTGGCTCACAATCACAACACTCACCATCACCATCGACTACAGAAACAATAACTGGATCATTAGGCCGAGTACAATCATTATCAGAATGGTATGTAAAGATGGGCTATTGTAAGCACAGTGCTGATGCACAGAAAAAACAGCACAAAAGCTTACCAGCAGCAACCCTGAACATTGAGCGGATGGTCCAGGCCTATCTGGACGACCCAACAGAGGTGTACGTTGATCAAAACCCAGTGCAGTATTGGTATAGGAAAAGGTCTGAATGGCCACAGCTCAGCAGGCTGGCGATAAGCTATCTGGCTTGCCCTGTCGCAAGTGTCTCTTCTGAACGTGTTTTCAGTGCTGCTGGTTCCATTGTAACCTTGAGAAGGACCAGTCTATCTCCAAAAAACGTGGAGAGATTAACAATGATCAAAATGAATCAGCACTTCATACCACCGAATTACACAATGCATGAATCAACAGAGGAAGATGAGGACAGCGGCTCAGGTGACGGAAGTATTGTATCAGATGATTACCTACTACTGGAAGAACCCCCAGAGTTTGAGGACGAGCTATACTTCCCTGACAATTAGGCTCGCACTTACTGTCTTCCTCCCTATTTTCCCCCTTTGTTTATGTATCTGTCGTTCCGGTTATAAACTTGTGAATCTCAACAAATCCATTCTCACCGTCTTCTACTCTTCTAATTTAAGATACAAGTTTCAGGTGTTTGCCATTTGACACTACAGTCCTCAGAATCCAGCTCCTCCGCTCGATCATACTGAATCTCCTGCTCAATTCCATTTCCCTCATGAATGATGATTGGATGATGGTAACAACAAATTCAAACTTTCCTTGTCCTTCCAAAACAAGTGGACCATGAATCAGATGACTACTATAGCTATCCTCCTTTCAGAGCCGAGAGAGACTGGCCATTAACTGAAAATAAGATGGAACAGGTAATGATTGATGCCATGCATTGGCCGCAGAATCGCAGACTGAATGATGTAGATTTTGTTGTGTGTGTTGCGCATGAATTGATGTAATTGTGCACTGCCACTAATCAACTTTCTACAGAAAACACTAATTTTCCCCTTCTTGCAAACAAGAAATGTGTACTTCTCCTGCATCTTGGTGATACATTGCTTTTAATTCAATACAGGATGGGGACTCACTCAATCTGCGCAATGCAAATGACTGTGACTTAACAGCACCGTCCATCATGATGATGGCGAAAGAGACGGCCCGTTAACTTAAGATGAGAAGGAACAGGTAATGAATGATGACAATTAATGGCATGCATTGGACACCTGACTCTGAGCTATTGGTCTTTGTGTTTGCGTTGTTTGTTTGTTGTGCACAAAGTGATGTCAAAGTGTACTAGTAGTAATCTATCTTTCTGTACACAATAAAGAATGGCTCAAGTCAGTAATATTTATATTTCTACTCTTGTTGTGTCATAAAAATTATACTTATACTGCAGGCCGATCTTCAGTCAGTAAAAGTATCAGAGATGATGATGAAGTCAGGAGGAGGATGTTTCTGGAGTGGCATAAAACGGAAAAGCCTAAAGGTAAACACGTCAACAACAACCACAGCAGACCCAAATGTCTGTGTAGAAGTTGAATAGAGTGTAGCGGTGGGATGACTGCAGTGCATTGATTTTACTAACTTAAACTGTAAAATGCTATGTTTGGAATGGATAATGTGCTTTGCGTTTGTCCAACTCTTTGAGAGAAAAAAAAAGGACTCTAAAGTGTTAACGTAGGATGTGCTAATGGTAAGCACTGTGGGCCTGATCTCTCCTGTTACTGTTGAAGGTCAATGCTGGAAACAGACTAGAGTAGAGATGATGCATATGCATACATGCCACCTCGGAAAGTGTTCTTGTTGCACTACACCATCACTTGTGCATTTGTTTTCACTTGATTTCTCAATATCCCCTTTGGTTTTCAATCTAAAATTACAGTCCGGGCCTTGGCCAAAACTTTGTAAAACATTACAATGCATATTAATTACCTTACCAATCAATCACCTTTTTTTTCCAGCCGGGGAGGGGCGAGGCAACACACCCAAGATTGATGGACGAGAGGAGCAAGAGGAATGCCGAGATGCAAAAATCCAGTCCACATTTTTGACCAGGATAACACTGTAACAGTATCCACTTTTAACTTCTTTTAAATAATTTGATTAATATCTTGTATACAATCTTTACAACAGTGTGTTCTTGGAGCTGTTATTATCAATCATCATTAGGTTTGCTCTGTGTTTACGATTCTTCACTACCAATATTTAAAATTTCTATTTGCTATCTGTTAAAGTATTAAGGCCGGAACAGAACAAGAACTAGAAGTGTATGTAATCCGGGTCTCTCATCATCATGCGTGCATTGCCTTTTTCTCCCTTAACATATGGATATGGTAGTCTTCAATGATTGTTGTTTGTGTATGTATGCATACTGTTTTTCTATGTCAAACCTTTCCCAAAATCCCCCTTCCCATCCATTCAACAAACCCTTACCCTCTTCCCCCGGGCTGTGTGACTTATTGTCGAGGTGTAACTAAATTAAATTTACACCAATACTTAATCACACACTTGCTGGCGCGGATGTGGTGAAAGCAACACTACTTCAATTTCAATGCAGAGCGGTGATCTTCTTCTGCTTGCCCACCCATGAGTAGGATATTTCAGAGGTTATTTTATTTAACAAAGGAACGTATACCTCAGCATGAATTGCCGGCATTGATTGGATTTGTTTGTTGTCATTCCTCATATACAGCACTAACTGTTAGACTGTAGGCATAGTCAAGTGACTCGAGTCAACACAACTATAGTTTGTAACTCTGTCTAGTAGGCTATCCTCATAACCACCATTCAGTTTTTTTGTCAAATATATTTGAGCATATAATTGTTGCTCGGTAAGTTCTGTAATGTACTTCATTCAACTACTCCTCTAACAGTCTCTCAAAGGCAATTGACTGTCTCCTTTTCTTTTTTTGGAAATGCTGCTACCCTGACAGTGTCTACTACTACTACTATACTACCACCACCACCACCCCAATCATGGCATGTATGAAAAAGCAAACCATCTTCACCATGCAGTCAGTGCTGTGCCACAGTTGAACATAAACATCAAGCACCGGTAAGAGAGAAGTTTGGGGGAGGCAGAAATAATAATGGACATGTTGTCAATGATTTCATTTTCACACACCACTCCAAAGAATGCATAGACTAGAGGACAGACTGAAAGTACTAGAAGGACCAGTCAATGAGTGAGGTGTGTCGCATCTATCTGTTTGTGTCTTATACAGTCAGCAAATTATTGAAATCAAACACAGGCTATGGGCGGCCATGCACCAGCAAGGAAACAGTGTGATGTAAAACAATTACCCCACCTACAAAACATTAACAACATTGCATGTAACATGGAAAAATATATTTAATTTACCCTAACAAAAATAAACTAAACCCACAAAAGCTGACCCACCCCCCTCCCTAACCCCAACCACTGTCCACAGTAGAAAAGAGTCTTAACGGCCAAACGAGTAAAGAACAAGAACAGGAATTAAAAAAGGGGCAGTGACAGGGACTAACTGGTGGGGCGGGACTGGAGGAGGACACGCATCTGGCGCATCTCGTCCTCTAAATGGGCGACGCGGCGTCTAAGGCCGCGGCAGTTGCAGCCACAGTGGGGGGGCACCGGAGATGGCACGGTGGCGGCGGGCAGCCTCCAGACGGTGGCGCCGTACCGCTGGAGGGCGGTGGCTGGGGCCCGGGGCACTGGAGGAGGCTTGAATTGCTGCTGCAGTCTCCTCCTCCTCCTCGGCTAGGACCACCAGCCGCCGGTATTCCTGCTGGATTGCCTCCAGCTTCCGGCGCCGTGCCTTGGCAGCCAACTCCTTCCGGTTGAGTTTCGGAGTAGCTGTGTATCAAAAAGAAAAAAACAAGACAATTGTAAAATATAGTCTTAATAAAACAGTAGGACAAGGTAATTATTTATACACATAGTGGCATGGTAGAGTAGCACTATAAAATAAAGCACAGTAGTACATAACATTTTAAATGTCGCCCGTGCTTCTTCCTTCCACCTGTCTTACACTTTTTAGTTGAACAGTGCACCAGGTGCTCTTCTCCATAAAACTTTCAAAGCGGAGTTTAAATCAGATAGATGAGGCCATTGGTTACTCAATACTCCGGCTCCTAGTCCTATACCAATTAAAGGGAATTCTAGTCTTCTAGTTCACTCTTCAAACGTCCCCAACAACTCATACTTTGTCCGCCCGCCATCCGACTGCTAAAAAGGGTGGGGGTCCCGTGGGGACAATTAATTAGGATGATGCGCCCGGCACAGAGGCGGGCGCAACCTGTTTTTTTTAATTTAAATTCTGGTTGGCTTTGCTGAAAGCAATGCTAAAATGTTGTGCTGCTTTTCCAAGCACAACATGACGGGCCCCGCACGGAGCCTGTCACGTTTTGCTTTGAAAGTCGGGGGGGTACCATAGCATAGGTAGGTACCCTCCATGGGGGCCCCCAAGCATACTCTGCAATGTGTGCATGCCTTTCCGTGGCGGACGGCAATGCCGCCACGCAAAGGCATTCCAAAATGCAGATTATATGGCTGGCGGTGTGGTGAGAGAGACACCACCACCATATTGAACCCTTTTCCGCATGGACATGTCTGAATATTTTCTACAGGGATGGCAGGAGGTTTGCCCCTGCGGTGACGGCAGTGAATTCCAGCCGGCCCGGCGGGGACAATACGCCCACCATCCTAATGGGGCCCTAAGTCACAACTGTACAGTATACATATACATACAGTACACCCTTGCAGTGAGTGTGCTGTCAAGTTAAACAATAGTTAAGGATTATGAATCTAACTTACCACCGCCTGCCACTGGTGCTGCCACTCCCCCTACCGCTCCGTTGCTATCTGCAACTGCCGCATCCTCGCCCTCCGCGTCGCCTCCGCTGGCCCCGGCAATGGTGGTCGGTAGTGCGCCTAGAAAACATTACACATTTCTTAGGCGTCATATACACCTCCCCCCTATTGATCAGTAGCAAGGTTGAAAAATGAGTTTATACTAACATACATCACTAGTACAAATCAGGTAGTAGTAGAGTAGACACTAATAGTTATATGATCATTGTAGCCTTTGCTTGATTAGCCCTAGCCATGCACATGTGGCGTTACCTTTACCCTGCAGCTTCTTAATACACCTTTGAGCCCACATGACCTGCCTCACACTGCTACTGTCTAGTCTACGCACTGCGTACAAGCGGTCAACAAACATTAACAAGCCACTTTTTTAGGAAGAACTGGTGTACTACTGTTACTGTTAGTCCATATTGCTTATCCATAGATGCTACACTTTTTGGCACGGCTGAGAAATGCTTGCAAGTTGCAATATACTAACGCACACCATTTCTTTTTTCGCATTACAGACGCAAGATTCCCTTCTACGAACCAGAGCTTCTGAACGATGCACCAACTACCAGTACTAGGTTCTTCTGAGGTGAGGGGTCCCTTCACTCACATCTTCATTTATAAATTTATATAAACTAAATTGCTATGGGATGGTGGTGCTGCCTTCCACAACTGTTCAGTTATCATTATTTAATTCCCAACTGTATAAGTGTAACAATATATATTGTTTTAATGTTATTGATTTGCCAGTTGGTGCTGCTAAGAAAACAGTGTACAGACCTTCTCAAATTGAAATAAACATTTTAAACTTACATAGACTTGGTGGTATTTGGTGTGGACTAACTTACACGAGTGAGCAAATTAAAGTAAGGGTGTGCATGTGAATTGCTTCCACGACAGAGGTTGGGTGTGTTATGTTCTGGGTTGTGTACTTGTTGGGTATCTTGGGGGGAGGGTTCCGAGACCTAATAGGTATGACAAGACAGTACTATAGTCAAGCAGTGGAATTGTGGTGCGGAATTTCTGATTGAGGTGTGCAAGGAAGGTCCAACCTACCATCACCAACATCCTATTTTCTGGTGCAAATGTATGTGCAAGATCCCTACAACAGTGGTATGTCCTATAGGGTATCATATCAAAATATTAAGAAATCTGGTAGGGCTGTTGTTGCTGTGAATTTTCAAAGCCTCAACATCAATAAGAGTAAAAGTAGTACAAGACAACGACCCAACGGATTGTACGAGCTACTGGTGAATATGAGTTTTATATTACAACCTTTCACAAAGAGTGGCACTGGCCAACTGGGCAAGACTAGCTACTACAGTACAGACAGACTGATAGTATGTAGTAGTAGTAGTAATACTCAGAGTCATCATAGCGGAGGCAGGGATAAGATTTTTGAAACCGTACAGATCGAAGGATAATTGGTGGTAAAAAATAGCATTTGGAAACACACTATAGTTCGGGAAAAATGGGGCAGTAAAAGTTATGGAATAAGAAATATTATTAAAAACAAGAAGACTTACTGGGGCCAGCAGAGGAGCCCTCAGCGGTGTCCTCCTGGTGGTGTTCCTGTCCCGCCGACTGCCCAGTCCCTGTCGGTTTGCCCCTTGGTGCTGATGAACAGGAATGATATAAGAAAGAGACAAACATTGATGGATGGTGTCAAACAAATACAATATTTTTCAACAACGGTCAAAAAACACTTATGTAAACAACAATTGCAATAACTACATTGACCGATCTCATCTGGTCAACATGTAATATGGGGGGATTCGCAGTTCGACTACTTAAGTTACTATTTATCAACAGTAATCCAGTCTTCCATTCTGATTCCAGAAAACGAAGTTACAACTAAGCCTAAGTAGTAGTACAACGTACCACCCAACCTAGCCCACCTATTCCAGGCATGCCAATTGTACATTAAGTATGCATTTCCACTGTATTCCTCAACAATGCGTATGGTCCAATCATGGAGGACACATGAACATGACTACATTTTTTGTATACACCAAATTTTGGTTTGATTGATGCTGATCTGCTACTGCTAAGTAACTGTTAAGCCTACCTCCACTCATTGAACAAACTAGAAAAGGTTCTAAAGACTGCCGTACTAGCAGCACGTCACGTAACTGAGTGAGGGGGGGCATCACGCATACCACTAACCAATTAGAAGCTCATACAAAGTACCTAAACCTAAGTATCAATCCGCCCCTATCTATTAGTGACAGGACAAAGTAAGGAGTGGACGTGAGTCACTGTAGCATTACGTAACTTAATTTCTCTAAAATAAACTCGTAAAGAATCACGCTAAGCAAGCGCAAACGCAAAGCTGCAAACAAGTAAGATTAGTAGTAGCGCAGAAGAGCACCTGTGTCATAATCACAGAAGACTTTTAAACGTTATTAACCTGGAATGTATTGTAAGCAGCAACCTTCTAGCTGGTTGGAAGGAAAAAAAGATATTCGCAATATATAACATAGAGCAGAAGAACAGACACAAAGTTGTAATAATTAAATAGGTACTCACCAAGCCCCGGGACCTCCACTCCTAGCAGGTCCATCAGGTCCTGCTCACGGTCCAGGATGTCGGACCACCGGTGCGTCAGCTGTGCCTGGGTGCGCCGGACCCCAGATATGCGCGACACTGCCTGGCGCACCTTCCCCCACTGCTGCCGACGCTCCCGGAGGCTGTACCCGGACCCAGGCCTGCCACCTGCTGCCAGGGTTGAGGGGAGGTGGCGCTGCACAAAGAAAATTAGTGCAGCCAACTCCACCTCCCCAAATAAGGCCCGTGCCTGCACCCCTTGTGGGCGCCGCCTTCCGCAAGGAAGGCGGTCGCGGCTCTGGCTGCGCCGGCGAACAGCCCTACCCTTGGACATGGTTCTGGGGACGGGGCGGGAAAGAAAAGGTAAAATAAATAAAGGAGTAAAGGAAATAAATAGCAGGCAATAGAAAGAGAAAAAGTAGCTAAAAAACAAAAAAAAAGTAGACAAAAACCAAAAATATAGAAGCAGGAAAATAGTTAGAGAAATAATAAGTAATAAAGATCCAAAAAAAGTGGCTATAAACAAAGGATTGAAAAGATTTAGGGAGGATTGAAAATCAGGCCCCAGAACCATGCAATAGAGTGAAAAACAAGATGGCCGCGCCCATTGCGACCACGTGCGCAAGTTTGCGCGATATTCAAGTAAAAGCGGTCGCGAACAGGAAATATCGACCGCGAACAGGCGCGCACATGCATTGCGCGACCCGGAACAGGAAGTAAGCATCGCGAGAGGGCGGGACAAGTGAAAACAAGATGGCCGCGCCTGTAAGCAACCGCATGGGTAAGTTGGCGACCCGCGATCACGCAAAAAATACCGCGAACAGGCGGGGAAAAAATGTCCGCGTCTTCGCGATATTTCCGGCGTGTTTGCGGAGATTTTCAGCATTTTCGCGATAAGTTGCGAAAGTTAATTTCGCAAATTCCGCCCACCCCTAATTTTGACATAAGTTAATTTCCAAAGTCACAGTGTAATATGTAAAGGTATAAGGTAAATGTATATCACACTTGTTTCCCACATAGTTAGTTCACGACCACAAGAATCATTCATGAAATAAAACACAGCATCAGGGCTTATAATTGACGTCCAATATGTTAAACTAGCCCAACTGGCTTTTGGAGTGGCTCAGCCTCATGTATTCTATGCTTTAAAAGGATTAAAGATGTTTGCTGCATCGAACAATTTAAGTGGCAAAGTCAATATTAGAATAAAAATAGCTCATTTAAAGTCATTCCTGTTGACTACGTTCAACTGATAGCACTGGCCTTTAGATAACTAGACCCATATTTATCAAGATTTTGCTTCTACCTTGCGCCACACAAGTGGACTTGTGCCACACAAGTGGATGCAAGGGTGATGCAAATCCTAAATAAGATTTTTCAAGGGTCACAACACCACCTTGTGTGGCCCTGCATGGCCTGATAAATCTAAAGTAACGCAAAGCAGTGCAAATCGCGGCCTTGAATTACTCTGTGGCAGGGTGTGCCATGAGTGGAGGGCATGGGTGTTCCCACACATCCAATCATAGATTCTCACACATTCTGAGGTATCCAACTTGATGACGGCTTTTGTTTATTTACATATGACAGAAATACTGAAGAATGGACATGATGATATATTTAGTGGAAAACGTCATTATTTTTGGCGATCTACTTCAACTTACTCCAGTTAAAGGGGAACCAATTTTCACAAGTTTAACAGATAAAGAAATGAGAAACTCCTAAGGTGGTATACTTAATGTTAATATTTGGTTACATTTCTCAGACAATGAACCTACACAAAATATGGGACAAGCAGATGATGAAGATTATGGGGAAATTTGGCTAGGAATCGTTACAGATAGAGCCAAAAACAACTTCTAAGAAGGACGTCCACTTTATTCCCACATTTGAAAACTGCAGAAAAAGTTATGCCTTCCCTTCTTTTATAAGGACTACCTGTTGTTTGTTTAATGCC
Organism: Triturus cristatus; assembly: GCF_964204655.1. Taxonomy (NCBI): domain Eukaryota; kingdom Metazoa; phylum Chordata; class Amphibia; order Caudata; family Salamandridae; genus Triturus; species Triturus cristatus. Next base: position 679,177,368 of record NC_140591.1, read on the forward strand.
AACCCTAAACAAGTGAAAGGATTTAAATATGGAAATATTATCTAATGAACAGGAAGAAATTATACTTTTACCTTGCAAAGATTAATTTAAAACTCACAGAGAAAATATTCCTATAACAAAAACCTGATGTACAAAAGTATTTAACATGGAAAAATCTGACGCGCAGACATGTAAGGCTGTAGTTTGTTTATTTGATTTTTTTAACCGCATTTTAGCTTATTCATGCTAACCTCATTTCAGCTTCACTTCTTTAAGCCCGACGACGACTTAAGATCAGTTTAGTCCCCTCTGCTCCCTTATTTTTTCTACCAGCCGTGTTGTGTCTTGCCCGCTCTCTGTTCCACCGCGGGTTTTCCCATTTGTGTGTAGAGAGCAAGCATACACGCACTCAGCAACATTTCCAGCTAGGGAAGGAGCTACAGGGCTAGCAGTCTAGATGCTCCCTGACTCTATTTGTTCACATGTCCGCATTGACGCACAGGGGACGAACAGACCTATACACCTTTATTTTTACTAATACAAGTTTGTTTTATTTAATTCTTTTATCTTTATTTTAGCTCTATTCATGCAACCGCATTTTAGATGTATTTCATTGAACTCGACGATGACCTAAGATCAGTTTAGACCCCTCTGCACTCTTACTTGTTCTGCCTGCTGTCTTGTGTCTCGCACGCTCTCCGTTCCATAATGAGTTTTCCCATTTGATTGGAGAGAGCGAGCGTACACGTACTCAGCAACATTTCCAGCTAGGGACTGGAGCTACAGGGTTAGCAGTCTAGCTACTTCCTGACCCTAATAATCACATGCCCACTCCGCAGCGCAGCGGAAGCACCACCTGCGAGCCGAAGGCAAGCCTGTCTGTGCCCGTAGCCAGGAGCCAGGACGCCTGCATCTCTCAGGTTAGAAATTGGGTATGGTCAGAAATTCACCTTTTTGGCGATGGAACACTGCTGTAATGATAAAACAGAAATCTATGGGGCATATTATCAAGACAGGCGATAAAATTATCGCCGCTTTAGCGGCAGAAAACTGCCGCTAAAATGGCGATAATGGGCTTGATAATATGCTCTATGGAATTCCAATTGAAGCCCATGTTAGATGTGAAGGACAGCTAACATGGGCTTCAATTGTAATTCCATAGGGCATATTATCAAGCCCATTATCACCCTTTTAGCGGCAGTTTTCTGCCGCTAAAGCGGCGATAATTGTATCGCCTGTCTTGATAATATGCCCCTATGTTTTTAGAATTGAGCTCTCATCCCATCATTGCTGGAAAGGGCCCCTTGTATACCGACCCCTGGAGCACTCTATGATTTTTCGCTCCAATTGATGGAACTAATTGCCCCCATACAATTACAACCGAACATTTCCTTTTATTAGGGGATTTTAATATACATAGTGAAATTGCATCCAATACGCACCAATCTGCTCCTCGCCGACTTGGCTTCAATGGTACTGGAAAAGATTAATGAAGGCCTATCTCACCTAGCAGGGCATACGCTGGATCTCATTCTGACCAACTCTTTAAACATTGATTGTGAGGCTCCTTGCCCTCTTATATGGTCAGACCATTCCCTAATTGATTTTCAAATCATTGGGCCCAAGGTGGAGCCTGCCCCATCTGATGCTCCCTACAGTCTCACAAGGCAGTGGCACAAAATTACACCTGACACCTCTATGAATACATTTTCGATAAATATAATTTGGGAATCAAGGAATATCAACAACTGTTTAATTGACTACCATACTGCAGTAAAATATGCTATAGATAGCCTGGCCCCTCTGAAATTGCAACCTAACACTGTTCGATGATCACATGCAGCTTGGTTTTCCCAGAAACTACATGCAGAAAAAACCCTTTGCAAACAAATTGTAGAGACATTGGCGTCACTCCCACGACCAGCCACAGCTATCTATCATAAGAACCTAAAAAATGCCCGCAAAGCTTTTAATGCCTCACAACTTAATCAGGCAGGGAATGCTCCTAAAGACTTATACCAAATCCTTAAAGCTTTCACTAACCCGAAGGCTTGTAGCAATGAGATCGCCCATCTCAAAAACTTTGCGATGAGATTGCCAATCATTTTGAACACAAAATTAAATTGATCTAAGACAAATTCACTGAAGGTAGGAGCCTCTTGAGTTAAACTTTAAATCTCTGTCCTCTTACCTCAACTAATGGGCATCTCTTAGACAGACTTACTCCACTCACAGTAGATACAGTTGAGACAATGTTGAAAGCAGCCAAATCTAGGTCACCCTTGGATTTAATTACAGCTGGAAACTCTTCCTTGCTGCACAAATACCTCGCTCCCTCTATCTGCACAATACGTAATCTCTCTATGAGGTAGAGCCAGCTTCCAACAGAGTGGAAGGCTGCACAAATAATCCCCATCTGAAAAAAAAACAAATTCCCCAGTAGTGGCCCTATCTAACTACCGCCTGATCTCTCTTTTGCCTCTACTGAGTAAACTCTTAGGAAAGCACATCAACAAACTGCTCTCAATATATACTGAGTCCAGTGGATGCCTTGACCACTCACAGTCTGAGTTCAGACAAATGTACAGCACAGAGTCAGCACTGATTGCTGTCACAGACAAAATACGATACTCCCTCGACAATGGGCATGTGGTCCTGTTGGTGCTGCTGGATCTGTTGGCAGCTTTGGACACAGTATCTCATTCTATTCTGCTCAGGAGACTTAATGAGAACTGGATTTGTGGATAAGCCCTACTATGGTTCTCGTGCTTCCTTACCCATAGGACAGAGACCATCAATCTCGGACCCTTCCGCTCTCGAACTATTTCTTATTTAGGTAATCACAAAATGTGATTTCTACTGGGTCACATCACATGTGATTATTTCTTAAAGGCCTTTGAACATAGCAAAAGGCTGGTATTTTATACTTAACTGGCGGATATTGCAATTTGGCCCTTTGAGAAATGCATAAGGCCTTTGTACATCTGGCACTAAGTCCCTAGTAAGGAAGTACTACATGTACCCAGGGTCTGTTAATTACATGCTGCTAGTGTCCATGCAGCACTCATTGTGCACACACATATGTGTGCCTTTACACATGAGTGTGGCCTGCCAGTGTGTGCCTCTTTACACAGCCATTTGGACCTGGCATAATAAACCTCTTGGCAGGGCTGGACCAAACTTTGTATTACATAGAGGTCACCCCGAGGTAGGACTAAAACAGGCCGGAAGGCATGGTACATTGTACTTCAAAGGTTCCACATGTACTTTGAAATTTGATATGTTCTGGCAGTGATAAACTCGTGAATGCATGGTAAATATCAACAAGTAGAAAAGTAGATATTGGTGTTTAAGCAATTGATAAAACACTATGGAATAGTAAAGGTGGATTTGGAGTGACAATTCAATGAATGACACCTTTTTAATGGAACATTATGCTGTCCTGATCATTTGGTGACTGTTGTGGTATCTTAGGTCACATGACCAGCTGTAGCTTGATGTTTGTCTTTGTGTATTGTTCACAGACAGTGAGACAAATGGCCATAGTTGTTGGCAGGATGGACCATCCCTGACATGATAAGGGGGAAGAGCTATTACTAAGGGTGGGCGTAGTTCGCGAAGTAGCACTTCGCGAAGCTACGCAAAGTGAAGTTCGCACTATGCGAGCTACGCGTAGCACTTCGCGAACTGCGTAGTAACATGTTCGCACTGTGCAAGATGTTGTTTTCAATGATTGCACAGTGCGGACAAGCAACCGGCACTGTGCAATCATTGAAAATGGCATCTTGCACAGTGCGAGCTGTAGTTTTCTGCTGCTCGAGTAGATTTTTACTCGAGCGGCAGCTTTCTCAACGCGAACTGGTAGTTTCTCATCGCGAGCGGTCGCGAGCATACGCGACCCCTCGCAATGAGAAACCTGACCTCCTCGCGTTGGGAATCTCGCCGGGAGGTTTATTTTCCATGCTCGCGATCGCGAACAAGGAAAAAGTCTCGCCGGGATGTCATTTTGCTTGCTCGCGGTCGCCAACTTGACGTTGAGGACCGCGAGCAAGCAAAAAATGACCGCAGCACTACGCTACGCGTGTTCGCACTGTGCTACGTGCAGTTCGCGTAGTGCGAAGTAGCGCGAACTTCGCACACTACGCGAGCGTAGCGTAGTGCTTCGCCCAGGCCTAGCTATTACCTAGCACATCACAGAAACTCTGCCTGAGCTGAGTCACAAAGGGTTTGAGAATAGTGTTATGTCACCCAGGAGAAGCTGGGGCCAGGGTAAACAGGCAGTATAAACATAACACCTCTGGAAATGGAACACTCAAGTACCTGATTCTTATTTAAAGTGGGCACCAATTAAAATATGTAGGGGCCTCATACCCAATGGTTCATTAACATTAAAAATCTGGAGATGTGGGAGACTCAAAAGCACTACTCTGGTGCTCAGCAAGAAGAACTGCTGCTCTGTTGTCCTGTTGGCCTGCTTCCAGATTTAAAGTAGTGGGCATGGTTCTTCAACCCAGAACCATCTCAGTATCCTCAAAAGCTAGTTGGCTGGCATCTTGACCAAGGTCTCTGGGGCAGAACAGGCCCAAAGCACATTTATCCAAGCAACTTGCCTGTGTCTGCTATGAGTACTACCACCCAAGTGGTCCCACCACACTCCTGGACTCTGGGAAGTGAGCATGCTGGTGCTCTGCCAGCCTACTTGTGATCCTGTGCAGCTGACAAAAGGCAGCACAACACCTCTCCTCACATCCACATCAGAACCAGTGCAGTACAATGCATACCCAACAAAGGGACTCCCTATGCTCGGCAACCCAGGATTGAACAAAATACCTTTGGTTGTGCAGGCCTAAATGTGTACCTGTGTTGGGCCCAAACTCCATTTCATTTGCCCTATATTAGTGAATTTTTCACAATCCGGCACAACAAGATCGTTACATTTGCACTTTTTGCTTCTATTACAGTTAAAACTCATAAATTGCATACTTAGGTTCTCCAGGTTGGGATTTTACAACTTTTGGCCTCAAATAATTGTTTTACCTAACTTTATTTATTGGAATTTATTGTAGTAATAAGGTACTGTGTTCATTTAATTACAGTTTGAAGTACTGCATACATATCCTAGAGCACTTGCATTAGGGCAGATGGGATAGCCATCACAAACCCTAAATCAGGCCCTAAGTGATTAGGATACTTCCATATGAAAAAATGCATGTTGGTTGCTAGAAAGTGCTAATGAAAAAATCATAGTGATAAAAGAAGTATTAATGTGATGGACTATAATGATTTTCTGGTGATTTTGTTGGAATGCTTGCAACTTAAACTGATGCAACAGGAAGGAAGATCTACATATCAGTGTAGCTAAAGCCCCTCTTTCAGTAATCCTTCTTAAAGTTCTTTTATTTTTTGATCTCATAAGATATAGCAACAGCTGTGTTGTCCAATCATACTAAGTAAATGACTAGTGGCTCTTGCAGTTCTATGTGTGTATTATTCAGTGAAGTGTATCAAAAATAGTGACAACGTATAGGTCCAAAACTTTGTAAAAAAAATCTGGTTCTTTGAAGACACTTCAAAGAACTTGAAATCTATGGTAAACAAGCTCTAATCCATATTACAGGTACATAATCACTCTTAGTCGAGAAAATAACTCAGCAAGAACCCAGTAGAAACATACACTTCAGCCTGTTGAAAGATTTTTTCAAGACCTTTCCTCTTCTTTCTAGGGGACTGTTCTTTTTCCACATAAGAACACTAGGGACTTTATACATTTCCTGGTCAACAGCATTAAAGAAATGTTCACAAAGCTTTAGTTTCTCTAAATGTGATGTTTTAAAGCTTATATCCCTATGTCAAAAATGTCATGAAGGTACAGCACTGATTGAACACAGTCAATAATGCCATACCTAGAGGCAGAATAATAGTGTGCAGCTGTTACCTACCATCAGGGTATGAAGCAACACAGAGAGGAAAATTATCTAGTAACTCTTGTTAAAGCGAAATGCCAGTGGTACTGATAATAATCAAAAAGGCTGTTTCCCAACAAAAGACTGGCTTGTATATAAACCAGTGGTCAGTTTAAAAAAATAAATGTTTACATTGTTGTGGTTGAGAAGGGGAACAACCTTTACAATGCAACTTTTACAACGCACTACACTTACAACGCATTTTTTACAACGCAACATCCACTACAACGCATTCCATTACATAGCATGACACTACAACGCATTTTTAAAAACTACCTTTACAACGCATTCCATTACATCGCATACTACCTTTACAACGCATACCATTACAACGCATAATATTACACTACACTATCCAACACTTACCCTACTGTTGCACCCCCTGGAGTTAGAATAGTAATTTTTACCCCTATACTATCCAACACTTACCCTACTGTTGCACCCCCTGGAGTTAGAATAGTAATTGTTAGCCCTATACTATCCAACACTTACCCTACTGTTGCACCCCCTGGAGTTAGAATAGTAATTTTTACCCCTATACTATCCAACACTTTCCCTACTGTTGCACCCCCTGGAGTTAGAATAGTAATTTTTACCCCTATACTATCCAACACTTTCCCTACTGTTGCACCCCCTGGAGTTAGAATAGTAATTTTTACCCCTATACTATCCAACACTTACCCTACTGTTGCACCCCCTGGAGTTAGAATAGCAATTTTTACCCCTATACTATCCAACACTTACCCTACTGTTGCACCCCCTGGAGTTAGAATAGTAATTTTTACCCCTATACTATCCAACACTTACCCTACTGTTGCACCCCCTGGAGTTAGAATAGTAATTTTTACCCCTATACTATCCAACACTTACCCTACTGTTGCACCCCCTGGAGTTAGAATAGTAATTTTTACCCCTATACTATCCAACACTTACTCTACTGTTGCACCCCCTGGAGTTAGAATAGTAATTTTTACCCCTATACTATCCAACAATTACCCTACTGTTGCACCCCCTGGAGTTAGAATAGTAATTTTTACCCCTATACTATCTAATACTTACCTTAAATGCAATTTAATATTATGCGTTGTAATGGTATGCGTTGTAAAGGTAGTATGCGATGTAATGGAATGCGTTGTAAAGGTAGTTTTGAAAAATGCGTTGTAGTGTCATGCTATGTAATGGAATGCGTTGTAGTGGATGTTGCGTTGTAAAAAATGCGTTGTAAGTGCATGCGTTGTAAAAGTGTGCGTTGTAACGACATACATCCGGTTGAGAATGGTTTACTGTAATTGTGTAAGAGCAACATATTAGAAACATCTTTTGACCTTCCTGTGTATTTTGGTGTGCAATCAAAACTGTGCCACAATGCAACAACGAGTCTGAAATTTCTCAGACTGTAACTGCTGAGAGTCAGCTGAAAATATGATTAAATATTTTACCCTGGGATAAGTTGTACTTTAAAGGGTATTAGCAATACATTTTTACTTCAGTAGAAAACATACAATTCAGTGTGAGATGTTCAATACTTTTCAATTGCCTAGTAACTAATATGAGGGTCTCCATCTTAAAAGCTAAAACCAGAAAATATTTTTTTTAATGATAGTGCTTTAGTCAGATAACAATGGGATAAATAGTTATGTGCAGAATCCTTTCCCTATTCATAAGAAAATAGTTATAATGAGTTTTTATTTCACATAGTGACAGAGTCTCATTAGCGGAATCAATGGTTTTAAATTTTTTTTTAATAGATCTGACATTTTGAACATTGAGCTGTCTGAGTGAGTATGTGTGCAGTGAAATATTTGATATTGTCCGCTGCTCCAACTAAGTTTGTAGCAATAATGTAGTCTTTCCAGTCAGAGAGTTTGAACTTTATTTAGAGGTCAAATCACTATGGGCCTAATTGCAAGTTTTTGGTGGAGCAGTGGTGGAATAATGCAAACCACCGTGCTTGTCCTGTCCGTGCACCAGATTATGACTTTTGAGTAGTGTGGCAGGTGGGCAAAGTGCCCGTCTCATGGTGGTGCCGCTTCTAAAGGCAGTGGTGTCATTAAAAAGGCGCCGCATTGGCACTGCACTAAAAGGCTTCGCCACGGCATGGACTCGAATATCCATGCTGTGAAGGAACCTATGTGCATTCACACAGGCGGGCACATCCTTTCCGCCAGAATTTTCATGACAGTGGAACTGCCATGACAAGTCTGGCTGAGAAGAAACTCGTAAGATTGTTGGTGGGACCAAGCAGTCCCGCCAAGCATATTGCAGCCTCTGACAGCCTCCCCTACACCGGGTAACAGTGGTTCCTTGGCGAGCCAGCAGTCCCAGGGCGGTCCACCTTCCGGAGTCGTAATCTGGCAGTCGGACCACTGGTGTGGCAGTGGCTGGATCCACCACCACTGCACCACCATGAGTCTGGCGGTCCTCAGACTTCTAGACTCAAAATAGGGCCCTATGGGTGATTAAAGGTCCAACTGCAGGTGCAGAATTGTTTGTTGGCTACGTCAACCAGGCTGAGAGGAAACTCAAAGATGATTGGTGGGACCGTGGCAGTCCCGCCAAGCATATTGCAGCCTCAGACCACCGCTCCTACGCCAGGGAACGGCAGTTCCATGGAAAAACCAGCAGTCTTAGGGTGGCCTGACTGTCCGAATCGTAATCAGTTAATCGGACTCCCAGTGGGCCAGTGGCTGGATCTAGCACCTCCATGCAGCCATGAGTCTGGCGATCCTCAGACCTCCAGACTCATAATAGGTCCATATGAGTGATTGTGTATCTGTATTATGGATTGGTGCTCCAAACAGCTGGTGTAGCATTAGCTGTGGGCTATGCTTATTCTTCATCTACTGTTTTGAGAGTATTTTGTCACTGTCAGCATTTCCGCAAAGATAGAACAAGAACTTTGAGCAAGAGCTCTAAATGCCTGCCAGCCTGCAATACCATGTTGATGCTCTTGATCGAGCATCCTTCCTTCCACATACGGCAAACATCAGTTGCGTTCTCGTGTTCTGAACCACCATGCAGTACTTGTGGTCCCAGGCATAAAAAAGCATGGCAAATGTAGCATTGGAAGGATCACATTAAATAGGGCAAGTTTTCTGATGTTGTGTCAGTCACTAAATGCTAAGGGTCTGATTCACAAAGTGCCTCCAAAGTCATACCGAAAACTTAGTACTTCGGGCAGAATTTCAGCAATGAGAATGCAGTGCGGAAATTCCACCATGAGTGCTGAAACCCATTACGACTGCAGAGGCTCTTTTAGAATTGAGACCTAACAGATCCCTCATTGCAAGGGTGTGTCTAAAGATGGAGTCAGTGGTTCCATCCCTCTCATAAATATAGGAACAGGAAAATAGAGGTTGGTGGAGTGGACATGCACAAATGTTTGGCAAAAGTCCTATTCTCTAAGTAATCTCCTTTCTCTTTAAAATGCAGCTCTTCAGGCTGTGAGAAATTGCCACTTTTTATGGTTACCCCTATTATCTGTAGACTGATGCTGCTGTTTTTTGTCAACAGACGAATGGAATCGGGAAAATTAAATAAATAAATAAATAAATCCTATTCCATCATATGTCAACATCCTACCCACCCCACCACAACACCACGCTTTCTTGCACCAACCACTGGCACCTAAAACATGGTATAATTGGCTAATTCCTAATTGGCTTATCTAACTTTCTTGAAAGTTATTGTACATGTCACCTATGGACCACAGCACTACAGCTCTATCTACTAGAGTGACGAGGTAAAAATACCTCTAGGCCTACTACTGTAATCTGGCTGCTGCATTTTCAAACTTGCATCAGATTACAGTGAGTGTAGCAACTCACAATGACTTCCAGAAATGACTTCCATAAATGCAGCCAGTTTCTCTGAGTAAATCTGGAACCTCTGTCAGGGTTTAACCCATAATGCTGGCAATCTCACAAGAAGTGCCCCACACGGTAAGTTTTGCCCAGGAAGGGGCTTGAGGCACTAATATAGGCAGTGGTGCTGAGAGACCTCATCTTCCCTCCCAGTGTACTGAAATGCCATAGACAGCTGCCTGCAATCATGGGGTGCAGCTGCTGAAGACAATGGCAGCCCCCTAGGTCGGGAGTTCCAGTGGGACACAGATCCACCAGCAAAAGGAAGTGCATCACTCACCACCGCAGCCCTGGGTGGAAAGACTGCATGCTGTTGTGGAATCCCCAGGCACCGTGTGTCTCACTCTGTCAGCGGGGCTAAGTCACTGCCTCAGTGTGTGACTCAATGAGGGCACTTATCCTGCAAAAAAATGAAGGAGTACAGGATGGATTCACAAATTCCCCTGGCCAGTCTCTGGTCTTGAGGGAGGAGTAGTGCACAGTGCTTCACACACGCTGGGTCCCTCGGGGGAATAGAGGCAGCTAGTTCATTCCCACACTGCATGCACGGCTCGACCTACAGAGAGGACATGCTGGTCCCCGAGAACCTCGTGTCCACAGGGGATTCCTCAAGAGGGACACCAAAGTAGATGCCTGCTTGTACCTCGGGGGGATTTTAGAGTGCGCAATGGATTGATGCACCGTGACAAGCATACAGGCACACTGACGCCTCCCACACACAGACTTTAAGTACAGCCAGAGCTACCACCCTGAATGTGATCAATGCCCCCCGTAGGACTCATCAGGTGCAGAGTCCAATGGCAGGGGCAGAAAGAAGGATCTTTGATAGTCCTGAGATCCCTAAGAACAGGGGCAAGCTCAGCTCAAGCCCTTGGATATCACAGGGTACACCAACGCCAGAATGTAGTCAGCAGGCCAGCACACAGAGTCCTTGTAGGTAAACAGGCATTCCATCTTGAATCCCAGCAGGCTACAGGTCAGCACAAGAAACAAGGGATTTCAATGGCGGTCCTCCTGGCAGTTTAAAAGTTTCTGCTGGCAAGGTGCAGTCTGTAGAGCAAGCAGTGTCTGCTTATAAGTCCCACACAGTATCTAAAATCATGGGGTCAGAACCCCTGTACTTATACTCAAAATGTCTTTGATGTGGAGGTAACTTCAAAAGAAATCTTATAAGTGCACAACACCCCCATTCAATCCCAGCTCTGGCTCCAGATATCAGTAGGGGGTAAAATATCCCTTTGTGTGAGGGCAGGGCCCAGCCAATACAAATTTAAGTGCATCCTGCCTCCCTCTCTGCCAGCCCAGGAAGACCATTTAGTATGCAGATGATTGCAGATGCAACCTTGTGTCACCCAACCCTTGCTGTGTGATGACTGTCAGGAAAGTATTCCCAAGCGCAGATCTCACTCTACCCTAGACGTGGATTAGAGTCAGGCTGCAAAGTACAAAGAGTCATAAGCACATAGAAAGGCCCACTTTCTAAAAATTGCGTTTCTAAAATAGAAATGGAAAATCCACCTTCACCAATAAGCAGGAGTTATCACCACTATTTTAAACATATCAAACATGGCAAAGCTACTCTGTCCAGATCAGAAATTTCCATTAAAAAACATCAGGGAATTCCCAATGCAAACTTATGAGAGGAGCAGGCCTCACAGCAGTGAAGGCACCACAGGACATGCCATACAATGACAGCAAACGTCCTATCTTTTACCTGTACAGCACCCTGCCGATAGGGCTACCTAGGGCCTACCTTAGGGTTGACCTATATGTAGAAAATGGGGAGTTTCAGGCACGGCACGTAACAATAAGTGCCGAGTCAATGTGGCAGTAAACCAATCATGCAGATCCTGCAGTGGCACAGGCCTGAGGCAGGTTTGAAAGGCTACTTCTGTGGTTGGAACACGCAGTGTTGCAGGCCCTCTAATAGTATTTAATTAACAGGACCTGGGTATATGGGATACCACTGTACAAGAGACTTACAGGTAAATTAGATACACCAAACAGGTGTAAGCCAAACATCCCACATTTAAAGGAGAGAGCACATGCACTTTAGCACTAAATAGAAATAGTAAAGTTCCCAGAGTCCTAAAGCTAACAAAAACAGGTCAGCAGAACATACAGGAGGAAGTTAAAAAAGTTTGGAGATAACCCTGAATAAAAGGGCCAGCACAATTTAGAAACAAATGATATATGCTGTTTCCAAAAAACATTGGCACTGAGAGAAAAAAGATTTGGCAGCTTCTTCTGGTACATGGTACCAGAAGGTGCTGTAAATCCCAATATGGGCCAATTAGTGGGGAAGTGGCTATCTTGATTTCTACTATGCTTCAAACTAAGAAAGAGCACTGATAGTTGAAACAGTGTTGTTGAATATGCAGCATATTAAGTTGACTGTGCTAATATGGGGGCTAATAGTGGAATAAGAATATATATATATTCACTGAAAAAACCATAGGTTGAAGACATGTTATAGTTAGGAATTAGCATTTAAAAAACCTTAGAAATTCACTGAAAAAGCTACTTCTACCAATTTGTCATAAATTACAGTAATTCACATGTATCATGCCCAAATTCCTTTGTTGTCTTTTATGCCGGTTGTAAAATGTCTGTGATTTTTGCCATTTATATGAAGTATGATCCGTTTTACAGACACTGGATTGAAGAGGAATTCATTCCCCAACTTACAACTCACCAGGGGGTGAGTTTGCACAATGGAGAAGGAAGGGGGCGGGGCCTGAGGTGACATGTCTGCAAACACGCCCTGTGGCGCGTTTTAGGTTGGGGAATTCATTCCTCTTCAATCCTGAGGCTCGTTAGGAGCCAAATAGCCCACCAGGTACCTCCAGTATGTGCCAGGGAGCTGCGTTGCAGAGTGTTGTAAAAAGGGGGGTGGCCCCTGAACACCTCTCTGCAACGCAGCTCCCTGGCACATACTGGAGGTTCCTGGTGGGCTAGTTGGCCCCCAGGGACCCCCAGTATTCAAGGGGAATTAGTTCCCCATCTGCAAACGTGCAAGGGGGTGCATTTGCAGAGTGCTGCAGGGAGGGGGCGGGGCCTCCGTTGCGATGCCGGTCTTCTTTTATTATTTATTTTTTTAAGAAGGGGGGCTGTGTGGTCCCCCTTCTTTTCCTATTTTACTGACCCTGGTCTCTCTTCCAAAAACCAAAGCACAGTTTGCTATGGCAGGGTGGGCCCTGGGGGGTGGCGGTCCCCAGGACCATCGAGGGCTCCAGGAGGGGGGCCACGCAGCCCCCTTCCCACCATTTACAAAGCCCCAGAGAGGTGGTGGTCCCCGGGGCTGGGGGGTCCGTAACGGACCCCCCAATTTGCATACTTAGTGCCCCGGGCAGGTGGCGGTCCCTGGGGCATGTGGGGGGGGCTTGAGCCACCCACACAGGTTTGTTTATTTTTTCAAAAAACACACCCCATGGGTGGCGGTCCCCCGGGCTGTGGGGGGGGCCATTTGCCCCCCGCAAATATTTTTAGAAAATCCCTGGGGGGTGGAGGTCCCTGGGGCTTGGGGGGGCCTTTGAGCCCCCCACCCATTTAATACACAAGCCCTGGGGGGTGGCGGTCCCTGGGCCTGTGGGGGGGCCATGATCCCCCCACAAATATTTTAGAAAAGCCCCAGGGGGTGGCGGTCCCCGGGGCTTGGGGGGGCCTTTGACCCCCCCACCCATTTCATTTTTTAAAAGCCCCTGGTGTGGCAGTCCCTGGGGCTAGGGGGCCCCTTTCGGCCCCCAATACAATATGAAGATTGCCTCTGGGATTTGGCCGGATCCACGGATCCTCCGCGCATCCCCGTGACTTTTCACCAAAACATTTTTGGGGGGGCCCTGGAGGTTCTTGTGGGACCCCCTGAGCAGGCCTAGGGGGTCAGGGTGTTTCTACCGTGCCCCCTTTTCGTGTTTTGCGCATTTGTTTTTCTCTTTTCTTGTGCCTCGGTTCTACCGAGGCACAAGATGGCTACCAACACTTCTTGGTTTGGAGTGTTGACAGCCAATTAGCATTAAGCTCATGATCGGGAGGGTGAGCGGATCCTCCGTGCCTCTAGATATCACTATCTTTATTTCTTAATTTCTCAAAAATTACTGAACAGGTTTACACCATTTCTGAGCCAAGCAGTACCTTTTTGCCAAATTTGTCTGAAGTGGGTATATTAAATATGACCCCCCCCCCAAGTTCAACGCTTTTGTTAATGTTTAGTTTTTGAGTTGGAATAGTAAATCTAAACCGTCTCTAAATCCAACACTTACCCCGTTGGAAGTAGGGCTATTAAATCTGAACACCCTAAAGATCAACACTTTGTGGATACGATTGGAGTGGCAATAGTAACCATAACCCCTTTTTAATAGCCCAATGCTATTCCCCAATGCAATTAGGTTTGGAGTTGGAATGGTAAATGTAACTCCTCCAAAGTCCTACACTTTTCTCAATGTGGTAAAGCTTGATATTGGAATAGTAAATTTGAACTCCTCCAAAATCCAACACTTTCCCCAATGTACTTAAGTTTGGAGTGAGAACATTAAATATGACCACCCCCAGGCACCAGTTTCCCCACTGTAATTTAGTTTTGAGTAGGAGTAGTAAATCAGGTCTTACCCAAAGTCCCTTTCCTCAATGTACTTACATTTTCAGTCGGAGTAATAAATTAGGCTTTCCTCAAAGTACAACACTTTGTGCAGTGGTACCCATGATGTCCATACATTTTACTTTGGTTTTTGTGCATTAAAATGCTATAGTGGTTTATAAAATAACTTGTTTGTTGATTAATTTACTTTTGTAATGTATCATTTTAGATATTACTTTCATATGCATTTTCTATATTTTCAAAATATCTCTTTTAATACACACCATTTTTACTGTGCAACATTTTCCAGGAGTAAAGACAAATTTTTAAGGATTTTATTTTCTTGGAAAATATATATTTTTACTTCAAGATAACTACCACTAAACACATGATGTAGTTTGCATATAATGTTATTTGTAGGGATACAATTCTTTAAAAATGTTCCACAGTATTTTGAACTAACATATTTTTTTAATACTTTATATTTGTAAACATTTTTGTATAATTAAAATGACTGAAGACATGTTTTATATTTTATCAGTATTTTTAATATACTTTGGTCCATCATTTTCAACAGAGACTTTTTTTAACATTTGGTGTATTTAACATGTTATTTATTATCTTATATACATCAATAACAAAGTACATTTTGTTTATTCGTGCATTCCATTTTATTCATTATTGGCTGTTGTGGAGTTTGAAGTCACAGTTACATATTGATGGATACACTAATGGGAATTTTGTATTTGATATTGAACATGTATTTTGTGTATATGACTCAATGGTGGAGGGCATGATTCAAAAGCGCCATCCATCATCCATGTGTTCCTTTGTGTGAAGGCTAGTAATTTATTATTGGTAACATATGTGTTAGTTCTTTTATGTGAATGAGGTTGTTAAATAAACAAAAGGTCTTTTTTATGTGCGGCTAGAAAGTCTTAGAATATGTCTATATCTTCATATTTTTCCAGGTACTAGTGGTGTTTTCATGGCTGTTTTAAATATTCTAGCAATTAATCTATTTAGCATTGGTATATTAGAGAGTTATCCTTTTTGCTGTTCAGATATGTTTGGTATAAAATCTTTAAGTAAAGCTCCTGTTGGTTATTGTGAGCTCATACTGGCCTCCTTTAAGCCCTGTAAAATATTTCTGATGTCTATTTCAGAAATAATGAGGGATGGTTATATCACCCATTGCTCTCTCCTATTTCCTTTTTAGTGGTAGCCCTGCTATACTGATGGAAGAATACTATTTTGTCAGATTCACCTATTCACTAAGAAGAGATCACCCATCATCCTCTATGTGCTCAAGAGCTACAATTTTTTAACATATTGTAGTGAGTCTCAGCTGTGCATTTCTATTTTATCTGGTTGAATAAGTGGTGATTAGACTTAGGGTGAATCAAGACTTTTTAAAACATCTCTACATACACAGAATGACAGCAAAAAAGGCAATTGAATATGAAGTCCATGCAGACCAGCAACTGTCAATTTTCCAGGTGTGTTCACAATGCCTGAGCATATGCTGTTCACTTACACTGCAATGTGTATCTCTACCTCTCCTGCACTGTTTTGGTGTTTTGTGCAACATGAGCGTCTGTTAGAATAAAATGCTGCATTTATTGCTGTATCAGAATACATACATATGCAAAATATCCACATGCACATCATCTACACTGAAGGAGAGATTGTATGTGCAATCGTGTGGTTCTCAAACCGAAGAGTATTTATTCAGTATGTACATTTCTGCCTGTACTGTGTTACATCTGAGCAGGGGGCCATAACTGGTTCTCATTGACTCTTTCAGTGTCAAGGTATTTACAATAATGCAGGATTTCTGGATGCATCATTGTTAGAAATGGGGGTCTCTAGATGGCAAGGGTTTGCACCTTTCTCCAAGTGGGGACCCTTCTTTCTAGTCAGGATAAGGGAGTAACACTCCAAAAATAACCCCTGCTCACCACCTTGGTAGCTTGGCATGAGCAATCAGGCTTATCTTAGAGGCAATGTGTAAAGCATTTGTACATAAATAACAGTAATACAGTGAAAGCAGTACAAAAGGACACCACACCAAATTAGAAAAATATCCAATATTTTTATGTATGCAAAACAAGACCAACAACGATAAAAATCAACCATACAGTTCTCAGAAGTCTTCATTAATCAAAAACCGGCTTGAAATACAGATCCTTGTAGTCAATAGCTCCATCTGTGGCTATCACGGCATCTTGAATAACAGTTCTGGCTGACCGGGACGTCGAGGGCCAGCTACAGTGTTAGAAAGACCTGTAAAACAGTACCTTTAGAAATCTAGGGCATCGGCGACCTCTCGATGAGCTTCGAAGGGCTGGCGTCCACATGCGTCAGTTCTGGAGGTCAGTGCAGGAGTCATCGGTTTCTTGAAGTCACACGCATTCAGATCAAAGTCCTCGCGATTGAAGTCAAGAGCACTTGCATCGGGGATAGGGTGCAGTAGCGTGGCATGCAGTGCCTCAGGTTGCAATGCAGGCAGCTGCTCAGTGATGGTCATCGAGCGGTGTCGGTGAGACCAGGGCTGCAATGCGAAGTGATCCGGTGCTCTTTGCAGTGCTGGCAGGTCACGGTGCAAGCGCTGTTGTCTGCTGACAAACTGGAGTTGATGGCGCCGGCGTCGGCATGCCAAGGCTGCGGGATGAGGAAAGTGTATCTTGTAATTTACGAACGGTGCCTTCAAACCACGGTGCAAGCAGTGGCATCGATGTCAGTGTGGAGCAACATCGTTGGTGATATCAGGGCGGTGGCGTGAAGCGAGGCGGTGCGGATTGCCGTGCCCACAGGTCGTGGTGCAAGCAGTGGCTCGGTGGCAGCATCAGGTGGCATCTTTGGTGAGACCATGGTTGTGGTGCAAAGTGCAGCGGTGCCCTCTGCAGTGCCTTCAGGACACAGAGTCGGCAACAGCATGGTTGACGGCATAGAGTTGCTTTTTCTTCTGTTGCAGCACAAAACACACAGTCCCCAGTGCTCAATCAATCAATCAATCAGGGGGTTTAAAGCACGCTACTCACCCGTATGGGTCTTAAGGCGCTGGGGGGGTGCAGCTCCGGGTCAGCTGTAGAGGCAGGTTTTGAGGCTTCTCCTGAAGGTGTGCAGAGGGGGGAGTGTCTGATGTTGACTGGGAGCACATTCCAGGCTTTGGCTGTGATGTAGGAGAAGCCTCTTCCACCCACTCTGGTTCTGCAGATACGCTGGGTTTCTGCTAGGGCGAGGTTGTCGGAACAGAGGTTAATTTTGGGTACGTGGAAGGAGTCCCTCTCATTGACGTATTTGGGTCCCCTGTTGTGGAGGGATTTATATGCATGGGTGAGTAGCTTGAAGGTTTCTCTCTTCTCAATGGGGAGCCAGTGGAGGTCTCACAGGTGTTGGGTGATGTGCTCATGCCGTGGGATGCCGAGGACGAGTCTGGCCGTGGTGTTCTGGGTGGTCTGGAGTTTGCGTAGGAGGGATTTGTTGATTCCAGCGTAGAGTTTGTTTCCGTAGTCCAGTCTGCTTTTTATGAGTGTGTGGGTGACGGTCTTTCTAGCCTTGCGGGGATCCACTTGAAGGTCTTGCAGAAGATGTGGAGGGTATATATAGAAGCAGGTGGAGGCAACAGCGTTGATCTGTCGGGTCATGGTGAGGGAAGAGTTGAGTTTGATGCCAAGGTTTTGGGCATGGTCTGTGTGGGGTAGCTGAGGAGGAAGGGCCACCAGGAGTTGTCCCATTCAGAGGGGAGGAGGGTCCGATGACTAGGACTTCTGTCTTCTCTGAGTTTAGTTTCAGACAGTTGCTGCTTATCCAAGCTTCAACATCTTTCATTCATTGCTGAGTGCTGGTAACAGATACACTTGAAGTCTTTGCTGTTCCTGAGACTACTTGAACAGGGGGCAAGCTCTACCTCAAGCCCTTGGAGAAACTCAAAAAAAGGAAGATGCAGAAAGTTTAGCCTAGTCCATTCACTGCCCAAGACAGAAGCAGCCACTGCAAAGGACACAGCAAAGTGGTAGCGTTCGGCAGCTCTTCTTCTTGGCAGTTTTCTTGGTTCCAAAAGAGTTCTAAAGTTCTGGGGTCTGGGCCCAAGTATTTATGCTCCGAATTCCTTCATCCTTTCAGGCAGAGAATGTCTCTGCTTAGTCCAAACCAGTTTGGTCCTCTTTGGCCCAGCTTCCAAGCAGACAGCATTGTCTACAGCAGACCAGGCCCATTCAGGTGCAAAGAAATCTCCTACCACTACTCTAAATGCAGCTCAGGTCTATTCAGCTCAGCCCTGACTCATCCAGAGCTTATGGAGCCACTGCACATTCCCAGCCCCTGTTACTCCAAAGCCAGACAGTCAATAAACATCCTAGCAGAGGCACAAAGGATGGTTAAGCACGAAAATATCTACTTTCTAAAAGTGGTATTTTCAAACACAGAATGTAAAAATACTTTTACTAAAAGATGTGTCTTTGGATTCTGAGTTCAGGCATACTAAACTTTATTTTCCTATCTGGTCTCAATGGGAAGTTATATTTATAAGATGTTATAAATTAACTCCCATGCTTTCCTATGGGCCAGATAGCCTTTCAATAGTGAAAAACGAAGTTGGCAGTATTTCACTATTAGGACATGCCACACACATCAGGGCATGCCCTAACTTTCACATACACTGCACCCTGCTCACAGGTGGCACAATCAGTGCTGCAAGCCTACTAGCAGCATTTGATTTACAGGCCCTGGGCACACACAGTGCACTGTACTATGGACTAACTAGTAAATCAAATATGCCAATCATGGAATCACCAATCTATAACACAATTTACAACAGGAGCAGTTGCACTTTAACACTGAACAGCAGTGAGAAAGTGCGCCTAGACACTAAACCAGAAAAAAACGAGTCAAAAATTGGGAGGTCAGAACGCGCAAAGCCAGGGTAAACACGCCAAAAGATGCCAGGTATAACAATCATAATATTTTGAAGTGTAAAATGTACCACTTATGATGTAGAGTAACCAACATGTGAGATTGTGCAAGGAAAGGTTATTTGTGCATCGGTCATATGGACTGAATATAATTCTTACTGCTTCATTTATTGTGCATTCATGAACTAAGGTTTGCCTTTTAATCACACTGTACATGCTGTCCCTGCACAATTAATATTTCCATTTATTTATTTTGTGTATAGTCTCACAAGGACATAAACAGAATGTTGTGTAATTTTATGTATTTAGAGTAGTTTAGAATTGACTTCTTCGTTGATTGTTTCGATTATATGTTTTTTAACTTCTATTTCAGAGGGTCCATCAAATGATGACATGGTTTGATTACTGTAATTACTTTGTACACTCTTTGTTCTTACCTGTACTTTTCACCAATTTAGCTAGAAACCATTTGACTGATTTTGTGTGTGCAAAAAAACTTCCAAAAGTGCTAATGAAATTACAAACTCTTTGAAACCTTCAAGCATTGTTTGATATGTGGAGAGCATCTATGCAGCCTTTACAGAAGTGCAACTGAGCTAACTTCTGTTAACTGGTAGTAACCACATTTCACGGAAAATAAAAAACGAAAAGTAATGACTTCCCATTGGAGTCAAACTGCAAGCTTTGACTAAAGGAAACTCTTGAGGTCACAAAATTTAATAGAAGGGAAATTTGCATTTTGAACAGGAATTGACCCAAAGAAAATAAAAAATAAAAACATTGAAAATGCCATTATGTCTGGCTTATAATTCAAAGTGCATTTTATTCACTTGTAAGTTTAGGCACTAAATTTTGTGACTGAGTAACTCAACCTGAGTGCATTGAGTCGTGCATGCATCTACTCCTGCAACTATTCATCCACCCACTGATTCACTCACTATAAAGCACACAAACTTAACACTCGTATGCAAGATAAATTAAAAGAATAACTGTCAAAAAGTAAAATATCTTCAGCATTATTACGGATGACACATGCTTCAAATAAAAAGAATAAAAAATTAACAAAAAAAATTAACATAGCAATTCGAGGGCATCTTTGAATGCTTTCTGTGTAGCGTATCAGCGCTTTAACTTTCAAACATGGCTACCACATTTAGAAGCTACTTTTCTGGCATCTTATATTGATAACTGTTTGACTTGGAGGTCTCTAGTTGGCACAGGTATGCACTTGTGACAAATAGGGATCCTCGCCTCTAGTCAGGGTAAGGGGGTACACTCCTAAAATAACCCCTGATCACCCCCTGGGTAGCTTGGCACGAGCAGACCGGCTTATCTCAGAGGCAGTGTGTAAAGCATTTGTGAACGCATACAGTAACCAAGTGACAACACTACAGATGGACACCACACAGTTTTTAAATAAAGAATAAGTATTCTTTATATAGATTTACCACAAGACCATTAAACGACACAAATACACAATACTGTTACTTTAGATGGTAGAATTTTGCTTAGTTCTCTTTAGTTCTTAAATGCGACACTCACTTTAAGTCAATGTACCTTTTAGATGCGACACGCAGGGCAACAAAAGTGTTGCAACGATGTTGATGCGTTGAAGATTTTGGTGCAAAGAAATAAAGACGTGAAGATCTTCCAGATGCGGCACGCTTCTCCGATGTTGCGAGAAGACTCGATTCAATGCTTCAGCTGCAACGGCAACACACTTTACGTGATGCGACGACAGCGGCCTTGGCAGCGACACACTTCTCCGATGTTGCAAGACGCTTTTGCTCGATGCGATGCTGCAGCGGCTACACCCCTATACGCGATGTGACGACAACAGCTCCGACAGCAGCACGCTTCTCCATGGATGCGAGGCGCTTTTGTTGATGCGGTGCAATGCGAAAACTATGATGGCTGCAATGGCGACATGCTTCTTCTTTGATGCGAGACTCTTCTCTTGATGTGGTGCAATGCGTCCGCTACGATGGCTGCGAAGGCGACACGCTTCTTTGGCGTTGCAAGACACTTCCTGGATGATGCGAGATGCTTCAGCTCGATGCGACAGCTGCAGCGGCGACACACTTTATGCGATGCGACGACAACAGCTCCGACGGCGGCATGCTTCTCCTTCTTGAGTCGCGCTTCCAGCTCCTTGCGACACGCAGTCTCTCAGAAGGCCCAACAACAGCAGCAGGCACTTCCAAAGTACTCTAGGGAGCTGGGGGGTGAAGTCTGTTGTTCCTGAGACTTCAGCAGGAAGCAAGCTCTTCTCCATGCCCTTGGAGATCCTTCACAAGTTGATCAAAAGTACACACAAAGTTCCTTTCTCCTGTCTTTGGCAGTAGGCAACCCCTGCAGGCCAATCCCCCAGTTTCAGGGATAGTCTCTCCTCAGTTTCTTCTTGGTTCCTCTCCTCAGCAGAGTTTCTTCTTGTTTCCCAAAGCGATCTACATTTTTGGGATCAGGGCCCAATACTTATACCCCAAAATCATTTGTCCTCTGAGGGCAGAGGGGACTTTGCCTTGTTCAAACCGGTTCTGGTCAGTCCTGGAGAACTTTGTTTGCCTGACTCCTTCTTTCCTTTCAGAGTGCAGGGCAGAGACATCAGACACACCACAGGAGGTGGAGCCAGCATTGTGGAGGGAAGGCACAGCCCTATTCAGGTCCCAGGTGCAACTCCTTCCACCCATCTAGATGCAGATCTCTCTATTCACCACTGGGACACCTCACCCTGTCTCCTGGAATTCACCAGCCCTGTCACTCAAACTCCACACAGGGAAAACACAGCCTAGCAGAGGCAGGTTTGAATGGTTAGACAAGAAAAGGCCTACTTTCTAAGTATTATTTTGGTTTAATAATGAAAAATTTGGTTCACTTTACGAGGAAAGTTTCCTAATTTCAGCAGTGCAGTAGTTGGGGGCACCACTGTCGCCCTCTTGAAACCATCATTATTGATTAACTGTGTTGGGACGGTCACAGCGCTGTTTTGCACGCATTAACTGGCAGTCAAAGCAAAAACTAAACCACACATCAAGCGAAGGAGTGCACTCGCCATCTTTACACTTGCTTAACAATTTTTCATCGTCCCAAACGCGAGTTTGCACCCCAGAGTTCATCGATCATTGAAAAAATTGCGCTAACAAAAAGTATCACTTTGGAGACAGCTATAATATCGAAAGATTTCGAGTGAACCGTTGAAAGGGTCATCAAGTTGGACCTGCAAATATACACATTTTCCGAACTAAGAGGAAGTTGCACGGACATTTTTAAGGCTGTTTAATATATAATGGTTTTTGTTGAACTGAATGCAATGGTCTTAAAGCACGGGACTGTTATGTTTCATTTATCATGATTGATTTTACATGATTACATATGTCATTTTACATTACAATACCCCTGACGAAGAACTAATTGAGTTCGAAATGCATTGGGTTGTTTCACTGTGTTGGCTGGAAGGAAGATTGACAGCACGTGTCTATGTATAAGCTTAATGGGCAACATACAGCATTTGAAAATGTGGAATAAAGTATTCCAGTTCAACTCAGCTGTCTCAGGAGTGATTTTATAACAAGGATTACACGGAGTAATTGCAAGTTATTTAATTCGAGGATTACTATGGAATATTTTGGTTTAACAATGAAAAATTTGGTTCACTTTACGAGGAAAGTTTCCTAATTTCAGCAGTGCAGCAGTTGGGGGCGCCACTGTCGCCCTCTTGAAACCATCATTATAGATTAACTGTGTTGGGACGGTCACAGCGCTGTTTTGCACGCATTAACTGGCAGTCAAAGCAAAAACTAAACCACACATCAAGGGAAGGAGTGCACTCGCCATCTTTACACCTGCTTAACAATTTTTCATCAGCCCAAACGCGAGTTTGCACCCCAGAGTTCATTGATCATTGAAAAAATTGCGCTAACAAAAAGTATCACTTTGGAGACAGCTATAATATCGAAAGATTTCGAGTGAACCGTTGAAAGGGTCATCAAGTTGGACCTGCAAATATACACATTTTCCGAACTAAGAGGAAGTTGCATGGACATTTTTAAGGCTGTTTAATATATAATGGTTTTTGTTGAACTGAATGCAATGGTCTTAAAGCACGGGACTGTTATGTTTCATTTATCATGATTGATTTTACATGATTACATATGTCATTTTACGTTACAATACCCCTGACGAAGAACTAATTGAGTTCGAAATGCATTGGGTTGTTTCACTGTGTTGGCTGGAAGGAAGATTGACAGCACGTGTCTATGTATAAGCTTAATGGGCAACATACGGCATTTGAAAATGTGGAATAAAGTATTCCAGTTCAACTCAGCTGTCTCAGGAGTGATTTTATAACAAGGATTACACGGAGTAATTGCAAGTTATTTAATTCGAGGATTACTATGGATTATTTTGGTTTAACAATGAAAAAATTGGTTCACTTTACGAGGAAAGTTTCCTAATTTCAGCAGTGCAGCAGTTGGGGGCGCCACTGTCGCCCTCTTGAAACCATCATTATTGATTAACTGTGTTGGGACGGTCACAGCGCTGTTTTGCACGCATTTTACTGGCAGTCAAAGCAAAAACTAAACCACACATCAAGAGAAGGGGTGCTCTTGCCATCTTTACACTTGCCTAGCAATTTTTCATCGTCCCAAACGCGAGTTTGCACCCCAGAGTTCATCGATCATTGAAAAAATTGCACTAACAAAAAGTATCACTTTGGAGACAGCTATAATATCGAAAGATTTCGAATGAACCGTTGAAATGGTCATCAAGTTGGAACTGCAAATATACACATTTTCCGAACTAAGAGGAAGATGCACGGACATTTTTAAGGCTGTTTAATATATCATGATTTTTGTTGAACTGAATGCAATGGTCTTAAAGCACGGGATTGTTATGTTTCATTTATCATGATTGATTTTACATGATTACATATGTCATTTTACATTACAATACCCCTGACGAAGAATTAATTGAGTTTGAAATGCATTGGGTTGTTTCACTGTGATGGCTCGAAGGAAGGTTGACAGCACGTGTCTATGTATAAGCTTAATGGGCAACATACGGCATTTGAAAAGGCGGAATAAAGTATTCTAGTTCAATCAGCTGTCTCAGGAGTGATTTTATAACAAGGATTACATGGAGTAATTGCAAGTTATTAAATTCGAGGATTACTATGGATTATTATTATTTTTTTTAAACATATTTTTATTGCCATTTTCATATTTCACACATTGTACATCATACACAGTTTTCGAATAGTTAAGTCAGACTGTACGTCCAGTGGTGGTACATAACATCTGTATATACTGGTGATACATCAAGTGGGAGCATAAACATCTTAATAATGAAAAATTTGGTTCACTTTACCAGGAAAGTTTTCTAATTTCAGCAGTGCAGCAGTTGGGGGCGCCACTGTCGCCCTCTTGAAACCATCATACTTTCTAAAAGGGGCATTTTCAAACACAGAATGTTAAAACCAACTTCACTAAAAGATGTATTTTATCATTCTGAGTTCAGGCATACTAAATTCGAATTTCTACCATGTTCCCTGAGTCAGTTAGGATTATAAACTGTAATAACCAAACTGCCCATTCTGGCCTATGGACAACAGTTAGCCTTGCAATAGTGAAAAACGAAAATGGCTGTAATTCACTATTAGAACATGCCACACACACCAGGGCATGTCCTACCTTTTCCTTACAATGCACCCTGCCCTTGGGCTTACCATAGGGGTGTCTGATATGAAGAAAAGGGAAGGTTTAGGGACTGGCAAGTGGGTGTACTTGCCCAGTCAGCATGACAGTACCAGACTGCATGCAGGCTCTGCAATGACAGACCTTAGATACATTTTTACAGGCTGCTTCTGTGGGTGGCACAACCAGTGCTGCAAGCCCACCAGCAGTATTTGGATTTACAAGCCTTGGGCACTCTTGGTGCACTGTACTAGGGTCTGACAGGTAAACCAAACCAACCAATCATGGAATCACAAATCATACATTAATTTACAATAGGGAGCACTTGCACTGTGGCACTGGACAGCAGTGGCACCGTGCCCTGAGCAACTAAGACCAGCAAAAACACATGAGGCAACAGCGAAAAATGGAAGGGAGACCCACGCAAAGGTGCCAGGTCTAACACATGTCCCCTCCAGCTGAAATGTGGGAAGAACTACCCTACCTCCTGGGAGTTCTCATCACTAAGGTGGAAAAATCTGGACAGACCATCAGCATTGGCGTGTTCTGTACCAGGACGATGTTCCACCATGAAATCCATTCCCTGTAGGGAAATGGACCACCTCAACAGCTTTAGATTCCCACCCCTCATCTGCATCAACCATCTGTGGGTCCTGTGGTCTGTCTGAACCCGGAAGTGAGTCCCAAACAGGTATGGCCTCAGCTTCTTCAGTGCCCAGACAACAGCAAAAGCCTCACGCTCAATAGCACTCCACCTCTGTTCCCGGGGAAGTAACCTCCTACTGATGAAGGCTACAGGTTGATCTAGGCCCTCCTCATTCATCTGTGATAGAACAGCCCCCACACCATGCTCTATGAACTCCTTGGAGTAGTTGGGTGCCAAGAGCATGGGCGCTGTGCACATAGCAGTTTTTAAGGCCTCAAAAGCTTTCTGACAGGTGTCAGTCCAAATCACTTTCTTTGGCTGCTTCCTGGAATTCAGCGCTGTCAAGGGTGCAACAATGTTGCAATACCCCTTGACAAACCTCCTGTAGTAACCCATGAGTCCTAAGAAGGCACTCACATCTGTCTGGGTTTTGGGTGGCTCCCAAGCAGGATGGGTTCAATTCTGGGCTGCAAGGGTGCCACCTGGCTGCACCCTACCTGGTGTCCCAAGTACACCACGGAACCCTGCCCGATCTGGCACTTACTCGCCTTGATCGTGAGGCCTGCCCTCCACAGCGCCATCAACACTTCCCAGAGGTGGCGCAGATGTTCTTCCCAACTGGCGCTGAACACTGCGATGTCATCCAGGTAGGCGGCACTGAACGAGTCCAGTCCAGCCAACACCTGTTTGACCAACCTCTGAAAGGTGGCAGGGGCATTCTTCATCCCAAAGGGCACCACCCGGAACTGGTAGTGCCCATCTGGTGTGGAGAATGCTAACCTCTCCTTTGCCTAATTTGTCAAGGCGATCTGCCAGTACCCAGACGTTAAGTCAAACCTGCTGAGGTACCTTGCAGCCCTTAGCCGATCTATGAGCTCATCAGCTCTGGGGATGGGATGTGCATCAGCCTTGGTGACTGTATTGAGCCCTCGGTAGTCCACACAGAACCGGAGTTCGGGTGTGGCACCCAGCGCGGCAGCCTTTGGGACCAAGACCACTGGGCTGGCCCAAGGACTGCTAGAGGACTCAATTACCCCTAGCCAAGCATCTTGGAGACCTCCTCCTTGATGCAAGCCCTTACCCTGTCAGTCACTCTGTAGGCCTTGTGCCTCACAGGTGTACTATCCCCAGTGTCCACCTCATGGACGCACCAATCAGTGACACCAGGAACCAGGGAGAACATATCAGAAAACTGTCCAGCAACTGGTGCCAGTCATTCTGTTGCTCAGGGGTCAGGGTGGAAGAGAGGTTGACACCATCCACTGACCCATCTTGCTCTCTGGCTGACAGGAGGTCAGAAAGAGGCTCGGTCTCCTCCTCCATCCCAGCATCTGTTGCCAAGAGCATGCCCAGTTGGGACCTCTTCAAGTGGGGCTTCAAGCGGTTGACATGCAGGACCCTCAAGGGGTTGCTGGGAGACTGCAAGTCCACCAAGTAGGTAACCGGACTCTTGCACTCCACAACCTCAAAGGGGCCAGTCCACTTATCCTGGAGCGCACAGGGCTCCACTGGGGCCATGACCCAAACCTTCTGTCCAGGCTGAAGTTCAACCAGTGTGACATTCTGGTCGTACCACCGCTTCATCTCCTCCTGGCTGGCTTCCAGATTCGCCTCAGCGAATTGTCTGAAATGCCTAGTCTGGTTCCTAAAGGCCAGCATGTAGCTATATACATCCTGGGGAGGTTTCCTGGGAGATTGCTCCAACACTTCTTTGACCAGACTTAGAGGTCCTCTCACAGGGTGTCCACAGAGAAGCTCAAAGGGACTGAACCCTGGAGATTTCTGTGGCACCTCACGGTAAGCAAAGAGCAGGCATGGCAAGAGGACGTCCCACTTATGCCTCATGGGTTCCTCAAGACCCATTATCATGACTTTAAGGGTTCGGTTGAACCTCTCAACCAACCCGTTTCCTTGGGGGTGGTAAGGAATGGTGAACTTATAGGTTACACTGCACTCCTGCCACAGGAACTTCATATACTTGGAAATGAAGTTGGTCTCACGGTCAGACACTACCTCGCGTGGGAATCCCACTCTGGAGAAAATTCCCATCAGTGCTCGTCCCACCACGGGGGCCGTCACTGTCCTCAGAGGTACGGCTTCCAGGTACTGGGTGGCATGGTCCACCAATACCAGTATGAACCTGTTGCCCATGGCTGTCTTGGGGTCCAGTGGCCCAACAATGTCAATACCCACCCGTTCAAAGGGGGTGCTGACTACAGGAAAGGGCTGGAGAGGAGTCTTGTGCTTCCTCCCACACTTACCACTTGCCTGGCAAGTCTGACATGTCCTGCAGTGAGTGTCTGAACTCCTGCATATTTGGGGCCAATAAAAATTGGTGAAAAGCCTTTCAAAGGTCTTGTCCTGCCCCAAATGTCCTGCCAATGGAACATCATGAGCCAGCCCCAGTAGGAAGGCTCTGAAGCGCTGGGGTACCACCAGCACATGGGCTGACCCGAGCACAGCAACCTTAGGCTCTGTATACAGGAGGCCATTCTCCCAGTAGAGCCAATGTGACCCAGACTGATCACCTGCTGCCTGGTGGACCCAACAGAGAAGGGCATTATTTCTGCTCCTTGCAGAATTGCTCCCTGGAGGGGCCTCCTTCTTGCTGCCAATGGGTCAGCTCAGGCAGGTCCCCCAGTTCGGCTACCTGTTCCCCTGTAGGCTCCAGGGCATCTCCCTCAGGATCTGCTCCCTCCTGGACCATGGGAACTTCAGGGGCCGGTTTCCCGCAGCCCCTGCCTCTACTCTTGACGGCAGGTACCTGGGCCTCCCCTTCATGCTCCAGGTCCTCTTGAGCACCTTTACCTGCTGCCATTGACCGGGTGGTCACACACGCCCTGTCAGGCAAACCCAACATTTCTAAATGAGCACTCCGCTCCACCTTCGCCCAAGGTGAGCTCTCCAAGTCATTCCCTAACAAACAGTCAACAGGCATGGCGGACCTCACAGCTACCTGAAGAGTACCAGAGACCCCCCTCACTCAAAGGAAACCTGAGCCACCTTGCAGTGACTCTCTGTGTTGTCAGCGGCAACAACTGGGTAGAATGCTCCAGGGACAACCTGCTCTTGAGACACCACGTGACACCTGACAGCTGTCACACTGGCTCCTGTTTCTCTAAGAGCCTCCACTCTATGGCCATTGATGGTCACCCACTGCCTGTATTTTGTTAGTGTTATCAGGCAGCTGGGTCCTGGAGACCACCTCACAGTCTCCTAATGAGACAAGGGACATCTCTGCGGGACCCCACCCACCTTGGGCACCCATCTCCTCACCCAGGGCTACACTAGCTATCTGCTGGGGGGCTGCACCAGTGGGTGCTGGTTTTCCAAACAGGCAACACTTGGGATCATTGACACAATTACCCAGTTCTCCACATTTGTAGCATTTGGGGGGCCCTCTTTGAACAGGTGGGCCTGTGGGAGCCCCTGACGGTTTCTGGGGGGGAGGCTGAGAACCTTTCCCTTGGTTCCCTTGGGGATTACTATGGGGCCTCCTATAGAACTCCCTCTGTTTACCCTTGTCCCCCCCACTCCTCTGCTGGGGACCCTGCCCACTCTTGGCTGAGTCTCCCACGTGACCCTTGTGGACCCTGGTACTGACCCAGCGGTCCGCCTCCTCAGCAAGCTTTCTAGGATTAGTCAGCCTACTATCAATCAGGTGCTGGCGTAGCTCAGGAAAACAGTTACTTGACAAGTGATCCCATGCAATTAAATCAAGAAGTCCCTGAAAATCATCAACTTTGCTACCCTTCACCCAACTATCCAATGCTCTGCAGAACAAAGTGACATATTCAACATAGGTGTTTGCTATCTTGGTGCAACCCCTGAACCTCTGTCTATACATCTCAGGAGTCAAACCATATCTAGACATTAACGCATCTTTCATGTGGGGATAGGAATTATAGACATCAGAAGGTAAGTCTATCACTTTGTCCCGCCCCTCACTAATGAACCGCCCCCACAACCCCGCTACCCAATCCTTCTCAGGGACCCAGTGGGAAAACATGGCTACCTCATAGGCCTTGAACCACTGCCCAATATCATCATTTTTTAAAACTTCCTTCACCACATCCTTAGGGATGTACACTCTAGATTCCACAGGCATTGACAGTGTGCTGCCACCAGAGGGAGCAATATCTAAGCTCTTGGCTTTCAACTCCAACTCCCTCAAATCTTTTCATGATCAAACTGTAGCTTCTTCTCTTCTAGGGCTAACTTTCTACTTTGCATTTCAAATTCTAACTGTCCACTTAACTTGAGCTTGGTCAGCTCCATTTTGTGCATCCTACACTCTTTTCTATCTGCCAACTCCTCTGGAGATAGACTTTTACCAGAAACATTGCTACCGGGAGGGGAAGGGGTTCTCCTTCCTCTTGGACCCACTGGCCCTTCCAGCTGCTCCTCTGCATTATCATCATCAGTGGCATTCCTTGCTTCTACCCAGGCCCTCAGCGCCTTGTAGAACTCTGCCTTCTTTTTGCATCCAGTAGTGCAAACATTACATTTCTTGCAGAAGAACTTCCGCTGTTGTACTTTGTAGCTTTCTAGTTTCTCTTCTTCCCACTCCCACTCATTATCAACAGAGACTATGGATGCTGCTTTCTCTACCATGGTTAAGCTTGGCAGTACTCAAAAATAGAAAGTCCCAAAAATAAATCTACCAACAAGTATTGGTTGCGTTTTGGTCTGCACTCACTAAGTAGTGTTCACCAATCACTGTATATGAGTCACAAATGCAAGTCCAGAATCCTCACCGCTGACCACCAATGTTAGACTTGGGGGTCTCTAGTTGGCACAGGTATGCACTTGTGACAAATAGGGACCCTCGCCTCTAGTCAGGGTAAGGGGGTACACTCCTAAAATAACCCCTGCTCACCCCCTGGGTAGCTTGGCACGAGCAGACCGGCTTATCTCAGAGGCAGTGTGTAAAGAATTTGTGAACACATACAGTAACCAAGTGACAACAATACAGATGGACACCACACAGGTGTTATATCAAAAATAAGTATTCTTTATATAGATTTACCACAAGACCATTAAACGACACAAATACACAATACTGTTACTTTAGATGGTAGAATTTAGCTTAGTTCTCTTTAGTTCTTACATGCAACACTTTAAGTCAATGAACCTTTTTGATGCGACACGCAGGGCAACAAACGTTTTGCAACAATGTTGATGCGTTGAAGATTTTGGTGCAAAGAAATAAAGACGTGAAGTTCTTCCAGATGCGGCACGCTTCTCTGATGTTGCGAGAAGACTCGATTCGATGCTTCAGCTGCAGCGGCGACACACTTTACGCGATGCGATGACAGCATCCTTGGCAGCGACACTCTTCTCCGACGTTGCGAGACGCTTCAGCTCGATGCGATGCTGCAGCAGCTACACCCCTTTACGCAATGCGATGATAACAGCTCCAACGGTGGCACGCTTCTCCATGGATGCGAGGCGCTTTTCTTGATGCGGTGCAATGCGACAACTACGATGGCTGCGATGGCGACACGCTTCTTCCTCGATGCAAGACTCTTCTCTTGATGCGGTGCAATGCGTCAGCTACGATGGCTGCGATGATGCGAGAAGCTTCCGCTCGATGTGACAGCGGCGACGACAACAGCTATGACGGCGGCACGCTTCTCCTTCTTGATTCACGCTTCCAGCTCCTTGAGACACGCAGTCCCTCAGAAGGCCCAACAACAGCAGCAGGCACTTCCAAAGAACTTTAGGGATCTGGGGGGTGATGTCTGTTGTTCCTGAGACTTCAGCAGGAGGCAAGCTCTTTTCCAAGACCTTGGAGATCCTTCACCAGTTGATCAAAAGTGCACACAAAGTTCCTTTCTCCTCTCTTTGACAGTAGGCAACCCCTGCAGGCCAATCCCCCAGTTTCAGGGATAGTCTCTCCTCAGTTTCTTCTTGGTTCCTCTCCACAGCAGAGTTTCTTCTTTTTTCCCAAAGTGATCTAATTTATTGGGATCAGGGTCCCAATACTTATACCCCAAAATCCTTTGTCCTCTGACGCAGAGGGGCCTTTGCCTTGTTCAAACCGGTTCTGTTCAGTCCTGGAGCACTTTGTTTGCCTGACTCCTTCTTTCCTTTCAGAGTGCAGGGCAGAGACATCAGACGCACCACAGGAGGTGGAGCCAGCATTGTGGAGGGAACGGACAGCCCTATTCAGGTCCCAGGGGCATCTCCTCCCACCCATCTAGATGCAGATCTCTCTCTTCACCACTGGGACACCTCACCCTCTCTCCTGGAATTCCCCAGTCCTGTCACTCAAACTCCAGACAGGGAATACACAGCCTAGCAGAGGCAGAGGCAGGGTTGAATGGTTAGACAAGAAAATGCCTACTTTCTAAAGGTGCAAAAATCAACAATTGATGGACAGAATGCAGAACAATGTCATACATTCACCCTAGTACAGAGATCTGGGCCTAAATCCATCGTTTTTTTGCTCACCATGCCATTCCAGTTTGAACCCAGCCATATGCAAATCAGTCTTGACCCTGTGCCCCATGGGAACAGTCCAGCCCGAACTGCCAAGCCAGGTCCTCCCTGGACTGGAAACAAGCATCCTAGGACCGGTTTCGGGCTTTCAGCCCTCGTCAGCCAGGATAGCCTGATTCCAGTGGCATGGAGAGCAAGGGACTCACGTCTGAGCATACCCTTCCCACTCGGGGTGACAAATGCAAAAGCAACAATTGATGGACAGAATGCAGAACAATGTCATACATTCACCCCAGTACAGAGATCTGGGCCTAAATCCCTCGTTTTTTTGCTCACCATGCCATTCCAGTTTGAACCCAGCCATATGCAAATCAGTCTTGACCCTGTGCCCCATGGGAACAGTCCAGCCCGAACTGCCAAGCCAGGTCCTCCCTGGACTGGAAACAAGCATCCTAGGACCGGTTTCGGGCTTTCAGCCCTCGTCAGCCAGGATAGCCTGATTCCAGTGGCATGGAGAGCAAGGGACTCACGTCTGAGCATACCCTTCCCACTCGGGGTGACAAATGCAAAAACAACAATTGATGGACAGAATGCAGAACAATGTCATACATTCACCCCAGTACAGAGATCTGGGCCTAAATCCCTCGTTTTTTTGCTCACCATGCCATTCCAGTTTGAACCCAGCCATATGCAAATCAGTCTTGACCCTGTGCCCCATGGGAACAGTCCAGCCCGAACTGCCAAGCCAGGTCCTCCCTGGACTGGAAACAAGCATCCTAGGACCGGTTTCGGGCTTTCAGCCCTCGTCAGCCAGGATAGCCTGATTCCAGTGGCATGGAGAGCAAGGGACTCACGTCTGAGCATACCCTTCCCACTCGGGGTGACAAATGCAAAAACAACAATTGATGGACAGAATGCAGAACAATGTCATACATTCACCCCAGTACAGAGATCTGGGCCTAAATCCATCGTTTTTTTGCTCACCATGCCATTCCAGTTTGAACCCAGCCATATGCAAATCAGTCTTGACCCTGTGCCCCATGGGAACAGTCCAGCCCGAACTGCCAAGCCAGGTCCTCCCTGGACTGGAAACAAGCATCCTAGGACCGGTTTCGGGCTTTCAGCCCTCGTCAGCCAGGATAGCCTGATTCCAGTGGCATGGAGAGCAAGGGACTCACGTCTGAGCATACCCTTCCCACTCGGGGTGACAAATGCAAAAACAACAATTGATGGACAGAATGCAGAACAATGTCATACATTCACCCCAGTACAGAGATCTGGGCCTAAATCCATCGTTTTTTTGCTCACCATGCCATTCCAGTTTGAACCCAGCCATATGCAAATCAGTCTTGACCCTGTGCCCCATGGGAACAGTCCAGCCCGAACTGCCAAGCCAGGTCCTCCCTGGACTGGAAACAAGCATCCTAGGACCGGTTTCGGGCTTTCAGCCCTCGTCAGCCAGGATAGCCTGATTCCAGTGGCATGGAGAGCAAGGGACTCACGTCTGAGCATACCCTTCCCACTCGGGGTGACAAATGCAAAAACAACAATTGATGGACAGAATGCAGAACAATGTCATACATTCACCCCAGTACAGAGATCTGGGCCTAAATCCATCGTTTTTTTGCTCACCATGCCATTCCAGTTTGAACCCAGCCATATGCAAATCAGTCTTGACCCTGTGCCCCATGGGAACAGTCCAGCACGAACTGCCAAACCAGGTCCTCCCTGGACTGGAAACAAGCATCCTAGGACCGGTTTCGGGCTTTCAGCCCTCGTCAGCCAGGATAGCCTGATTCCAGTGGCATGGAGAGCAAGGGACTCACGTCTGAGCATACCCTTCCCACTCGGGGTGACAAATGCAAAAACAACAATTGATGGACAGAATGCAGAACAATGTCATACATTCACCCCAGTACAGAGATCTGGGCCTAAATCCATCGTTTTTTTGCTCACCATGCCATTCCAGTTTGAACCCAGCCATATGCAAATCAGTCTTGACCCTGTGCCCCATGGGAACAGTCCAGCCCGAACTGCCAAGCCAGGTCCTCCCTGGACTGGAAACAAGCATCCTAGGACCGGTTTCGGGCTTTCAGCTCTCGTCAGCCAGGATAGCCTGATTCCAGTGACATGGAGAGCAAGGGACTCACGTCTGAGCATACCCTTCCCACTCGGGGTGACAAATGCAAAAACAACAATTGATGGACAGAATGCAGAACAATGTCATACATTCACCCCAGTACAGAGATCTGGGCCTAAATCCATCGTTTTTTTGCTCACCATGCCATTCCAGTTTGAACCCAGCCATATGCAAATCAGTCTTGACCCTGTGCCCCATGGGAACAGTCCAGCCCGAACTGCCAAGCCAGGTCCTCCCTGGACTGGAAACAAGCATCCTAGGACCGGTTTCGGGCTTTCAGCCCTCGTCAGCCAGGATAGCCTGATTCCAGTGGCATGGAGAGCAAGGGACTCACGTCTGAGCATACCCTTCCCACTCGGGGTGACAAATGCAAAAACAACAATTGATGGACAGAATGCAGAACAATGTCATACATTCACCCCAGTACAGAGATCTGGGCCTAAATCCATCGTTTTTTTGCTCACCATGCCATTCCAGTTTGAACCCAGCCATATGCAAATCAGTCTTGACCCTGTGCCCCATGGGAACAGTCCAGCCCGAACTGCCAAGCCAGGTCCTCCCTGGACTGGAAACAAGCATCCTAGGACCGGTTTCGGGCTTTCAGCCCTCGTCAGCCAGGATAGCCTGATTCCAGTGGCATGGAGAGCAAGGGACTCACGTCTGAGCATACCCTTCCCACTCGGGGTGACAAATGCAAAAACAACAATTGATGGACAGAATGCAGAACAATGTCATACATTCACCCCAGTACAGAGATCTGGGCCTAAATCCATCGTTTTTTTGCTCACCATGCCATTCCAGTTTGAACCCAGCCATATGCAAATCAGTCTTGACCCTGTGCCCCATGGGAACAGTCCAGCCCGAACTGCCAAGCCAGGTCCTCCCTGGACTGGAAACAAGCATCCTAGGACCGGTTTCAGGCTTTCAGCCCTCGTCAGCCAAGATAGCCTGATTCCAGTGGCATGGAGAGCAAGGGACTCACGTCTGAGCATACCCTTCCCACTCGGGGTGACAAATGCAAAAACAAGAATTGATGGACAGAATGCAGAACAATGTCATACATTCACCCCAGTACAGAGATCTGGGCCTAAATCCATCGTTTTTTTGCTCACCATGCCATTCCAGTTTGAACCCAGCCATATGCAAATCAGGCTTGACCCTGTGCCCCATGGGAACAGTCCAGCCCGAACTGCCAAGCCAGGTCCTCCCTGGACTGGAAACAAGCATCCTAGGACCGGTTTCGGGCTTTCAGCCCTCGTCAGCCAGGATAGCCTGATTCCAGTGGCATGGAGAGCAAGGGACTCACGTCTGAGCATACCCTTCCCACTCGGGGTGACAAATGCAAAAACAACAATTGATGGACAGGATGCAGAACAATGTCATACATTCACCCCAGTACAGAGATCTGGGCCTAAATCCATCGTTTTTTTGCTCACCATGCCATTCCAGTTTGAACCCAGCCATATGCAAATCAGTCTTGACCCTGTGCCCCATGGGAACAGTCCAGCCCGAACTGCCAAGCCAGGTCCTCACTGGACTGGAAACAAGCATCCTAGGACCGGTTTCGGGCTTTCAGCCCTCGTCAGCCAGGATAGCCTGATTCCAGTGGCATGGAGAGCAAGGGACTCACGTCTGAGCATACCCTTCCCACTCGGGGTGACAAATGCAAAAACAACAATTGATGGACAGAATGCAGAACAATGTCATACATTCACCCCAGTATAGAGATCTGGGCCTAAATCCATCGTTTTTTTGCTCACCATGCCATTCCAGTTTGAACCCAGCCATATGCAAATCAGTCTTGACCCTGTGCCCCATGGGAACAGTCCAGCCCGAACTGCCAAGCCAGGTCCTCCCTGGACTGGAAACAAGCATCCTAGGACCGGTTTCGGGCTTTCAGCCCTCGTCAGCCAGGATAGCCTGATTCCAGTGGCATGGAGAGCAAGGGACTCACGTCTGAGCATACCCTTCCCACTCGGGGTGACAAATGCAAAAACAACAATTGATGGACAGAATGCAGAACAATGTCATACATTCACCCCAGTACAGAGATCTGGGCCTAAATCCATCGTTTTTTTGCTCACCATGCCATTCCAGTTTGAACCCAGCCATATGCAAATCAGTCTTGACCCTGTGCCCCATGGGAACAGTCCAGCCCGAACTGCCAAGCCAGGTCCTCCCTGGACTGGAAACAAGCATCCTAGGACCGGTTTCGGGCTTTCAGCCCTCGTCAGCCAGGATAGCCTGATTCCAGTGGCATGGAGAGCAAGGGACTCACGTCTGAGCATACCCTTCCCACTCGGGGTGACAAATGCAAAAACAACAATTGATGGACAGAATGCAGAACAATGTCATACATTCACCCCAGTACAGAGATCTGGGCCTAAATCCATCGTTTTTTTGCTCACCATGCCATTCCAGTTTGAACCCAGCCATATGCAAATCAGTCTTGACCCTGTGCCCCATGGGAACAGTCCAGCCTGAACTGCCAAGCCAGGTCCTCCCTGGACTGGAAACAAGCATCCTAGGACCGGTTTCGGGCTTTCAGCCCTCGTCAGCCAGGATAGCCTGATTCCAGTGGCATGGAGAGCAAGGGACTCACGTCTGAGCATACCCTTCCCACTCGGGGTGACAAATGCAAAAACAACAATTGATGGACAGAATGCAGAACAATGTCATACATTCACCCCAGTACAGAGATCTGGGCCTAAATCCATCGTTTTTTTGCTCACCATGCCATTCCAGTTTGAACCCAGCCATATGCAAATCAGTCTTGACCCTCTGCCCCATGGGAACAGTCCAGCCCGAACTGCCAAGCCAGGTCCTCCCTGGACTGGAAACAAGCATCCTAGGACCGGTTTCGGGCTTTCAGCCCTCGTCAGCCAGGATAGCCTGATTCCAGTGGCATGGAGAGCAAGGGACTCACGTCTGAGCATACCCTTCCCACTCGGGGTGACAAATGCAAAAACAACAATTGATGGACAGAATGCAGAACAATGTCATACATTCACCCCAGTACAGAGATCTGGGCCTAAATCCATCGTTTTTTTGCTCACCATGCCATTCCAGTTTGAACCCAGCCATATGCAAATCAGTCTTGACCCTGTGCCCCATGGGAACAGTCCAGCCCGAACTGCCAAGCCAGGTCCTCCCTGGACTGGAAACAAGCATCCTAGGACCGGTTTCGGGCTTTCAGCCCTCGTCAGCCAGGATAGCCTGATTCCAGTGGCATGGAGAGCAAGGGACTCACGTCTGAGCATACCCTTCCCACTCGGGGTGACAAATGCAAAAACAACAATTGATGGACAGAATGCAGAACAATGTCATACATTCACCCCAGTACAGAGATCTGGGCCTAAATCCATCGTTTTTTTGCTCACCATGCCATTCCAGTTTGAACCCAGCCATATGCAAATCAGTCTTGACCCTGTGCCCCATGGGAACAGTCCAGCCCGAACTGCCAAGCCAGGTCCTCCCTGGACTGGAAACAAGCATCCTAGGACCGGTTTCGGGCTTTCAGCCCTCGTCAGCCAGGATAGCCTGATTCCAGTGGCATGGAGAGCAAGGGACTCACGTCTGAGCATACCCTTCCCACTCGGGGTGACAAATGCAAAAACAACAATTGATGGACAGAATGCAGAACAATGTCATACATTCACCCCAGTACAGAGATCTGGGCCTAAATCCATCGTTTTTTTGTTCACCATGCTATTCCAGTTTGAACCCAGCCATATGCAAATCAGTCTTGACCCTGTGCCCCATGGGAACAGTCCAGCCCGAACTGCCAAGCCAGGTCCTCCCTGGACTGGAAACAAGCATCCTAGGACCGGTTTCGGGCTTTCAGCCCTCGTCAGCCATGAT
The DNA here is from genome assembly GCF_964204655.1 of Triturus cristatus. Classification (NCBI taxonomy): domain Eukaryota; kingdom Metazoa; phylum Chordata; class Amphibia; order Caudata; family Salamandridae; genus Triturus; species Triturus cristatus. The sequence continues at coordinate 679,215,446 of NC_140591.1, forward strand.
AGCCTGATTCCAGTGGCATGGAGAGCAAGGGACTCACGTCTGAGCATACCCTTCCCACTCGGGGTGACAAATGCAAAAACAACAATTGATGGACAGAATGCAGAACAATGTCATACATTCACCCCAGTACAGAGATCTGGGCCTAAATCCATCGTTTTTTTGCTCACCATGCCATTCCAGTTTGAATCCAGCCATATGCAAATCAGTCTTGACCCTGTGCCCCATGGGAACAGTCCAGCCCGAACTGGCAGAGTGGGCTAAAGAACGGTGATGGATTAAACCCAGATCAGTTGACTGGGGGTGAGTGCTTGCAATGTTCAACACTCCGTCCATCATTTCCTTTGGTTTTTGCTTTGTTCGCCATAAGTTGGCAGGGTATGCTCAGACGTGAGTCCCTTGCTCACTTTGCCACTGGATTCAAGCAAGCCTGGCTGAAGACGGCTGAAATGCCAGCAACCAGTCCTAGGAAGCTTGTTTCCGGTCCAGGGAAGACATGGCTTGGCATTTCGGGCTGGACTGTTCCCATGAGGCACAGGGTCAGACTGATTTGCATATGGCCATGTCTGAACTGGGGTGGCAGAGTGGGCTAAAGAACGGTGATGGATTAAACCCAGATCAGTTGACTGGGGGTGAGTGCTTGCAATGTTCAACACTCCGTCCATCATTTCCTTTGGTTTTTGCTTTGTTCGCCATAAGTTGGCAGGGTATGCTCAGACGTGAGTCCCTTGCTCACTTTGCCACTGGATTCAAGCAAGCCTGGCTGAAGACGGCTGAAATGCCAGCAACCGGTCCTAGGAAGCTTGTTTCCGATCCAGGGAAGACATGGCTTGGCAGTTCGGGCTGGACTGTTCCCATGAGGCACAGGGTCAGACTGATTTGCATATGGCCATGTCCGAACTGGGGTGGCAGAGTGGGCTAAAGAACGGTGATGGATTAAACCCAGATCAGTTGACTGGGGGTGAGTGCTTGCAATGTTCAACACTCCGTCCATCATTTCCTTTGGTTTTTGCTTTGTTCGCCATAAGTTGGCAGGGTATGCTCAGACGTGAGTCCCTTGCTCACTTTGCCACTGGATTCAAGCAAGCCTGGCTGAAGACGGCTGAAATGCCAGCAACCGGTACTAGGAAGCTTGTTTCCGGTCCAGGGAAGACATGGCTTGGCAGTTCGGGCTGGACTGTTCCCATGAGGCACAGGGTCAGACTGATTTGCATATGGCCATGTCCGAACTGGGGTGGCAGAGTGGGCTAAAGAACGGTGATGGATTAAACCCAGATCAGTTGACTGGGGGTGAGTGCTTGCAATGTTCAACACTCCGTCCATCATTTCCTTTGGTTTTTGCTTTGTTCGCCATAAGTTGGCAGGGTATGCTCAGACGTGAGTCCCTTGCTCACTTTGCCACTGGATTCAAGCAAGCCTGGCTGAAGACGGCTGAAATGCCAGCAACCGGTCCTAGGAAGCTTGTTTCCGGTCCAGGGAAGACATGGCTTGGCAGTTCGGGCTGGACTGTTCCCATGAGGCACAGGGTCAGACTGATTTGCATATGGCCATGTCCGAACTGGGGTGGCAGAGTGGGCTAAAGAACGGTGATGGATTAAACCCAGATCAGTTGACTGGGGGTGAGTGCTTGCAATGTTCAACACTCCATCCATCATTTCCTTTGGTTTTTGCTTTGTTCGCCATAAGTTGGCAGGGTATGCTCAGACGTGAGTCCCTTGCTCACTTTGCCACTGGATTCAAGCAAGCCTGGCTGAAGACGGCTGAAATGCCAGCAACCGGTCCTAGGAAGCTTGTTTCCGGTCCAGGGAAGACATGGCTTGGCAGTTCGGGCTGGACTGTTCCCATGAGGCACAGGGTCAGACTGATTTGCATATGGCCATGTCCGAACTGGGGTGGCAGAGTGGGCTAAAGAACGGTGATGGATTAAACCCAGATCAGTTGACTGGGGGTGAGTGCTTGCAATGTTCAACACTCCGTCCATCATTTCCTTTGGTTTTTGCTTTGTTCGCCATAAGTTGGCAGGGTATGCTCAGACGTGAGTCCCTTGCTCACTTTGCCACTGGATTCAAGCAAGCCTGGCTGAAGACGGCTGAAATGCCAGCAACCGGTCCTAGGAAGCTTGTTTCCGGTCCAGGGAAGACATGGCTTGGCAGTTCGGGCTGGACTGTTCCCATGAGGCACAGGGTCAGACTGATTTGCATATGGCCTTGTCCGAACTGGGGTGGCAGAGTGGGCTAAAGAACGGTGACGGATTAAACCCAGATCAGTTGACTGGGGGTGAGTGCTTGCAATGTTCAACACTCCGTCCATCATTTCCTTTGGTTTTTGCTTTGTTCGCCATAAGTTGGCAGGGTATGCTCAGACGTGAGTCCCTTGCTCACTTTGCCACTGGATTCAAGCAAGCCTGGCTGAAGACGGCTGAAATGCCAGCAACCGGTCCTAGGAAGCTTGTTTCCGGTCCAGGGAAGACATGGCTTAGCAGTTCGGGCTGGACTGTTCCCATGAGGCACAGGGTCAGACTGATTTGCATATGGCCATGTCCGAACTGGGGTGGCAGAGTGGGCTAAAGAACGGTGATGGATTAAACCCAGATCAGTTGACTGGGGGTGAGTGCTTGCAATGTTCAACACTCCGTCCATCATTTCCTTTGGTTTTTGCTTTGTTCGCCATAAGTTGGCAGGGTATGCTCAGACGTGAGTCCCTTGCTCACTTTGCCACTGGATTCAAGCAAGCCTGGCTGAAGACGGCTGAAATGCCAGCAACCGGTCCTAGGAAGCTTGTTTCCGGTCCAGGGAAGACATGGCTTGGCAGTTCGGGCTGGACTGTTCCCATGAGGCACAGGGTCAGACTGATTTGCATATGGCCATGTCCGAACTGGGGTGGCAGAGTGGGCTAAAGAACGGTGATGGATTAAACCCAGATCAGTTGACTGGGGGTGAATGCTTGCAATGTTCAACACTCCGTCCATCATTTCCTTTGGTTTTTGCTTTGTTCGACATAAGTTGGCAGGGTATGCTCAGACGTGAGTCCCTTGCTCACTTTGCCACTGGATTCAAGCAAGCCTGGCTGAAGACGGCTGAAATGCCAGCAACCGGTCCTAGGAAGCTTGTTTCCGGTCCAGGGAAGACATGGCTTGGCAGTTCGGGCTGGACTGTTCCCATGAGGCACAGGGTCAGACTGATTTGCATATGGCCATGTCCGAACTGGGGTGGCAGAGTGGGCTAAAGAACGGTGATGGATTAAACCCAGATCAGTTGACTGGGGGTGAGTGCTTGCAATGTTCAACACTCCGTCCATCATTTCCTTTGGTTTTTGCTTTGTTCGCCATAAGTTGGCAGGGTATGCTCAGACGTGAGTCCCTTGCTCACTTTGCCACTGGATTCAAGCAAGCCTGGCTGAAGACGGCTGAAATGCCAGCAACCGGTCCTAGGAAGCTTGTTTCCGGTCCAGGGAAGACATGGCTTGGCAGTTCGGGCTGGACTGTTCCCATGAGGCACAGGGTCAGACTGATTTGCATATGGCCATGTCCGAACTGGGGTGGCAGAGTGGGCTAAAGAACGGTGATGGATTAAACCCAGATCAGTTGACTGGGGGTGAGTGCTTGCAATGTTCAACACTCCGTCCATCATTTCCTTTGGTTTTTGCTTTGTTCGCCATAAGTTGGCAGGGTATGCTCAGACGTGAGTCCCTTGCTCACTTTGCCACTGGATTCAAGCAAGCCTGGCTGAAGACGGCTGAAATGCCAGCAACCGGTCCTAGGAAGCTTGTTTCCGGTCCAGGGAAGACATGGCTTGGCAGTTCGGGCTGGACTGTTCCCATGAGGCACAGGGTCAGACTGATTTGCATATGGCCTTGTCCGAACTGGGGTGGCAGAGTGGGCTAAAGAACGGTGATGGATTAAACCCAGATCAGTTGATTGGGGGTGAGTGCTTGCAATGTTCAACACTCCGTCCATCATTTCCTTTGGTTTTTGCTTTGTTCGCCATAAGTTGGCAGGGTATGCTCAGACGTGAGTCCCTTGCTCACTTTGCCACTGGATTCAAGCAAGCCTGGCTGAAGACGGCTGAAATGCCAGCAACCGGTCCTAGGAAGCTTGTTTCCGGTCCAGGGAAGACATGGCTTAGCAGTTCGGGCTGGACTGTTCCCATGAGGCACAGGGTCAGACTGATTTGCATATGGCCATGTCCGAACTGGGGTGGCAGAGTGGGCTAAAGAACGGTGATGGATTAAACCCAGATCAGTTGACTGGGGGTGAGTACTTGCAATGTTCAACACTCCGTCCATCATTTCCTTTGGTTTTTGCTTTGTTCGCCATAAGTTGGCAGGGTATGCTCAGACGTGAGTCCCTTGCTCACTTTGCCACTGGATTCAAGCAAGCCTGGCTGAAGACGGCTGAAATGCCAGCAACCGGTCCTAGGAAGCTTGTTTCCGGTCCAGGGAAGACATGGCTTGGCAGTTCGGGCTGGACTGTTCCCATGAGGCACAGGGTCAGACTGATTTGCATATGGCCATGTCCGAACTGGGGTGGCAGAGTGGGCTAAAGAACGGTGATGGATTAAACCCAGATCAGTTGACTGGGGGTGAGTGCTTGCAATGTTCAACACTCCGTCCATCATTTCCTTTGGTTTTTGCTTTGTTCGCCATAAGTTGGCAGGGTATGCTCAGACGTGAGTCCCTTGCTCACTTTGCCACTGGATTCAAGCAAGCCTGGCTGAAGACGGCTGAAATGCCAGCAACCGGTCCTAGGAAGCTTGTTTCCGGTCCAGGGAAGACATGGCTTGGCAGTTCGGGCTGGACTGTTCCCATGAGGCACAGGGTCAGACTGATTTGCATATGGCCATGTCCGAACTGGGGTGGCAGAGTGGGCTAAAGAACGGTGATGGATTAAACCCAGATCAGTTGACTGGGGGTGAGTGCTTGCAATGTTCAACACTCCGTCCATCATTTCCTTTGGTTTTTGCTTTGTTCGCCATAAGTTGGCAGGGTATGCTCAGACGTGAGTCCCTTGCTCACTTTGCCACTGGATTCAAGCAAGCCTGGCTGAAGACGGCTGAAATGCCAGCAACCGGTCCTAGGAAGCTTGTTTCCGGTCCAGGGAAGACATGGCTTGGCAGTTCGGGCTGGACTGTTCCCATGAGGCACAGGGTCAGACTGATTTGCATATGGCCATGTCCGAACTGGGGTGGCAGAGTGGGCTAAAGAACGGTGATGGATTAAACCCAGATCAGTTGACTGGGGGTGAGTGCTTGCAATGTTCAACACTCCGTCCATCATTTCCTTTGGTTTTTGCTTTGTTCGCCATAAGTTGGCAGGGTATGCTCAGACGTGAGTCCCTTGCTCACTTTGCCACTGGATTCAAGCAAGCCTGGCTGAAGACGGCTGAAATGCCAGCAACCGGTCCTAGGAAGCTTGTTTCCGGTCCAGGGAAGACATGGCTTGGCAGTTCGGGCTGGACTGTTCCCATGAGGCACAGGGTCAGACTGATTTGCATATGGCCATGTCCGAACTGGGGTGGCAGAGTGGGCTAAAGAACGGTGATGGATTAAACCCAGATCAGTTGACTGGGGGTGAGTGCTTGCAATGTTCAACACTCTGTCCATCATTTCCTTTGGTTTTTGCTTTGTTCGCCATAAGTTGGCAGGGTATGCTCAGACGTGAGTCCCTTGCTCACTTTGCCACTGGATTCAAGCAAGCCTGGCTGAAGACGGCTGAAATGCCAGCAACCGGTCCTAGGAAGCTTGTTTCCGGTCCAGGGAAGACATGGCTTAGCAGTTCGGGCTGGACTGTTCCCATGAGGCACAGGGTCAGACTGATTTGCATATGGCCATGTCCGAACTGGGGTGGCAGAGTGGGCTAAAGAACGGTGATGGATTAAACCCAGATCAGTTGACTGGGGGTGAGTGCTTGCAATGTTCAACACTCCGTCCATCATTTCCTTTGGTTTTTGCTTTGTTCGCCATAAGTTGGCAGGGTATGCTCAGACGTGAGTCCCTTGCTCACTTTGCCACTGGATTCAAGCAAGCCTGGCTGAAGACGGCTGAAATGCCAGCAACCGGTCCTAGGAAGCTTGTTTCCGGTCCAGGGAAGACATGGCTTGGCAGTTCGGGCTGGACTGTTCCCATGAGGCACAGGGTCAGACTGATTTGCATATGGCCATGTCCGAACTGGGGTGGCAGAGTGGGCTAAAGAACGGTGATGGATTAAACCCAGATCAGTTGACTGGGGGTGAGTGCTTGCAATGTTCAACACTCCGTCCATCATTTCCTTTGGTTTTTGCTTTGTTCGCCATAAGTTGGCAGGGTATGCTCAGACGTGAGTCCCTTGCTCACTTTGCCACTGGATTCAAGCAAGCCTGGCTGAAGACAGCTGAAATGCCAGCAACCGGTCCTAGGAAGCTTGTTTCCGGTCCAGGGAAGACATGGCTTGGCAGTTCGGGCTGGACTGTTCCCATGAGGCACAGGGTCAGACTGATTTGCATATGGCCATGTCCGAACTGGGGTGGCAGAGTGGGCTAAAGAACGGTGATGGATTAAACCCAGATCAGTTGACTGGGGGTGAGTGCTTGCAATGTTCAACACTCCGTCCATCATTTCCTTTGGTTTTTGCTTTGTTCGCCATAAGTTGGCAGGGTATGCTCAGACGTGAGTCCCTTGCTCACTTTGCCACTGGATTCAAGCAAGCCTGGCTGAAGACGGCTGAAATGCCAGCAACCGGTCCTAGGAAGCTTGTTTCCGGTCCAGGGAAGACATGGCTTGGCAGTTCGGGCTGGACTGTTCCCATGAGGCACAGGGTCAGACTGATTTGCATATGGCCATGTCCGAACTGGGGTGGCAGAGTGGGCTAAAGAACGGTGATGGATTAAACCCAGATCAGTTGACTGGGGGTGAGTGCTTGCAATGTTCAACACTCCGTCCATCATTTCCTTTGGTTTTTGCTTTGTTCGCCATAAGTTGGCAGGGTATGCTCAGACGTGAGTCCCTTGCTCACTTTGCCACTGGATTCAAGCAAGCCTGGCTGAAGACGGCTGAAATGCCAGCAACCGGTCCTAGGAAGCTTGTTTCCGGTCCAGGGAAGACATGGCTTGGCAGTTCGGGCTGGACTGTTCCCATGAGGCACAGGGTCAGACTGATTTGCATATGGCCATGTCCGAACTGGGGTGGCAGAGTGGGCTAAAGAACGGTGATGGATTAAACCCAGATCAGTTGACTGGGGGTGAGTGCTTGAAATGTTCAACACTCCGTCCATCATTTCCTTTGGTTTTTGCTTTGTTCGCCATAAGTTGGCAGGGTTTCCAGTCCTCCCTGGACTGGAAACAAGCATCCTAGGACCGGTTTCGGGCTTTCAGCCCTCGTCAGCCAGGATAGCCTGATTCCAGTGGCATGGAGAGCAAGGGACTCACGTCTGAGCATACCCTTCCCACTCGGGGTGACAAATGCAAAAACAACAATTGATGGACAGAATGCAGAACAATGTCATACATTCACCCCAGTACAGAGATCTGGGCCTAAATCCCTCGTTTTTTTGCTCACCATGCCATTCCAGTTTGAACCCAGCCATATGCAAATCAGTCTTGACCCTGTGCCCCATGGGAACAGTCCAGCCCGAACTGCCAAGCCAGGTCCTCCCTGGACTGGAAACAAGCATCCTAGGACCGGTTTCGGGCTTTCAGCCCTCGTCAGCCAGGATAGCCTGATTCCAGTGGCATGGAGAGCAAGGGACTCACGTCTGAGCATACCCTTCCCACTCGGGGTGACAAATGCAAAAACAACAATTGATGGACAGAATGCAGAACAATGTCATATATTCACCCCAGTACAGAGATCTGGGCCTAAATCCATCGTTTTTTTGCTCACCATGCCATTCCAGTTTGAACCCAGCCATATGCAAATCAGTCTTGACCCTGTGCCCCATGGGAACAGTCCAGCCCGAACTGCCAAGCCAGGTCCTCCCTGGACTGGAAACAAGCATCCTAGGACCGGTTTCGGGCTTTCAGCCCTCGTCAGCCAGGATAGCCTGATTCCAGTGGCATGGAGAGCAAGGGACTCACGTCTGAGCATACCCTTCCCACTCGGGGTGACAAATGCAAAAACAACAATTGATGGACAGAATGCAGAACAATGTCATACATTCACCCCAGTACAGAGATCTGGGCCTAAATCCATCGTTTTTTTGCTCACCATGCCATTCCAGTTTGAACCCAGCCATATGCAAATCAGTCTTGACCCTCTGCCCCATGGGAACAGTCCAGCCCGAACTGCCAAGCCAGGTCCTCCCTGGACTGGAAACAAGCATCCTAGGACCGGTTTCGGGCTTTCAGCCCTCGTCAGCCAGGATAGCCTGATTCCAGTGGCATGGAGAGCAAGGGACTCACGTCTGAGCATACCCTTCCCACTCGGGGTGACAAATGCAAAAACAACAATTGATGGACAGAATGCAGAACAATGTCATACATTCACCCCAGTACAGAGATCTGGGCCTAAATCCATCGTTTTTTTGCTCACCATGCCATTCCAGTTTGAACCCAGCCATATGCAAATCAGTCTTGACCCTGTGCCCCATGGGAACAGTCCAGCCCGAACTGCCAAGCCAGGTCCTCCCTGGACTGGAAACAAGCATCCTAGGACCGGTTTCAGGCTTTCAGCCCTCGTCAGCCCGGATAGCCTGATTCCAGTGGCATGGAGAGCAAGGGACTCACGTCTGAGCATACCCTTCCCACTCGGGGTGACAAATGCAAAAACAAGAATTGATGGACAGAATGCAGAACAATGTCATACATTCACCCCAGTACAGAGATCTGGGCCTAAATCCATCGTTTTTTTGCTCCCAATGCCATTCCAGTTTGAACCCAGCCATATGCAAATCAGTCTTGACCCTGTGCCCCATGGGAACAGTCCAGCCCGAACTGCCAAGCCAGGTCCTTCCTGGACTGGAAACAAGCATCCTAGGACCGGTTTCGGGCTTTCAGCCCTCGTCAGCCAGGATAGCCTGATTCCAGTGGCATGGAGAGCAAGGGACTCACGTCTGAGCATACCCTTCCCACTCGGGGTGACAAATGCAAAAACAACAAATGATGGACAGGATGCAGAACAATGTCATACATTCACCCCAGTACAGAGATCTGGGCCTAAATCCATCGTTTTTTTGCTCACCATGCCATTCCAGTTTGAACCCAGCCATATGCAAATCAGTCTTGACCCTGTGCCCCATGGGAACAGTCCAGCCCGAACTGCCAAGCCAGGTCCTCCCTGGACTGGAAACAAGCATCCTAGGACCGGTTTCGGGCTTTCAGCCCTCGTCAGCCAGGATAGCCTGATTCCAGTGGCATGGAGAGCAAGGGACTCACGTCTGAGCATACCCTTCCCACTCGGGGTGACAAATGCAAAAACAACAATTGATGGACATAATGCAGAACAATGTCATACATTCACCCCAGTACAGAGATCTGGGCCTAAATCCATCGTTTTTTTGCTCACCATGCCATTCCAGTTTGAACCCAGCAATATGCAAATCAGTCTTGACCCTGTGCCCCATGGGAACAGTCCAGCCCGAACTGCCACGCCAGGTCCTCCCTGGACTGGAAACAAGCATCCTAGGACCGGTTTCGGGCTTTCAGCCCTCGTCAGCCAGGATAGCCTGATTCCAGTGGCATTGAGAGCAAGGGACTCACGTCTGAGCATACCCTTCCCACTCGGGGTGACAAATGCAAAAACAACAATTGATGGACAGAATGCAGAACAATGTCATACATTCACCCCAGTACAGAGATCTGGGCCTAAATCCATCGTTTTTTTGCTCACCATGCCATTCCAGTTTGAACCCAGCCATATGCAAATCAGTCTTGACCCTGTGCCCCATGGGAACAGTCCAGCCCGAACTGCCAAGCCAGGTCCTCCCTGGACTGGAAACAAGCATCCTAGGAACGGTTTCGGGCTTTCAGCCCTCGTCAGCCAGGATAGCCTGATTCCAGTGGCATGGAGAGCAAGGGACTCACGTCTGAGCATACCCTTCCCACTCGGGGTGACAAATGCAAAAACAACAATTGATGGACAGAATGCAGAACAATGTCATACATTCACCCCAGTACAGAGATCTGGGCCTAAATCCATCGTTTTTTTGCTCACCATGCCATTCCAGTTTGAACCCAGCCATATGCAAATCAGTCTTGACCCTGTGCCCCATGGGAACAGTCCAGCCTGAACTGCCAAGCCAGGTCCTCCCTGGACTGGAAACAAGCATCCTAGGACCGGTTTCGGGCTTTCAGCCCTCGTCAGCCAGGATAGCCTGATTCCAGTGGCATGGAGAGCAAGGGACTCACGTCTGAGCATACCCTTCCCACTCGGGGTGACAAATGCAAAAACAACAATTGATGGACAGAATGCAGAACAATGTCATACATTCACCCCAGTACAGAGATCTGGGCCTAAATCCATCGTTTTTTTGCTCACCATGCCATTCCAGTTTGAACCCAGCCATATGCAAATCAGTCTTGACCCTGTGCCCCATGGGAACAGTCCAGCCCGAACTGCCAAGCCAGGTCCTCCCTGGACTGGAAACAAGCATCCTAGGACCGGTTTCGGGCTTTCAGCCCTCGTCAGCCAGGATAGCCTGATTCCAGTGGCATGGAGAGCAAGGGACTCACGTCTGAGCATACCCTTCCCACTCGGGGTGACAAATGCAAAAACAACAATTGATGGACAGAATGCAGAACAATGTCATACATTCACCCCAGTACAGAGATCTGGGCCTAAATCCATCGTTTTTTTGCTCACCATGCCATTCCAGTTTGAACCCAGCCATATGCAAATCAGTCTTGACCCTGTGCCCCATGGGAACAGTCCAGCCCGAACTGCCAAGCCAGGTCCTCCCTGGACTGGAAACAAGCATCCTAGGACCGGTTTCGGGCTTTCAGCCCTCGTCAGCCAGGATAGCCTGATTCCAGTGGCATGGAGAGCAAGGGACTCACGTCTGAGCATACCCTTCCCACTCGGGGTGACAAATGCAAAAACAACAATTGATGGACAGAATGCAGAACAATGTCATACATTCACCCCAGTACAGAGATCTGGGCCTAAATCCATCGTTTTTTTGCTCACCATGCCATTCCAGTTTGAACCCAGCCATATGCAAATCAGTCTTGACCCTGTGCCCCATGGGAACAGTCCAGCCCAAACTGCCAAGCCAGGTCCTCCCTGGACTGGAAACAAGCATCCTAGGACCGGTTTCGGGCTTTCAGCCCTCGTCAGCCAGGATAGCCTGATTCCAGTGGCATGGAGAGCAAGGGACTCACGTCTGAGCATACCCTTCCCACTCGGGGTGACAAATGCAAAAACAACAATTGATGGACAGAATGCAGAACACTGTCATACATTCACCCCAGTACAGAGATCTGGGCCTAAATCCATCGTTTTTTTGCTCACCATGCCATTCCAGTTTGAACCCAGCCATATGCAAATCAGTCTTGACCCTGTGCCCCATGGGAACAGTCCAGCCCGAACTGCCAAGCCAGGTCCTCCCTGGACTGGAAACAAGCATCCTAGGACCGGTTTCGGGCTTTCAGCCCTCGTCAGCCAGGATAGCCTGATTCCAGTGGCATGGAGAGCAAGGGACTCACGTCTGAGCATACCCTTCCCACTCGGGGTGACAAATGCAAAAACAACAATTGATGGACAGAATGCAGAACAATGTCATACATTCACCCCAGTACAGAGATCTGGGCCTAAATCCATCGTTTTTTTGCTCACCATGCCATTCCAGTTTGAACCCAGCCATATGCAAATCAGTCTTGACCCTGTGCCCCATGGGAACAGTCCAGCCCGAACTGGCAGAGTGGGCTAAAGAACGGTGATGGATTAAACCCAGATCAGTTGACTGGGGGTGAGTGCTTGCAATGTTCAACACTCCGTCCATCATTTCCTTTGGTTTTTGCTTTGTTCGCCATAAGTTGGCAGGGTATGCTCAGACGTGAGTCCCTTGCTCACTTTGCCACTGGATTCAAGCAAGCCTGGCTGAAGACGGCTGAAATGCCAGCAACCGGTCCTAGGAAGCTTGTTTCCGGTCCAGGGAAGACATGGCTTGGCAGTTCGGGCTGGACTGTTCCCATGAGGCACAGGGTCAGACTGATTTGCATATGGCCATGTCCGAACTGGGGTGGCAGAGTGGGCTAAAGAACGGTGATGGATTAAACCCAGATCAGTTGACTGGGGGTGAGTGCTTGCAATGTTCAACACTCCGTCCATCATTTCCTTTGGTTTTTGCTTTGTTCGCCATAAGTTGGCAGGGTATGCTCAGACGTGAGTCCCTTGCTCACTTTGCCACTGGATTCAAGCAAGCCTGGCTGAAGACAGCTGAAATGCCAGCAACCGGTCCTAGGAAGCTTGTTTCCGGTCCAGGGAAGACATGGCTTGGCAGTTCGGGCTGGACTGTTCCCATGAGGCACAGGGTCAGACTGATTTGCATATGGCCATATCCGAACTGGGGTGGCAGAGTGGGCTAAAGAACGGTGATGGATTAAACCCAGATCAGTTGACTGGGGGTGAGTGCTTGCAATGTTCAACACTCCGTCCATCATTTCCTTTGGTTTTTGCTTTGTTCGCCATAAGTTGGCAGGGTATGCTCAGACGTGAGTCCCTTGCTCACTTTGCCACTGGATTCAAGCAAGCCTGGCTGAAGACGGCTGAAATGCCAGCAACCGGTCCTAGGAAGCTTGTTTCCGGTCCAGGGAAGACATGGCTTGGCAGTTCGGGCTGGACTGTTCCCATGAGGCACAGGGTCAGACTGATTTGCATATGGCCATGTCCGAACTGGGGTGGCAGAGTGGGCTAAAGAACGGTGATGGATTAAACCGAGATCAGTTGACTGGGGGTGAGTGCTTGCAATGTTCAACACTCCGTCCATCATTTCCTTTGGTTTTTGCTTTGTTCGCCATAAGTTGGCAGGGTATGCTCAGACGTGAGTCCCTTGCTCACTTTGCCACTGGATTCAAGCAAGCCTGGCTGAAGACGGCTGAAATGCCAGCAACCGGTCCTAGGAAGCTTGTTTCCGGTCCAGGGAAGACATGGCTTGGCAGTTCGGGCTGGACTGTTCCCATGAGGCACAGGGTCAGACTGATTTGCATATGGCCATGTCCGAACTGGGGTGGCAGAGTGGGCTAAAGAACGGTGATGGATTAAACCCAGATCAGTTGACTGGGGGTGAGTGCTTGCAATGTTCAACACTCCGTCCATCATTTCCTTTGGTTTTTGCTTTGTTCGCCATAAGTTGGCAGGGTTTCCAGTCCTCCCTGGACTGGAAACAAGCATCCTAGGACCGGTTTCGGGCTTTCAGCCCTCGTCAGCCAGGATAGCCTGATTCCAGTGGCATGGAGAGCAAGGGACTCACGTCTGAGCATACCCTTCCCACTCGGGGTGACAAATGCAAAAACAACAATTGATGGACAGAATGCAGAACAATGTCATACATTCACCCCAGTACAGAGATCTGGGCCTAAATCCATCGTTTTTTTGCTCACCATGCCATTCCAGTTTGAACCCAGCCATATGCAAATCAGTCTTGACCCTGTGCCCCATGGGAACAGTCCAGCCCGAACTGCCAAGCCAGGTCCTCCCTGGACTGGAAACAAGCATCCTAGGACCGGTTTCGGGCTTTCAGCCCTCGTCAGCCAGGATAGCCTGATTCCAGTGGCATGGAGAGCAAGGGACTCACGTCTGAGCATACCCTTCCCACTCGGGGTGACAAATGCAAAAACAACAATTGATGGACAGAATGCAGAACAATGTCATACATTCACCCCAGTACAGAGATCTGGGCCTAAATCCATCGTTTTTTTGCTCACCATGCCATTCCAGTTTGAACCCAGCCATATGCAAATCAGTCTTGACCCTGTGCCCCATGGGAACAGTCCAGCCCGAACTGCCAAGCCAGGTCCTCCCTGGACTGGAAACAAGCATCCTAGGACCGGTTTCGGGCTTTCAGCCCTCGTCAGCCAGGATAGCCTGATTCCAGTGGCATGGAGAGCAAGGGACTCACGTCTGAGCATACCCTTCCCACTCGGGGTGACAAATGCAAAAACAACAATTGATGGACAGAATGCAGAACAATGTCATACATTCACCCCAGTACAGAGATCTGGGCCTAAATCCATCGTTTTTTTGCTCACCATGCCATTCCAGTTTGAACCCAGCCATATGCAAATCAGTCTTGACCCTGTGCCCCATGGGAACAGTCCAGCCCGAACTGCCAAGCCAGGTCCTCCCTGGACTGGAAACAAGCATCCTAGGACCGGTTTCAGGCTTTCAGCCCTCGTCAGCCCGGATAGCCTGATTCCAGTGGCATGGAGAGCAAGGGACTCACGTCTGAGCATACCCTTCCCACTCGGGGTGACAAATGCAAAAACAAGAATTGATGGACAGAATGCAGAACAATGTCATACATTCACCCCAGTACAGAGATCTGGGCCTAAATCCATCGTTTTTTTGCTCCCAATGCCATTCCAGTTTGAACCCAGCCATATGCAAATCAGTCTTGACCCTGTGCCCCATGGGAACAGTCCAGCCCGAACTGCCAAGCCAGGTCCTTCCTGGACTGGAAACAAGCATCCTAGGACCGGTTTCGGGCTTTCAGCACTCGTCAGCCAGGATAGCCTGATTCCAGTGGCATGGAGAGCAAGGGACTCACGTCTGAGCATACCCTTCCCACTCGGGGTGACAAATGCAAAAACAACAAATGATGGACAGGATGCAGAACAATGTCATACATTCACCCCAGTACAGAGATCTGGGCCTAAATCCATCGTTTTTTTGCTCACCATGCCATTCCAGTTTGAACCCAGCCATATGCAAATCAGTCTTGACCCTGTGCCCCATGGGAACAGTCCAGCCCGAACTGCCAAGCCAGGTCCTCCCTGGACTGGAAACAAGCATCCTAGGACCGGTTTCGGGCTTTCAGCCCTCGTCAGCCAGGATAGCCTGATTCCAGTGGCATGGAGAGCAAGGGACTCACGTCTGAGCATACCCTTCCCACTCGGGGTGACAAATGCAAAAACAACAATTGATGGACATAATGCAGAACAATGTCATACATTCACCCCAGTACAGAGATCTGGGCCTAAATCCATCGTTTTTTTGCTCACCATGCCATTCCAGTTTGAACCCAGCAATATGCAAATCAGTCTTGACCCTGTGCCCCATGGGAACAGTCCAGCCCGAACTGCCACGCCAGGTCCTCCCTGGACTCGAAACAAGCATCCTAGGACCGGTTTCGGGCTTTCAGCCCTCGTCAGCCAGGATAGCCTGATTCCAGTGGCATGGAGAGCAAGGGACTCACGTCTGAGCATACCCTTCCCACTCGGGGTGACAAATGCAAAAACAACAATTGATGGACAGAATGCAGAACAATGTCATACATTCACCCCAGTACAGAGATCTGGGCCTAAATCCATCGTTTTTTTGCTCACCATGCCATTCCAGTTTGAACCCAGCCATATGCAAATCAGTCTTGACCCTGTGCCCCATGGGAACAGTCCAGCCCGAACTGCCAAGCCAGGTCCTCCCTGGACTGGAAACAAGCATCCTAGGACCGGTTTCGGGCTTTCAGCCCTCGTCAGCCAGGATAGCCTGATTCCAGTGGCATGGAGAGCAAGGGACTCACGTCTGAGCATACCCTTCCCACTCGGGGTGACAAATGCAAAAACAACAATTGATGGACAGAATGCAGAACAATGTCATACATTCACCCCAGTACAGAGATCTGGGCCTAAATCCATCGTTTTTTTGCTCACCATGCCATTCCAGTTTGAACCCAGCCATATGCAAATCAGTCTTGACCCTGTGCCCCATGGGAACAGTCCAGCCTGAACTGCCAAGCCAGGTCCTCCCTGGACTGGAAACAAGCATCCTAGGACCGGTTTCGGGCTTTCAGCCCTCGTCAGCCAGGATAGCCTGATTCCAGTGGCATGGAGAGCAAGGGACTCACGTCTGAGCATACCCTTCCCACTCGGGGTGACAAATGCAAAAACAACAATTGATGGACAGAATGCAGAACAATGTCATACATTCACCCCAGTACAGAGATCTGGGCCTAAATCCATCGTTTTTTTGCTCACCATGCCATTCCAGTTTGAACCCAGCCATATGCAAATCAGTCTTGACCCTGTGCCCCATGGGAACAGTCCAGCCCGAACTGCCAAGCCAGGTCCTCCCTGGACTGGAAACAAGCATCCTAGGACCGGTTTCGGGCTTTCAGCCCTTGTCAGCCAGGATAGCCTGATTCCAGTGGCATGGAGAGCAAGGGACTCACGTCTGAGCATACCCTTCCCACTCGGGGTGACAAATGCAAAAACAACAATTGATGGACAGAATGCAGAACAATGTCATACATTCACCCCAGTACAGAGATCTGGGCCTAAATCCATCGTTTTTTTGCTCACCATGCCATTCCTGTTTGAACCCAGCCATATGCAAATCAGTCTTGACCCTGTGCCCCATGGGAACAGTCCAGCCCGAACTGCCAAGCCAGGTCCTCCCTGGACTGGAAACAAGCATCCTAGGACCGGTTTCGGGCTTTCAGCCCTCGTCAGCCAGGATAGCCTGATTCCAGTGGCATGGAGAGCAAGGGACTCACGTCTGAGCATACCCTTCCCACTCGGGGTGACAAATGCAAAAACAACAATTGATGGACAGAATGCAGAACAATGTCATACATTCACCCCAGTACAGAGATCTGGGCCTAAATCCATCGTTTTTTTGCTCACCATGCCATTCCAGTTTGAACCCAGCCATATGCAAATCAGTCTTGACCCTGTGCCCCATGGGAACAGTCCAGCCCGAACTGCCAAGCCAGGTCCTCCCTGGACTGGAAACAAGCATCCTAGGACCGGTTTCGGGCTTTCAGCCCTCGTCAGCCAGGATAGCCTGATTCCAGTGGCATGGAGAGCAAGGGACTCACGTCTGAGCATACCCTTCCCACTCGGGGTGACAAATGCAAAAACAACAATTGATGGACAGAATGCAGAACACTGTCATACATTCACCCCAGTACAGAGATCTGGGCCTAAATCCATCGTTTTTTTGCTCACCATGCCATTCCAGTTTGAACCCAGCCATATGCAAATCAGTCTTGACCCTGTGCCCCATGGGAACAGTCCAGCCCGAACTGCCAAGCCAGGTCCTCCCTGGACTGGAAACAAGCATCCTAGGACCGGTTTCGGGCTTTCAGCCCTCGTCAGCCAGGATAGCCTGATTCCAGTGGCATGGAGAGCAAGGGACTCACGTCTGAGCATACCCTTCCCACTCGGGGTGACAAATGCAAAAACAACAATTGATGGACAGAATGCAGAACAATGTCATACATTCACCCCAGTACAGAGATCTGGGCCTAAATCCATCGTTTTTTTGCTCACCATGCCATTCCAGTTTGAACCCAGCCATATGCAAATCAGTCTTGACCCTGTGCCCCATGGGAACAGTCCAGCCCGAACTGGCAGAGTGGGCTAAAGAACGGTGATGGATTAAACCCAGATCAGTTGACTGGGGGTGAGTGCTTGCAATGTTCAACACTCCGTCCATCATTTCCTTTGGTTTTTGCTTTGTTCGCCATAAGTTGGCAGGGTATGCTCAGACGTGAGTCCCTTGCTCACTTTGCCACTGGATTCAAGCAAGCCTGGCTGAAGACGGCTGAAATGCCAGCAACCGGTCCTAGGAAGCTTGTTTCCGGTCCAGGGAAGACATGGCTTGGCAGTTTGGGCTGGACTGTTCCCATGAGGCACAGGGTCAGACTGATTTGCATATGGCCATGTCCGAACTGGGGTGGCAGAGTGGGCTAAAGAACGGTGATGGATTAAACCCAGATCAGTTGACTGGGGGTGAGTGCTTGCAATGTTCAACACTCCGTCCATCATTTCCTTTGGTTTTTGCTTTGTTCGCCATAAGTTGGCAGGGTATGCTCAGACGTGAGTCCCTTGCTCACTTTGCCACTGGATTCAAGCAAGCCTGGCTGAAGACAGCTGAAATGCCAGCAACCAGTCCTAGGAAGCTTGTTTCCGGTCCAGGGAAGACATGGCTTGGCAGTTCGGGCTGGACTGTTCCCATGAGGCACAGGGTCAGACTGATTTGCATATGGCCATGTCCGAACTGGGGTGGCAGAGTGGGCTAAAGAACGGTGATGGATTAAACCCAGATCAGTTGACTGGGGGTGAGTGCTTGCAATGTTCAACACTCCGTCCATCATTTCCTTTGGTTTTTGCTTTGTTCGCCATAAGTTGGCAGGGTATGCTCAGACGTGAGTCCCTTGCTCACTTTGCCACTGGATTCAAGCAAGCCTGGCTGAAGACGGCTGAAATGCCAGCAACCGGTCCTAGGAAGCTTGTTTCCGGTCCAGGGAAGACATGGCTTGGCAGTTCGGGCTGGACTGTTCCCATGAGGCACAGGGTCAGACTGATTTGCATATGGCCATGTCCGAACTGGGGTGGCAGAGTGGGCTAAAGAACGGTGATGGATTAAACCCAGATCAGTTGACTGGGGGTGAGTGCTTGCAATGTTCAACACTCCGTCCATCATTTCCTTTGGTTTTTGCTTTGTTCGCCATAAGTTGGCAGGGTATGCTCAGACGTGAGTCCCTTGCTCACTTTGCCACTGGATTCAAGCAAGCCTGGCTGAAGACGGCTGAAATGCCAGCAACCGGTCCTAGGAAGCTTGTTTCCGGTCCAGGGAAGACATGGCTTGGCAGTTCGGGCTGGACTGTTCCCATGAGGCACAGGGTCAGACTGATTTGCATATGGCCATGTCCGAACTGGGGTGGCAGAGTGGGCTAAAGAACGGTGATGGATTAAACCCAGATCAGTTGACTGGGGGTGAGTGCTTGCAATGTTCAATACTCCGTCCATCATTTCCTTTAGTTTTTGCTTTGTTCGCCATAAGTTGGCAGGGTATGCTCAGACGTGAGTCCCTTGCTCACTTTGCCACTGGATTCAAGCAAGCCTGGCTGAAGACGGCTGAAATGCCAGCAACCGGTCCTAGGAAGCTTGTTTCCGGTCCAGGGAAGACATGGCTTGGCAGTTCGGGCTGGACTGTTCCCATGAGGCACAGGGTCAGACTGATTTGCATATGGCCATGTCCGAACTGGGGTGGCAGAGTGGGCTAAAGAACGGTGATGGATTAAACCCAGATCAGTTGACTGGGGGTGAGTGCTTGCAATGTTCAACACTCCGTCCATCATTTCCTTTGGTTTTTGCTTTGTTCGCCATAAGTTGGCAGGGTATGCTCAGACGTGAGTCCCTTGCTCACTTTGCCACTGGATTCAAGCAAGCCTGGCTGAAGACGGCTGAAATGCCAGCAACCGGTCCTAGGCAGCTTGTTTCCGGTCCAGGGAAGACATGGCTTGGCAGTTCGGGCTGGACTGTTCCCATGAGGCACAGGGTCAGACTGATTTGCATATGGCCATGTCCGAACTGGGGTGGCAGAGTGGGCTAAAGAACGGTGATGGATTAAACCCAGATCAGTTGACTGGGGGTGAGTGCTTGCAATGTTCAACACTCCGTCCATCATTTCCTTTGGTTTTTGCTTTGTTCGCCATAAGTTGGCAGGGTATGCTCAGACGTGAGTCCCTTGCTCACTTTGCCACTGGATTCAAGCAAGCCTGGCTGAAGACGGCTGAAATGCCAGCAACCGGTCCTAGGAAGCTTGTTTCCGGTCCAGGGAAGACATGGCTTGGCAGTTCGGGCTGGACTGTTCCCATGAGGCACAGGGTCAGACTGATTTGCATATGGCCATGTCCGAACTGGGGTGGCAGAGTGGGCTAAAGAACGGTGATGGATTAAACCCAGATCAGTTGACTGGGGGTGAGTGCTTGCAATGTTCAACACTCCGTCCATCATTTCCTTTGGTTTTTGCTTTGTTCGCCATAAGTTGGCAGGGTATGCTCAGACGTGAGTCCCTTGCTCACTTTGCCACTGGATTCAAGCAAGCCTGGCTGAAGACGGCTGAAATGCCAGCAACCGGTCCTAGGAAGCTTGTTTCCGGTCCAGGGAAGACATGGCTTGGCAGTTCGGGCTGGACTGTTCCCATGAGGCACAGGGTCAGACTGATTTGCATATGGCCATGTCCGAACTGGGGTGGCAGAGTGGGCTAAAGAACGGTGATGGATTAAACCCAGATCAGTTGACTGGGGGTGAGTGCTTGCAATGTTCAACACTCCGTCCATCATTTCCTTTGGTTTTTGCTTTGTTCGCCATAAGTTGGCAGGGTATGCTCAGACGTGAGTCCCTTGCTCACTTTGCCACTGGATTCAAGCAAGCCTGGCTGAAGACGGCTGAAATGCCAGCAACCGGTCCTAGGAAGCTTGTTTCCGGTCCAGGGAAGACATGGCTTGGCAGTTCGGGCTGGACTGTTCCCATGAGGCACAGGGTCAGACGGATTTGCATATGGCCATGTCCGAACTGGGGTGGCAGAGTGGGCTAAAGAACGGTGATGGATTAAACCCAGATCAGTTGACTGGGGGTGAGTGCTTGCAATGTTCAACACTCCGTCCATCATTTCCTTTGGTTTTTGCTTTGTTCGCCATAAGTTGGCAGGGTATGCTCAGACGTGAGTCCCTTGCTCACTTTGCCACTGGATTCAAGCAAGCCTGGCTGAAGACGGCTGAAATGCCAGCAACCGGTCCTAGGAAGCTTGTTTCCGGTCCAGGGAAGACATGGCTTGGCAGTTCGGGCTGGACTGTTCCCATGAGGCACAGGGTCAGACTGATTTGCAAATGGCCATGTCCGAACTGGGGTGGCATAGTGGGCTAAAGAACGGTGATGGATTAAACCCAGATCAGTTGACTGGGGGTGAGTGCTTGCAATGTTCAACACTCCGTCCATCATTTCCTTTGGTTTTTGCTTTGTTCGCCATAAGTTGGCAGGGTATGCTCAGACGTGAGTCCCTTGCTCACTTTGCCACTGGATTCAAGCAAGCCTGGCTGAAGACGGCTGAAATGCCAGCAACCGGTCCTAGGAAGCTTGTTTCCGGTCCAGGGAAGACATGGCTTGGCAGTTCGGGCTGGACTGTTCCCATGAGGCACAGGGTCAGACTGATTTGCATATGGCCATGTCCGAACTGGGGTGGCAGAGTGGGCTAAAGAACGGTGATGGATTAAACCCAGATCAGTTGACTGGGGGTGAGTGCTTGCAATGTTCAACACTCCGTCCATCATTTCCTTTGGTTTTTGCTTTGTTCGCCATAAGTTGGCAGGGTATGCTCAGACGTGAGTCCCTTGCTCACTTTGCCACTGGATTCAAGCAAGCCTGGCTGAAGACGGCTGAAATGCCAGCAACCGGTCCTAGGAAGCTTGTTTCCGGTCCAGGGAAGACATGGCTTGGCAGTTCGGGCTGGACTGTTCCCATGAGGCACAGGGTCAGACTGATTTGCATATGGCCATGTCCGAACTGGGGTGGCAGAGTGGGCTAAAGAACGGTGATGGATTAAACCCAGATCAGTTGACTGGGGGTGAGTGCTTGCAATGTTCAACACTCCGTCCATCATTTCCTTTGGTTTCTACTTTCTAAAGGTGGCATTTTCAAACACAGAATGTTAAAACCAACTTCACTACCAGACTGCACACAGGATCTGCAATAGCAGACCTCAGACACATTTTTACAGGCTGCTTCTGTGGGTGGCACAACCAGTGCTGCAAGCCCACCAGCAGTATTTGGATTTACAAGCCCTGGGCACTCCTGGTGCACTGTACTAGGGTCTGACAGGTAAACCAAACCAACCAATCATGGAATCACAAATCTTACGTTAATGTACAATAGGGAGCACTGGCACTGTGGCACTGGACAGAAGAGGCACAGTGCCCTGAGCAACTAACACCAGCAAAAACACATGAGGCAACAGCGAAAAATGATGCGAAAATTTTTCATGAGGAAAATAAAATATCATGAGGCCTATGTGTCCCCGTGTGTTCCCCCACACTCATGTGCACATACATGTCACCTACGTATTTCCTCTCCATGGCCTGTCTATCATGATGCTTAGGCTATAACGTGGCCTGCCATAATCCAGTCTCCCATGAGAGAAACGACAAATCTGCTCTGAGGCCTATACGTTTTGCATCATGTTTTCCTGCATTTCCATTATTGTGGCCCAGCCAGAGCCGAAAAGAGGCTCCAGGCCTCAGAACGCTCTGAAAGCTGTAGCTGCGTATCCTTGGCCTTGCACACTTGGGCCTCAGCCAAAGGGGCCCTGTCCGAGACAGTATTGAGCACGGTTATCTGCTTACTCCTACCGAAACCACATTCCTGCCTGGAGAAGGAGGGATAAACATGACATCTGCAAAGGAGAAGCCTAGCCTTTCTGTCTCTTTTTGTGTGATTACAAAGCTCACGTCAGTGAAAAGCCCATAGCCCCCGTACAAGACTTCAGCAGTAAACGAAGAAATAAATGCCACATTGGCCCTTGGTGATGGGCAACCTATGTCACAAATCAGTCCCTGCTCCAAACTTTAGATATCAGATAAATACGAGATGTGCTGGTCACCCTGACACTGAAGGCCTCATTTTCAGACTCCAGACTCCCGGTTGCATAGCAACCCTTTTACACGTCAGTTACACGTCATGCTCGAGTTGAGCACAAGTAAGGCAAAGTTCCAGTAAAGTTCCAGCTGATCACGCAACCCCCTCCAGGCATCCACCCACCTATGACACTTACCTATTATCATCAAGTGGACGCCCACCTTCACGCCTACTTACACGCCCACATGCTCTTATCTCATTCTCTCTTGCTCCGCCTGAAGCGCTCTTGCTTATGTATATTATTACAAACATATATATACTGTACTCTGTGAATAAAGTTTGAGAATACCTTTTTGAGAACCCTGGTCCTGATCCCTTGTGGTGATGGAACTATTCTCCCTATAACTCGAGTTATTTGAATAAAGCCCTTTTGAACCTGATACCACGGACTCAGCCTTTTGCTTCATGTATAATTGTATTGATATCTAGAAATTCTGAAACTCGTAATAATTTATTTACGACATAATGGCGCCCGAACAGGGACGAATCTCCTTCCCCATGCGCCGGAGATGAAGGTCCAGTTTTGCCCCCTTCCACAGCCGTGACGGACTTCGAGTGTACACGACGCGGGTTTTCCCGCCAACTCCCTCAGGCCAACGAAGGAGACGGACTGCGACCAGGCATCCCTACGAGGCGGTGAGGATTGCGGATCGTCCCGACCCAGAGCCCACCTGCGAGAGAGCTGTGTCCGAGGTTTCAAGAGATCCACCTAAGATACGCCATTCCCTGCGCAGCGTCAAGTTTCCGAGGCCTTCAAGTTCAAGTTCAAGGTCTGCTTCCCGGTGAGTTTCTCATGGGGGTTGCAATCATGACGGGTTCATTTAATGAACACGGTAAAGACGTGTCTCACTTGTGAGACCGGTATGTTCAAGAGCATGCATTCAAGAATTAATGTTTCAAGATTTAGAGGCCAAGTTTTCAGGTGCACCGATATAGCTGTATGAATGTTATCGTCTTAAGTTAGGTTCAGTTAGGTTTGAATGTGTCAGGTTTGTGTGTAAGTTCGTTGCATTGTGATTTTTGGGGGGTTTTTTTGTGTTCATTGTGATTTTTTTGTTTTCGGTTACATTCCAACATGCCGTTATTTTCGAAACTGCGTAAGATAGGTACCAGGAAAGGTGTACTAGAGGAACCAGTTAACATTCCGCCTAGAGACACACCTGGACATTTCATGTACTGTAAGCATGGTTTAGATGCTGTGTTGTTTTTAGAACTTTGGGTGGATTACACGAAGGATTTAGAGACAAAGTATAAATGGCCCGTTACGGAAACGTGGGATGCGGAATGCATCATGAAGGTAGAGGAAGAGATACGGAAGAGAAAATCTAGACCTGCTCAGAAGGATGCCATTGAGTTATGGCGCAAGGAATCTCATAGAAGAACAGAGAAAGAGTTCCAAAAAGCAGAGAGAAGTAGACAGGAGTCCGAAAAAGCCAAAGAAGAAAAATTACAGGAAGAAGGGGAGCGGGTAAAAAGAGAACAGGCTGAAAGAGAAAGAAATACTGCCGTTGCTGGTATTTATCCCGTCCTTTCAGAGGAACTAGCAAAAAAGGCCCCAGTAGAAAAATTAGTTAGAGTGCCACCGCCAGTACCCCGAAAAATAAAACAAACAGCATCCGACACGTTCATTAACAACTACCTAGAGGAACCCCCACCATCATACGTGGACGGAATTTTCCCTGCACCCCCAACGCAAGAACAGCTCCAGGAGCTCGAGGACGGCGGGGAGGGAGGATCCGGGGCAACATCAGGAGGGGGGCCGACAGTAAAAGTAGCAATCTCTGAATGTATATATGACCCAGATCCAGGAAAGGGCAGAATGCTCGTGTTTTCATTACGGCTTAGACGAGCAGTCGCAGATTTGGAAAAATTACCAGATATGGATAGACATCTAAAGAAAATGTACACATTCATAAGAACAGGGGAAGGTCCTGAGTGTATAGCAGAAGCCGTACAAAATAGAAAGGTAATTATTAAGAACTATATCCTTCGCTTCCTAATTAATTGTCTGATCAGAGAAAAAGACGAAGGTGATGGTGATGTAGACCGTTGTTATACTGGTTGGAGTGATCGCATAGATGCCGGTCAGCATGATAAATCAGGCCAAACAGACAACATGTTGACCAAAATCCGGAAGGCAATAATAGCATCACATGAAGGAACCCGGACGAAACAGCTGAGTTATCATCTGACGACGAAGCAGGGGACAAAGACAGAATATATTATGTGGGCCGTGCCCGGCGATTCGAAAGGCCCAAGGGCCTCAATCACCGTAAACAGGGAACTGCCATAAAGGAAAGATATTCCCTAGAAAGTTTGTTCCAGATCACCGAAAAAGCGGTGAATAAATGGCTGGGTAACGATCAGCCCCTCACCCCGACCGAAAATGAATTAGCACGATCAGCTACCCTGTGGATATCCTGATATGATACATATAATAATGATATCGTAGCCCAAACGTTCTTGAGCCTCCCACCAAACGAACAGCGCATAGCTGGTGTTTACATGGTCCAACATTTGATCACGCTATATGAGAGTCAATATTCTGGTTCTGGTCTGTTGTATAAGTTGCTGGACGACATAATACTAGACAGGTGGATGAACATGGGTACTGAACTGATTAATGTCATTCTGGATCAGCGACACAAGTATATAGTATACGTGACTAGATCCCTGCTTCCCGCTCCACCTCAGGTTAAGGAACAGTCGTACGACAAGCTGAACCCCCTACGAGAGGTTCATCCTGTAAAGGATGCAAACAATGACCTGCAACGGGTGTATGTCTACACCCCCTTGTCAAAATTAGAGATACTGGAAATGAAGAAAATGTTACCATCCCATGATAAAGACCCGGGGGGTTTTCACCGAGAACTAAAGGACATTCTTCGCTTAGGAGAATATACATATGCTGACATTCTAAAGTTATTAAAAGTACTATTGCCCGCTGGTATTTACGAGAAATTGAAAGGACAGGACTGGGAGGTGGGAGACAAAAGACTCAGTTGGGATATACTGGAAAGAGAGGAGGCAGGAAGAGGCCCGGGGGTTGGTCTGGGTCCTCGAGCTAAAGACCTACCTGAACTCCTTGTACAAGTTTTGCCCAGATTACTAATCACCAAGAAGGAAGACTGGGATGCTATT
Organism: Triturus cristatus; assembly: GCF_964204655.1. Lineage (NCBI taxonomy): Eukaryota > Metazoa > Chordata > Amphibia > Caudata > Salamandridae > Triturus > Triturus cristatus. The sequence goes on from NC_140591.1 coordinate 679,241,127, forward strand.
TCGGCCTGTAAACAGAAACCAGACGAAGACACTAGCGATTTTTACTCTAGGTTCGAGAAATGTTTCACTATCAATAGTGGTCTTAAGCCCGGTAGTGATTCATATCCCCATCTTTTTGTGAGCAAACTAGTAGAAAATTCCCTACCGGAGGTGAAGTATAGGGTACTAAAGGTTGAGAGTACTTGGCAAGCAAACAGCCCTTCACAAATGTTACAGATGTTACAATACCACCAGAACAGAATTAGAGAGGAACACGAACAGGATAAGAGACGCATGAGAGACACAAAGATGAAGATGCTGGTGGCCCAATCAACACCGGCAAACACAAACACGAACAAGAATAGCACGAAACAAAATACTGGGACCTGTAATTATTGCAAGAAGCCAGGTCACTTCGTAAATGAATGTGCGGTCCTGAAACACAATATAGCGATAGGTAAAACAAAGCCACGATCTTATCCTCCCAAAGAAAATAACACACATCAGACATCAGACACCTTTCCACCACCGCCGCCGCCTGTCCATGCACCTGCACCAGCCCACGCCACAGCACAAATGTATGAGCACGCTCAGACTAACTATCCAGAATACCAAGCATATTCGTGAAAAAGCCCAGAGAGAGAATTCGACTTGCCCCTTATTCCAGTTCCTGTGGACCAAGCGGGTCCCTATGTGCATGCACGTTTACTAGGACAGAATAAAAAGTTTTTGATTGACACCGGGGCAAGTAGAACTACCATCAGTCATTCTGAGGTTCCAGGGGCACCCCTCTCGGGCTCAAAGAGTATATCCCTGGGCTTTTCAGGAAAGCCTATTATCAATGAGGTTTCAGAACCAGTCTCTTTAGGAGTCGGTCCACTAATACATACAACAGACTTACTGCTTACTAAATCATGTCCAGAAAACTTACTTGGCATAAAAACATTAAAAGAACTGGGAGCAGTTATCTGTTGCTCGCCAGAAGGAGTGCGACTGTATTTACGTGATTTCAAGGGACATTTTGTTATGAAAGATGTTGACATCAGGCTTCAAAATGTACCACAGCACCTATGGGCACAAGGCCCGACTGACGTAGGTTTCATGAACATTACACCATACCAGGTCACCCTCAAGGAAGGAGTGGTCCTGCCACGGATTCGACAATATAAAATTCCACCTGAAGCTGAAGTAGGGTTGCTGAAAATTATCGATGAACTCATTGCACAAGGGGTGGTGATAGAGACAGAGTCAAACATATGCAATTCACCTGTTCTTCCTATTCTTAAAAGAACTGATCCCAATGCATCACCTGTCTATAGATTAGTTGTGGACCTGCGAGAATTAAACAAATGTGTGGTGCCACAGTACCCTGTGGTCCCGGACATTTCTTCATTATTGACTGCCATTGATGCGAAGGCTACGTTCTTTACAGTTATTGATCTAAAAAAACGCCTTTTTCAGTATCCCAATACATCCGGACAGTCAATATCTTTTCGGTTTCAGTTTAAAAGGCCGCAGCTTCAGATTCACAAGAGCACCACAGGGCTTCACGGAAAGTCCTAGCATCTACAGTCAGGCGCTCAAAAGACAACTAGACAGTATTCATATGCCTACCACTACAGCACTGATACAGTATGTAGATGACATTCTCATTACCGCACGATCGGAAACTGACTGTGAAAATGCATCACTCACTGTTTTAATTTTCCTGGCTGACAAGGGGCACAAGGTGTCCCCTTCGAAGTTACAATTCTGTGAACAGCAAGTGGCGTACCTTGGGCACATGCTATCCAAGGAGGGTAGGCGACTAACACCAGAACGTATTCAATTGATTTCTGGCCTTTCACAGCCCAAGACACAAAAAGAGGTACGTGCATTCATTGGCCTCACTTCATATTGCAGGCAGTGGATTCCCCAGTATGCTCACATAGCCAAGCCCCTAATACAGTTGACGACACAGGAGGTAGCTTCTACTAAAGTCCTCCCTTGGACACAAGAACACACTGTGGCATTTGAAGAATTAAAATGAGCTTTATGTCAAGCACCAGTTTTAGCAATCCCTGATTACAACAAATCTTTTCTGCTTTTTGTGACAGAGCGGGATGGAACAGCACTATCTGTCCTCACACAAGATCATGCAGGAAAACACAAGCCCTGCGCTTATTTCTCTAGTACATTGGACCCAGTAGCACAGGCTTTGCCTGCGTGCCTAAAATCTGTTGCAGCAACAGCCTTAGCCATAAGACAAAGTGACTCGATAGTGCTGGGCCACCCCCTGACAGTACAAGTACCACACGCAGTAGAGGTTCTCTTGAACCGAACACAAACACAACACCTGACTGTAGCGAGACTGACAGGTTATGAGCTGACGCTATTTCAACCACACATAGAGATCAGACGATGCAACATATTGAATCCTGCTACTCTTTTGCCCTCCAGTACAGAAAACGTTTCCCGACATGACTGTGTTGAAGTAATACATACCGTGACTAAACCAAGACAAGACTTGACAGATGTAGCACTCCCAGACCCTGACCTAACACTCTATGTTGACGGCTCGTGCATGAGGACAGGGGCGGGAGAATTAGTGGCAGCATATGCAGTGACCACTGCTACTGAAATCATAGAGACTAAAAGAATAGACATACTGTCAGCACAAGCAGCAGAGCTCATCGCTCTGACTCAAGCGTGCATAAGAGCTAAGCACCTGAGAGTAAATATTTACACTGATTCACAATACGCATATGGGGTAGTGCATGACTTCGGCGTCCTATGGAGGGAAAGAGGTTTCTTGACTTCTCACGGGGCCAAGATACAGCATGGCCCCCTTATTCATGCCCTTCTGGAAGCGATACATTTACCAACAGCCATAGCTATCCTGAAATGCAAAGCACACACTAAAGCCACAGATACCATTTCTCAAGGCAATTATCTGGCAGACCGAACAGCTAAACAGACAGCTCAGACCCCACTAGACATGACGAAATCACAGGTACCATTAAGGTCCAAAGCCATGACAGTTAGGGATCCTTCCAAGGATGTACAAGACATACAGACACATGCTACTCTAGACGAATTAAAGAAATGGTCGGAACAAGGAGGGGTACTGACTGATCAGGGTTGGATGACTAAGGGCAAAGAAACATGGTTTCTTCCTGATTCGATGGTACAAGTGATTATAAATGCCGCACATAGTCCTGCACACTTAGGAGAGAGAGCAATGCGAGACAGCTTACAGAACATATGGTTCAACAAGCACCTGCGTGCAGCAGCGAAACAAAAAGTCAGAACATGTATGATCTGTTGCCAATTCAATCCAGGTAAAGGCATTCCGATGGAACAAGGTGGTTTCCATCCACCTGACCATCCTTTTGAAGTCCTTCAAATGGATTATATCCAAATGGACAGATGCAGAGGTTACAAATATGTCCTAGTAGTAGTATGTTCCCTATCAAGATGGACAGAGGCCTATCCAGTCCCTGATTATACTGCTGTAACTACCGCCAGACAACTGGTGCGAGAGTTTTTCCCACATTATGGATTACCGCGTGTCGTATATTCCGACAACGGTCAGCCTTTCTCTTCTGAACTCATGAAACAAGTGTCCCTTCTGTTAGGGTATACCTAGAAGTTCCATTGTGTACGACATCCTGAGGCAGCAGGCCTTGTAGAAAGACATAATCAGACCTTAAAAATAAAACTAGCAAAGATTTGCGCAAACAAAGGTGTGGATTGGATGGTAGCCCTGCCGGTTGCCCTCTTTTACATGCGAATGGTAGCCCATTCTAGAACAGGCTTATCTTCCTATGAAGTGGTCTTTGGTAGACCATCGAATATGTGGGGCACTCCAATGCCTAAAAAGATCACTGATGTTGATAGTAACATGCTGACCGATTACCTGGCTTCCTTGATGTCTGCACTACTCTCTTGTCGTTCGCAGGTTGCTGCCGCCTTCCCTGACAACACCCAGGTCAAGGAACATTCCCTCGCTCCTGGGGACTTTGTTCTCATAAGGAACTTTGACAGAACGAGCCCTCTTGAGCCAAGGTGGAAGACGCCTAAACTAATATTATTAACTACGAGGACCGCTGTTAAAGTCGAAGGACGAAAAGGATGGGTTCATCTACATCATTGTAAACGCTACTTTGGGAATAACGATTCGTTTAAAAGAGACATAAAGACTTCAGACTTTGAGCCCCCTTTATTAGAGGAGACTCCCCAGCAGACTTACAAAACCAAACTTAGATCTAACAAGTCAGAACCCGTTTGATCAATTAAGTCCACTAGGTGGTGAAGCGGTTGAACATGTATTCTGGCTCGCATAAGATCTTGGATATCGCAGATGAGAAAAAGAGCAAGATGAAAACCAAATACTGTAAAATATTACGTGGTAGATGTATAGTGACTCTGATATTTTTATTTCTTCTGTGCATCACGATGATATGTATCAGCTTAATACTACATGCTATTTTTCCTCCTATTGCCTCACTCTTACACTCTACCAATGATACCATAAAGCACACATTTAGTGATCTGCCATCCCATGAGCTATCGTATCGACTTGCCTTACGCAACAATACTTTTATCCAGATGCTGCACCATTCACATCAGACTAGCAATGCTACAGACTGCTGGGTCTGTGGCCGACTTCCCCCGCATCAGAAGGTGAAGGGAGTGTTGCCTCTTTTCCCTTTTCCATTCTCCCATAATGGTTCTTGCGGAGCATGGTTTGCCTTAATGACATCCATCAACGGTGATGCCAAAGAATGTCAAGATAAGGAATGTAGGGGCGACTGGGTATGGGGTAACTTGAACAAAGTCATGAATAAAGCATGTTTCCCAGATGAAGAAGGTCTTCCCCAAAGGAAAGGTACCGATCTAGAAAATGAAGAGTATCTGCAAGGAAATGCGACCCTTGACTTTATAGTGTTGAATGTCAAGCCCATACACAATTTAGGTCCATCCTCAATCACAGTCCTGCCAGTAAAAGGGAACATGTGTGTCAGAAAAGAAGGCTCTGTACAGTTGGGGCACAGCGAGTGTAACACTATACTAGTGTTCAAAGGAAAGTCTTACTTCAGAGCATCACGACACACCTACTTTATTTGTGGCCAGACAGCCTATGTACAACTGCCCTTAGACTGGGGTGGGACGTGCTATATATCATTTCTCCTACCACCCGTTTTCTTGGCCCCATCGAACTATCATCAAAATCTTCAACTAGCACTTATCAGGCACAGACGAGGGCTCGATGCCTCTGGCATTGACCAGACTGAAACAGCTTGGGAGCAATATACAGATTTCAACAAAGGATTCTTTTTCTTCGTAGGTCCCGTCCAGAATAGTAAACTTATCCGCAGACTAACAAGGATTCTAGAAACAGTTGCTAATGAGACTGCATCAGCCCTGGGGAACTTGACCCAGGAACAGTCTGCTATGAGAATGGTCGTTCTTCAGAATCGTCTTGTTCTTGACGTCATCCTAGCGGATAGGGGCGGGGCCTGTAGGGTCATCGGTTCCAGCTGCTGCGTTTTCATACCTAATAACGCACCGTCTGTATACAAAGCAATAACAAGACTCCACAAGATTGCCCAAAGCATACACCAAGACCCAGGCACGTGGACTTGGTCCAGTTGGCTCTGGGAAATAATATCAGCATGGGGATGGAAAGTGTTGACGGTCTGTGGACTAATACTACTGATGATATTCAGTTGTTGCCTATGTCTGCAGTGTGGCCCGGCCATTTGTGGCCTGTGTGCTACTGCATGTGTCCCACATCCCCATTTACAAAGCATTGAAAATGTAAAAATAATGCTGCAAGAACAGATTGACTGTCTAATGAGAATAGATATGACGTAAGGGTCCACTAGGGGACAAGGAGGGAATGAGGAAAATAAAATATCATGAGGCCTATGTGTCCCCGTGTGTTCCCCCACACGCATGTGCACATACATGTCACCTACGTATTTCCTCTCCATGGCCTGTCTATCATGATGCTTATGCTATAACGTGGCCTGCCATAATCCAGTCTCCCATGAGAGAAACGACAAATCTGCTCTGAGGCTTATACGTTTTGCATCATGTTTTCCTGCATTTCCATTATTGTGGCCCAGCCAGAGCCGAAAAGAGGCTCCAGGCCTCAGAACGCTCTGAAAGCTGTAGCTGCATATCCTTGGCCTTGCACACTTGGGCCTCAGCCAAAGGGGCCCTGTCCGAGACAGTATTGAGCACGGTTATCTGCTTACTCCTACCGAAACCACATTCCTGCCTGGAGAAGGAGGGATAAACATGACATCTGCAAAGGAAAAGCCTAGCCTTTCTGTCTCTTTTTGTGTGATTACAAAGCTCACGTCAGTGAAAAGCCCATAGCCCCCGTGCAAGACTTCAGCAGTAAACGAAGAAATAAATGCCACATTGGCCCTTGGTGATGGGCAACCTATGTCACGAATCAGTCCCTGCTCCAAACTTTAGATATCAGATAAATACGAGATGTGCTGGTCACCCTGACACTGAAGGCCTCATTTTCAGACTCCAGACTCCCGGTTGCATAGCAACCCTTTTACACGTCAGTTACACGTCATGCTCGAGTTGAGCACAAGTAAGGCAAAGTTCCAGTAAAGTTCCAGCTGATCATGCAACCCCCTCCAGGCATCCACCCACCTATGACACTTACCTATTATCATCAAGTGGACGCCCACCTTCACGCCTACTTACACGCCCACATGCTCTTATCTCATTCTCTCTTGCTCCGCCTGAAGCGCTCTTGCTTACGTATATTATTACAAACATATATATACTGTACTCTGTGAATAAAGTTTGAGAATACCTTTTTGAGAACCCTGGTCCTGATCCCTTGTGGTGATGGAACTATTCTCCCTATAACTCGAGTTATTTGAATAAAGCCCTTTTGAACCTGATACCACGGACTCAGCCTTTTGCTTCATGTATAATTCTATTGATATCTAGAAATTCTGAAACTCGTAATAATTTATTTACGACAGAGACCTACGCCAAGGTGCCAGGTCTAACAATAACCACTGCTAAATTTTAGCCGGTGGTGTCCAGTGCTCTGCACTGGCATTTAATTATCAACACTGGCACTTATGCCAGTGTGCCACAAGGTGGTGATGTTTGTCTAATTTCAAGAAGAGCACAACAACAGTTGTGTATTAATTCAATATATATTAAAAAAGGACAAATACCAGCTGCCCAAGCCATTCTTAAAGCTCTGGGGCCTTGAAATTCTCATAAATGCAAGCTTGTAGGAGTGTAATTTTAGCAGTTGTTTTGGCACTGTCCAAAGTAACACTGGCAAGGGCACTGGGTGGTACAAGCTGCACATGCCTACTGACAAGGGTCCTGCCACTTATTTTATTACAAATCAAGCACTGAGGGTAACACAATGATGCATCATTCAAAACACTATTGCAAGACGGTGACACAATAAACATCACACTGAGTGGCCATCTGGGAATGGTAGTGCACATAGTGCATGTTAGAAACTGGGTTTCTGGTTGGCAGAGGTATTTACCCTGTCCAACCAGGAGCCAAAATCCTAGTCAGGGTAAGTCAGATGCACACTAAAAGATTACCTGTGGTCCCTCTTTGGTAGCATGGCACAGAAAAGTGAGGCTAATCTAAAGAGGCAATGTGTGTAGTATTTGTCCAACACAGCACACAGTAACACAATGAAAGGACCACAAAAATACTCCACACTGATTTAGAATAACAGACAATAATGTTATAAATAAATCAGACCAAAACAACAAAAATCCAATAAGTAGAAGTTGAGATATGATTGTTTAAATAATAAAAGTGCTTCTAGAGCCTAGAAGCAATAAGCGCCTATGGGGGTTATATAGTCATGCTGGACCAGGACCACGTTCAGGCCAACCTCGATGGAGCACAAGCTGGGTGCAGGAGCCACACGGGCCCAATGAACAGAGTACCTTGATCCTGGTTGTAACAGAGAAAGGCCGCTGTGATGGCGATGTGTCATTCCCGAAGATGAAGCAGCAAAGCCAAGAGGCATTGGTTGTAATGCGATGCCCCACGTTTCTCCCTGCAGATGAAAGGGAAGCGTCTATCTCTCTACACTGCTGTGAGGTAATGCGTGGTTCCAATGCGATGTGTTCCGGAGGGGATGTGTTGTTTCCAAGTGCGATGTGCCGATCCTACTCCAGCGACAGGGCTGATATGCCAGTTCTGCTCCAATCAGACTGCAGATGCATTGATTTCTCTAGTGAAATATTATGTCCACTTCCAATAAACCCTGCACAGGAACAGGAGTGGAGACTTTGATAGCCTGAGTCTCAAGCAACAGGAGGCAAGTCAACAAGCCCTTGGAGATTACTTTGCTTGCAGGGTAGAATCCAGCTACCCTTCCACAGGGTTAGAAAGCAACAGAAAGCAGAGTAGCTCAGGAGGAAAACAAGTCTTCCAGATCAGAAGTCCAGAAGAGTGTCATTCCTTGTAGCACAGTAGTTCTTCTGACAAAGGTCCTTAACAGGTCCAGAAATGTCTAATTTGGTGGGGTCCAAGACCCAGAGCTTATACCCAGCTGTGTCTTTTTAAGAGGGGGTGACACAGAAGCCCTTATTTTCCCAGCCCTGTCTCCAGACAAACTGTAGTGGGTAATCAGTCCTTTGTATGGGGACACGACACTGCCCCACTGCCCCGGATGAGCCAACAGAATGCAGATGGGCACTCAGACACATCTAACATTCCTGTGTTTGTGGCTGTCTAGAGTGAAGGCACCCCCCAGATGTGTATTGGAGACAGGCTGCAGGCACACAGAGCTGTAGGAGCAAAGAAATGTCCACTTTCCAAAAGTTGGAATTTCTGAAACAGTAATACTAAATTCAACTTTACCAGTAAAGAGCATTTATAATTACCATCTAAAACATGGCACAGCAACTCCTTTCTAATCAGGAATTACAGCTTAATATTGTATTATGGAATCCCCAATGTTAGCCTATGAGAGGACTAGGCCTCACAATAGTGAAATACGAATTTGGGTGTTTTTCACCACTAGAACATGAAAGTTTTAAAGTGCATGCTCTACCCTTTACTTACATAGCACCCTACCCTGTTAGCTACCTAGGACCTACCTTAGGGTGACTATTGTGAAACAAAAGGCGGGTTTACGGCTTGGCAAAGGGTTTTAAATGAAAATTGGAAGGGGCAGTAAAATTGCACACACAGACTGAGGAACTTCGATTTTCGATCGCGATCGAATCGACCCGCCATTTTGTGGCCCGCCGCCATTTTGTGTGGCCATCACTCAGGCAGCACGGCGAACAAAGTCTATTCTGCTTTTTCTGTAGCCTGGTGTCGAAATACGCCTTCTGCCTCTATTTGAAAAGCTGGTGTTAGACCTAGCCGAGTACACTAATCCCTGTCTGGCTTTTCTAATCCCCGTCTCAACTATCTGTTGGCTCACACTATTCTTTCCTGACCTTATCTTATCGTCTGGCCTTCACTGTCTTCTGCTAGCATTCTCTCGTTTCACAACTGTCCTCCAACACACACAAACGTATCTCGCCACCTGCAAGTTAGTTATGAGTCTGTTAATAAATTAGATTGAGGGTGGGGTGACAAACATAGTTGGAGGAGAGGTCTCTTCGAGTCATCTGACACTTTTGTTTTCCAACTTTTCCCATTGGTTCCATCCTGTTTTCTAACTTTTCTTATTGGCTCTTTCTGTGTGTTTTGGGAGTACTTTTGGACAATGAATACAAACTCTATACAGTATAAAACCCTGTGCGCCACAGAGTGAAGTGGCAGTCTCCGGAGGACCTACTTTGTGTACTTCTAGGATAACTGTACTAGCTGCAGCTAAATAAATCTGATCTTCTAAAGCCGACAGAGTGTCCCGTGTCTCTGTGTAGCTAAGCAGGTGAACTCCGGAGACTTGGGCATACCCTGCGCCGCCAGACCCAAAAGGTTCTGGTTCTTCAAGACTCTGCGGTGGCAGGCCTAAGACATGTTGAAAGGGCTACCTGTGTGGGTTGCACAATCAGTGCTGCAGGCCCACTATTAGCATTATATTCACAGGCCCTGGGTATTTGGTATACCACTTTACAAGGAACATTCAAGTGAATTAAATTTACCAACTGTGTATACACCAGTGTTACCATGTTTAGAGGAGAAGCACATTCACTTTAGCACTGGTAAGCAGTGATAAAGTGCTCAGAGTCCTAAGGTCAACAAAAAGAATCAGTAAAAAAAGGGGTAAGCAGGAAAAGGTTTAGGAGACCATCCTAAGGATGACAGGTCAAACAAGGTATCATTGCTGTACCAATCCAAGATGGCTGGCATGGTGCATCTAAACATGGTGGACAGTTTGGAAAAGTAGAAGAATTATGTAATATGAACAATACTAGAAGAAGAGGGAGCACAACATGGGGTGCCCTGGAAATGAGATGGGAGGCAGACAATAGGCATGATAGCACCCATTTGGGAGCTGTAAGGCAATCCAAAAAAGAAAAGAAATACTTTTAAAAAGGAAAAAGTAGAAGGGCAGAAAGAAAAGAGGACATATAAAAAGTGAAAATGAAAACTAAAATATTGCCCAATCAATCCTTGCACTGATGTGCACTCAAATTTAGGTGGATGTGCACATGTGATGAATAGAAATGTAGTAAATAAAAGATAAGGCGAACCAGTGTGCTGACCCACTGCACCATGCTGCATACTATCATGGGTGGAAGCAGAATGTGAATGACACTCAAATACACCAATGACATGCATTTGTGTGTAAGTAATTTTTTTAATGAATATTTTTATTATCAAATGAGCCTGAAAGGTAGAAAAGCTTTTGGGCAGATTTAAAATTATTTATTAAATGCAAAAAATGAATTAATAAATATAAAATTACAAATTTGTGCAAAATTATATTTGGCCACACAATGTACAACCCCTCCTAAGATGGTCCAGCTAGAAATATCACTGTTTAAATCTTCTACTGCTAGGGTTGGGGGGGGGGTAACCAACACAAAACACTTGCTTGGTATGGTAATCAATGAGCTTCATTATAACAAACTACTTCTATACAGAATTCAACAATGTAATAACAGTACATATTTAAAGGCCTGCTGGATTTGACATAGGCTTTTCACTAGATTTATGTAAGTTCTACTATCTTTGGAATTCCTTTCCACAATAAACAGTTCACATCTACTGCATCAGATACAAATTTACTGAGTGAATAATCAGATATGTGGGCGTCATCACTGGCTTGCTCCCATAACCTACCTAGGTCAACACAAGGCAATAAATAGGCATACAGTCAAAATATTTCACATTTTGACTGTATGCCTATTACAGTACAGTACAAATATGTTTGGAACTGCAGATGGCCTAATCATATACAATCCTCACTAAAAGGGTCTTACAAGGATTATTACTCTGTAAGTATTCCACTCTTAGGGTTTGTTAGATGTCATAGCCGGACATGGCTATGACAAAATCCTGGCCAAATAGTTTCCGTGAGATTTCATGTAGGAAAATAGGAGTCAACAGCCTTGTAGTAAGACTCAAACATAATGGCCAATTGGTTTTATCTTATGCCGTTCAAACCGCGCAAGTTAACCCTACTGTCTGTGTCAGAATTTCTCATAGTAAACGTATCAGATCTATGGATGGCATCTGACATAAAGTTTCAAATTGAATTAATGAGCGCTATAATATTAAACATTTACTATACCCAACTCAGGCCTACTGTTTTGAATATAAGTTTACCTATAAAGTGGCATATCGGCATACAGTGATAACATTACAACTATACGCAAAAATAGTGACAAAAGAAATAAGGCCTAGCAAGGCAAATTTACCTCAAGAATTTGTCAAAGGGGTAATATCACCAAAACTCTTGTTTAATCTTGTAATCTGTGACATTCCTTCTAATGAAATATCTCTCCAGAGGAATTCACACAGTGTAATAGCAATCCACCCTTTAATGCTTGATGGTTTTAATAAATGCTTTTCACAGTAAATAAGTCAGCCTTTCTGCCTTTGTTATAGCTTTTCATATTAAGAAGACCTGTCCCACAGCATCTGATGTAGGTTTGTGACAATAACCAACTCAAACCTACTGTTTTGAGCCTAATGGTTCTCTTCTACCAAATCAGACACTACAGGAGAAAAGATGAAAATTATTATTATTATTATTATTATATATGAATTTGTTAAGCGCAGAGCTACCCGTGGGTTTCCCGGCGCTGGAAGCACAGAAGTAAGGAGAGCAAGCAGGAGTGCAAAGAGCGGGATTACAAGGAAAACAGCCAAGTTTTTACTCCTTTGCGGAATTTAAGATAGCATGTTTCAGACCGCAAAGGCATGGGACGCTTAAAACGGGGAACAGAGAATCTGCACTGAGAGGAGGATCTGAGAGTGCGGGAGGGACAATATTGATGAACTAAGGTGGATAAATAGTGAGGGGATTTTCCAGCTTTAATATGGTGCATAAAGCATAAAGCTTTGAATTTGGACCTAGATTCTATGCGTAGCCAATGCAGGCTGCGCACAGAGGAGGAAACAGACGTGGTTCTAGGCAAATTACAGAGTAAACGGGCAGCCATGTTCTGGACCACTTGAAGCTTGCGGGAGACCTCCTTGCCGGCACCCAGGAGTAGAACATTACCGTAGTCCAGCCGCGATGTCACTAAGGCATGGACCACTGACTTCTGGGTGTCGAGAGGAAGCATCCATGTGATCTTTCTCAGCCACCTGATGATGGTAGTACAGGTGGCTGCGACTTTCACCACATGTTGCCTCATAGATAACTGATTGTCAAAGAGGACCCCGAGATTACGTGCTGTTGTTGCTGGGACCGGCAATGGTCCCATTTGCTGAGGCCAATGTTGCGGGCCCCAGAGAGCGGAGTCTGGCCCGAACAGGAGCAGCTCCGTTTTGTCGCCATTTAGCTTCAATTTATTAGTCAGCATCCAATTGGCGATATCAATGAGCCCAGAACGAAGAGAGGAGGAGGGAGAATGCTGATTGGAAGAGAGAGAGAAGATGATTTGAGTATCATCTGCGTATGAAAAGATAGATAGTCCAGATTGTTCAGCAAGGAAAGCAAGAGGTCTGACGTAAAGATTAAAGAACAATGGACTAAGAATAGAACCCTGGGGGACACCATACGGGGCGGTATGCACAGTGGACACCGAAGAAGGGGAGAAAACCTGAAAAGTGCGATCAGAAAGAAAATTGGAAATCCAAGCAAGTGCGGAACCACAGATCCCGACAGACCTCAAGGCAGAAAGAAGGATGGTATGGGAGACGGTGTCAAAAGCAGCACTCAAATCCAAAAGGATGAGTGCCACCATCTCCCCACTATCAACCTGTCATCTGACTGTCTCCGTGACTCCCAGAAGGGTGGACTCAGTAGAAAAGCCCGCCCGAAAACCTGATTGGGAAGGGTGAAGAATGTTTGCTGATTCCATGTGAGTGGTTAGGTGGCGATTAACATGCTTCTCTAACACCTTCGAGAGGCAGGGAAGTAAGGAGATGGGTCGAAAATTGGCTGGGTTGCTGGGGTCAGCATTAGCTTTTTTCAAGAGCGGGACAACCATCGCATGCTTCCAGATGTTGGGGATGGTTGCCTCAATGAGAGAAGAATTCAGGAGAGTCAAGATATAGTCAAGTGGAACGGAGGCTAGAGTACAGAGAATCTGCGGGGGCATGGAATCCAAGGGAGAGCCAGATTTGATCTCTGCCAGCAGTTTCTGGAAGATGGGCATAGAAATGAGTTCCCACTGATCTAAAAGGGGAAATGGGGACCGAACAGGATCATCCTGAGGGGATGGTTGGTCATGATTCTGTATACGTGAGTTAGATAAAGCAAATGACGCAACTCCGAAGCCCGCATAAATGTTATCGATTTTCTGCGTAAAGAAGTCCGCCAGGGAATTACATTGAGTGCTATCCAGACAGGGGGCTTTGGGAGCACATGACATACCCGATAATTCCTGAACTGCTTTAAAAAGAGCTTTGGGGTGATTCTGAGCTTTCAGTATCATGTTGTTGACGTGATTGGCCCTGGCAGTCTTGCATAGAGCGTGATATTTATGTAATGCAAGTTTGTAGTTTTCTTTATCTGCATGAGTGTAGTTAGACCTCCAAATACGCTCCAGTTTTTTGCAGCTCTATTTTTAATTGTTCAGTAAACCAAGGGGCAGGGGGGTGAAGAAAATGTTGCTTACATTTATGAGCTGGGAGGCAAAGGTCAATTGCAAAGGTAAGCCAGGTGCTTATCGTCCCAACATCGTCCGTAGAAATGTTAGAAAGAGGAGGCATGGTCTTTTCAAGGGAATTATTAAGGTGCTCCAGATTGAGTCTTTGCCAATTTCTACGGATTCTAAGGGAATGAGGGTTGTCAAGAGGGCAGGTTGCACCCGCCATCTTAATGAGGAACTCTACAATAAAATGGTCAGACCAAATAATCGGTCTGGGGGGTAGGCAGGTTACAGTATCCAAATTAGCAAAAATTGGATCTAGTAGATTGCCGCCTTTATGAGTTGGACCGGAGTTCAGAAGACTTAAATTGAGAGCGGCAAAATCCTGTATAAGATGAGCGCTAGTAGAGAATAGGGTGTCGTTGAGATGGATGTTCAAATCACCTAGTAACAGGAAATTATTAGATTCCAACAAAAGAGGAGCAATAAGCTCAGGAAGGGCAGCTGCCCATGCGCCAGCCGCACCAGGTGGGCGATACAAAAGGGCACCGGACAATGTAAAATTAGGGGATAGTAACAATTTAAAACTACCTGCTTCACAGTTAGGGATATTAAGGTCTTCCCACTTGCAGGAGTAACACCTCTTGTAGATAATAGCAATGCCACCTCCATCCCTGAGAGTTCTGTTACGTCCCACAAGTGTGTATTCATCGGGGAGGGCAGTGGCAATGTCTGGTCCGGAGCAGTCATTGAGCCAAGTCTCTGTTAGAAACAAGGCCGATGGACTGGACGATGTAAGGAGGTCAAATATGTCCCTTTTGTGCTTAGGCAAAGATCTGCAATTTAAACTAATAAAACTAAGGTCAGAAAGAAGGTCAGAAGGGTGAGCAGTCACTGGGGAGGGGATGGCATTCCAAAAGGAGGAAGAGGAGATGCACAGCTCCGAGGGGAGGGATGTAAGAGCCAGAGCACATGAAGGGCAGGACACAGGGGCGTCATAGCAGCGCAAACGGGAACAATGACTACCAAGTGGCGGTCGTAGGCTATATAGAAGAGAGCGGGAGTATGTAAATCTGGGGATCGTGGAGCCAGAAGCAGGGGGGGTGGCCATAGGTCCCGTCTGGGCGCGGACGGGCGCAGACGGGCTTGCCTTTGGCGCGCCCGCTGCGCGCTTCTGCTGTGCGTTCGCACCATGCCCCTCTTTAGTAGCGTGAGGGAAGCAGAGACTAGACTGCTCCCTGCGCTACCACCAAAATGGCGGCCGGGCGGGAAGGTACCAGGGAGCGAGGGACAGGATTTAGCAGGAGGTGAGTGCTACAACAAACACCACAAGTAATTTTGGAAGCTGCGTTAAAAATATGAGAATTCTTGCAGAAACACAGTACAATTATGAAAGCAGATAAAAGGCAAATTTAAAAGCAGGTTTAAAACATGTAACCACACTTAAAAAACTCTACAAAGCCCCTCTTTCAGTAGTGCTTCCTAAAGTTATTTTATTTTTGATCACATAAGGTACAGAAATAGCTGTGTTGTCCAATCAGACCTAATAAAAGGTTGGTGTCTCTTGTAGTTGTAGAGGTGTATTATTCAGTGATGCACATCAACAAGAGTGACAGAGGGTAGGTCTAGAACGTTGTGGAAAAGAATCCTCATTTTGTGAGGACACCATAAAAAACTTGCAATTTATAGAAACAATCGCCAGTCCATGTAATAGGTGCATAATCAGTCTTAGTCTAGGAAATAAGGGCCTCATTTATGAGAAGTGACGCATCGCTGCGTCAAAGCAGCGATGCGTCACTTCTCAGTGCGCCCTCCTTGCGACATGATGGATGCGTCATATTTACAGTATGACGCATCATGTCGCAAGGAGTTACAGATACGTCAGTATTTCTGACGTATCTGTAGGCGCAAAAGTGACGCATTGCTGGAGTGTGTCAGAAAAGTGACGCAACTCCAGCAATGTGTCCTTTCACATGGGGCAAGCCCCATGTGAAAGGGCCTGCGTCAGTCTTACGCCTGCCATGAGGCAGGCGTAAGATATTGATGCATTTGTGTCCTAGAAGTGGTGCAGTGAAATCTTGTAGATTTCACTGAGTCACTTCTACAAGGCTTACTTAGGTGGGAACGCCTCCCCTGAATACATTATACCTGGCGCAGGTGACAGGTGACAAAGAATGACAAGAGAACAGCAGGGTGTGAGAGTCAGGTAAGGGGACAGAGGGTGACAAAGGGCAGTAGGGAGAGACAGAAACAGACAGAGACAGATAGAGATAGAGACTAACAGAGACAGGGACAGACAGAGACAGATAGGCAGAGACAGGGACAGGCAGATAGAGGCAGAGACAGACAGAGAGGCTAAGAGACAGACGGAGAGGGAGACGGAGAGGGAGACGGAGAGGGAGGGCGACAGAGAGAGAGGGAGACGGAGAGAGAGAGGGAGACGGGAGAGAGAGGGAGACGGGGAGAGGGAGGGAGACAGGGAGAGGGAGGGAGACGGGGAGGGAGGGAGACGGGGAGAGGGAGGGAGACGGAGAGGGAGGGAGACTGAGAGGGAGGGAGACGGGGAGAGGGAGGGAGACGGGGAGAGGGAGGGAGACGGAGAGGGAGGGAGAGAGGGGAAGAGGTGAAAGGAGGGAGGGAGGGAGACGGAGAGGGAGGGAGATGGAGAGGGAGAGAGAGAGAGGGGGAGAGAGGGAGGGAGAGAGAGAGGGAGGGAGACAGGGAGGGAGGGAGACAGAGGGGGGAGACAGAGAGGGGGAGACAGAGAGGGGGGAGACAGAGGTAGATGGAGAGTGAGCGAGAGGGAGAGAGAGAGGGGGAGAGAGAGAGAGGGAGACAGGGAGGGAGGGAGACAGAGGGGGGAGGGAGACAGAGGGGGAGACAGAGAGGGGGAGACAGAGGGAGACGGAGAGGGAGGGAGACGGAGAGGGAAGGAGAGAGACAGAGAGGGAGGGAGAGAGACAGAGAGGGAGGGAGAGAGACAGAGAGAGGGAGGGAGACGGAGGAGGGAGGGAGACAGATGAGGGAGGGAGACGGACGACGGAGGGAGAGGGAGGGAGACGGAGGATGGAGGGAGACGGAGGACGGAGGGAATCAGAGGATGGAGGGAGACGGAGAGAGACGGAGAGGGAAGGAGAGGGAGAGAGGGAGGGAGAGGGAGATAGGGGGAGGGAGACAGAGAGGGAGGGAGACAGAGAGAGAGGGAGACAGAGAGGGGGAGACGGAGAGAGACGGAGAGGAGAGAGACGGATAGAAGAAGAGAGGGATGGAGACGGAGGAGGGAGGGAGAAGGAGGAGGGAGGGAGATGGAGGAGGGAGGGAGACGGAGGGAGAGGAAGGGAGACGGAGGGAGAGGGAGGGAGACGGAGGATGGAGGGAGACAGACGAGGGAGGGAGGGAGATAGAGAGAGGGAGAGAGAGAGATATGTGTATGCCGGGTCCGGTGGCTCAGTGGACGAAGGCGTCCGCTGCATGGTCACAGTTTTTTTTTATTGCCCTAGCCCCGCCCCCTCCCCCAATGACCCTGCCCCCAAGGTGCGGTGCTCGGCCACAAACCACACTGTAAATTTGGCCCCCAAGAGAAAGTTTGTGAGTACCCCTGGTCAAAAACATCAAACGAATGTTCAAAACGCATCAGTTTTTCTCAATGCAACATTTTAAAGCTTAAGTCCTCCGTAAACATTTTCCAGAATGATTTATTTCATATTCTGGAAGGCACAGCACTGATTGCATAACTGCATGCTGCCATGACCTACCGTAGGTGCAGGAGGGAAGGTGGAGAGGAAAATTATCACGTAACTCCAGTTGAAGCGAAATGCCTGCAGCACGGATAATAATTATTAAGAAAAGGGCTATTTCCCAAAAAAAGATTCTGGTTTGCCTATCAACCAGGGGTCACTTGTTATACAAATATTGCTTCCATCTATGTCTTTTAAAGTGATTTCTTTAATCCCCACACAAAACTTGTTTTTGTGTAAGACCAACATATTTTGAAAAAAAGTGCTAACTTTCCTGTATACTTTGGTGCGCAATCAAAAACTTGGCCATGATAAGGAGTTTAACGGACCTGAACTTTCTCAGAATGTAACTGCTGAGAGCCACCTGAGAGGCTGAGAGATGTATAAGAAATATGTGAGCTGAACGTTAAAAGGCAGTAGGAATTCGTTTTTTACCAAAGTAGAAATCCTACATCTGTAAATACAGGAGTAGGAAATGTTTGGTGGAGAGGACATTCAGAAACCTTTGGCAGATGTCCTCTCCAATATTAATATGACATATCATGATTGTTGTGCAGCATGTGTGAAAGATAACAAGTTAGACCTGAACAAGAAGAAGGTAGGAAGCTTTGTTGGCCATTTTGGGGTTGGTGATACCAGGACATCTGAAAAATATTATAATCAAATGCATCTGCGAAAAATTTGATTGCCATCCATGTGCAGTGGCTTCACTGCTAGACATTCCGTGAAGGTGTTGCAACCACTGGCTTTTAATGGACATAGCAATCAGACTGTGCATTTTTATCAAGCGAGTTCCCTCCTTGTGGACAAAAGCTCCTTTGATGACAAAGACCCACACAGTGGAAAATGCTAGATTTGGTATGTTTGTCACCAAGGAGCCAGTGGAGTAGGGCCTCCATCACCACAGCAGTTTGGCGGTTTGTGAACAAACCTTAAAGGAGCCACATTAGAAGTAAAATTGAAGTTGAAGTTTATTGTTTCAATTGCTTAAAATTGTTACAATTATATGAACCCAGGAATAACAAACTTGCTACAAAATATAAATAGAAAGATTGTATTACCTTTAAAAAGCTCAGTTTCAGTTAAAAGATTAAATAAATGTACAAGTTTTAATTTCGATGAAAAAAATATAGATTGTGCTCAAATTATCAGTCCGTGGATTGACTTTGTTTAAAGACCATAGTCCCTTTTTACTCCAAAACCTCCCAGTATTTAATACTATCATACATTACATTAATATATTTTCCAAATCAGGGTGGTTCCATTGGATTACTACTTGTGAGGCAGAAGTGAATAGCATCCTTACATGTTACAATCCCGTCTTTAAGAAACATCAGTTTTGATAAAGTGCAGCGTGCTGATAAAATCTTTAGGCAACTGGAAAGCCGAGGTAGACACCCCCTCAATCATGAACACCACCCACTAAGGGACCCCATAGACCAGAGGTCTTCAAACTTTTGGATGCCGAGACCCCCCTGTCAACATTTTGAGGCGTAAGGACCCCCTCCTGACAAAAATGTCTAAACCTGTTGACTAAATTGCGTGGGATGAAAATGTAAATGAGGTTATGTGATGCCGCGTATTTTGGGATAGCATTGCTTCATTATTTTGATATTTGTTACACACAGTAACGCTGAGGAAAAATTTCACCCAATCAGTACCCATTTATAACCAAAATACAGCAATTATCATCAGAAAGATTTCAAGTCATCCTTTGTGAAGGGCCTTCCACTCTGCAGCAATACGTGCTGCCACATTAGAAGCTCACCTGGCCCTGACCGGAAGAAGCAGGGGTCCCTTAAAACCCTGGCGGTTTTGTGTAGAGTTAAGCCGTTTACCCATGCAGATTTCCTCTCACCCCCTCCCTTCCATCCCTCTCTTCTCTCCTAACCCCGGATCCCTCTCTCACTTTGCAGGTCATTTTCTTTCACCCCTTTTTACAACTTCTGAACTCTCCCCATTCAACCTCTCACTTCACCTTTAATCACCTCTTGCCATTCTGTCCTTTCACTGCCCTCATCTCTAACAGTCTCTCACATTTATCTCATGGCCTCTCTGGCCCTGTCACCTCCCGTGCCCCTCAGCACTTCTCATTCACCTCGTCTCTTCATTCAAATTTTTGTCTATTTGTATCTTACACCTCTCCAGTCCCCCCATTCCTCTTTCACATCTCCCCTTTGTTCTAACAGAAGCCCTCACCTTTGGATCACACTCACTTCTTGCGTGTCCACACTTCTCTTCGGCAATTCACATATCTCCTCATCCCTGACCTCTTCAATCAAATTCTCTCATTCCCTTGCTGTCCTCTCTCATTTTGGATCCGGATGCAAGTTCAGAATGGGATGAATGAATGTATGATTACTGATGGGCTTGTTTGAGTGAGTTGCATTTTGAGTAGTGAGGGGGACAGGTGAGTGAAGTGTCACATGAGTGCAGGATGAGTAGTGTACTCGTGTGACTGCAGGTTGAGGTATAGTGTGAGCAGGACAAGTGCATTTTGAGTGCAGAGTGATCACTGTGAGTGCAAGGTGAGCGGGTGAATGGTGCAAGTGCATGGTGATCAGTGTGAGTGCATTGTGATCACTGTGAGTGCAAGGTGAGCGTGACAATAAAGGGCGAGAATGAGGAATGAGTTGTCTGAATGCAGGGTGCATTCCCAGACCCATGAAGTAACTCAGCATGTTATTGACGGGGCGTAGACTTTAAGATCTAACTTAAACTATTGCGGCATTAATCGGGGATCGAGGGTGAAGGAAATGAATAATGTGCTGATCCTGCAACAAACTTCCAGTCCTATGGTTAGGGTTACCAGCAGATTATTTTGATGGCCCAGTCGGTATAAAAAAAAGCAGTCACCTAAAGCGGTATTTTCAGCGCTTATCTGTGCATACTTCCCAGGGCCGGCTTTAGTGCTGGTGGTGCCCTGTGCGACAATGTTTGTTGGTGCCCCCCCAATGACCACCCCCACCACGGATTCTCTCACTAGCACCCTTTAACAGTGACCAAGTCTCCATAACCCCACACTCTCAGATGCATTGAATTAGTTATATAGTGCCACTCATACCAGTGTAGGGTGTCCGAGCACTTTGCATCACACACACATTACACAGAGACAATCAATCATAAGTGTGTAAATCAGTGTATAGGAAATGTTACATAAGCCAAAGGACTAAAAGTATAGGAGTCACATGTCATCCATACTGGTAGGCAGTATAGTTCAAGAGTGCTTGGTGTGGAGAAGCACAAACTCAGAGTCGAAAAAGAAACAGCATAGTTGGGAGTTTCCTTTAATAATAAGAATTGATTTCTAGCCAAATTAACCCTTTTTGCAACATTAATCAAAGGTCTAATAAGGTATTCTTTGTAGTGTGCATGCTGTTCTAGGATGAAAGTTAATAGCTCACTATTCTATATTAGTACTTTAAGTTATAAATTGCAAGTAACAAAAGGATGTCTCTTTTGAAAGCAGTAACCCGCTGATCTCTTCACATCATACGCACTCTGTAATCTACTTGGTACACGTTCTTTGCAGCAGGCATATTAACCCTCTGCACTAACTTCACCTAAGTCAAAACCTCAACTAAACAAAATGCTGATCTCGCTCCAGGAAGATAATTAATCACACGAGTTATCTTGACATTTATGTGAGGCCTGGTAAGTGTGGGCGGAAAGAAACGCTGCAGCAGGTGCTTCAAAACCACAATAAACTTTCACACACGGCGCCCCCAGGAAGCCAACTTTGTATTCCTTTCCATGAAATGCATTCTCACACTACGGCAGTGAATGTAAAATCCAAATGCAAGTAATAGGCACAGTGGGGACCCAGGGGGTACTGGAACCAGCAAAAAAACCTAAGCCTCTGTAACCAGTTTACAAAGGCATGTTAAAATGCAAATGGTCTTTAAAGACCTGTGAAAAAACACGGGGGTGCCGGAGATAGGAATCCAGACACTGCCCAGCTGAGCCCCCAGCAGCTCAAGTTTCACTGCAGCAGCCCGGGCTGAGACACAGGACGGGGAAGTGTGGGGGGGGGGGCTGAAGCCCTTGGGCCTGGGCAGAAGTGTGACTGGGAAGGCGCGACCCCCTTTGCATCACTCCACGGCCCCCCTGGGGGTCGCGCCCCACAGTTTGAAGACCCCTGCCATAGACCCATGTCCATACCATATCTACAACTTAGGAGGACCCATGATTAGCAAATTCCTCACTCACATCATCAGCTCCTCCACTGAGACCTCATCTTTCTAGAGAACTAGACAAGTTAAACATTATTGAGAATGGCTTTACAAATTGATGTGTAGTTAGTTTCTAGCAAAAACGAAAATCGAGGTCAATAGATATTTCACAGTGACATCCTAACTCAAACATCCTTGGGAATAAAGTGGAATATGTCATTTTTCACATTTAGTTGGAAGGGATGATTTATTTTCTGTGTGGGTGAGCTGCAGGGAAGACGTGTCGTTGTCGTTTTAGCCTAGCATTACTGACCTGGCATTGTACTGTTGTGCACTAACAGAAAAAGTCCTGTGATGTTATTCCTTTGTACCCTCACCAGAGGTAGAGTTCTGATAAAACACGAAAGCATTTGATCCTAAGAAAATCAAACATAAAGCATTGATGAATTTGTAATAGAATTGTTGAAGATTGCCATGATGACTTCAGCTCTTGATTGCAGCTTCAATTCTGTGTCACAAAATTAATGATTTGTTCCTAAGCTAAATGGAGCATCAGAAGATTATTTCTATCGGACCATGGATTCCTGAATCCAATGTGAACACCTGCAGTGATTCTGTCTATTGCTGACAAAATAAGGAACATATTTGAAAATGCTTAATAATCTAATGAGTGAATATTCAATATCAGATACATTCACATATACTGCTAGGCAGAGTTGGCTCTGAGAAAGAATGAAGGCAAAGATTTCAGATTTTTATTATGTATTTGCAAATTAATAATAATGATTGCAAATCATATTCATCATCAAATACATAAACAAAATACAAATAAAATAAACTCACAACAGGAGTCACCAGTAATTGAATAGTCCTATCAAATAGCTGATTCAGGTCAAGAGAATACATCAATATGATAAAACATATGTCACAAGATTTTTAGGACAAACAATATCAGTGTTGGCAGGTAACTGATACAAATATAAAAACATAAATATAAGATAGCATAAAATTAAAAATCCATTGAGAACGTAATTAAAATACAATCGAGTGGAATTAATTTCAACCGACCTGGATCAATGTCCTTAAAGTGCAAGTGCTATAGTCATGAAACTCTGCATTTGTCAGCAGCTGCAGTGCAAACAGAAAGAAAATGCAAATCATTGTTGACTAAGAATTTGCAAATGCCCAATGATAATAATATTAAATGCAAACGTCTCACCTCGAGAGCAATCACAATGCAAGTGCTACTCACTTCAAAGTCTGCAAATACATACAAATAAATCAAATTACGGGATTGAAGGACTTTTACTAATTGCATGTGCAAAGGCCGCAGTGCAAAATAGCAGAAAAATTCATAGCCTTGCGGGGACAGTAGACAATGGCATCGAAGTCATACTAAATACAAACTTTCACCTCAAAAATACTAAAGTGCAAGTGCTAGTCACATGAACGTCTAAAAACACACACAGTAATTTCAGATGCCGGAGCAAAACAAGGCAAGTGATATGACCAAGATTAAAACAGGGCTGTTCACTGAGGTCCATTAAAATGCAACCTAAACATTGATTTAATAAATGCAAATTAATATTGAGCAAAACAATGCCTAGGTGATACCGCCCGTCCCAGCATCATTGTATCGAACTTCATACATTTTAAAACCTGAATGTGTCAATTTCTTACACAAAAGAAGTGGACTTGTGTTTACCAGGAAAATGAAATGAGGCTTTTAAACTCAATAAAGATATTTATTTTTTCTACTATGACCTTAATTCAGAGTTTTTTTAGAAATCTGAGTTGAGTGGAATTTTTATACTCAGGGCTATAATCACAAGAACGTGTGCTAAACATCACCAAAAAATGTTAACGCAATTTTACACATCGCGGGAAAATAACCCTGTGTCAAAGTGGAATTCGCAACAAGGCAGCCCCATGTGATAGTATGCCGAAACCGCGGCCAATGCCCGCGATACAACCAGCTTGACGGAGATAAATACACAAACACGAAAAAACCTGCGATGGGCCAAAGTGCGATGAGAAGATCAGCGATAAGCAGCGCCAGGCCTGTAACACACACCTGGCAGGTGGGAAAAATCACCATAAACGTAGAAAAAACACCCAAACACAAACTGACCAACACCCAAGCACCATGGAGGCAGCCGGAGCAGGTGCAGAGGACGAGCACAACCCCACAAGCACCCTGGACGACCAGGCCGGGACCTCGGGGACAGGGAAGGGCAAGGACAAGAAGAAGAGGAAGACAAAGTTCAGTCCGCAGGCGAACAGGATCATTGTCACGGAGGTGATGGAACACCATCAACAACTGTTTGTCACCTCCAATGTGTCATTGGGCACCAAAAATGGAATATGGCGGGACATTGTGGACAAGGTGAATGCTGGCGGAGAGCACAAGAGGACAATGGACGAGGTCAAGAGGCAATGGAATGACATCATGCGAAAGACCAAGGAGAAACTCGCAGCCAACCAGAAGGCAGCAATGCAGACTGGAGGAGGGGGCCCAGCGCCACAGCTTGTGCTGGATGACATGGAGGAGCTGGTGTCGACAGTCATCAGTGTGGATACTGTGGCCAGAGTTGGGGGGCTGGACACTGCTCGACAGGACACAACACAACCGCAACAGGGTGAGTGGCCACCAGTTACTGATGGGACGGGTGGAGATGCCCACGATGGCACACATGCACAATCAAGAAGAACACAGTGCACACCCTCAATGACTCTGGGTCATCGCCCAGATCTATAGACTGTCACAATGTACAATGCCATGCTGTCTGAATGTCAACATGTACCATGTGTACATGTGGACACATTGCAATACACCATCTCTCCTTCACATTGCAGGGCCACCGTCAACACCCCCTGCAGAGCAGTCCCAGCCACTCTTCACTGATGATGAGGAGGACAACCCCAGCATCGACGCACAAGCCCTCCTAGACATCATTGACATCATCCATGACTCACCTCGAGGATCTGGGCTGCCCAGCTGCATCGAGGAGACCATCAAGGAGACCCCACCCATGACCAAAACCACCCAGCAGTCTCCCAAGACCCCCAGGAACAACACATGGCCTTCCAACACCGTGTGCTGGAGGGCCAGAGGGTGACGGCTGAGCAGGTGTGGGTGGGGTTCGACCTCATGGCTACCAAACTGGACACCATCCATGGGTGTCTAGGCCTGCTTCATGGTCTCCATGGTCTCCAACGAGCCCTGACTGATATTGCTGGAGTCATGACGCGGAGAGAAGAAGACCTTTCCACTCAGAGGGACTCCAGCAATACTAGCCGTGAGCTGGCACACATGCGGAGGATCATGGAGGACATGGTGCGGATGGAGGCAGATGGAGGATGGAAGCGACCCCTGCACACCAGCGTAATGTAGCTGGGATCTATCATGCCCTGTGGCTCATCATCATGGCATTGCTGCCACAAGGCGTGGCAATGATGGATGCTGCTTGCACACACACCATCCACATCTCCACCATCTGGTGTGCCATTGCCTCAAAGTGCGCAAGATGTATCCACCCTGGCACCTGATGTGTCAGTGGCACACAGTGCCTCAGCCGGTACTGCAACACCCACAGGTGGGGCAGAGCACACATCAGGAGACGAGGACGTGGATGGGTTTGTGATCAGGAGACACTAGCATTCACTCCAGACCCCAGACTAGACGAGATATTACTATCTCTTTAACAAGTCAAAGCTGACATACAAACGCTACACGATTTGATTCTTCAGCAACCCAAGCTCATGTGCCCAAAATCTGACTTTAGAACATACCCACACTTAAAAAATTCGAATCACACCCACCCACGACACGCAATTTCCCAAAATCAGGAGCCCCAAAGTTGGAGTACAAGGCCTTAGCCCAATGCCCCATCCCGCCAAAACAGGATGAAAAACCCCCTATCATCTAACAAACTATTCTCCCTACTCAGCTCTTACGAGCTATCACACCTCTCACCTAACACTGGGCACACAGATAATTCATGTATAGATTCCCTAATCCAATCTATCCCTATCAACACCCACAGAGCAACAAGACACTTGTCCAGAGGCATAGTTGAAAACAACCTCACAAGAATCTCTCTCACACTCGAACCCACTACAGCACCCAACAAAATGCGGCTAAAATGCATGCTCTTAAATTGCAGGTCAGCACTCAGACATGCAACCGATATAGCAGACCTTTTACAAACCAGACATCTTAATCCTGACTGAAACATGGCTGAAGGATTCATCTACACCCATCTTGGATATACCAGTACACCCCAACTATGACATTACCAGACTAGACAGAACTGATAGGCCGGGTGGGGGGGATCGCTTGTATACATCAGAGCAATCTAACAGTTAGTAACTCTAATGCCCCTGCCTATGATAGATCTCCTGAGACGGAAGCCGGGAGCGTGAACCTGAATAATTTTTAACAATTTGAGAGTCACTTGTGTGTTTTTAAATCACTTACCCCTCTCCCCCTCCTGGAACCACATCAGGGCACCAGCTTGCTCCTGGCCAGGCCGCGCAGCCGATCTCAGCGCTGCCGCGGTAAAACCACTACAAAATCTTGCCGCCATTCCTGACGTTTGTGGAGGCCACGCCCCTTTCCCAGAGGCCACGCCCACCGCTGAACCAGTACTTAAGACGCTGAATACAAGCGCCTGTGTTACTTATGACATATCTCCTGAGGCGGAAGCCGGGAGCGCGACCTGAATAATTTTTAACAATTTGAGAGTCACTTGTGTGTTTTTAAATCACTTACCCCTCTTCCCCTCCTGGCACCACATCAGGGCACCAGCTTGCTCCTGGCCAGGCCACGCAGCCGATCTCAGCGCTGCCGCGGTAAAACCACTACAAAATCTTGCCGCCATTCCTGACGTTCGCGGAGGCCACGCCCCTTTCCCAGAGGCCACGTCCACCACCGAACTAGTACTTAAAACGCTGAATACAAGCGCCTGTGTTACTTATGATAGATCTCCTGAGGCGGAAGCCGGGAGCGCGACCTGAATAATTTTTAACAATTTGAGAGTCACTTGTGTGTTTTTAAATCACTTACCCCTCTCCCACTCCTGGCACCACATCAGGGCACCAGCTTGCTCCTGGCCAGGCCGCGCAGCCGATCTCAGCGCTGCCGCGGTTAAACCACTACAAATCTTGCCGCCATTCCTGACGTTCGCGGAGGCCACGCCCCTTTCCCAGAGGCCACGCCCACCGCCGAACCAGTACTTAAGACGCTGAATACAAGCGCCTGTGTTACTTATGATAGATCTCCTGAGGCGGAAGCCGGGAGCGCGACCTGAATAATTTTTAACAATTTGAGAGTCACTTGTGTGTTTTTAAATCACTTACCCCTCTCCCCCTCCTGGCACCACATCAGGGCACCAGCTTGCTCCTGGCCAAGCCGCGCAGCCGATCTCAGCGCTGCCGCGGTAAAACCACTACAAAATCTTGCCACCATTCCTGTCGTTTGCGGAGGCCACGCCCCTTTCCCAGAGGCCACGCCCACCGCCGAACCAGTACTTAAGACGCTGAATACAAGCGCCTGTGTTACTTATGATAGATCTCCTGAAGCGGAAGCCGGGAGCGCAACCTGAATAATTTTTAACAATTTGAGAGTCACTTGTGTGTTTTTAAATCACTTGCCCCTCTCCCCCTCCTGGCACCACATCAGGGCACCAGCATGCTCCTGGCCAGGCCGCGCAGCCGATCTCAGCGCTGCCGTGGTAAAACCACTACAAAATCTTGCCACCATTCCTGACATTCGTGGAGGCCACGCCCCTTTCCCAGAGGCCACGCCCACCGCCGAACCAGTACTTAAGACGCTGAATACAAGCGCCTGTGTTACTCATGATAGATCTCCTGAGGCGGAAGCCGGGAGCGGACCTGAATAATTTTTAACAATTTGAGAGTCACTTGTGTGTTTTTAAATCACTTACCCCTCTCCCCCTCCTGGCACCACATCAGGGCACCAGCATGCTCCTGGCCAGGCCGCGCAGCCGATCTCAGCGCTGCCGCGGGGAAACCACTACAAATCTTGCCGCCATTCCTGACGTTCGCGGAGGCCACGCCCCTTTCCCAGAGGCCACGCCCACCGCCGAACCAGTACTTAAGACGCTGAATACAAGCGCCTGTGTTACTTATGATAGATCTCCTGAGGCGGAAGCCGGGAGCGCGACCTGAATAATTTTTAACAATTTGAGAGTCACTTGTGTGTTATTAAATCACTTACCCCTCTCCCCCTCCTGGCACCACATCAGGGCACCAGCTTGCTCCTGGCCAGGCCACGCAGCCGATCTCAGCGCTGCCGCGGTAAAACCACTACAAAATCTTGCCGCCATTCCTGACGTTCGCGGAGGCCACGCCCCTTTCCCAGATGCCACGCCCACCGCCGAACCAGTACTTAAGACGCTGAATACAAGCGCCTGTGTTACTTATGATAGATCTCCTGAGGCGGAAGCCGGGAGCACGACCTGAATAATTTTTAACAATTTGAGAGTCACTTGTGTGTTTTTAAATCACTTACCCCTCTCCCCCTCCTGGCACCACATCAGGGCACCAGCTTGCTCCTGGCCAGGCCGCGCAGCCGATCTCAGTGCTGCCGCGGTAAAACCACTACAAAATCTTACTGCCTTTTCACGCCCTTTCAGTGGCCACACCCCCTTACTGCCGGCTATTTCCCAAAAAAAAAATGTGCATCTTCCGGACGTGCAGCGGACGAGCGCAGCGGGCTCGACGATTGCGCGACGAAGGCGCGCCTAAGGCAAGCCCGTCTGCGCCCGTCCGCGCCAAGGTAGCGCCATGGGCCAGTTATGCTGCCTGTCTTGGCCCTTCACATCTTGATCAGCCTCCTTCTGGGCCCCCCTACTCTAGAGAGGCGCTCATCCAAATAGGTAAGCACCATGCCGATAAAGGAATATTCTCCCTGTTACATAAGGCACACCCACGAGCCAACTTCCTGAGCGACGATCTTTTAAAATGTGGGCTTCTGAATGTTAGGTCCCTGCCTAAACACAGTACAGAGATCCAACTCTTGATTGATACTCACGAACTAGACATTCTTTTCATGACGGAAACTTGGACTCGTCCTGACTGTTTGGTTGACCCTGGATTTGCGTGTCCTCCTGGGTTCAAATTTCTTCATTCCCCTAGGCCTACTGGAAGAGGCGGGGGGTGGGAGCTATTTTTAGAGCGTCCTGCAGCATTAAGGTCCTCACTTTAGACCCTACACTGGGCACTGAGCTTTTAGGGCTATCTATTCAGACCCACTCCGGGACTACTGTCACTGGGATAGTATGCTACCGCCCGCCAGGGTCGTTCAGCCTTCAGCAGCAACAAGCATTATTAACTACCCTGACTAATATCGCCTTCTCTCACCATAAGCTACTTATCCTTGGCGACTTTAATCTCTGGCGCAACGGTACCCTTGACTCGGGTCTCGGGAACCTACTTCAAGCCTGTGAATGTTTTGGTCTTTCTCAACTGGCCACTAAAGTCACCCACAAAGCTGGTCATCTCCTAGATTTGGTCTTCGCGGCACCTGACCTGGTGGCGATGGGGGAACCCTTACCTATGGATTGGACAGACCACTCACTCGTAAAATTCTTTATTCACACGAATGGTGGCCCTCACAAGGCTCCTGTGTTGACTAGGGAAGTTAAGTGCAGAGATTGGAGGGCCCTCACACTTCTGCACCCTATCGGTGAGGTGTTCCTTTTGGAACAGCTCATCAATGAGAATAAGAACATAGACGAAAATTACGCCTCTCTCTGTACTAGAATCACAACAGTCCTCGATGCCCATGCCCCTCTAACAACACGCAGCTGTAAGGGTAAAGACTCCGCCCCCTGGTTTAATGACGACCTAAAAAACCTAAAACAGGGATGCAAACAAGCTGAGAGAAGGTGGAGACGCGACTATAATGACACCTTTAAAGAGGTGTGGAAAACTAAGGTCCTTGCCTACAAGAATCTGATTAAAAAATCGAAAGCAGAATACTAGTCCTCTCTGATCTGCAACACCACCAACAATTCCAGGAGTATTTTTAATATACTAAATAGCGTCACCAATCCGGAGTGTTCCAAGAATGCGATCGTCCCGTCCCAAGACCTTTGTGACAACCTTGCTGTATTTTTCAAGGAAAAAATTGAACTCATCCTTAAAGACCTGGACACTCCTTTGGATCTCGTCCCTCCCTCCGACCTGAGACCTGGTTCTCCGGTGGACCGATTGGCTGGCCCTGCCACAGATACGAAGGAAACGTTACTCAAGTTTCCACCACTTACTCATGAGGCCTTAAACTAAGTTAGCTAGAGGAATCGCCTCCGGGTCTCCCATGCATCCGGTGCCTCCCAAAATCTGGAAGGAATTTGAGGATGAGCTATTCCCCACACTCCACCAAATTTGTAACCAATCCCTGGTGACTGGCACCGTCCCAGCTCATTGGAAACGGGCGTTAGTCTCTCCTTTGTTAAAAAAACCCTCCCTAGGCCCTGATTGTTCAAAAAACTATAGGCCCATCTCCCTGCTGCCTTTCCCTGCCAAAGTAGTTGAGCGTCTAGTTAGCAAGACTCTCTCCGACCATCTGGAACGTCATCTATTACTAGATGGGGACCAATTTGGTTTTCGGCCTGCCCATGGTACCGAAACAGCCCTCATCACCGCTATGGATGAGCTTCAAAGGCGTGCAGACAGAAGACAGGCAGCGTTCCTGATCCTGCTCGATATGTCTGCCGCCTTTGACACGGTGAATCACAAGATCCTACTGAGGCGGCTGTTTGAGGCGGGAGTGAGAGACACTGCGCTACTTTCCAGTCAGCCTTTTCCCTGGTAACGCATGGGGTCCCTCAGGGCTCAGCAATCAGCCCAATACTCTTTAATGTATACCTCAGACCTTTGATTTTACTCATCAAAAGCTTCAACATCAGGATTATCAACTACGCCAATGACACGCAGATGATCCTCTCCTTGGAAGGAGAGGACTCAACCTCTGTGGAGGTCCTACACAATTGTCTGCGTGACACGTCCCGGTGGCTAAAGGACACCTCCCTTCAGTTCAACGCAGGGAAGACGGAGGTGCTCTTCAGTGCCGGAACTAGGATTCCTCGACCGTTTCCAAACAACTTTTGGCCCCCAGAATCAGGGTCCAATGTATGGCCGGTGGAATCAGTTCGTAACCTAGGGGTCATGTTGGATCATAGGCTCAGCATGGAGACGCATGTTCAAAAAACGTCTGCCTGTTGTTTTGCCATCCTCCGTTCCCTAAGGAAAGTTCTGCCCCTCTTACCTACCCATGCCCGCGCCCAAGTGGTTAGATGTACCATCCTTAGCAGGTTGGACTATTGTAATGCCCTCCTGCTTGAGTCCCCTTAGTTCCTGCTGGACAGGCTCCAGAGGGTCCAATCAGAAGCTGCTAAGCTGGCTCTAGGGCTTCCGAGAAGATCTCATGGACCGTCCGCCCTGGCAAAACTGCACTGGCTTCCTATAAGACAGAGGATTCAATTTAAGGCCCTTTGTATAGTCTTTAGGGCTCTCCATGGCACTGGCCCAGCCCCCTTACAATCCAAATTTGCCTGGTACAATCCAACCAGACAGCTTCGATCCTCTGATGCCAAACTGGTAGTCGTACCCAGATTCAGGAAAGTCAGAGCCGGAGGTAGATCCTTCGAGGTGGCAGCTGCCAGACTATGGAACACTCTTCCTATCGAGATTAGGCACCTCAACGAACTCCTCCCGTTCAGAAGAAGGATTAAAACGTGGTTATTCCCCTGGTAGTCTGCCTGTAAGCTCTCACTCCCTGTGGTTTTTTTCACTTCCGTCTCCTCTGATCTTTCAGCGCCAGGATGCCTGCAATGGTGACAGCCGCGCTTTACAAATTCTAAAAATAATAATAATAAATAAATAATAAATTATCCTCCTATGAATACCTTGGTTTAAACATCTCTAGTAATAACAAACAAATATGTGCACTTCACATATTCTATCACCCTCCCGGAGACAACTTCTCATTCATAGAACACCTCATGGATATTCTAGCTACAAATGACAGCCAACAAATCATGCAAATATTGTTGGGTGACTTCAACCTACACTGGGAGGGCCAGAATGACCCAGGGGTCAATAGCCTCAAAACCTTCCTCTCAGACCTTAATCTTTACCAAATCTGTAACAGCCCCACACACGACAAAGGCTCAACCCTCGACCTAATAATTGCCAAAGCTGACTCCATTCATCTTGACTCAATCCTCCCCTGTGATTGGTCAGACTATCACATCATTACATTCCATGTCAGGGAATCAGTCAAATGACTTTCAACACAGCCCCCGAGAACAAAGATCTGGAAGAGGAATCTAAAAAACGTCGGTCCCGACCTGCTCGCAAGGTCTAATCATAACATCTTACAGCCCCGTTAGACTTAACAGATGTACAAGGCTTGACCAACCACTACTTCCATTCCATGAACAGTTTATTAGACAAAATAGCTCCTTTACAACTTAAAAGAATCACCACAAAAGACTCAAAACCATGGTTTAACTATAGACTTAATGAAGACAGGCGATCTCCAAGATCAATTGAACGACCGTGGAGATCTGCACCTTCAGCTGTCCACCTCAAGCTACTAAGAACCACCAGAGACTCCTACTTTAGAAAGATCAGACGATCTAAAACCAATTAATTCAGTAAACAACTTGACCTAGTCAAGAACTGTCCCAAAAAACGATTTGAGTTAATCAAAGCCAAAACCAAGAGTGTACCCACCAACCCCAAGGCTGCCCCCAAAACCCTACCCAACTGTGAGGATTTTGCCTCCTTTTTCATCACGAAGTCAGAAACTATAAAAACCGACCTGCTCAACGACCTTCTTTCCCTTCCTGCCCCAGCCATAGGCGTCGCAAAATTCAACCTCAAAAACAACACATCCTGGTCATTCTTTCTACACTTACAGTGAGGTTACTATACTAAAAATGCTAACCGCCTTAAATTCACTCCTGGCTAACTACCTAAAAGACTTCATTCCACTGTTATTTCCTATCTGGACCAAGATTATAAATACCTCCCTCCATCAAGGAACCATTCCAGAAATCCTGAAAACAGGCCAGATATCCCCTATCCTAAAGAAGCCAACAGCCGACCCAGCAGACTTAAACAACTATTGCCCAATATCCAACATCCCCACACTAGCCAAGATCTTGGAAAAATGTGTTCACGTGCAACTTAACAACCATATTGAACAATTCAAAATGCTCAACCAATATCAATCAGGCTTCCGGGCAGGTCACAGTACGGAATCAGCCATGACCCACATAATAGACGACGCACTAAAAATTCTTCATCAAAACGAAGCTTGCTTATTAATCTTACTCGACCTTTCATCAGCATTTGACACTGTCAAACACTACAACTTGCTAGAGCTCCTGAGATACAAAATGGGATTATCTGGATCTGTACTTACCTGGTTCACATCTTTCCTCCAAAATTGATCTCAAAGATTCAAGGTCAATCAATCCTTGTCCAACCCCGTGCCAGTCTCGTTTGGAGTACCGCAAGGCTCTTCCCTCCCACCCACACTTTTCAACCTATTCATGGAGCCACTCATCGAACTTCTCAGTCTCTCCAATGTCCATTTTCACAAGTATGCTGATGACACCCAACTATGCATCAAGATCTACTCACTGGGCAACCTCTCGTTGTCGAATCAGCCAAATCGCTGGGTGTGACACTGGACAGAGACCTAAAGAATCAGAAATATATCAGCGCCGCCACAAAAAGAGTAAATTTCCACATAAACACCCTGAGAAGACAGAAACCCTTCTTACCAGCAAACAACTTCAAACAAGCTGTTCAAGCCCTAGTAATCCCAAGAGTGGAATATGGGGCGGTAGCCCTATGCGGCCTCCCCTGATCGACGACAGCCCCACTTAGAGCCTCTATCAACTCAGCTGCGAGACTCATCACTGGAACAAAAAGAAACTCTCATATCTCTCCAGACCTTAGAGCCCTCAACTGGCTACCGTTCAAGGCTAAAATTCATCTAAAAATCGCTTGTATGACGCACAAGGCCTTACATCATAAAACCCCATACTACCAAGCTCAGAAACGGGTTCTCTCCTCTGGTAATAGAGCCTCCAAAAGCTCGAGGAATCTTCTACTGAGACCACAACGATTTGCCAAAAAGAAAACTTACAACCAGTCCTTCTCTGGAATGGCTTCCAGGATCTGGAATGCTCTGCCCTCTGAAACAAGACTGAACCCTTTCACGGCCTCATTTAAAAAAGAAGTGAAAGCGATTCTCATGGCCAAATTCAGT
This sequence comes from Triturus cristatus, assembly GCF_964204655.1. Taxonomy (NCBI): domain Eukaryota; kingdom Metazoa; phylum Chordata; class Amphibia; order Caudata; family Salamandridae; genus Triturus; species Triturus cristatus. The sequence continues at coordinate 679,275,511 of NC_140591.1, forward strand.
TGATTTATTTACTTATTACTGTAATATATTTACTAGTCTGTATTATTGAGCGCCTTGTGTTGGAATCACCTATATTTAGATTTTTTTAATGCCTGTACCTGTTTCCGTCATGTGCCATGTAAAGCGCTCTGATTCCCGCAAGGGTCTTGTTCGCGCTATACAAAACCTTTAAATAAATAAAGAACATTTCCGCCACCTGGCCTGTTTCTGCTTGGTGCCGCACATGGCCCCATGACCTCCCACTGACCCCCTATACACTCCGATGCACTCACCTTGGACAGCGACATGGACTGCCATATCCTGTTTGATGACCAATGACACGGCAACCAGACTGCGGACTGAACCCTTCCTCCTCCACAGTACTTTTCATCACTGGATGGACTCTGGCTGGCCCTCCACGGGCCCATTTGTGTAGTGTGCTCTGCACTGCCCTGTACCGCTCCAGCTGCAGAACTGCACTGGATGTGCAATAAACATCCAGTGATGCACTGCTGTGTTATGTCTTTCATCACTTATGTATGAATGTGTGGATGAATGTAGGGACAGTGATTTCCCTTGCTTCAATGATGCTCATCCTGTGGGATGCCAGTCAGAGGGTGCTACATTGCATATTGTGTACCGGGTGCCGTGGACACGACAACAGGGACACATGCATCATTCACTTATATGTCGGGACATGGACTGAACCATGCCCAGAGCCCACGAGTCATTGTTGCAAGCCCTGCGCGGGTCCGGCGTACGGAACACCAGACCACTCCGCTTACACTCCGAGGGGGGCCCTCATTGCTACCCATCGCAGGAGTACTCGCTGGTGGTGTGCAGGTCACTGGTCTAGTTGTCAGCATGTCAGAGCCACTCCCTGAGGGCAGGTTTGCACGCACACCACACCCATCTGGCACAGGCGTCACAGGCCATGTGACTCTGCCAACATAAGGGGCCGATGACATCACATTCCCCTCTGCCGGTGGTGACTGAATGACGGACGCTCCACAGTTCTCAATCATAAAGGGCCCATGAGTTGTTGCACACAGGGTTAGTGGCACCCGAGGCCTTGTGGCTGTCACGGGCCTACCACCATGTGGCACTGACTGGGGTTGCACAGGGTTAGTGGCACCCAGAGCATTGAAGCTGGCACAGGCACCCCGCCACGGGGCGGTGACTTTGGGTGCTCTGAGGGCGAGGCACCTTAAGCTGCTGAGCAGGTGTGCAGCCTGCGATGATGCTCTGTCCCGACGGTCCGGACAGCACAGGTTTTGTGTGCCCTGCTGGACTGCAGTGTAGGTCAGAGCCAGCGGGCAGCGCGGGCCTACCACCACGTGATGTCGCTTCTGGGATCCCAGAGTTACTGGTACCTATTGGGCTGAGCAGGTGTGCAGCCTGCGATGAGGCTGGGTGTACTGGCATGTCCTCTGCCATGACGTAATCAAGACCCAGCACTAAACGTGAGACCTGGTGGCCCGCGGAGCAGGGCTGCATGGTGTAGAGGGTGCCATGTCTATGGGCACCGGGCTTGTGGCTTGCAGCAGCACATGGTGGGACCTCCTGTCTGCATGCCGGTGGCAGAAGATGAGCAGTGTAGCCTGGGTGCGCAGGAGTGGCACTCTCTCTCTCGATCTCCCTCTCTTCTTCTCTCTCTCTCTCTCTCTCTCTCTCTCTCTCTCCCCCTCTCTTCTTCTCTCTCTCTCTCTCTCCCTCTCTTCTTCTCTCTCTCTCGCTCCCCCTCTCCTCTTCTCTCTTTCTCTCTCTCTCCCCTCTCTTCTTATCTCTCTCTCTCCCCCTCTCTTCTTATCTCTCTCTCTCTCTCTTCCTCTCTCTCTCCTTCGCTGTCTCTCTCTGTCCTTTGATGTGCGCAGGACACACCTTCTCATCATGATTTTTGTCTTGCAGGCTGGGCCCTACGGATTGTCCCGAGGGGAGCCGCCATGTGTCTTCATTTCATTTCTGTGTTCATTTAAATAAAGTTTCATTTGTTGCTTCGAAAGTGAATGTGTGATGCTCATTTTTGTGACGACACATGCATGTCACCAGATGTGATTGTGCGACATCATGCAGATTATTTTGTACATGTTTAGGTGTAGCTGATGTGGCATTTCTTTGGTCGGGGAGGGGTGCCGGGGAGGGGGGGTCCTGGGGTGGTGGCGGCAGTTGTTTTTGCTCTTTCGGCCCTCCAGGCTTCATGTTCAGTTGCCCGGGTGCATCTGTTGTTCTTCAGGAGTGGTTCTGGGCTGTGCTCCCTTTTGTGGTGCAGGCTGTGGTTCGACTTTGAAGCAGGTCAGACCAGGTGTTATTTTCCTGCTGCAAACGGTCCTTATCACCTGTTTTGTGTTCTTATCGCAGTTCTGGCTGGTCGTTGTGAATGTTGTGGAGTGGTGTTGTCGCGGCTTTTGGCACGGGAACGCCTACTCTGCATCTCATTAGCGATAGTTGCGGGGGTCATCTGTGGCAATGTTTTTTCCAGCTGCTATCATGGGTAAACTGGTGCTGTGGGATGTTAACACCAGCTTGTGATTGGGGCGATAATTTCATCACAACTTTGGCTGCGATAAAGTGCTGTTAACTCGGCGATAGATCCTTGTGAATATGCCCCTCAGTGTTTATCAGGTGCATTAAATGCTCCACCATTCTTTCACAGCCACAAGGCTTCCCTTCTGATTTAATGTGATGGCTCATCTCCTTTCGGTACCTGGGGATCCAATTTGTTTATCAATTGGAAGATCACTGGGAGGCCAATTTGGGGAAGGCCCTCCGATTTCTGAGGACCTGTGTCACCTTTGTGTGATCACTTAAGCTGGCCATAATGGCTAGGATTTCCCTCACTAAGATGATCATGCTCCAGAGACTCCTATATTATTTTGTGAATTTACCGGTGGGAGCACCAGTCCGATGCTTTAAACAACTGATGCTCTGTTGATTAACCAGATATGGGATGGTGGTCGCCATAAGGTGTCCCTGGCTGTCCTACAGTGCCCCCTGGAGGAGGGATATTTGGTTGTTCCAGACTTCGAACTCTGGGGCATATGTACAAGGAGTTGACGGAGCATGGAGTTAGCCTTCTTGGCTTAACGCTGTGCTCCACCACTTCTGAAACGCAAGGCTACACCATATTTATAAGTGCAGCCCTGCGTTTCCCCTGCACTGTCACTAAATTTAGATGCTTAGGGCCAAGACATTCACCCTTGCACCATAGTTTATGTGCAGAAAGGGACACCTTCCTGTACATAAAGAATCATGCATGGCGTTTCGCTGTTTTTATGTGTGCTGCGCAATGCAGCACACATAAAACCAGCAAATACGAGGACAAATAATGCATTTCTCCTCGTTGTGCTCTGTTAAGATCAGGTTTCCCTGGTCTTAATTTTGGCGCTGCCCCATATTTATGCTACCCTTGTAAATATGGGGCAGTGTCAAAATCAATGGGTATTGCAGTGGAAAACCCACCACAACACCCATTGCCCACCCCTTTCTCGCTATGTATAGCATGAAAGGGGTCTTATTTACAAGGCAGCATTAAGCCATGTTGAGTGGCTTAAGGCTGCCTTATAAATAAGGCGAAGCCCATATCGCCATCACAATGGAAAAAAAGTGACGTTATGGTGGCGATGGGGACTTCTACATATGCCCCTCTGTTTTTTTTGCTTCACATCTCCAATGGATTGCACTGTGGCTTGATGGAGCTAATTGGGGCGAGTTGAGGGTAATTGGGCTCTCGGCACACGTGGGTACCTTGTTAGCCAAGTTGCTTTGACCCTCAATGGTCCAGCAGCACCCAGGAGTGCTTCTCACTGTGTCATTGAAAATGCTGGTGCAGATGCGTCTTGAGGATTGGGGGAACACTGTTGAATGCACAAGCGCTGGCTTTTGTTAGGCCTCCCTCATGGAGAACCCCTCTCTTGCTTCACTGACTGACAATTGTTGACTTGGACAGATGCTGGGCTGGTCACAGGTTGGTGACTGCTATCAACAGGGCACCCTGTTGCCATTAGACAAATTGATAGAGCATTACGACTTCCACCAGGCCAGTTTCTTACATACAAAGTAGTGATGCAAACGGTCTGGGACCTGTGGACAGGGGATCAGGAAGAACCCATAACTCATGCCGCCCTGCAACTACTGGTCTCTATTGGATCATCTAGATACCTGGTGACCTGGTTTTATTGATCCTTTGCTACAGTGGTACACAGTCCCTTGGTTACTTTGCGGGGCAGATCGGAAATTATCTTAGAACGTGAAGTGTCGGACTTGGAGTGGAAGAGAATTTTGGCCTTCCCAAATAAGAGTAGAGGAACACAAGGTTGAAATATATCCATTTCAACTATATATACATGACATACATGACACCACACAAAATGCCGGTGGTAGACGGAGGCGAGCCCTGCCCCTGCCCCAGATGAAGACATTTAGATGCTGATTTTGCACACATGGTGTGGTACTGCCCCAAACTGCGACCTTATTGGGAGGGAATACTCGCAGCCCTGGAGACCACACTCAGACATGAACTCCCTTATTCCTTAGAGACATGTGTTCCACGGCTATTCCTGAGGCTGACCGCAAAAGTTGCCACATGGTTTATAGATTTGGCGCTGGTGTTGGCCAAATGATAAATAGCTCTGAACTAGAAATCTTCATTGGTTCCTAGGGTCCAGACTTGGAGGGAGAATGTCACCCAAAGGGCGAGGGCTGAGGAGAGGGCATTGGCCAGAGAAGAGGCTAGAGCTGTACGGACTCACCCTGTTGCAGACCTATTGACCGAGGTGCTGGTAACATGGGAGCACCCAGAGAATGGCCAGGTGGAAGAACTAAGAAAGAACAACAAACCACTGGGGGACAAGGTGGTTGGATCACCATGGGAACAGAGGGATGTAGTGGCTTCAGGATGACCTGGGAATCACCACTGGAACCCTGGTCTTACCTCACTGCCCAGACTAGGTGGTGGGAGATGACTAGACCCCCTACATTGTATACCAGATAAAGGGCACAATTTAGGCTGCAAGGGGTATCTATAATAACACTAGGAAGGAACCTCCCCACCCCTGTCCCACACATCTACATCCCTGATAATTTGAGGCCCCTGCCCACTCATATTGAGGGCTAGCAATTTGAAGCTGACTGACTCATTCCTATGTGTAAGGTCGACCTGTTTGTATTCCTTTTTGATGTGTTTTACAATCTTTTTTATTCCCAGCAAGGAGTTATTTTGCGAGATTAATGATGGTGTAAAATGATAGTAACATTCAAAATTGCTCAGACTAGAGTGATAGAAGTCAATAATGAGAATATGCAATGCCTTCTAACCATGTGATACAATGCCTTCTTACTATGCAACTAAGTTCTTTTTTCAAACTTTTTATAATGTATGAAAATTATAGAAAGGGTAGAAATAACTACAAGACTACATTAAACAGAACCTGCTCCTTTATGAATCACAATTAGGATTCTGGGCAGGAGTGGACAAAATCAGATTTGTCTTAGACCAAACAGGACCTTCTCATCACATTCAAAGAAAGCTAGCAAATATGCTTGCTTCTGCTCAATAATGCTGTAACCTAGGGCACCATCTACCATGACTTTCAAGTGCATAGAGAAACTAGTTCAGGTATTCCATTTGATTCAAGATTGATATTTTTTATTATTTGGTGGTTATACACAGGGTTGTATAGTGGAACCCAGCAGGCATTTACCTAGCATGTCTTTACAATGCAGTCAGTACCCAGTGTGCAACATTACCATATGTTACTTTAGCACACAAGTCAACTTGCTTTAGGGGGCACTGGACTTAGTAATATCATAAGTTACTGTTCCAACTCCAGTCTGCACAACAGTAGGGAAGTTGTTGGACTAAAAGGTCCAATACGAGCCCATCAACATGCCCCCTACAGGAAGTCATTGTAATGACTTGCATGGTAAAGGAATGCCTGGTAACGTCAAATGCAGGGTACTGACTTCGTTGTAAAGGCTGGTCATTGTAAAGACCGCAGAGTAAAGGATGTTTCCCTTTACACAGCAATTAGGAATTGGCTCCTCAGAATCTTCATCTCAGAGTACTGTTTTTGGTATGCACAAATATGCCACTCTTTCTTCACTTTTGTTTAATTGCTGAATCTGAATAATATCTCAGTGACTAGACCAGTACAAGATCCACTTCCAGGTGTATGCTGACATCAATGAGATCTATATCCATTTCAGCAATTCTTCGGAGGGACTCAATAACAGCACTTTCGTCTTAGCCATAGACCAAATCCGATGAGAGAAACCTCCCTAATCTTAAGTAGACAAAACAGCTATCTTTTTTTTTGTTTTTTTGTTTTTTTGTGTTTGAAAAGCTTTATTCAAGAAAATGTCACTACAAAGATATCAGCAGAGGCGTAAGAAATAAGCGAATAGAAGCAAAATAACAGTAACAAGCTAATATCATATAGAAACAAGCAAAAGCATTTTATACAGGTTTAAGGAAAAAATGGGAAAAAGGGAAGGAAAGTAAGGATAAAGAAATAAAAGGGGGAAAAAGGGAAAATGCCAAGAACATATTATGAAAATATAAAAGTATGTCTGAAGAGTAAGTGCTGTAAGTAAAACAGTAATCAAATACAACTTAGAGGAACAACTATAACAATAAATAAATTGTATACTGTGGATATAATAAAAGAAGAGGCAATATCCTCAAGGTGGCTCAAAATTTTCCGAAGTGATACGTGATACATTCTTCCGAACCATCTGATCTAAATATGAAGTAAGAGGTAACCAGAAGAGATCCCTATTATGTTTAGAATTACAGGAGGATGCAAAAGCAATGTCGAGCCTATGAAAGTGACATAGAGAGTTCCACCAATGACGTATGGAAAGCTTTGTGAGGGATTTCCAATTAGAGGAAATGTGTTGAAAGGCGAGAGCAAGCATATGGTCAAAAAGACCGTGAGAGTGTAGAGGAAGATCTAAAGAGTCAGATAAACTACCTAGAAAAAGGGTAGAGATTGAGTACTGAGGCGAGAGTGTGAAAATACGAGAGACGTGTAGCCAAACATGATTCCAGAATTGAGAAACAGAAGGACATAAGAATAAAAGATGAAAAACGTTAGCATTAGCGGCAGAACACGTCCAACAAATAGACTCCGAAGAAGAAGAAAAACGAGCTAGAGAAAGTGGAGAGAAATATAGTCTGTGATACAGGTAAAACAAGGATTGAGTGAGGGAAGCAGAACGAGAAATTTTTAAAGATCTGAACCAGAGTTTATCCCATAGGGCAACGGACCAAACACAACCCAAGTCCGCCTCCCAAGAGAGCTCCATTTTAGACTTAAGGCGATCTGGATTAGGAGATAAAAAGAATTTATAAATGAGAGAGGCTTTGGGAAGGGATGAAAGAATTTTGAGAAGAGGAGCCCGGGACTCAGAGGGAAGGGAAGAAGATAGGAAATAAAAAATGTCAAGGATAAGTGAAATCAGAGTAACGAATTTGTGCAAAAAGAAACGAGGACAGCGATAGGACATCTGAAATTGGGGAAAGGAACAAGGAGATATTCCATCAAAAAACTGGTGTACCCATATGATGCCCTTAGATCTCCAAAAATTCCAGAATATGGGCCTATTACTTATAAGGATGAGTGAGTTATACCAAACCGTTGAGGCTAGAAAAGATTCCCGAGTAATAGGTGTAGAATTGAAATAGGCTTTAATAGAGAAAAGGTATGTTTAAATAAAGGAAATGACATATGTGGAGCTTTGGCAGAAAAGCGTATGAGTTCTCCAAAAGAGAAAGGTAACAACAACGTTTGTTCGATGTGAAGCCATAGAGTGAAGAACCAGAACCTTTTGGGACCTGGCGGCGCAGGGTACGCCCTCCGTCTTCTGGGTTCACCTGCTTCGTTACACAGAGACACGGGACACTCTGTCGGCGTTAGAAGATTGGATTTATTTAGCTGCAGCTAGTACAGTTATCCTAGAAGTACACAAAGTAGGTTCTCAGGAGACTGCCACTTCACTCTGTGGCGCATCAGATTAAATACTATACAATACAGAATTATTAACAAAACACACGCCCCAAGCAAAGAAGAAAAGAGCCAATAGGGTAAGTGGAAAACAAAGCGGAACCAGTAAGAAAGGTTCGAAAACAGAAAGATCAGATGACTCGAAGAGATCTCTCCTCCAGCTGTGTTTGTCATCTCACCCCCGAACTAATTCATTAACAGATTACAACTAACTTGCAGGTGGCGAGATACGTTTGTGTGTATTGGAGGACAGACATGACACAAGAAAATGCTAGCAGGAGACAGTGAAGGCCAGTCGATAAGATATGATCAGGAAAGAATGGTGTGAGCCTACAGATAGTTGGAACAGGGATTAGGAAAGCCAGACACGGATTAGTGTACTCGGCTAGTCCAAACATCAGCTTCACAAACAAGGCCGAGGACGGATTTCGACACCAAGCTACGGAGAAAGCAGAATAGACTTCGTTCGCCGTGCTGCCTGAGTGATGGCAAAACAAAATGGCGGCGGGTTACAAAATGGCGGGTCGATTCGATCGTGATCGAAAATCGAAGTTCCTCAAGAGGAGCAAAAGGAGAAGGAACTGACGCAAGCCATCTGGACGCCTGATGAAGAGAAAATGATTTATGGTAGAGACGAAAGTCTGGAAAATTGACACCACCATTGGACTTGGGTTTGCGAAGCTGTGCTAAAGAGATTCTAGATTTCTTTTTGTTCCAAAGAAATTTTGACAAACAAGAGTCAATGCGTTTAAAATAAATCTCAGGGATATGAATAGGTAACATGGACAGAATGTAAATTAAAATGGGCGCTATCATCATCTTAATTGAATCCAATCGCCCCCACCAAGAGAGAAAGAGGGGGTTCCAGGAGGAAAACAATCGTTCAATACGAGACAAAACCGCAGACATGTTTAGGGTGATTGAGGAGGAAATAGGGTTGGAAAACCATATTCCTAAATATTTAATTTTGGAGCTATTCCAAGCAAATCCAGTAGAGGAAAAGGCATGAGGAGTGCAAAATTTTGTAAGAGGAAGTATTTCAGTTTTATCCGAGTTGATTTTATACCCCGAGACCTGTGAGAAAGAATCAAACTCAGATAGCAGAGAGGGAATAGAAGTTTCTGGAGCAGAGATGAATAGAAGAATATCATCTGCATACGCAGAAAGTTTCAACTGATCATTACCATAAGGAAAACCTGAAATGGAGGTATTGATACGGATAGAAGACAAAAAGGGTTCAAGCGCGAGAACAAAGAGTAAAGGAGATAAGGGGCAACCTTGACGAACGCCCCGCTGAAGAGGAAAATATGAGGAAACTTGACCATTGACCAAAACCGAAGCTTTAGGGGAAGAGTACAACAAAGAAATGAGAGAGATGAAATGAGGACCAAAACCATGCCAACGCAATGATGCAAATAGGAAAGACCAATCAACCCGATCAAAGGCTTTCTCTGCGTCAACAGTAATAGCCGCTAAGGGAATAGAAAGAGAAGAAACCTTATTTAAAACATTAAGGAAGAGGCGAGAATTATCAGAAGTAAGCCGACCTTAAACAAAACCACATTGCTCCTTACCAATGAGATGAGGCATTAGAGGGTCTAAGCGTAAAGCCAGTACTTTAGCAAACAACGTATAGTCCACATTTACTAAAGAGATCGGACGATAGTTCTTGCAGAATTTGGGGTCACGACCATCCTTGGGAATAAGACATATGGTAGCTTCTTGAAATGTACCTTCTGCCTTACCCAACAGATAAAACGATTGAAAGAGAGAAAGAAGTTTGGGAAGTAAAAGATCAGAGAAGTGAGAATAGAATTCAACAGAAAAACCATCAGGACCTGGAGTTTTACCTTTGGTGAGAGTATTCAAAGCTGCAGAAAGCTCATGTAAAGAAAGATCAACTTCCAGGTCTGGGAAACTAAGATGAGACGACGAGGGTTTAGGAAGGTTGTCAAAATAAGCTTGGATAAGAGAGGGAGAGGGAGAAGATTCTGGTGTGTAAAGATTACGATAAAATAACTGAAACTGGTCAAGAATATCCTGAGCCTTATGCAATAACGTGTTGTCCGGAGAATAAATAGAGTCAATGCAAGAGCGTTCCTTGCGTGACTTAAGATAATTAGCTAAAAGCTTCCCTGCCCTGTTGCGACCGCCATAGTAACGAGCACTACTATGAAGAAGCATCGACGAAGCATTATCCGTAGTAGATTTATTGAATTCAATCTTTGCACGAATAAGATCCGGAGTGACGGAATTATTAGGGGAAGAGTAGAACTTATGCTCTAAAGATTTAATATGGGCAAGAATAGATTTCTGGTTCTGAAGAAAACGTTTCTTCTTCTTGGAGACAAAATCAATAACAAACCCTCGAGCTGTAGCCTTAAAAGAGTCCCAGAGAAGATGGGGGGAGATATCAGAAGTATCGTTTAACAGGAAGAAATGGATGTATGACATTACAACGCGTGTCATTACAACACGTGCAGTTACATCGCATGCGTTACAACGCATGCGATGTTACAACGCTATGCCATTACAACGCAAGTCTTTACATCGACTTGCACTAGATGGCGTGCTAACATTAGAAAAGTGTAATTTACTATTCCAACTCCAGTCCACGTAACAGTAGGGAAGGTGTTGGGATAGTAAACTACACTATTTGTAATGTTAGCACGCCATCTAGCGCAAGTCGATGTAAAGACTTGCGCTGTAATGGCATTGCGTTGTAACATTGCATGCGTTGTAACGCATGCGATGTAAAAGCTGTGCGTGGTAAAAACCGTGTTGTAATGGCTGTTCCCCGGAAGAAATCAATGGCAAAGGAACGAAAAGAAGAGGAGAAGAAAGGGTCATCAAGAAGAGAGTTGTTAAATCGCCAACGAGAGGGCTTGAATTGCGGAGGAAGGAGGTCAAGATCCATAACAATAGGAGCATGGTCCGAGATAAGTATAGGTTCCATAGAAGAAGAAAGCAGGGTTTGTGATAAGGAGAGAGAAAGAAAAATATAGTCGAGACGAGAGAAAGATGAGTGAGGAGGAGAGAAAAAAGAGAAGTCAAGAGTGTCAGGATGTGAGAGCCTCCAAGAGTCAGTGAGACGTGCGTGAGAAATGGTATCTAGAAATTGTTTGTGAGGTTTGTGAGGTAAAAACTGAACCGTTGACTTTCGGTCAAGAAAGGGATCCACAATCTGGTTACAGTCACCACCTAGAATGAAGAGGTCATCTTTATGTTGAATACATTTGCTCGTAATTGAGGGCCAAAAAATCAAGTCTGCTTGTGTAGGGCCATAAACATTAAACACAGTCAGAGGAATAGAATTGATTGATAACTTAGCTAATATCCACCTACCATCAGAATCTGTTTCTTGTAGCAAAACCTTACATTTTAACTTTTTATAACACAAAATAACAACACCATTCTTCTTATTGGTAGAAGGAGAAAATAAAACCGTACCCACCCATCCACGTTTTAACTTGAGAGACTCAGCCTCAGAGAGGTGAGTCTCTTGTAAGAGAACTATGTCAGGACTATATGAAGCGAGATGGGAGAGAATCCTCTGACGCTTAATGGGGTTGTTAAAACCTTTTACATTCCAGGAAATTACTCTGAATTTAAACACTGGAGAACATAAACAGGAACAATACCTACAGCAACAGATAGAAGGAAAGATAGTGACAAAAAGTGAAAAAGAATAGAAGCTAGACAAGAAGGTTGAGTGAAAATAGATGAAAAGAAGAATAAAAAGTTCAAAACTGAAACATAACCACTAGAAACATAGCCAATAAAAAAAGAAGATGATAAGACAAGCAAAGAAAGAAGGAGGGAAAAGAAAAATAATAAATGGAACGGATACAAAAGGAGAGGAAGGGTAAAAAGTGAAAAATTCAAGAAAAGACAGTACAAATCCAAAAAGGACGACTGAAAATAACATACCTGAAGGGGACATGAAGAGGATAACGGGGCAATGGAGAGACGAAACAAGAATGACCACCCGGAACCAGGAGACCAGACCGCACCAGGACGAGAGATGAAAGGACGAACCATGTACAGGGATAGGGGAACACACCAGTCATCTGGATAAGAAAAATAAATACAAGAAACGCTTATAATGACACGACAAACCATCAAACAAATGAGAGGTGATATTAAGAACGGGATATAAGAGAGAATTTAAAAGAAAATAAACCAGCAAAAGTAGCAACAGATAATGAGAAGCTTCATAATAGGAACTATGAAAAGTTAATCAAAAGGCAAATTAGCAGTATAATAAACACGGGCAATGAAAAACCATTAACAGAGAAAACCTGCAAGAAAAAAGTAGAGTTAGACAATCAGCCACTAGCAGAAGTAGAAGTATCCATGCCGGCGGTAGACTGAATGTAAATAAAATTCTTAAGTTCAGCAGGATCTTGAAAAGTCCAAGTCTGATTTTGATGAGTGACTTTGAAGGAACAGGGATGGAATAAGCCATATCTGGCGCCTTCTTGCCGCAGTAACCGTAGAAACATCCTGAGTGAGAAAAACCCTCTGGCCCAACCAGGAAACTTGACGTTTGGATCGAGCCGCAGAGAGAACTAGAAGTAGATCTGTGAATTTCAGAAAAAGAATAATGACACCTCGAGGCTTAGTGGAAGTTGATGAACGAGGGCCAAGTCTGTGAGCTCTTTGGATAGTTAGACAAGTGGTAGCAGGCAAGTCCAAAAGTTTCAGGAGGAAGGAAGCGAAAAACTAGACAGGGTCATCACCTTCCAAAGACTCAGGCAAGCCATAAATGCGCAGGTTATTCCTCCTATTTCTATTTTCCAAATCCTCAGTGTGTTGCTGGAGGGCAAGAACGGACTTTTCCAGTGAGGAGGTACGTTGAGAGTTAACTTGGATTTCTGAACTCTGTTGCTCCACGGAAGAGACTCTGCTTTCCATAGTTGACCATTTTAGTTCAAAAAGCTGCATTTTATTATTGGTCTCCTCAACAAACGGTTGTAAAGCACGTATCTCTTCCAAGAGAAGTTCCATGATGGAGGTGATGACTTATCTAAAGGAGGAGAGTCTTGTTTCAGGCGCTTAGACGACATGGTAGGAGGAGAGGACTTACTGGAAGATGGCTGAGATGAGGAGGAGCGATTAGGGACTGGCGACGCCATTTGATCTGTGGTAGAACAAGAGTCAGTTGCTGAGGAAGACGAAGATGGCGTTGAAGAAGAACCTTTTGAGACACAAAAACAAACTTCGGGTTACGTAGCTTGCCCATAGAAACTTGAGCGGACAGACTGTATAGTAGATGAAGGGGATATACAGCACAAGCACAGGCACAAACGTGACTAGAACATGAGATACCCCACTGGCAGTAGACAGGTCAAGCATGTAGGAGCCACAATCGAGGAAAGGATGGTGCGTAGCAGGGACAAAACAAATATGAGTATGAAAGAGTTCATCCAGGCTGGTGTATTAGTTCTGAATAAAACTGGTCCCAAATATCAGACTTGTAGAGGTGCAACACAGCAGAACAGCACAGCTTTTGCAGAGAGTTGCCAACCGATGGCCACTGAGGAGAGAGTCATTAGAAACCAAGAACCATCAGAAAAGTCAGGGAGGCAGCGCAGAAACCAGCGTCGGCGCTAAAAAATCTGTCCTGGTGGAACGGAGAAGAGGAGCCAGTTGGACGACTGAATTGGTGACAAAGACATGCGTCTGACTAAGTGACTCAAAACACAGGAGCTGTAGTTGTTAGCTTCCACTCCGTCTCAATTGCGCAGCGTTACCAGTACAGTACAAAATGGGAATAATACCATGAGGTTCTCACTGGCCTTCAGCTAAATCCATACAAATTTCCAGCACTTCAATAAGAACATAAATCCTCAGAGGAGCTAGTGCCAAAAATTACATCGCATGTCTTCCAATAGCATATCTCTTTGGCGTCTCTGCCAGAAGTAAAATAAGTCATTCAAGGATGGAGATGAAACAGCATTGCGCAATATCAAATATAAATCCAAATCCATGTGAGACTCATCTGGTAGGCAGAGTAAACACTGCGTTGCCTCAGTAAATTTCCACCAATGCCACAATAAATTAAAAGAGTCCCTGCTGCAAAGTCTATCGTTATGCCCCCATATTATCCAAAAATTACCGTAATGCGCCTCTCAGGACCATCAAAACAGGCGGGGAAGACTCAGGGAGCAAACAAGGAGCCGTGGCAGAAGTACTCCGTTCAAGCGTGTTGTCATCGTGAGCGCGTTACTAAGGAGACAAAATGGCGGACGCGCTGAGGCGTCTAGAAAATGTGATAAAAATGAGGCATTTTCAGCTTAAAAAACGTTCCCCCAGACCTCACTCGGCGCACATCATACTCCGACCTTGAGGGCTGCAAGTGGAATCGGCAAAGGAACCGAAAAAACGCCGAAAAGCAAGTAGGCTCATCCCGGTGCGGCAGAGCTCCGCAGTCAAGCGGCCATCCGAGTCGGCGTCCAAGCCACGCCCCCAAAACTGCTATCTTAATATTAGGTGATTAAAATAATGATGGCCTGCTGTTTCAATAACCCATTAGATTTGGCCCGGCTATCTCTACTACTCAGAAAACAAAAAGCCTGCGAATCATCGTCCAATCAGACCTCTTGGTCACCCTAAAAGTCAACACCATGGTAAATTGTTCAACAGGCAACTATTCATGCTAATCAGCATCCACCTTTGCTTGCAGTCCTCACAATGAATACAATTTACAAGATGACTAATTCTGGAATGGGTAGACACATATTACCATGATTTACAGTGGCCTGACAAAGAAAATGATTGTTATGCTGCAAGAGACGCCAATATCAAGCTACCAAGGTGTACCGGAATGAATGAAAATGCAACCAACTCAAATCTCCTCTAAAATCTTTAATTGGCCCTGTAAATACTAGGTTTGAAATCCAGATGATTTGCTTCATCTACAGGATCTATTTGAATTACAGACCATCATATTTGTCAATGTAAGGTGCCATTGCCCAAATAAAGCCCTTTATCCAGCAATCACACCTGATCCCACCTTTCCCTTTCAACCATCTGTATCACAGAGTTTAATTCCTGATAGATCTGGGTTCGAAACATTGGAACCTCTGAACTATAATCTCAATGGTGAATCTAACTACCCATGAAAACTGCAAAATATTTTACAGAAATCCTTTGCCCAAGACTCTTTCAGAAGCCTCCATTGAAGTATGTAAAAGGTTGTGAACTATTACACTTAGCTTGACGGTAACAGCATGACATGACATATATGAATAAGTACAAATGCAGATACCACATGCACCAACATGCACAGTGACATGAAAAGGAGTGAAAATTGGTAAGTAGCAAAGTGATTGGTTAATCATTGTGCATAGTGGGTAATGATCTGTGCTGGTGTATCTGCCATTGTCCCTCAGCTGATGACATATGTCCACACCACACAGGGATTAGGCAGAGTGGCATTATCATAATCTGAAACTATTGGTTGTGAACTTGAGGTGGCATGTGTTATGAAATGCTACCTACTGGAGCAGGTGCTGCAGTTTTATGTCTGTGACTTACCTGAGTCTCTAAATATTCCAATATAATTACAGATGTTTCTCAACATTTGTCTTTACATCATTGTGGTCTTAGTACTGTTGCTCTCACAGTAAGAAGATGCAATCTGTGTTTTTCTGCAGATCGTCAGTCACTTAGGACTAGAGTAAGAAGAAGAAAGGTGAAAAGGGCAAAGATCGAGGAACACATTAGCACAAAGCACTCTGGGCGTCCAGGGGGCAATAAAGGCACCATGACAACAAGGGTAGATACGATGCCCATCAAGGCATGAAAAGGAGTAAATGAGGATGAATTAAGCAAAGGAACTGATGACAGAAGACCTCTATGTATTTACCTATTTCTTTGTGAATTTATTTTAGTTTTCTAAAGTTTTTACATGTTGTTACAACTACCAGCTCTGAGCAATATAATTTAGGTGAAAACACAGACATAGGTAAAACAATGGAAGAGGAACAGGTGTCTAGAGAAAAGCAAGCAGAGGAAGAAGAGGAAAGGAAATGATGTAACGAAGACAAAAGAAAAGCTTTGTCTATTTCATTAGGGTGAACTAAGGCATATGTGGTACTTTGGGGCACATTATCAATCCAGGCGATAACATTATCGCCGCTTTAGCGGCAGAAAACTGCCGCTAAAACGGCGAGAATGGGCTTGATAATATGCTCTATGGAATTCCAATTGAAGCCCATATTAGATGTCCTTCACATCTAACATGGGCTTCAATTGGAATTCCATAGAGCATATTATCAAGCCCATTATCGCCGTTTTAGCGGCAGTTTTCTGCCGCTAAAGCGGCGATAATTTTATCACCTAGCTTGATAATATGCCCCTTTGTTCACTTTAACCTGGGTAGTTTGGGATCTAGGAGATACATTGAACAGAAAGATGTTACAGTCTCTCCTGAACTGGTGATTGCACGCTTGATTTCTCATTGTGAGGGACAAATTGTTCCAGTCCAGTCTAGACATTTTTTTGGGTTCTTTACCTCCATATTAGGTTCTTTTGGGCATGTGTTAAATCAGTTGTAGTGCATTGACTGGTCTTTAGTTCCTTGTAGGTTGGTATGCTGATATCAGAATTTGAAGGTAATTAGGTGCACTTCCATTTTGAACTTTGTGAATGAAACATAGTATCCTTTAATTGATCCTTGCATGGATTTGGAGCCAGTATTGATTCATCATGCAGAAAAGTAGTCAGTTGGAAAAGAGATGAAGAAATTACTAAGAGGGGGCAGTTGTACAGATGGCAGGAATTATTGTGTGAACATGGCACAACAAAAAGCAGCACAGAAAACGGGAGTAAGACAGGATTACAATGGAGGGACAAGGGGTGTGAGATATAGAGACACATTTGGAAGGGACACATGTGGAACAAAACTTATAAGTAAATTTCAGTTGGGAAGACATGGCACAAATTTGACAGACGTGCATGGAGAGGCAGGAATTAGGGGATAGAGTGGAGTGTGTTCAATTGTATATAATACTCCTCTCTGAAACAAAATTGAAAGAATGTGTAGCATCTAGAGCTGGCTATTGCACAGCACTGTGTATTCCATGGGGATTACTTAGCTCCACTCCACTCCATGAGACCGCAATGAAGTTGCCACATTTGTCCGGTTGACTTTCGCCTGCACACATTTTCAATCATCTTGCCTCTTTTAATGGTCATAGTGCAATCTATACCCCTAGAACATTTACTATACTAGTGGTCTATTCCCAAGGCCTGCTTGGAATGGAGAGTTTGCCATAGTGATTATAACCATGATTCAGAGCAATTATTTTCTAGTGTAATGCATTTAAGTATAGCAGGTTTGTCCTTGGTCTGCATTGTGATGTATTGCCACAGTTTTTATGCTGTTGACGATTGACTGTAGATTGTCTAGCATGGACATAGAGGAGTATATGAAAGGCACTGTCACAATGAGCTTTGAGTTTGATATAACTCTTTGTAGCAATGCTACAAATTCAACTTTCAATTCCTTTTCATAGTCGTGAAAAAATGTGGACATGTGGGCGTGGCCTGGATGGAAATGACGGCAGATGTGTGGTGTTGAGCTCTACAGTCGCTAGCCCCAAAGGCACAGGTATACGGGCTCCCTGAGCTGGAATAGCTTATCTGGTGACTACCAGACACCAGGAGGGTCCATAGGTGAAGGAAGCCCCCTGACATCTTGACGGATAGCAAATAAAGGTTAACATTTCCGAATTCAAATCACCCTTAAAAAAACTATGTATAGCACATCCATAAAATCATGAGGCCTCTATGTTAAACCTCAAAGATGGTTGAGTTAAGACTAGACCATTTACAATTGAAACTCTCTGTCGAGAGGTGGGGCTCTGATTTGGGTAGAAATTGGTTATAATTAAATTTGTAGTTACCAGCTTGATTGCCTGCTGCATACATTTATCTAGGATGTGTGACATTTGCAAGTTATCGTTGTTTCGGGCTTACCATATGGTCTCATTCACCCTGTTGGAGCCGCCTTTCAGAAAGCTGGGTCTTAACCATTCAATTGCTTCATGGAGCAGTTGGGGATATACGCATACAATATATGCCAAGGACCCTTGCTGGTAGCCACATCAGTGGCAACTAATGTCGAAATGGGTGTACACAGAGCACGCTTGGTGGAGAGTAGCGCAATAAATAGCTGTAAATGTAAAGAGGAATGAATGACAGATTTAGAAATGCTTGATACCAGATAGGCCTGGGTTACATCGCCTGTGTAGTATTCAGCCATGTATGAGGAGATCTTTTTACGGTTGAAGGCATCCAAATCAGATGCATGTGAGATAACTGTCACTTTCATCTTAAGAACCTTCTTAATCTGTGCCGCAGATGTAAGTAGTGACCAGAGGGTGTCAGCCTGTTATGTGTGCAAACAGATTTGAGGTAGTTTTTCAAGAGTGCATAGCTGGCAGAATCTGAGGACATGAAAGACCAAATTGCTGCCTTCAACAGAGGAGCACTGGGAGTTCACAGCATGTGGTGAAAAACAAGAGAACTGTATTATTAATGACAGTGATGACTTAGACTGGTTCCATTCTAGCCTGGTGTGACTATGAGTGGGGCTATAGCCTCTCACTCTATCTAGAAGATGCACTTTTGTATCTGTCAGAGCCCGAGGAGTCCATACACTGGAGATCTTTGCAGTGTTTGTATGGTATTCTGACCTCTGCATCAATTGGCCCAAGTCTGGTCTATACCCACTCACAGGGTGGAAGCCCAGGCCTAACTGGCAGTGCCCCCATACCTAGGGAAGAGAGGGTGTTTAAAAACCGGGAAATCTTTGTAAGTAGGGCTCAATGCCTCTTTTATGATCAAAACCTGGGCAAACTCCTGGAGGAATATAGAAGGGATGTGGGCCACTGGAACCATCTGCCACTGTCCCTGATGGGCATACGAGTCCTTTTACAAAATGATAGACCTACCAAAGTTGTTATACATCCTCCAGAACTCCCACTACGAGGCCCCTGAGTGGTTTTTCCAGTCAGTAGAGTTCAAAACTAGGCTGCTGCTGTGGGGCCGGGACATGTGACATATAGCTTTGGGGACGCTTATCAGAACACCCACCGCCTTTACTATAGGGCGGCCTAACTATTGTTACTTAACAACTGGTTCTTTGCAGATTAGAAGGAACCCTCACTGATAGCAGACAGGAGAGCCATGTACCAACAGGGGTATGTCAGATGGATGTATGGGATGTGGGAGTCCAATCAACCTACCTATTCCCATGGCAATGATGATAGGGATGTGAGGAAGAGTGATCAAACTGATAGGAATGCAGTGATCATTGACTACAGAGACTTCACAATAGTATGCAGTCACTTTGGCCCCCCGCAGGTGGTGGAAGGACATATAAAATGGTATATGCTGAGCAATTCAAATTTGGGAAACATCTGAGTGGAACACGGGATGGTGGCCTTTGAAGACTTCCAGGCACAGAATGAGTACACTCCTAGCCAGCACCTGAGATATATCCAGATTAGGCACTTACTACAGGCTGCATACACTCAGAGACGGAGATACAGGATGAGATTCCAATGGAATATTGAGTACTGGGTGCCACACTTCATCACCATGCCATGCCATCTCGCTGCTTAACAATACTACACCCTTGTTGAGGGTGCTATAAGATAAATGGGAGGGAGAACTCAAACTAAAGGATGACAACTGGGGGGCAGCATGCCACTATCCTGGAGAGGTGGTGATCATAACAGGATTCACTTTCATTCAGCTCAAAATCATACAACGGGCATACTATACTAAATCGAGGTTGTTTATATCATAGGTAGGATTACAACAGACCGCTGCCTCAGGGTATGTGCAGAATAAGGTACACTCATATGCACATTGATACCCATTGATGCCCACAGATATGTCCATTTTGGACGGGAGTCAAACGCATGGTTTTCCCAGCCGTAGCGGGGTCACTAGATCTGAATTCCTGACTGGTGATGTTTGGTAATTGGGGGGATCGAATGCTTAGTAAGTATGCACTCATTTTCTGAAATGTGGCCCTAATGATAGCCAGGCGAGTTATTATTACAGAAGTGGTTGTGCCAGGCTGTACCTACAGTGAGCCAATGGACGGCTAATGTAGACTGGTGCATGAGATCGTAGGTACAGGTATACACAGTGTGGTGAGAACCGAAGAATTTGGCAAGACATGGTGTCCTATGGAGGGGTCTGGAAGATGGTCTGCCTTAGAAAAACATGGATGAGAAGCAACAAAGGTGGACACTGTGATGCACAACATAGACACGAGGGGCTGCCTGGCTTGATGCCAAGTAGCTGTATGTACCACACCATGAAACTATACTATGGGAATAAACTGGATGGTTGAATATGTAAGCTACCATTTGTGGGAGCTGGTGGGTGTTTATGGAATGCTTTTTTCTTGTATTAATTTAAAACCTGCATCAAACTGTTTATAAAAAATGTGGACATGCACAGCCTACAAATGATTTTCAGACTCATGAGGGGGTTGCAAATATTGAAATTTACTAATTTTTTCCTTTAAATACATTATGATTTGAGTTGAAAAAGAAACGTCTCTTCATACATAGGTTTCATTGTTCTTATGCAGAAATGACTGGATTGAATATCGATAATCGTAATAACTCTGATTCTCCCTTCCTCATCCCATAAATCATGTTTCTTTGATTGTAAGGCCTATCTGCTTACACCGGCACCCTATTTTCGAGCTTTCATCAATTCCATTTCAATCATTGGTGACCCCACCTAACTATGGCTTCTATAAAAGTGTGCTATGCCTTACTTAGACATTCCTCTCTTCCAAGCCCCATTTATTTAGCATACAAAATGCATTATGTGTGGGTATAGTAGAAACATAATTACTGTAATGAGAAAGGGATATTTAGGGTAATGAAGATTGATAGTACTTAACTGTTATTCATGCAGTAAAATACAGACACACCAAATATCATAAGCAATGCACCAGTTTAATCTTTATTATAATGTTGATAAAGACAAAAAGACAAAAGAAAATTAAATCATCACCCTTTTTGTCAATACTCTTGTGCAAAAATAAAACAACTCAGAATGAACCTTGCGCTATATTAAGTCTAAAACATGTAACAAATGTAGATGCATTTGATGAGGTTGCATCCTTGGATATATCTGAAATCTATCTCTCCGGGTGACACCCTCTTGAATCCAACCTCAAACATCACAACCAGCTTTAAAATAGGTAGAATTATTAATTGTTCTTATTGAGGTTACCCAAAATATAACTCAAACATTTATATCCTCTTTTTGCTCTTCTAAATAAAAAAGATGGACACTTACAAAAATTGTATATACATACATAACATTAATTAAAATACATCATACTTCTTAAAATCTCTATTCATCATAAATACGTTTTTTTCAGAACCTAGATACAATTAGATTCAGAAAACCACAAGCCAGGATTACCTAGAGTATTGCCATTTCTTATTTTTTATATGCAAAATGCAATTATTTATGTGCAAAATATGCAAATACCCATTCCCTTAATAATTATACTAAATACAATTATAATGTGCAAACTACAATTATACAAAGGGCAAAAGTGGGCCTCTCATTCTTTTTTCAAAATATGGGGAAAATTGGATTATGTGTGATAAATGTAATAAAAGCAATATCCAGATAATAAGGGCAGGTCATTCTGAGGAACCATACACGAAGATTACCTATAGAATGACCTATCATTAATATTTGGGCAAAATAGAGTAAAAGCAAAACTTGGATCATAAGGGCAAGTTATTCTGAGGCACCATAAATATAGATTTACCTATAGATGACCTATTGTTAACATTTGTGCAAAATGCTATTCGTTTTGTGCAAAAGACAGTTATCACTGTAATATCTGTGCAAAATACAATTGTTTTGTGCAAAATGCAGATATAGTATAACAGAAAAAAGATTTCACATCTCTTTTTCTGGCAACATGAGCCAAATACAATAATTGAGAGTAAATACAGTGCGGAACCATCCTATTTTCTGCCTCTAGCTATAACATTAGTCAAATAAAATCAGTTTCACAGAAACCACAGTCAATAAATACAGAGATGGGTAGATCAAACCCTGACATTCCATCAAAATAAATCTAATGCTATGGGCTACTTAATTCTGCTAGTTGTTCAGCAACTACAGTCAATCAATCAATCAATCAATCATAGCATGTGTAAAGCGCACTACATACCCGTGAGGGTCTCATGGCACTGGGGGGGGGGGGGGACGCTGCTACAGTTCGAAGAGCCAGGTCTTGTGGAGTCTCCTGAAGGTTAAGAGGTCTTCGGTCTGCCGTAGGCAGATGGGTAGGGTGATCCTCGTCTTGGCGGCGAGGTGGGAGAATGATCTGCTGCCGGCGGTTACGTTTTGGATGTGGGGGATGGTGGCGAGGGCTCGGTCTGCGGAGTGGAGCTGGCGGGTGGGGGTGTAGAGACTGAGTCAGCTGTTGAGGTTTGCTGGTCCGGTATCGTGGAGTGCCTTGTGTGTGTGGGTGAGTAGTTTGAAGGTAATACTCTTGTTGATGGGGAGCCAGTGCAGGTCTCTCAGGTTGGGTGTGATGTGGCTGCGACGGGGGATGTCAAGGATCAGGCATGCAGAGGTGTTCTGGATGCATTGGAGCCGTTTCAGGAGTTTGGCCGGGGCTCCTGCGTAGAGTGCGTTGCCGTAGTTCAGTCTACTGTTGACGAGGGCCTGGGTGACCGTCCTTCTAGTTTTGGTGGGGATCCACTTGAAGATCCTGCGAAGCATGCGGAGGGTGTTGAAGCAGGAGGAGGAGATGGCATGGCATATTGCTATATTATTACATTTTAAAATTACTGTGATTAAATCACAAATGTGTTGAATCTGTAAAAACGTTTTAAACAGTGAGAAGCAAAATTATTCTAGTTTTATACCAAAATGTGCACAATACAATTATATGCTGAAAGGACAATGGCACGTTTTAATAGAAGAGACAAATTACACTGACTGCACCAGCCTCTCTAACCATCTTCCAGTTTATACCCGCCAGGACCTGCCCCCACTGACCTTCAAGGCCCACTTCCTGATATAGGCACTTTTTATGTCTTGTAGCTATGGCTGGGTATGCCCACCATAGTTTGACTCCATTAAATAATGCAAGTTATTTCTATTGCACGCATCATGTATATTGCCCTTACTCGAGCGCTCTTTTATTTGTTTCTGCTGTTCTATAGACATACTTTGCAATCTGGGTCCTACTGAAAAATCCAAATAGGGCTTGAAATCTTAAATATCTGATTATTTGCCTCATGGAACCCTCCTCCGACTTTAAGAGACATGCCCAATACCTAACAATCTGATGTTTCATTAAAAAAAATAATCACATGGAGACAGGTCAAGATATTCCTTAATTCATAAGCCCTATCCTTTTAACCTCCACATCAACAACCTCAAATGTAAGGTCAAAGTAGATGATAAAGTAGATTAAAGTAGAAAACAATGGATCACCAAAATCAAATACCTCCCCCTATTGACAGCCTTTGGAGATCAGAAAAACATTACCTCCTTGGCCAATGAGTTTGAATGTTATACGAGCTGTGCCCCTTTGTATTTTTGCAAACATACTTGGAATTAACGGCATTTGCAAAAAAGCATGCAATAGTTCCTCCAGACATGGACCTCAACAGTCCCTCATTGCTATTCTTCTGGGTCTAGAAATGTCAGAAAAAACTGATGGAGGAGATTGTTGTGACAATTTGGCAAACACATCGACTATTTGGGCTCATACCATCAACACATTTCCTGGAATATTGAAAGGCCATGAAACAATTCTGAGATGATGGGACCAGTTGACTGAGAGTGACTACTTTTATGTTGTGAATGTCTCTGCTATGTACTGCCTTCAGGCAATGTAGACGATGTATTGCCTATGATTGAAATAGAAATGTCAGATAATTTAGAGACTGGAAACATGTTCCAAACTGCTCAGTCAAGTATGAATTGCTGAACATATTGCCTGTTCACTCTGTGAGACAGATTCACCCTAATATGAGGTAAAGAAATCTGAATGAGCTCCAGATAGGTTCATTTTCCTTCACCTGAGAGAATGTTTCCCACCTCAGGGTGGCCACATATTATGTATTGAGGCAGCCCTGTTGTAGCCACTAAACCTATACTGTTGGCATAGATGGTCATTATCACTGAGGTATTACTGCAAAGAGAGCGACCAGGTGCTAAATTGTCTGAGTTCAATTATCACGAAAGGAGACAGTAAATTTTCTTTGGAATTGGATTGGGCTCTTCAAACCCCATTGATGGAGGGGATATGTATTATTCAGCCGTCAGTAGGATATGTATTTCAAAGGGCTGAAGATATGGCCTTTTCTGCTCCCAATAGATACTTTATCCCTCAAGAACATTGGTCCCCATTTCCACTGGCACTTAAAGCCATTCCCTTACTGTGGCTCATTTCACTTAATTTCTTTTGCAGAATGAATAATCTCTGTCAAAACGTGCTAGCCTGTTTGGCGAGATAAACACCATTCCATACCTGTCGAAATGTGTGACTGTGGAGAAGCTGAGCTGAGAACTGCACCATTGGAAAGAGAATGGATCTAGCAATAATCTAATTGTGTCTTGCCTTCAATTCCTTCTGCATTTAATGCCATGGGGGCCCCTGAATATTTGTGAACACTTGAACTAAAGCATTCAGCCTAAACGGGAGAAGCTGACATTGCTAACAATGGTCACCTAAACGATACCATAGGACTATTTGATGGCATTTCTTAATCAAAATGTGGAAATATGCATCCTGAATCTCTACTGATGTTAAGAATCCTGCCTTAAAAACAATAGAATATTTTAGTGTATTCTGTGAATATAATTGACTTTACTAAACAATGTATGTATTTTAAGTCTATTGCTAGCCTTAATGTTCTTCTTTTGGATCCTGAAATTACAATTGAATGCCATCCTAATTGTTGCTCTTGGTAGGGAACTTGAACTTTGGGTTCGTTTTGCAATACATTTTTATTTTAGCGTTCTTTTTCTTGAGCCCAGGGACTCATATTGACCCAGAATATTGAGGAATTGAATTACTACTACCTTCAATATCCAAGTGTCTGTTATCTAACTTTGACAAGAGTCTTGAAAGAGTGATAACCTTCATTCCACTGGAACTGATTTTCCAGAAATGCCAGCATAGTCATAAATGCTGATGATCATTTCTTTTGAACACTGGACTGGACTCTTTTAGACTAAAAACATACAGGACTTGCCTATTGGACATACCTTCTTCATCATGTACCTTCATAAGGGCTCTCTATGTTGTCCTAATATCGAAAACTTGTAGGAAGGTTTGAGCTTTTGTTGTTTTAAAGGTTTATGTAGAACTATCTCTACATCATCACCAAACATTCAATTTTCAGGAGAGGACATTCTTAATAATCATGCCTTCTGGACTGCATCTGCCTTCCAATTCCTCAAATGTAAAGGGTACCTTGCTGCATAAGCCTTTATTGATGCCCTGGCCAAAGCGTTAAATTATCAGACTGTACATCTGAAAGAAACGTTGCTTGATTCCCCATTTTGCTACTAAATAAGAACTGTCTTCACTCCCGTAAATTGCTTACGAAACATCTGGAAGTCCTTTTCTAAAACCATTTCATCTAATGGATTCAGATCAACTGAATCTTCAGTGTTTAATTGTTTCTTGCATGTAGGAATTGTCAAGAGTCGAAAAACTAGTAATTTCTAAAAAAAGGCCCATTTCCCATTTTGCAACAGAATATAGCCTTCCCATAATTCTAGGGACTTCTGATCAATCTGGGTCGTTCCATTTCCTTTCTAAAATACCTGAACCAAGGAATATATGGGTACTTTTTGGAGTGGTTGGTCTTTGGAACTGAAGAATCTCTCCCCGTTTGGGGATTGCCTCATGTTTTTTATCTGCAATAATAGATAATCTGATAATCAATATGAAATAACAGACTGTAGGTTTTCTTTTTGAATATAGTTGCCAATTGGAATTACATCATTATCTTCAAATCCGCCAACATCTGCAAGCAGAATCAACTGAAAACTATGAATGTACAAAAGACGCCGGATAGCCATGCAGAGAAGCTTGCGCCCTCTGCAGAGTTTGCCAGGTATAAGAAATAGAAATGAATTTAACTGGAAATGCTCCAGTGATAAAACTGGAGGAGCATGGCTATGTCTGAACAAGCTGTCTTTAGTTCATGCCTGGCATAATGAGACAAATTATAATTATATTTATGTGTGTGCTTTCATATCATATAATCTAGGAAACTACATATTTTTCTTCATTTCAATTCCTTAACCCCTTCAGTGCCCCGCCATTTCCCCCTCCTGTGCCGGGCCTTTCATTAGCGGGCGGGGTCCATGACGAGATAGTCTCGTCATGGGCACAGCGCAACCGTGCTCCATGACCAGACTATCTCGTCATGGGCATTGAAGAGGTTAAGTACTTGCCAAGGAACATCTAAGAGGAGAGTAAGAGAATACCTGAACAAATAAAACAACAGGATCATTTTCTAATTTTCATTTCTCGCTTTCCTTTTTTAAAATGTGCCTAAGATCTAAACATATTCATTCAATTTTTTTCTCTCATTATACATTTTTTCTTGAAACAAAAAGGCTAAATAGGTAATCCCTGATTTACCTGAAATTTTACCACAAAATTGACTCACATGAATGTTTGGGGTCCTCAAAAAGAGAAGAATTTATCAATTTACATTGGTGCACCACGCCAAGAATACAGAAACCTGGCACATGAAAATATTTTGAAAAACATGTGCCGCCCATGATTTAGGTTCCTGTAGAAAAAATAGTGCTTAATTTACACTTGGGCGAATTATGATCCAGGATCATGAGCCACACATATGCGGCCTGCCGCACTGCTTAGCCGAGGAAAGCCTCAACTGTGCTGATGAAACCAATCCACTTGCCCTTGCACCACTAAAAGAAAAAATGATGGGAGACTGAAAAGTTACATAAATAAATACTCAGGCCCTCCAATGATAAGTACAACAACTGAATAGTGACAACAGAAATATTCTTGCCTTGCACTGAATCAAAACAACACATACTTTGTTTTTGTTTGCTGGGAAAACTAAGGGGCATATTATCAAGATAGGCGATAAAATTATTGTCGCTTTAGCGGCAGAAAACTGCCGCTAAAACGACGATAATGGGCTTGATAATATGCTCTATGTAATTCCAATTGAAGCCCATGTTAGATGTCCTTCATATCTAACATGGGCTTCAATTGGAATTCCATAGAGCATATTATCAAGCTCATTATCGCCGTTTTAGCGGCAGTTTTCTGCTGCTAAAGCGGCGATAATTTTATCGCCTGTCTTGATAATATGCCCCAAAGTTTCACCAGTTCATGAAACTAAGGGGTATATCAGCAACAACCGGCAATAATTATCGCTAAGCGCACTTAGTGCTAGGATAATTATCGCCGGCTAGCGTGGATTTTTATCGCTGAGATAGCGTGCTATTAGCAACGCTTATCTCAAAAGCGATAAAAATCCTCGCGCTAACTTCCTAACGTGAGATTATCTCACGCAATGTGGCGTTAGCTTGTTGATAGGGCCCCACAAACTTAGCCATGATATCCACCTTCCATAGGATATCATGGCTAAGTCAGTCCTGAAGCAGGTGTAAGGAAAGTAGCGATAACAGAGGTTATCGCTACTTTTCTTGCCGCTATGCTTCATAGTGTGGGGCTTGATGATAGGAGAAATGTCGCTTAGCGACATTTCTCCTGTCATGTCAGGTCAGGAACGCCCACTTTGCATCTCATTAGAGATGCAAAGCTGGGCGTTAAGAATTCCTGCGCTAACGCAAGTTTTCACGCGTTAGCGTGACTTTGCTAGTTAGGCGATAAAATTATTGCCGCTTTTCGGCTGAAAATGGCCGCAAAAGTGGCGAAAATTCTATCACCTCGCCTTGCTGATATGCCCCAGAGTGATCTCATCAAAAATTGTCATAAATACACCAACAAAGTCATGTTCACATATTTATGGATAGGAAATAAATGTCAAAATGTTTTCCTTAAGACAGAGTCGATTTGTTTCCAGTTTTTGTTTATGCAGAACTTTCTTATTGCAAAATGCTTTTCCACCCGAGTCTTCAGCAATTTAATTTTCCATCTTTATTTAAGCCTGTCTTCATTCATTGGTTTGTAGGAGTAGATTGCTTATTAAAGTTGATGTCCCTGATTGACAAGGGTAAACTTACACTTTTGTGTAATTGTTTTTTATTTTTTGGTATTCAGAAACTGCAGGAAGGAGAATCTCACACATAAAAGGATAGGGCGGTCCACTACTGCATGATCGTGTAGTTATTAATAAATCACAGTTTGTGAATACCTTAGTGAATCAGGACCGATGAGTGTTAATCTTTCGTTGTGTCTATGTTTTCCTATGTTGGTGCGCTGTGCTTTGCTTGCATATGTTTTATGATCGTTTTGTTTTTTTAATAATTCTTTGTTGTCATGCGGTTTGTTATGCATCATATGTTTAGCTGTGCTACAATTGAACTGAAGTCAAGTGTTTCTTAGTTTTTGCAGCAGAAACAGGACCATACTTTGTCAATTTGAGGGTGTACTTGGGGTATTTAGCTTTTTTATTACGTAAGAAAAGTGCATCATGCTTGTCCTTGTTTTTAGGACAGTTGAGGCAGTTTCTTCCTGAGCCTCTGTCCTTTCGGTTGCTGTAACTTGGTACATTAAGACAATTACTACTAGCTGAAGTAGTTTATTTCTGGTATGTTCTCTAAACTGAAGTATCCGAGTATGATTATCCTGCCCACTACAAAACATTTTTTTTTTTAACATAGTGTGCTGTAACGATTCTGCAATAAATATGACCTCATGCTTGGTAATGGATACAGTTTGTAAATCATGGTCATTTAACAGGGTAATGCGTGATCGGACTAACAATCTGAATCTACATTGCACTAGTCGTTTTAACCTTGGTACTTAATGTGAGGGTTCTTAAACAACACATTAAAAGAGGTAATGAGCTATCATTTTCTTCTTCTAGGGTGAACAGAATTAAAGCCCACACCACACGAGGAAGTAATAGTTACAATTATCAAATTCCAATTGCACTTAATTTGTGAGTGGCTATTGAAAGGGGGTGTAATGAAGGGTGGACTCAGTCCAGTTATACCATGGAGGCAATTAGAAAAGTACTTTTGTTTTGCATAGACTGTTCAGTTAAAAAACACTCTAGGTCAATTCACATCTGCAGTGCATTTCTTCCGGATCATTAAACTGTATACAGCGATTGACATTGCATGGAATGTATTAGCAAGGTTTGAATAGTTGTGAAACTGCATTACCTACACTGTAAACTGTTTTAGAGTTGAGAGGCATCATGTACGAAAAGTACATGTGCAAAACGTGGCCGCAAATTACGCACTGACTTTTTGTGAATGCAGTTCGCTTCTGCAAACCCAACTATGCACAAATATGATGGCTCACATTCGGAATAGGAAGGGGTCACAAAACCATCTGTCTGATTAATATTCGTTTGATAGATCACAGTCTGTGACTGCTGTGATTTTCTATAACCACATGGATGTGGCCTGCAAGGGACAGCAGACTACCATTCCTGTGATTCCTCTAGAAAACCTTTTTCTGGATAAAAAGATCCAGTTTTTCTTCAAAAAGACAAACTAGAAATTCACAGAAAAAAACAAAGGTTAAAGTGACGTTATACTTAGGTGAATATCTCAGTGACACCATTAACATTTTGGACACAGAAATTCACCAGATATAGTTAGCAGAGCAAACTATAATTTGTGCTGCCACCATGCACTGCTTATTACCTCACATATAACTTCACTCGTGGCATGTTCTATTACATCATTTTTTACATCACTGACAATATCTCAAATGAGATCTTTGATGACATCACTGATAACATCACTTTTTTCTTAACTGATGGTTAATATTTACTGATATTTATGACTGATTATTAAATACAGAAAAATCATTTTTGAACATGCGAGTCATCGCTTTGTCTTAGGGCCCACTGTACTTGCTATATAATTAAAACCTCAGGTCCCCAGAGATCTTTGGGTAGCTCTTGTGTAATAGAGAATACTATTGCAAATGGCTAGCATTACAAATCCTGCACTTTACGGTGCTTGTGAGGATCTCTGCCAAGGTTTTGGTGTTTTGACCTAATTCCCTGAGCTGAGATAGCCTAACCGTAACAACACCTGTAGCACTGTCATTCAAAAGAGAATCTTATGCCCATGCCAAACAGCGCTACCTGATGATGGATCATGCCCTTATGTTATTCTGACCTGGAGGGTAACAGAGCTCTTTGGAAGAAAGAAGTTGAAACCCAGACGGATAACATCAAACCAAAAAGGAAACATTACTGTAGCTTCCACTACCTCCACCTATAGTATTTGCCCTTCAGGGCTCACTTTTAGTTCTCCCTTGGTAGCTCGTATTATCATCTTTAAGCTGCCTTTGCTTTGCACAGCCACACATAGTACATTTGGTTTTTTTGACATGATATTATTTTAGAAATACGCTGCGCATATTATTTGTTATTCAGTGACTCTTCTTGGGTTCAGTCTGAACAT
Source organism: Triturus cristatus (assembly GCF_964204655.1). Lineage (NCBI taxonomy): Eukaryota > Metazoa > Chordata > Amphibia > Caudata > Salamandridae > Triturus > Triturus cristatus. The sequence continues at coordinate 679,306,137 of NC_140591.1, forward strand.
TTTGTACAATGTCGAACAACATGGTCTACTGTTTTCTGGTGCCTAGTCAGCAACATCTCCTAAAGTTTTTTGAAACAACACAGTAGCACAGCTGCAGTTTCCTAATACAGTAGTTCCTATCATATATACCATGTCTCAGACCCTTGGACAGCAGAGGGGAGAATTCCATCAGAGAGGCCAGTTTTTGGATGGAGGCAGCAGACTTGCGTAAATTGGGTTTAAATCTATGATGCAGATCAACTAACTACACACACCAGATATGGGGTGTGGTGTTAAACCCAGAGATCACTATCCCTGTGCTCACAAAGTGAGTGTAGGTCTAGATAGACATATTATTTGCCATGTTAGGGCTTTCCATTGCATACAGTTTGCTAGTAATGTTGATTAAGTTGCTCTGTTGCATTTGTCTACTAATCACTCCCTTCGTGCCTTTCCCTAGTATACAATGGAGGTGCCTGAGTGAGGACAAGAGGTGATCCTCTGTTTCCACAGTTCCCTTGGTGACTCGAGGTTCATGTTCTATGTTTGCCCAAATCACCTGTTACTCTGCAAGGTTAGGTGTTCAGGTGATGCGCTGTGAGCTGGCACAGACAGCTATAACAACCATGGTTGTTGAGAAAGCTCATGGAGGTATACAGAAGTGAGATTGCAAAAGGAAAAATGACCAAGAGAAGGTGGCGGCTGAACCCCAGCACAGTTCTGTGCAGTTAGAGATGTTGCATTGTATGGAATGTTGTATTTTGAATGTTTGTGCCAGAGATGCTCTGCACCTTATCCTCTTATGATCAGAGCTGGAAGAACAAGAACAGTGTCTGTTTTAATGATTTTTTGCGAAGTAATGCTTCTCAGTTCAGGTAACATTGGGGCTGTATCCAATATGGAGAACTCACAACATATGCACAAAGAGTGAATGATTTTGCATCTGGCTGACTTTCAGGTTTCCTGTAGCAGTAATCAGACACACAAAAAGAAAGGCCCTTCCTAAAAACTACCTCGCCTGAGCAACAGAAACTGCAATTCTACACCTCATTCTTACTAGCTACCAAACCTGCAGTTCAACAGGCCCTTCATAACAAGGCCTTCATTGAATTGTTAAGGGGATCCTTGAATCAATTCTTTTTCAATTCAGTGTCTGGTCTCCACGCTTAAGTGATAGGAATGCTGGCAATACGTGTCCACTGCCTGTGGAGGGTATTGCATCTTTTACTATAGCAGCATGTGCCTATGTTCTGCAGAATGTGAAGTATTTCCCTATCAATATATGTAATGTGCTCTCTAGCCTTCAGCTTGAAACCATATTTTTGTTCATGTATCCTGGACTGAAAATGAGCTTGGCAGTGCGATTGTACTCCATGCTTTACAAACACATTACCATGTACATATATTTGGCTCAGTGAATATGAAGGGTACTGAACATGCCTAGAGTAGTGCACATGGACAAAGCACTGTGCACACGCTCTGCACTGCACTCCCATAACCAAACAGAATAGGGTGTACCGAGTCCTCTGCCTATCAGCCAGAAGCTGGATGGGATTTGACAGATTAATGTGTGCTAGGAAGATCGATAAGAGAAAATCCAAGGTTTAACAAAAAATGTTGGATTTTTATTAACTATGGCTATTGTCATAAGGATATTGTACTATAGAACAAAGTCTTACAAGCGACACAACCTGAGGCTTTAATGATCCTTTCAGATGTGGAAGGAGTGTGCCCTGTGCTAGATTCCTCCCACATGGGTAAATATCCAAATTGGAGAACCTTCAAAGAGATCCTCAACAATTGAGGATAGGTATTTAATAGCCACTACAACTGAAGTACTAATCGTTGAAGTAGATTAAGGTAAGGACACTGGAAGGGCATTTAGTGAATATTATTTGGTCTTTCAAGATAGTTACCCAAAATACAAGGACACACACTAGTCATTCTGAGTGGGAGGCTATTGGAAATCAATTAATGAAGCACAAGGGAACCGTTGGCGGGCTAGTTTTGAATATTAGGCTGGCTTGAGCCCCATCTGGTTTCTATCCACTACAGGCAATTCCACAACAAGATGGACCAGTCCAATAACGGTGGTACCAAATTTGTGCTTTGCTGAGAACCACTTGCCTCCTGAATGAGGCTGTGCATCCTAAAAGGGGAATTGTAAGGAATCTGGGACACTCAGAAGTAATTGGTGGGATAGCTTAAGGCAATACTGTCCAAACTTTTGGTTTCTGAAAACATGTAAATGATTCAGACTGTCTCCTGAGAATTTTCTAACATTCAACTCAAGTGTATATATGTGATTATTGAAACAGAGAGTGAATCCAAATTAAAAGGTGGTCACTAGTAAAGGGGCTGAAAGTGAGATAACATGCCTTCACATGTTTGATTTAGTTGAGAGTTCTACTTGGAATACAATCGTCAGGAGCGTGGTGAAAGTCAGTCCAGGAAGTGTGAAAATGGTTGCTGTTTCCGTATCTAATTATTTATCCAATTCCAGGTTCCACTTTTTTGTTTACATTTTTGACTGGGCAGATTTGAAGATTAATGTCTTGGTATTCCAGGAGCATCTAAGAGACCTCCTGTAGAAAGTAAAATATTCTTGCGTATAGTATTACATTTTCAGCTATGGGTTTTCTTTAAGATGAAGGTCTCACATTTCTAGGTGCATCTGGTCCCAAAAAATCACCTATAAAAATTATTGGAGATGCAGAAATGCTGACATGGGTTGCATTTCATTTTCAGGTGAATATTCGACGAAAGAGCAAAGTATCAAGGGTGTTTTTGATGACTTTATTAGATTTATTTAGGAGTAGCTGGTAGAAGGCAGTTCCTTACAGTTCAGTCATGATGTCAGGGCAGGATGATCATCACTTTGAGCTGTGTGGCAGGGCAAGAGCTGGGGGCAAGGGTGGTTTATAGCTCTCCCCTACAGTAAACTCTAAATGAGGTCATAAATATTTGATTTTCTGAACAGTGTCTGCAATGTGTTAGATTGATGGTTGATTAGTGTTGTTCTTCCAGGTTATATATTCAGTGTTTGAACCTTTTAGCTAGAGGAAGATTTCTCTAATTTAATGATAAATTTGATCTGGGAAGAAGGGAATACTGTATTGACTCCTTCAATCATTTTACATGTGCTTGAAACTTTGTTTGCATTCACCATACATCTGTTAGTAGATTTTATGCTGATCAATCATATGAGACAAGAGATACTAATAGAAATAAATCACAAGCAGTTGGAGGACAGCTCTTTGTGAAGCAGCTCACAATAGTCAACTAATGGATGTTTCTGTAGTACATATGCATATTAGCTCAGAGAAATTGTGGCAGAATTAATTCTAGATCCACTTAAATACATTCCCGAACCACACTGTCGTAATGGGCAGTAACAAGATTCAGAACAGCGTGCTTTCCCTCTTCCGATGAGGAGATTCACTTGTATGTAAGTCAGAGTTAGTTCTGTTCCTCTTGTGGGATGGAACCCCAATTGAAGGTCAAGAAATAACAAATTTTGCTCAGCATATTCTTCTAAGTGATCTGTTAATTCTATTTGAAGAATTTTGCCATGGATCATAGGCTAAAAATCAATCTTTGGCCAGATTAAACAGTTCTGCAGTTAGTTTAATTAAACATGGGGCAATTTTTGTATTTTTTAGTTATTCAGGGACTATGCCAAGAGACAGAGAGGAATATCTGATGTTGATCATGCCAATTGCGGAAAAAAGGTAGAATTTCTTTACGCAAGGTGCAAAAGAAGGTTCCTAGAAAGATTAAATGATTTTAACTTTGTAACCTCCTTGGTTTTCTTGGTTACCATCTGCCCAAAGACAGTTTTGAAAGTAGTAAATCAGGATTGTGGTCAAGGCGGAGAAGTAGGTCAGAGATGAAATGGAATTATTTGAGATTGATGCAAACATAGGGAGATAATGGATGGAAACCTTTCGGACACCTACCCCCAGTCTCAGATTAGTGTTTAATCCATCATCATTCTTTAGCTCACCTCGCCACCAAAGGTCAGTCCCAGCCATATGAAAATCAGTCTTGAACCTGTTCCTCAAGGGAACAGTCCAGCCCAAACAGCTAAGCCAGGGCTTCCCTGGATCAAAAACAAACATCCTGGGACCGGTTTCCGGGTAACACCCCTCATCAGCCAGGCTAGTTCGAATCTAGTGGCAAAGTGGGCAAGGGGCCCACATCTGATCATACTCTGCCAACTTATGGGAACAAAGTAAACCAAACTCAAGGAGACAATGGACAGAGCGCTGAAACTTTTCAGACACTCACCCCCAGTCACAGATCTGGGTTTAACCCGTCATCATTCTTTAGCTCACTTTGCCACCCTAGTTCAGACCCAGCTATATACTAATCAGTCTTGACCCTGTTCCTCATGGGAGCAGTCCAACCCGAACTGCAAAGCCAGGTCTTCCCTGAACCGGAGACCAACATCATGGGACCGGTGATGTGGTAACACCCCTCATCATTCAGGCTAGCTTGAATCCAGTGGCACAGTGAGCATATTACCCCAAAACCATCCCAGGATGCTTGAATGGAAGCTTTAATTGAAGGGGCAGCAGAGCACAGCAATGTTGGTGCACATGCGGCTTAGTTGCAGACCTATAGACTAAGAGCTGTGGCTTGTATGTCAGCTTGAAACAATACATTGTTTGGCAGTTTTTTTGAAAATTCCTGTGTTTGCTTTTTACCAATACACTCTATGGCTCCACTGTGAGTTATATTTTCTAGTGGGGTACTGGAAGGAGGTACTAGCAGTTTTAGGGAATGGTGAATTTAAGCTTGTTTAGTGCTATTTATCCTGTGGTTCCCCCCCTTTCCTTGCTACGGTGGGGACATTAATCTTCCTCTGTGGGCTGCAGCATACAAAGGTGTGTTGTTTAACCTGTGTGGGGATGTCCTTTTGACCTGCATGTACTATGTGCAACTGTGAGGGGAAGAGGATGATGAATTTTTAGGTTGATATTTCTGTTGACACATGTGTATAACTTGGGTCTCTGCATGCAGAGTGTAATGAGATTGTTTGCTAATGGGGTTGGGTTGTTGGGTTATGCCCTCCTTCTGTAAGGTTTGGGGATTGTGGATGACTTTTCGGCTGGCTTGTGTGGGTCCCTTTCGATGTTTAAATGTGGTATGGGTGATACCGCTTCTAACGCAGCATATCGGAGGTAGTCTGGGGGTCGTTAATGACCCCCATATGTTTCAGTAGGGGAATGGCTGGCATCATGTTTGCTGTGTTTTCACTGAGAATCTGGTGTGCCGTTGGAACTTATGTGCTTGGCCCAATGTGGGTAACACTAATGGACTTGATGGATTTTTCCCTATAGACTGGGGTTGGGTGGTTGTTTCTTTTCAAAGTTTTGAGAATGCACCTGCCCCAAGTGTGTGAGAAACCTGACTCCTGTCACTGGAGCCTTTGCCTTGTTTTGTAACTATAGGAGGGCCTCCATTTGGTAGACACCCTGGGGTTGGTGAGACTTACACACCTTGCCCAAGGCTAGACTTGGACTGTTGGACAGGGGTACCGGTTTTATGCACCAGTTGGGGGCCACCCTGCTCCCCCGTCTGACTGTCTTCTCCCCGGGTGCCATGTAAGTAAACCACACCTCATTTTAACAACAGCAGTGGGAGCCCAAGAACCTGGATGGGGAACTCTAGCATGGCTTCCCTTTCGACATAGTATGGCAGCCCTGAGGTTTTTCTGAGTGCAAGTAAAGGCTTGAGTTTTTCCCTAATGCTGTGTCTCTAGACTTAATGGTTGTCATGAGTTTTGTGCAGTGGATATGAAGTGGGTGTCCTACTAGGGATTTGGATTTACTGTGTGTTTGGATTGGGTGAGTTGCGTAAAGGTTTTACCCCTCCAGGCCCTTACCCTTCCCTGCAGTGGCTTGTTGGGCTGAGTTGCCTGCATGCTGCAGTTGCCATGTGGTTGGCCAACCATCTGGTCCTTGTTGTGGTAGTGTGTTCGTGGACTGATTTCCTTGTGGCTGAATGTGCTGCGCGTTTGGGTTGATCTGGACTTGGTTTTGTGGATGGGTATTTTGTGGAGGCTGTCCTAGGACTTTTTGTTTCTGCTTGTGATATATTTTTAGGGGGCAATGTTTGATCCTGTGGTTTCTTTGGAAAAAATAGTGGCATTCTCTAGAATATGCAGTTTGCCAGCCTCTGGAGCGTGTACTTTGTATGATCCCTTCTGGGGTTCCGTGGCTGAGTCTTCTTCCAGACAGGCACCACTTGCACGCCCATAGTCGCTGTAGTCCCTTTGGCAGTGCACTTGCCTGCTTCTTGGTCATTCCTGCATGGAGAATGTAGAAAGTAGCCTACCCACTCTAGGCCCAGAGATTTCTCCTGTGTGACAGACTCCACCAGTCAGGCGTGCAGAGATTTCTCCAGAGATCACTCATCCAGGGACTGCATTTGGTAACAGGTAGGAGGCTCCTAGTGTGGAGGACGAACCACTTGGCATGGGGCTTCCTTGTCTGTGATGTTTACTCCCTGAGCGTGGTGCCAGGCTGATGACAGAGCCTGAACTGGGTACCCCCGGGGGAGCACATGGTCTTGTTACTACGGCCATTGTCCCTATAAGCCTTGGGTGGGCCCTCCACTAAGCCTCGGGGGATGTTGTGGGCATGAGCGTGTCATGATCATGGATCTCTGGCTTTCCCTATATGCATCCTATATGCTATTCTTTTGGCCATCTCTACCAACATGTGGTGTGCATGGTTTGGCCACTGCGGGGCTAGTCCTTACAACTTTAAGAGACTACCCACCTTAAGGGGGCATTACTGACCGGCAACACCCTGGCTGGGATCCCCTGGTGTGGGAGAGGTTTGCTGGTTTGTACTCTAGGGGTTGGCCTGCACGGGACAGCAGACTACCATTCCTGTGATTCCTCTAGAAATATTGGTTGGGGAGGAAGGATAGTAAAACAGTTGTACCCTTATCCTATTCTCCCCTATTTCTAGCTCGAGGGGTTCAGTTAGGGGGACCTTGGCCACAGAACCTGATATTCTCTGTATTTTCAAAGCAGTCTTTCACATAGGGGTTCTCCTTCCCGCAAGCATGACCTTGCCGCCCCTGTATCCACCACAAAATGGTATGGTGTATCTCCTATTAACATTGTGAACTAGGGGCCCTCCTCAGGGCTGCCTGGACCTCTCAGGGGGGTGAGCACTTATTTAAGTACCTTGGTGTTCTCTGGCGTGTGCTCTCTGTCTTCTGGCAGGCCCCACCTTATGCTTTTGCCCTGGCTGTTGGATTCTGAGGAGCAGCTGCTTTCTCTCTCAACGTTGCTAGTTCTGTAGTTGTATACGTTGCGTGTTCGGCTCACTCTGCGGTCGGCCCATAGTCTTAACATAGCCATTCTCATGGCCCTCTCTGTGCTTATATGTCTGGTCTGCAGGTACGTTCTTGTTTGTTCCATGATGTTGGTATCAAATGTACCTCCCTCAAGCCAGAGGCACGCATTTCCTTTGTTATGGGTGTGCCGCTCATGGCAGTGTTTCTCTAGTTGCCATGCCTGTTTGGGGATCCTAGCTTGCATGTGGTCTAGTGGAGTCGCCATGATGGATTAGGGAACTTGATGAAGGGTCTTACAATCTTTTGATTGTCACAAGTATAGCAATAAGTAATTACAAATTCTACTCTGATTATGGGCAAAGTATGTGCGTGGGATTGTACTGAAAACAATCTATTGGTTATAAGCTCTATAGCAATAGATGTATCAAAAACGTTTAACAATCTGACAAAGACAAATGCAATGAAATCATAACAACCTGTAACAAAATGCAATTGTTAGTTTAGAACAGCACAAGCTGATTTTTAGCAGTGAAATAGCAAATATGGAATTCAGATTTGGGGAATAATAATTATTATTTCATAAAGCATAAACTCACTAACATGACATAACATTTAATCATAAAGCACAATTGCAAAATTATAACAACACCACAACATCAACAATGCATAAATTGAAAATGTTTAAGAAAGTAGAAGAGAAAAGGTTGACCGAAAAGGTTATTATTTTATCCCAAAAACCTGAGCCCCCTCCTACCACCTTCGGCCCGAGGAGAGGGGATGCTCTGTGTAATACACAGATCTAAATGAGGCCAATAGTCTGTCAATATTGGCTTGGTGGACAAAAATAGCAATGATTTGTGTGGAGTCTAAATAACACATTGTTGCAGCTGTGCCTGATTCAAGGTCTAAAACAAAGCAACGTTACTTTCTAGCAACCCTGTGTCTAAATAACACATTTTTGCCACTGAGCCTAGTTCAAATTCTGAAAGGAAATGCAGTTACTTTGTAGCAACCACAATGCAATGAATATTTGCTCCCCTCATTAGGCGCTCGACTAAAGCAGTCTTACCATGTCTTGCGGTCATAACAGGCATTAGATGTCCCGAATGGCCAAGAGAAGCACCCCACAATAATTGATTGCTAGTTAAATACAATGTTGCCACTAAGTTGGATGTACCTGTGCAAGCGCAACAACGTGTTCCAGTGAAGAATAAACCTTTAATACTACAGACATCTTAAAGTAGTGGGTGCACTCTACAACTCAAATGCAAGACCCTTGAAGTCTACCGAATATTATGACACAGCCCTTGCCGAGAGAGTGAATCTTTAATTAGTCTTGACTCTAAGAGAATAAAAATAAAAATAAACAAGCATTCAAGGAAACAGAATGATACAAGAGAAAACAACCAATAAAACCTACTGATCATATAAAAATGGACAAGTTAATATAAGGTAATACTTGAAACGATATGGAAATGTCAATTTTGGACCTTTCATAACCACATGATTTTATCTCACAGCTCAATTGGTAAGGAAAACTCATATACAGAAGAAATATGATGGCCATGATGGAACAGTTGAGTTGATATAAACTCACATCTACAACAATATGATAGTGGAAATCCAGGACCTTTCAAGACCACCAAACGACATATTAACAGCCCATATGGCAATTGAAGATCATTATTATAATTGACAGCAACCCTGCCCAATAGATTATATCTATATGCATGCTTGGAACTTTGACATAGTAAGAAACTTTGAGGTGCCCCAATTTGAGGGACGTGATAATTTCCCCCTAAAGCTTGGTTTAGAAGGGGGTAAAAAGAGACCAAGAGAAAAAGTGCTCCCTGTTCAAATAGATTGCCCAAGATGCCTCACTACGAGAATGTCTGAAGAATGTATGGAAAAAAATGCATATTTCAACAGAGTCAAAGCTGAGTAGCACCCCTAGGAAAAAGTATGAAGATATTATTAGACAGGTTGTGCAATGTTTAGGGGCCCGATTCGCAGAACTCACTTAAGACATAAGACTTAAGACGTACTTTTGGCATTCACAGAAGGCATTTAGTAGAAGTAAAGTTGGGATTTTGTCTTAAGTCTGTCTTAAGTCTGTCTTAAGTCTGTCCTAAGTTTGGCTTAAGTCTGTCTTAAGTCTGTCTTAAGTCAAACTTATGTCAAACTTAAGACAAAATCCTAACTTTACTACTACTAAATGCCTTCTGTGAAAACCAAAAGTAGTAGGACAGACTTAATGCAGACTTAAGACAGACTTAAGACAGACTTAAGACAAACTTAGGACAGACTTAAGACAGACTAAAAACAGTCTTAAGACAAACTTAAGACAGACTTAAGACAGACTTAAGACAAACTTAAGACAAACTTAGGACAGACTTTTAACACAGACTTAAGACAAAATCCTAACTTTACTACTACTAAATGCCTTCTGTGAATACCAAAAGTAGTAAGTTTAGGATTTTGTTTTAAGTTAGTTCTGTGAATCGGACTCTAAGAGATGAAGTAAAATGGAAGAAAAATGGCAGGAATAGGAACCAGAGAGCCCACATTAAAGAAAAGGATTGGTTTAACAATGAATGTCAGAAACTAAAGTCACAGATCAGAAAAGGGGAAAGAAGCCTTAAGTTAAGATATAATTTAAGCTATTTTAACATCCCCCAGAAGTTAACGAAACAATATAAAAAGTTACATAGAAATCAAAAAAGAAACCACAAGGAGAAATGTTGGGGTAATCTTCTGGAAGCAATATAAACTAAAAACTCAAAAAGTTTTAGAAATTAGTCCAAGGTGGCTCTGGAAGGACACATGGGACAATGAATTGTGTGGTGCCAGAAGAGGCCTGGGAGAAGTATCTGGAAGAAATATATGAGGTAAGGGGAGAACCTGCAGCTAGGATGGTCAATGCTTGGAATGGAAAAAAAGAAGATAGCAGCACTCTATTTACAACAATCAAAATTTGACGCATAATAACAAACTTAAATTTACTAGGGCAGCAGGACCAGATAATCTGTCACCAGTAATTATAAGGACCTGACCAGATTGATAGGCAGAATTCTTTTCCCAAATGTTTAAAGATATACTTGAGATAGGACAGATACCAGAAAGCTGGAGAGAGGCGATTATTAGACCCATTCACAAATGGGGGATATAAATGCCCCAAAGAATTATAGGTTAATACAATTGTTGGATGTAGGAGGAAAGTCTTTTAACAAATTGGATTGGAACAAAGCAAAAACTGGGCAGAAGTAAACCATATTGTGCCCTAGAGAAAGGGGGCTTTAAGGAAGGGCACTCTACCATTGATCACTGTTTCACCCTCTGGTGCATGACGCGAAGTAGGTCGAAATGAGGGGTGGTTTATACTGCTGTTTCATCGACTACCGGGCAGCCTTTGATCTGGTGGACCACAAAAGTCTATGGGGGATTTTAACAAGGTGGGACATCCCAAAGTGTCTCCTGTTTATAATCCAGGAGCTACATAGATATAAGTGGGTGTAAGTTATTTTGGACACCGAGGGAACTCTGAAAGAGATAATATCAATTGAAAATGGGCTAAGAGAGCAGTGCGTCCTGGCTCCATTGCTGTTTTCTTTATTTCTAGCTGATCCATCATCAATCTTGGGTGAAGCCAAAGGTGTCAGCTCCAAAATGGACGGCAAACATGTTGCCTGCCACCTTAATGCAGATGAACTTGTAATTATAGACCAGACAGAGATAGGCCTACAAAAAAAGTTGGACAGACTTAGGGAATACTGCAAACACAAAAAAATGGTAGTGAATATGGACAAAACAAAAGTACTGTACTAAAACAACAAAGTTCTACTGGTATCTAGGCCGCACTAAACTGGAGACAGTAAAGTAATATAAGACCTTAGGGGTCTGGTATGAAAAGTCACTAAAATGGGTAGTCCACTGGAATCACTGAGAGGAAGAGCTCTTACCTCAGTCAGTGGGCTGAAGAAATTCAATAAGGATTATGGTGAGATGTCAGATAGACCTGCGCTGAAAGCCTTGGTAGCCATGATCCCAATGCAATCCAAATATGGAAGTAAACTGGTATATCTAAGCAGAAACAAAATATATGGGATATTGAAGAGGGTAAATGCCTAAAATACTTACTGTCATTACCTAGCTCGTCCATGATCCAGGCTATAAAAACGGAGATGGAAGAGGTTTCATGGAATGTATTGGCTTTGTGGGTGCTGGTAAGATTCTGGATGTGCCTAAGCTCAGGGGAAGAACAAAAGATCTCTTTGTGGTGTGAAAAAAAAATACAGCATTGTGAATTGAAATTGGCGATGGAGATTAAGAAAACCATGGCAACAGTCTGCAATGAGAATTAAGCAGTGCATGCCAGACTTACAGATTTGAGACTACAAAGTGTGAGCTTAGGGCTATCAGCAGGGAATTATTCCGAGACTATGACAAACAGTACCTCGAGGGGAAAAAATCTGTTGACTTCATGACTGGTGCTTGGAAAAAGAAAGTAGGATACCCGTATGTTGACATCTTAATCACCCTTTAAAGCCATGGTACATCTGTCCATAAGACTCTAATATGGAACAAAAGACTTTGATCACATTAGCTTTACCATAAAGATTGTCCACAGGATCCTGTTTCAAGCAAGTCAATAACAAGCTAAACTGCATTATTTTCTAAAACAATTGATTTTCAACATGCCACCTACTTTGCATTATCTCTTAAAATCTGATGCAGGAAAAAAAGAAATCTGAAGCAAGGCCAATTTTTGGCCAGAAACAAGAAAATACAGCTTTCTATTGCCTTCCTCACAATTGGTTTCTAGGTCAGCCCCCGCACTGTGGGGCTGTTTTTCTGAGGTTGCAAGATGCATTGAAGATCACCTGCCACAATACTTCATTTTTTTCTCTTTCTTCCCTTGCATTCAGACTTATTCTAATAATAATCAACACTTTGTGTTCTACTTTTCATTCTACTCATGTGATCAAAAATCAACCACGTTTTCCAAATTCATTAAAGTGTAAAAGATGGCCATTTCGTTGATGTTTATGATATATGGTGGGTTCATTGTAAATTATACATATCCTTTGTGGATGGTCTCTTGTAAAGCACACTGACACCCAACTTATGGGTGGAATGTAAAAATGATACATGAAGCTGATAACATACTTGTTAGACTATTGCCCAGGGTTGGGCAGAAAAAAAACATGCATAGATGGACAGTCTTCCTTTGTGACTTTTTGCATCCTCATGGTTTGCTCTTGGTGCAGCAGTATATATATGCCCAATTTGCTTACTATTGGGGTTAGTGATTACCCCAGGCAAAGAACAGAACCAAAATGTGGATCAATTGGAAAATCTAAGTCAGAGGGGATACAGTCTGTTTCTGCTCCTCCTTGTGGGAATGTCAATGGGATGAGGAAAGCTCCCTTTCACATTTCATGGTCATAAGATTAGCACCTGCAGGAGACATATAGATGAGGGGTCAAGCGAGCATTTGTGACCTTTTTGTATTAGGTCAGTTCACAAGGAGTTTTAAAATCTGCAACAAATGCTTGCCCACTCTTGGAAATATCAAACCCCAAGTGCACCTTTTTTATGTAGTTTGGATAGAGAGTGAAAATGTAGGGGCTTATTACAATGTCAGTCGGTAAGCCTCCGCTAGCTTGTCAGGGTCGGTCTGACTCACCAATCTCACATCGGAAGCGGTCGTTCCATCCGTAGTATTATGATGCACTACAATACATGACTTACCGACAGATGCGGTTCCTCCAAGTCCGAATGGAAATTCTGACTGTAACAGTTTTGGTAAGGTCGAATGGAACTGATCCTAGTGCGGTCTGGCCCTGGAACTGCCCAACCACTTGTACAAAAAAGGAATTAATAGCATCAGTATTTCTAGGTGAGTTCTTGCTTGTGTAAATATCTTGATAACCCTGCACAAAGATCTGTAGAATTTCAAAAGGGGAAATATTTGCAAAATCAGATACATTTTGAATTGCTTCAATTGATGATTAAGTGGTATGCTCCTTTTACATTACTTCCAGCATGATATCCACAATTCCCTCTATCTTACATGTGTAATTTGTCTTTCCTTTGAGAGGTGCTCTATATAACTTAGCTTGATATGGATATTGATCAGGCATTTTTTTCACACTCTGCCAGGCTTAGAATTGGCAGTCTTTATCTAAAGGGCACGAACAAATTCTCAAAGATAAAAACTGAGACTTCAGTGTGGTTCCCTGTTAATATTTGAGTTTGTTTTGATCAATTGAAACTGAGACTATTTTGCCCCAAAAAATAAACTTGATTTCCAAACAAGCCCAGCTTTTTTAGCGCTTTTCACATAATACATAATAATATAAATATCTTGGGAGAGGGTTCGCTAAAAGCTCTAGTTATGAGCCTTATGATAAATCTATTCTGTATCTCGGAATCTCTTTCAACCCTCCTGATATTAACAAAATCCAAACTTGCCATGATATAGAGAAGATTACTGTTTGATCAATACATTCATGATTTAAATGGACCATGGTGTCTAGTACGGGCTCTGTTATGCACTACGATTATCCATATGTAATTAATGTGGAATCCTATCACCTGAGCTTAATCCTATAATATATCTGTCATTCCTCCAAATTCAGATAATAGACTGCATACACCATAGGCACCAGATTCAGGCTAGAAAATTAAGAAATGATTGACCATGTATCTGCACTTTTTACTTGAGTGTTCAAAGTAAAGGCTGCCACAAATCTCAAGGATCCATTTTGAAAGGTAGCCATTGCCTACTGAAATCTGAGGTCAGAAAATACTCTCCCATCTTTATTGGTGACAATTGACCCTTGTAGGCAGAAATCATTAGAATGGTTTATAGTCATAGCAAACACAAGGTGGCACTAATTGTGCTGGTATTAAACCACATCACATTATAGATCAAAATCATCAAATCAGAAACCAAACTACATGCAACAGTTGGTATTGGTTTATCTGAAACTGCTGTTCTGCTTTTGGTACACTAACACACCCTCCAACAGTTCTGGCAGTTTCCCCAGGACCCCACTTCACATTCTCCACCCTGCCACCCTTCCAGATGGCAAACCTTATACCTCATGTGAAATCAGTTCAAGCACAATTGCCTTAATGTGATTTTAAATGGTTATAAGAAGCTCCATGTAAATAGTGCAAAATATCTAGCAGATCTAGATGCTCGTCTGCAGAACTGGGTATCCAACATGTAGGTAAAAAAGCAACCAAACCCTAGACACATATGAACTGGGCTGTCTAGCTAGAAATTAGTCAGCACCAGAAAGAGCGTCCTGACTTTAAAAGGCCTCTTCCTGAACTTTGAGCAAGCATTTTTGACACCTGAAATTGGCTATCCTACTCCAGTGTTTTTTTTTTAACTTTGAAGAATCTTGGCGGTACGGCTGCATGCCTTTAACAGGTCTGTTAGCTTCTACAGCGTTCATTGAATATGTACTAAGGATAACATATCCTTACTCCTACTTGTAGGGGCCTTCTGCGATTACCCCTAATCCACTGGGATGTTATTCTGGCAGTTACATTTTTTTCCACCACTACCGAATACAAGAGGCAAAAGCCACTTCAGTCATTGGCCAACAAGCCTGTGAGTGACGATATTCTGCCCTTTAACTAGGAGCATACCCACACCAAAGCAGCTCTGGAAAGTGTCGGCGACTACTAAAGCAATGTGTGTACTTTGAGACCAAACACATATTTTTGCTTTTGGCCATTTGTTTTGTGTGATAAGGACCGGGCAACTTCCCCAACAATAACCTATTACAAAATCCATGAGAGACCAAAAGTAGAATTAGCAAAGCCAAAATGTTAGCAGCCAGACCTAGTGCCTTCGCCAATGCTTGTTTATGTGGATGCCAATAAACATCATACATTTTCTTGCATTTTCTTCTATGAATATATTATCTTTCATTTCTAAAAAGGAATCATGAAATGCTGTTCATTCTCTGTCCGGATGAGAATTAGTGACTAAATGCTTGCATGTGTAGTTGAAAAAGAAACAGCTTGCAATTCCAGCACACTTTAAGTCAAAGATCATTGGAAAGTATTTCATGCAACAATTCTACTTGCCAATACTTGACAAACATGTTTTATTCTCAATGTAAAACAGGTTCTGCTGTGACCAGGGCAATCACTGCAAGACTAGCCTTTTCTTTTTCAGGTGAACTGCAAGTCTGGATTTCTCTCATATATGAGGATCATACAGTGATAATGTGGAAGAAGTTCTCAAATGGTGTAGTTTAAACCAGGTTCGGACTGGCCCAGACATCAACTAAAAGTGGCCCCCACTGACGAAGTGGCAAGTAAAAAAGTGGCGCACAATTTTACATCGAGCAACTCTGAGCTTTCTAAGGCCTGATGTCTGAGGAGTGGAGAACCGCAGGAATTTGTTCTTGCCAGTATGTTATTTTTAGGGAGATACAGCAGTAACATTTATTATGTTTCTTCCCCATAAAAAAGAAAACATTGACACATCCAAACTTTTATACCCACAGAACTACCTTCAAGGAGATTACAGTTTCCAAAATGTACCTTTTATCCTTTCCTCAGTCCTGTCCTACCTACTTACTTTCCTCTCTCTTTTGCACCTTTACTTGTCCCCTGAGCACTTTAGGTGACCGTGTCATCCTATTCCGGGTCAGGAATCTGATCACAGTGTGTTGTTGCAAGCGGATAAGCATTCCCAGATTTATATAATTTATTCATACTTGTCAGCAGCAGATACTGCCCATCATGTACTCACAAAGCTACCCAACATATCATAAAAAAGCCCTCTCATATCCCAAAACTGGCACACCTGTCAGTCGTGCTCCTCTGATACTAAAAGACTGAACTATATCTCAGACACAGGTTACATTTAGGATGGAACATGGCATACCTGTGTGCGCAAAAGAATAAACACTAACATAATTTTAATGCAATGATTTGTCCTGTCCCCTCTATTATTTTGTTTCAACACCTCTGACATGGGCCTATCTTTAAGCCAAATCGTACCAAACAGATTGAACGCCGTTCTCCTGTTGTAGCATAATGCGGTAGACTTATACACCCGTAAGATTTCGAGAGAGCCTACTGAATTCCTCGATAAAAGCGACAGCTATTACGCAGTTCGCTTATGTGTGTTCCGTCCTTCAGCTTTCCGCCAACAAATTGATTTTTACGCTAAGCTTTCCCTATCATTCAACAAACATAGGATAAGCAACGATTGGGCATTTGTTTCCTCGTGAGTTTCTCCTCACAGGGTACCCTGCCGGGCCCCTGTGAGTAGTTTTGTTTCACATTGAGCACGGTGACACTACGTATATCTATGTTAGGCAATATCTTTGACGACCAGGTGTCCCTATATTAGACTATCCTGACGAGACCCTTTATCTAGAACAGGGTCGAAACGCCGTTGACGAGAAAGGCGAATCATTCTTTGACACTTACGATGATTAAGTGTTGACAATCATATTCTTTCATTTTCTATGATCGCCTTTGTAACAGATAATTGAAACCTTTTCTATGTTGCACTTTATGTCACTCTCTTTTGTTTAGGTTGATATTACTTTTTTCACTGGGACACTTTTTTAGAATCATGTACTAGGACTGTTGTTTTGTGTTTTGTGTATTATGTATTGTGATATTGTGTTCACTTTTCGCAAAACTCTTTCATTATGAATATAAAGAACAAAAGTTTTCCACCAAAATTCTAATGTGTATGGCTAAACTTTTCTTTCTGACGCCACATTTAACCCCTCTTTTTTCTTTTTGATCAATATTTTGTGTCATATATCATATTATTAATTATTAATCCACATGAGCCACTGTTTCCTTGTAACAATTAGTACCCAGGCTCCATGTGAGTAGGGTTTCCTTGTCTCCTAGTCAGATAGCTTTAAGCCAAGGCAGTGCTTTCCCCAAGGACTACAGAACATGGCTACTCAAATGGAGTAGAGCGCAGACTGTTTTTATGGACAAACATCAGTGTTTAAAATATGAACACTCTGGTTGATTTCATATTCTATTAAACATAGTGTAAAACAAATTAGTCATGGTAATTTAAATCATCCATGGCATGTAAATATCGCATAAAAAAACACTAAACAATAACCATCATAAGTAGCAATTGTTTCCAATGTAAAAACATTTTTTTTAAATGTCTTGGTATAATAACAACCCAATCCGAAACCCACATCTAAGAACTTCTTTACAAATAGAGATTTTGCATCAGCATGGGACAAGGTGCCATATTTTAAAAACATCTTGTCAATTATATCAGTAAAATACAATCTTACCGCACATGCTCCATTGTATCTATTGAACATTTTCAATTCGACAGGCACCATTAGTACTTTTTACTCAACTTGGTTTACAAGTTGTTGAAGGACTTGCATACAGGGGATTCGGTTCAATTTTGGATTTCAAAACATCCTATCCTGTTTTAACACTGGTAAAGCTCCTACATATCAAAACTATCATTTGAGTGGAGAGTTAAAGAGAGCGGGGTTTATTTCTCAGATAACTAAAATCCCTATTTCTTGGCATTGCCACAACCAAGGCCATTCATTCTGCTTTAGAATAACTTACCAGGACCATCAGATTCTATGAGTAGTGCACGATTCTTATTTCCATAGTAGTTCCAGGTGCTTCATGCTAAACATAGCTCAATATTGATTGAGTCATTCCAGTAGCGTAATTATATTTTATTTTGCTAGGTGTCTAAGAATTTATTGAAATATTTCAAGCTATAAAATGCTGAAATATTGTGCCACGCAGTCAGTTTCGATAACAATCTAATTGCTTGAACCATTGCTGAACAGTTAAGTGACAGCACTCGCTTTGATGCCGGCCTCTCACCTCAATCCCACTGCGTATTTGGACCTAACATTAAAAAGCCATCTTCATATAATACTTGTGGCAGTATCGTTGACAAATAGGCCTGGACTAGGGTGAATGTGAGTAGCCGTCAAAATTCTTCTAAATTTGTGGCGGTGCAAGATACAGATATGTCACTATGGATCACTTATATTGATCCTAACTCCCTAAGCCTTGGTCTATGAATCCCAGGAGGAGGGGATGGGAAAGTGTGTGGCCATGCAACCTTTAATGGCTAAAATCCAAGGTCTGAGTCTGGCTTGAAGAAATGCCGACCTGAAAATCCTCTTATCGAAACTTTGTCTGAACCATCTTCCTTTGGTGTCAAATTGTCTTATTTGCATTGAGCATCACTGGTCTGTGGCCAATTAATTTGTCTAGCTGAGGTTGGTCGTGAGAAGACTGCTTGAGAAGACAAGTAGATCAGGAAATCACATGGCTAAATGGTTTGATCCATACATCAAAACCACTGCCAATACTGATGATTATTTCCACAACACTCAGACCAATCACGCATGGCACTCAACTTGATTGAAAAATAAATCAATATCTTTTATTTTCAAGAGAATTCTTCTTGCATATTTTCATCTCATTTTTATTTTTGACAACAGAAAGCAATTCATGTATTATTTTCATGACAGACTTACATATTTTTAAGGCTACAAAGAACATTATCTTCACATTTGACAATTACAAAACACAGACGCAACATTTCAAAGACAAATGTAAAATATTTTCACAACATGAGCAAGCCCAAATTCCCTAAATCACTAAAGACAGGCAGAAAGAAGAAATTAGAGAGACCCAAGAAAAGAATTAAAGAGAACAATAAAGTACAATAGAAACTCAGAGTACACTTAGGCCAAACAGTTCTGTATTCAGGTCATTTGAAACTTAATTCATTAGTTATTATATTGAGTGCAGGACCTGATACTGCCAATTCATGTACAATACTTGTTTGGACCTTACAAATGGTCTACATGTTTCAAACCCAGGAAATATTTCGGGTTTTCCTCAGGACCTGGAAAGTGAGCTTATATTCTTTTTTCTGGCACACCATCTGCCACTTGGCGATGTCACCACTGCCAGCCTTGAATCAAATATCACTTGCTTTTTTAAATGCTTTTATCAACTTCAGCAGCAACCAGCAGCTATGACTTCAACAACCCTCTTGCATTGAAGCCATGGTTGCGCAAGAGACCGGATTTTGTTTTCCGTTCTACCGCTGTGAGTGCTTCTCAGTCTTGCGGTTTTCCTTTGCTGCTGCGTCCGGTCACCCGTCCTCCAAGCTCAAGACTGTGTTTGATCAGCAGTTTAGGAAGGCCTTGGTGTACCTACATAAGGCTCTGATGGAGATTCCCAGGGACTCACGTACAATTCAATGATGTAGAAAGGAGTATAAGACTGCTCTGCAGACCAGGAGTAAAGTGTTACAAAATGAATCCTGGGGGAAGTTGATCTGGGCATGTAGGTTGAAAGATAACAGGGCTGTTTAGTTGGTGGCTAATAACACCAAAACTGTGAGTGTCAAATCGAACACTGTTATTACCACCATTAGCCCAGAAGCTTAGGTTAACCATTTTAAATACATTTATGGGTCTAGTATTTCTAATGGCCATGTTGAGGAGGAGGTGGCCTTCCCATTAGGCCTGGAATTTCCCCTTGATGAGGTTATGGAGACAAGAGCCCCTCAAATAAGGCTCCAGCTCTGGATGGTGTGCCCATGCACTTGTATAAACTATCTCCGGAATTGTGGGCTCCATTGTTGTGTTATTGCATTAATGCTTTTCGTGAGGCGGGACTCCCAAGTCATGGCATACTGCTTTTATCATCCCGATTTTTAAGTAAGGTAATCCTCATTCACCAGGGTTTAACCAGCAAATATTCCAATTGGATTCAGCAGTGAAGGTGGCAGAGAGAGCTGTTCTTCTTACCTAAGTGAGGAAGATGGATACCCCTTTGAAGGTGCAGTGTTGATTTTGTGAGGGGCTGGGCCTGGTGGAGCATTGCCTAAATTTGCATTTGCTGATTAGCAGGTACACTATTGCCAAGCACAACTTCATATGCCTGGCCTCCGTGGACCCTTCCTGTGCCTTCAGAAGCATGGTAATGTCTGAATTGTGGGAGATCATGACCAATTTAATTGTGTGAGGTGACTTGGTAAAGTTTGTCAGCTTCAGTTAGGTATGGCCCATCAGGTGAGCTGACAGACAACTTCAAGCTGGGGAGAGGGGTCCTGGCACCTTTGTTGTTCCTTCTATATATTAATGGTCTAGGCTCAGACCTGTCCAACAAAGTTACGGATGCCCCTCAATTGACCGGAAAAAGGTCCACTACTATTATATGCAGATGATGCTGTTTTACTCTCCAGAACCCCCAATGGGCTTAATATTTTCTTTCAAGAATTTATTTCTATTATGGGGACACTTGGGTTGGCCACCAATCAAATGAAAGCGTTATTCATGGTTTGCATACCTATGCAACTTAAGAAGCAGAGCATATTTTAAAAGACTACCCTGTCAGGTTTTACTGACGAAATATCGCCTATGAAAATATCACCATTCCAAAATTATGTGACCAAAATTACTCACAATCCTCAGTACATGCAAATATTAATACAGTATTTCAAATTTCAATCATTGTATAAGAAAGAGTAATGTGTGTTCTGTTCTTTGTCTTTATTTCACAACATCCAACCAACACATGTTTCGTCGATAGGGGAGTAGCCCACGACTTCATTAGGGCTGTCAGGCTCGTCACTTCTCTTACTTCTCCTCACCTCTACACCAGTTCTACTTTTGACCCGGCTGGCCAAATATATCTAAGCCCTCCTTTAATTGGAGTGACTAATTGTTAATTTATATTAATTTAATTACTTCCCACCCTGTACCCCTATAAACCCACAATCCACTACTATACTAAACATCCCCCAAAATAATTAAATTAAATGTTATCACTACTAAAAATATAACAACTATATTAAAAAACATAGACAATAATTCTACATAACAATGATTAAAAAACAATATTATAAACAACAATATTTTTGTAAACAATATTAATGACTTAGATATTCTAAAAATCAATATTTCTTACCTTAAAATGTATACTCTTGACAATGAAATTCTTGCAGATATTTCCATATCACGATATTTTGAGATGATGTAAGACGATATTTTAAAATTTGATATTTTGTCCGAATACCACCCTGTCGCCAGTACCCAGGATTTCTCATACTTGGATGCAGTTATCGATGCAAGGGGTCATTTGGGACCCTGTATTGCTAAAGTGTACCAAAAATGTGTAAATTCGGTGGGTTTTCTTTAACCTGGCTAATCGCATTTGGTAAAAAAACCATAGCTCCCCTCTTGGAGGTTAATAGAAGAAAATGCCTCCAAATCTCCAATTACAGCTCATGAATTTAGAGAGACTCTAATACTAGCCTCCTCCAGGGTGAGCAAAATATGGTGCTTAGGCACCTGCATGCTCTCCCCTTTTTATGCACCAAAAGCTTGTGGTGGATTATTCAGATGATACTATTAAACTGGACTCCTTGCTATTGTGGTGTTTGGTTTGGGAGAAAACATGTGCCTCGCTTAACAGTGAGATCATCAACGACAGTCTCATGTGTGGGAGAAGTCTGACAGTTCCTTGGCTCAACTATATTAAGACTGAACTGACAAATTTTGGGACGCCAACTCTTTTTCTGAGCAGACTGCTATAACTAAAACGGACCTGGCCTGGGTGAAATCCATTTTCCAGTCAAAGAGGAGCAATATAAGGGAGACATTTGAATCCACTAAACACACTGTAAGGGAGTTAATGGAGCTACACAGCACCCTAACTCTGCAAACATATCTGGAATGGATTGGCAGTTTCTGGAACAGAATGTTGTTACCTAGGTTTATGCTAGGATTTGTGAGATGGCATTGTGGCTTTGCCCTTGTCCAATTTGACTCATCTAAAGTACTGATATGTCTATATGACAAATCCTCCCCACAAAGTCTACCACATTTTACCCTTCTGATCTTACCAAAAGGTTTCTAATCCCAATTAAGAAGCGGGGAATCAGAAGCCATGATGCAGCCCTGGTTTACTTACAACAAGTTGACTCCTCATTTAACTGTATAAATAATATATTTCAGTGGCATCTGCCTTCAAGGGAGAGGGTGGGGCGGGTTAAACAGCAACAAAAAGACTCCACGACAGTTTAGGAAAATAGATTATTATTTTATAAATAAAACAAGGCCCAAACAATATAAATCTCTCTGAGTAAAAGTCTCAATATGAACTTTCAAAGAATGTAAGTGTCAATAGCCCTTAAAAGCAATAAACACCTATGGGAGTTTTCTGGTCGCGCTGGACTATGGCATAGTGAAGAGTTCAGGCCAACTGTAATGGAGCACGGGCCAGATACAGGAGCCATGAAAGGATCGATGAGCAAAGTACCTTGATCTTGTTGCAATAACAAGTTGTGGGGTGCAGCTGAGCGATGTGTCGGTGTTGATCTTGCAGTCGAGGTGATGCGGCAATTCTCTCCATAAACCAATTTTCCAGTTCCGTAGACAATGTGATGGAAATCAGATGCGCTGGTTCTGAGTGTGATGCCCTAGTTCTGTTATGTTATGTTATTTGCACTTATAGAGCGCGCGATTACCCTTGGGTTTCCTGGCGCTAAGCACTGATTACCTGGGGAAGTCGAGGAGGACTATTGCAGGAACAGCCATGTCTTTAGGCCCTTGCAAAAGGACAAGAGATCTGGGGCTGTTTTAAGGGAAAAAGGAAGCTCATTCCAGGCCTTAGAAGCACAAAGAGCAAAGCTCCTACCGCCCCAATTAAGTTTTCTGACTTTAGGGATATGCACTAGTTTGGCACTGGCAGAGCGAAGTGATCTGCCCGGTACATACCAATGAAATTGTTGCTTGAGTAATTCAGGGCCGATACCATTAACGGCCTTAAAGACAGCGCAGAGGGCCTTAAAACGGACTCTTTGTTTTATCAACAGCCAATGTAGTCTCCTAAGTTCTCCCTTTACTGATACAAATTTAGATGTACCAGTCAGCAGTCTAGCTGCAACGTTTTGGACCAACTGAAGCCTATACATGTGCTGTTTTTGTATGTTCAAATAAAGACTGTTGAAGTAGTCCAAACGCGATGTTCAAGGGCCATTACTACTGTCTTAAGGTCGCTTTCAGTCAGGAAAATCTTAATTTTCCTGATGATTCTAAGAATCATGAAGCAAGCCAAGGTCACAGAGTTTATTTGATTGCCCAAAGTAAGTGTGTTATCCACCAACACCCCAAGGTTTTTGGCCTTCCTGGAGGGTGAGGGGCAAGGTCCCAGATCAACCGGCCACCAGTCCGGTGTCCATACTAAAGGATTGGCCCCAAATATCAAAACCTCAGTCTTGTTAGAGTTAAGCTTCAAACAGTTTGAGGACATTCAGTAGGAGATAGCCGTCATGCAATCAGAGAACTGATCCCCAGTTTCTTTCTCATCTCCTTTAGCCAGTGACAACACTATTTGTGTGTCATCTGCATAGGAGGTGAGCTGGAAGCCAAAGGATCTAATAACTCCTGCCAAGGGTGCTACATAGACATTAAAAAGGGTTGGGCTAAGAGAGGAGCCCTGTGGCAACCCGCAGGAAAGAGTGAAAGGTTTGGATGTGTGATCATCCAGCTCCACCGTTTGGGATCTGTCGGTGAGGAAAGATTGTAAGAGTTTCCATGCTGAGCCTTTGACACCAAACTCAGACAATCGGTCCATCATTATTTTATGATGGACGGTGTCAAAGGCTGCCGACAGGTCCAATAAAATCAACACTGCACTACCTCCTCCATCAACGGCCTCTCTGATTTCCTCAGTGGATTTCAGCAAAGCCAACTCCGTGCTATGATCAGCCCTGAACCCATATTGTGACGGGTCCAGTGAGTTGTTGCGATGAAGAAAGGCGCTGAGTTGAATATTCATCTCCTTTTCCAGGATTTAGGCCAGGAAGGGGAGCCGCGAAATAGGCCTGTAGTTATTGGAATCCTTAGGATCCAAATTCAGTGGAAGAACAGAAGCCAGCTTCCAAATACCCAGAAAAATTCCGGAGGAAAAAACATTATTTAGCAAAGGGGTCAGGGCCTTTCCAATGATTTCAGGCACTTGTTTGGTAATCCAAGCTGGGCAAGGATCATTGGGGGCTCCTGAGCGAATCGAGGTTAAGAGCTTGATCGTCTTAGATATCTCCAAAGGTAAAAAGTGATCAAAAACCAAGGAAGGATTGATGTTGGACCCCTTGAGCATATTAACATTCGACTGGGCTGTCTTGTCAATATTTGTGAAAGTGGAGAATATGATCTCAACTTTGTGTTTAAAAAATGTGGCAATATTCTCATAGAATGATGAGCTGCAATGGCTCCTTGGAGTGGTTGGAGTGGACAATTTTTTAATGATACTAAAAAGTTCCTTTGATTTGGACTTAGCCAATGTTATTTGGGTGGAGAAGAACTTTCGTTTTGCTTCCAATAACAGATGTTTGTAAGTAGTGATACTCTGTTTATATACTTTCTTGTCTCCCTCAGTGTAGTTCTTCCGCCAAGCCCTTTCAAGTAATTTACAATCCAGTTTCTTAACTCTCAGATCGTCAGAATACCAGGGGGCCGACGGTATCACTCGTTTAGGAATCCAGAGTTTCCTAGGAGCTAATTGATTACAAGTAGAGGCAAGCCAGTGGTTGTACGCTACCGCAGCCTTATCTACTCCCGAAGGGAGGGGCCACATAGAGCTGCTGAGTGAATTGTGGAGCTTGTTAATATTCACTTTCCCCATGCTCTAGATACAATCTCCTGAACAGGGCTACTATTATGTTGGAGATTTCTGCAAACATTCAGTTCAAACTGAATGGCAGAATGATCTGACCAAGATATGGGAAGGACTGAGGTGACAACAAGCTTTTGGTTATTTGTATAAATGCCATCAAGGGTGTGACCTTTTACATGTGTAGGAAGCTTCACCAGTTGTTGGAGGCCACCGGCCTCCATTATATGCTCCAGCCGATTAGTGTCAGTGTCCCCGAGATTTTCTAAATGAAAATTAAAATCACCCAGTACTGTATAGGCTTCCAGACAGAGACCATCTTCGAGTAGGGGACCTACTGTCTCCAGAAAACCAGTTTTCGGCCCTGGTGGACGGTAAAGTAGAATGCCTTTAAAGGGTCTACAATTCTCTGCATAGATATTGAATTCTAAGGCTTCGCATGAGATATTGGAAATAGTGAGAAAATTGGGCTGCAAAGAGTCATGGTATATAACAGCAAGCCCTCCACCTCTTTTGCAAGGCCTATCCAGAGTATGGCAATGATACCCAGCCAGGGTTACCTTCAGTATATCAGGACCAAACGCACTGTCTGTCCAGGATTCAGTGATGAAAGCCAATTTTACCTGAAGGTCCTCTAGCAATAGTGTACATTCCGTACTATGCTTGACTAAAGACCTTGCATTAAGCAGGATGCATTTTAAAGCACCTCCGCTGTTTGAATTCAGCTTATCACCCACCTGAGCATTGGGACCAAGTGCTGGTAGATTAAAGATATGAGGAACCTGTAGTTGGCATATGGAGCATACAGAGGTCTCTCTGTCTTTATCATTTCTGTTTAAGGGGAAGGAGGGACGGCATAACATACCATTGGCTGGGTTTAAACCGTTTAGCTCCTTGTTGTTATACCTGATGCGTTTTGGGGCAGAAAGGCCAAGAAAACTGGCCCTAGGCCCGGCCGGCGCATGGACGGGCGCAGACGGGCTTGCCTTAGGCGCGCCTTCGGCGCGAGCGGCGTGCCCACTGCTCGCGTCCGTTGCACGTCCGCGTCAGCATGCGGACTAAATAGCCCCGGTTTAAACAACTAGACCGCTAACCTGCAGTCAGTATGTAGCGGTTCGAGCCCCCCCTCCTCTGGCCCGATTAAAATTCGAGATAAGATGCCCAAATACAAAGAACAACAAGATAAAATACGAGTGCAATGTTAAAAAATAAGAGCAAGTTAAAATGAAGCCTGTGGGTTTAGAAATGTCTCACCTGGTGAGCTCTCAACACGGTTTCGCCAGGGGACCAGTGCTGCGCGTCCGCGTCAGCGTGCGGGCTAATTAGCCCCGGTCTAAACAACTAGACCGCTAACCTGCAGTCAGTATGCAGCGGTTCGAGCCCCCCCTCCTCTGGCCCCGGATGAAATTCGAGATAAGATGCCCAAATACAAAGGACAACAAGATAAAATACGAGTGCAATGTTAAAAAATAAGAGCAAGTTAAAATGAAGCCTGTGGGTTTAGAAATGTCTCACCTGGCGAGCTCTCAACACGGCTTCGCCAGGGGACCAGCGCTGCACATCCACGTCAGCGTGCGGGCTAAATAGCCCCGGTTTAAACAACTAGACCGCTAACCTGCAGTCAGTATGCAGCGGTTCGAGCCCCCCCTCCTCTGGCCCCAATTAAAATTCGAGATCAGAGGCCCAAATACAAAGAACAACAAGATAAAATATGAGTGCAATGTTAAAAAATAAGAGCAAGTTAAAATAAAGCCTGTGGATTTAGAAATGTCTCACCTGGCGAGCTCTCAACACGGCTTCGCCAGGGGACCAGCGCTGCGCGTCCGCGTCAGCGTGCGGGCTAAATAGCCCCGGTTTAAACAACTAGACCACTAACCTGCAGTCAGTATGCAGCGGTTTGAGCCCCCCCTCCTCTGGCCCCGATTAAAATTCGAGATAAGATGCCCAAATACAAAGAACAACAAGATAAAATACGAGTGAAATGTTAAAAAATAAGAGCAAGTTAAAATGAAGCCTGTGGCCAATACATCAATTCTGATTCATGCGGCAGAAGATGCATTGGTTTCACTGGAGCAAGCACCTGGATTTACTTCCAATGGACCAGGCACAGTAGCCGGAGTCTCAAAACAGAAGGCAAGGCAGCATGCCTTTGGAGATCAATCTGAGTTCAAGCCATAGTCCAATTCTACCTCAGCAGGGGAAGAGAGTAACAGGGCAGCACAGCCAAAAATCAACTCTTTCAGGCAGCAGCCTAGCAGAGTGGCAGTCCTTCTATAAGCAAAGCAGTCCTTTTTCTTGGAAGAGTTAATTACAGGTGCAGAAGTGTCTGATGTGGTGGGATCAGAGACCCATTACTTTTACTCAGTTGTGCCTTTGAAGTGGAGGTGACTTGATTAACGTTGGCCCGACATCACCGCAGTCTCGGGACCGATCAACCTCTGGTCAGCAGGCCTGACACTGCCATTATAATGCAACAGCATATGGTGCAGTCACATACTTCAATTTTTCTATGAAAGCTTGTGCTGCAGCTGTAAACCGTCCATAGCACAAGCTTCCATTGAGAAATGTTTTTTTTTGTTAATCCCTGCACTGTGTGGCAGGCACCTTATGGTGCCTCCCAAGTGGTGCAGAGATTAACTGGGGGCACCATAGGTGCCCCCAATGCCTCCAATTGGAGGCAGCTGTGGCAAGGAGACCCTGCTAGGGGCCCCCAAAGCTACTTTCCGACATGATTTTCATGTTGGAAAGCCCAGCATGAAAAGCCTGTCGGAAACCGACATCATAATCCCTACGGTTTAAATGCCGTACAAAGGGGATAATGAGTGGCATCCGACTGGCTGATGGGCTCCTCCAGCCCATGGTAAACCAGTCGGTCCACTGGCTGGGTCCAAATTGACAGACTTCATCATGATAAGGCTGTAGGATTTGAAACCAACGATGTCAGCCTGAAAGCTTCGACCTGCGGTTGGAGGCTTTCAGATTTATATCGTAATCAGGCCCTAAGTCGTCATGGCAGTGTAAAATACACACACAGGCTCTACTTTGCAGGCATGTAACACATTTAAAGGCCTACTTTTGTGGGTGGCACAATCAGATCTTCAGCCTCACTAGTAGTTCTTAATTTACAGGCCCTGGGTACAGGTAGTATACTCTACTAGGGATTTATGGATAAATAAAATATACAATTTGTGGATAAGTCAATGAAACCATGTTTAGGGAAGAAACCATGAACTTTAGCATTGGTTAGCAGTAAAAACGTTCTCAGAGTCCCAAGGTTAACAAAACAAATACGGCAAAAATTAGAGAAAAGCAGGCATAACTTTTAGGGAAGACCACCCTAAGATCGTCAGGTCTAACACGTCTCCCACAGCTGAAAGTGGGGAGAGCTACACAACCTCTAGGAAGAACCAGGGAAGACCATCAGTATTGGAGTGGTCTATCCCAAGTCTGTGTTCTACCCTAAAGTCCATTCCCTGTAAGGAGATGAACCACCTCAACAATTTCCGGTCCTCACCCCTCATTTGCATTTGCCACCTGAGGGGCCTATGCTCTGTCTAAATCAGAAAGTGAGTCCCAAACAGGTATGGTCTCAACTTCTTCAATGCCCAAACCACAGCAAAGGCTTTTCTTTCAATAGCACTCCACCTCTGTACCCTGGTAAGTAACCACCTAGAGCTGAAGGCTATAAGTTGGTCTAGGCCCTCTTCATTATGTTGTGAAACTATGGCCCTATGCCATGCTCTGAGGCATTGGTCTGAACATTGAATTCCCTGGAAAAGTTAGAGGCCTTGAGCACATGGGCTGTCCACATGGCCTGCTTTAGGGATCCAAATGTTTTTGGCATTCCTCTGCCCAAATCACATTCCTGGGCTGCTTCTTCGAATGGTGTCCTAACCCTTGATAATCCTCCTGTTATACCCTTTGAGGCCTAAGAAGACTTTTACTTCAGTTTGGGTTTTTGGGGGGCTCTCAGGCCCTGATAGTCTCTACATTGTCCTGAAGGGCCTGCTCCTTACTCCGGCCCACCAGGTTTCCTAAGTACACCATAGACCCCTGCCATATCTGGCAATTACTGGCCTTTATAATCAGGCCTGCCTGTTGCAGGGTCTGAAGCACTTCCTGCGGGTTAAAAAGGTGGTCCTTGCATCTGCTACTGAAGACAGCAATGTCATCAAGTAAGCAGCACTGAAGGCCTCCATGCCAGCCAAGACATGGTTCACCAATCTCTGGAAGGTGTCAGGTACAGTATTTAATCCAAAGGGCATCGCTCATAATTGGCAGTGGCCTTCAGGAGTGGGGCAATCTGCCAGTACCCTGAAGTAAGGTCAAAGGTACTCAGGAACTGGGCAGCACCTAACAAAGCAATTAGCTTGGCAGTCCTGGGAATGGCATGAGCATCAGTCTTAGTGGCTGAATTGAGCCCCCTGTAAATCACATAGAACCTGAGTTCTGGTGCTGTGCGCAGTGGGGCAACGTTTTGGTACTAACACTACAGGGCTGGACCTTAATCCACCAACTCCAACATCTTAGAAACCTCATCTTTGATGCTGGCCCTCACCTTGTCAAACAAACTATAAGCTATATTCTTGCAAGGGAAGCTGTCTCCTGTATCTACATCATGGGTATACAGGTGGGTAGTCGGAAGGATGAGGCAAAACAGAGAGAAGTACTGCTCCAAAAACTGATGGCAGCCCCTCTGCTGTTCAGAAGTTAGAGTAGGGGAAAGGCTCATACCATTCACTGACCCATCCTTCTCCTTAGAGGCTAAGAGGTCAGGGAGAGATTCACTCTCCTCTTCTTCTCCTCCATCTGGCACCAACAGCATGGTGGGCTCAGACGTCTTAAACTGTGGTTTGAGACAGTTGATATGAAGGACCCTGTGTGAGTGCCTGGAAGTCTTGAGGCCTACAAGGTAGGTGACATAACCCTCCCCCTCAACTATCTCATAGGGACCAGTCCATCAGTCATGGAGGCCCTGGGCTTCACTGGTTCCATCACCAACACTTTCTGCCCAGGTTGTAAATTCACAGGGGTAGCCGTTTGGTCATCCCACTGCTTCATTACTTCCTGGCTGGCCTCTAAGTTGTCAGAAGATTGCTTTTATAACAGGCTTCTGATTTCCAGTATGTAGCTAAATACATCCTGGGGAGTTTCCCTGGGAGCTTGCTCCCCTACCATTCCTTTACCAAACTGAAAGGTCCCCTTGGAGGGTGTCAATACAGAAGTTCAAAAGAGATTAAGCAACCTCCTTCTATTGAATCTCTCTGTAAGAAAAGGCATGGCAAGAGGATGTACCACTAATACTCCAAGGCCCCAGACAGACATTTGATCATGCCTTTCAGGGTCATGTTGAATCTTTGAACAAGTCCATTGGTTTGTGGATGGTAGGGGGTGGATAACTTATAAGTCTCTTCAAACTCCTTCCACCTTGACTGCATATAAGCAGACATCAAGTTAGTGCCCCTGTCAGACACCACTTCCTTGGGTAAACCAACTCTAGTAAAAACCCCCATTAGGGCCTTAGCAGCTGCAATCCTCAGAGGTAGGACCTCTGGGTATCTTGTGGCATGGTCAACCAGAAAAGGGATAAACCTGTTGCAAGAGGCTGTCCCTACCATGTTGACGCCCACCCTCTCAAAAGGGGTGCCACTTATAGGCAAGGGATTAAGGGGGGCACTCAGCCTCTGCCCTGTCTTCCCACTGTCCTACAGAACGCATCTGAGGAAATCTTAATCTGGGGCCAGTAGAAAAGGGGGACAAGTCTGGCAAAGGTCTTGCCTTGCCCCAGATGTCCTGCCAGGAGTATATTAAGAGCTAGCTCCAGTAGAAAGACCCTGTAGAATTGATGAACAGCCAGTTCCATTGTTGTCCCATGCACATGTACCTTAGGCTCACCAATAATAATAATACAATCTTTATTGCTTGATTAATAAAAATCATTGCAATCAAATCATCTTCACGTCTCATATTATTAAAAAACTGTACTGATTAATAAACAATCATTGCAATCAAAACATCTTCCCATCACATAATATAAAGAAAACTGTACCACATATACTATTTAAAAATGTACCAATGTAATCAAATCAAATCACCGTACATCAATAATTACAACAACATAATATTGCACATTTTACATTTTAAAGTGACAGCGTGCACAACATACTAATTCCCTGTAACTAACGAATCGATTTGCCAGAAAGTGACATAATTAAAGCCTGACGAGCTGATCTAACCCCGCTCTTCAAAAAATGTGATTTAGGAACTGTGCGTCGAAGGTTAATCACCTTGGGGCACACGCACACTATATGTTGTAATGTTTCTTGTGGCCATACACATGATTGCGTGCCCTCTTTTGATGGATTTATTCCTATAAGTAACCTTAAGAACATATTTTTAAACTTTGCTGAGAAAAAAACAGTCACATACGGCTGAATGCGTGGGGATTGGTATGAATTAATCACATACCATGCATAATGGTTCTCTACTAATGCATTTTTATCCAGCTTGTGCGATTCAGCTTTGATACGTTTTTGTAAGATTAATTTATAACTGGGCATTTTCACATCTTGCAGTGCAATGTGCAGACCAATATCTGTTAGGGAGGTTAAAATATAAGATCTCCATTTAGCAGCATAGGCAGACTTATCTATTTCTAACCAGCAAATGTTCCCTAAGGATGCAGAGGTGGTTGAAGACAAAGCGACCATACATTTCAGAAAAGCTCCTTTTGATACCAGGCACTGTCTCTGGAGACCAAACTCTAATCTTATTTTCGCTTGGCACACTGAATTAGCAATCCCAAAAGTTGCTTTGAAGACCTTGACTACCAGTTGGTCCAGGACCTTTGCATCTTTCCCTCTAGTAATGGGTGAGCCATATATACAAGGGTCGGTTGTAATTTAGCTTCAATTACTTTAAGATTAAAGTCATGTGATTGACAATTCAGTGACTTTTTTAAACATTTAAAAGCATGAATCAAGGTTACAGTTTTGGCCCTTAGGTCCTTAACATGGAATTTGAAGGATACTCGATTATCGAACATCACCCCTAAGTATCTATACGTCTTTACAACTTCAATTGGACCTGCACTGGTCTTCCATGAATTGACCTTCTGTTTAACTTAACCAATTTTCATCACTTTGTTTGTTTTTTAATTCAAGTTCAAGGCCATTCTGTTGTGTATAATCATCAAATGTCGGTAATAAGTCTTTGTAGCCAATAGGAGTATGACTCACGAGGATAGTATCATCAGCATATTGGAGGTGGCTGATTTGTACCCCCCCATCCTAGGAACAATATACAGGGGGTTTCACTTACAGTACATGTATTGATTCCCAGAGGCATCACCTAGGCCTGGGATTCGGCCTGTTGCTACATGCCTTCTAGGGCTTGGCACTTTTTCTGTGCCTTGCATATCTCCTTCTTGTTGGGTCCCCCTCCACTTGCCATCCAGCAGGTTAAGGCAGGTCTCTAAAAAAGGCAATGTCCTCCTCAGTTGGCTCTGGGCAGTCTCCTCTCACACCCTATCCAACTCAGCTGGGAGACATTCAGGGGCTGGCTTCCTACACTCTTGCCCTTCTCTCTTTTGGCAGCTGGCTGGGCCATTCTTCCAGCCTCATTGCCTCCTTGACTCCATTCCTGGGCAGTCATGGACCTGGTGGTAGAACATACCCACTCAGGCAAACCTTAGATTACCATGTGTGCCTTAAGCTCCACTTCCTTCCAGGCAGTGTGCTCAAGGTTAATCCCTAACAAACAGTCCACACGCATGGCAGGGCTCACTGTAAATTTAAGAAGACCTTAGACCCCCCACTCAAATGAAACAAGGGCCACAGGCTGGTGACTCTCTCTGTTGTCAGCCTCCACAACCTGGTGGAATGCATTGGGTATAACTTTCTCTAAGGCCACTAGTTGACTCCTTATCATAGTCATGCTGGATTAGTTGTCCCTCAAAGCCTGAACACCTTGCTCATTGATGGTAACTCATTGCCTATACTTGGTAGTATTTGACGGCACATGTATTTTAGGAACCACTTCAGCGTCACCTAGGGACAATAGGGTAACCTCACTGAACTCCCTCCCAATAACTGGGAAAACCCCCTTATTAAGCATTATGCTTGCTTTTTCTGGTGGCTTATCTCCAATGGGAGGTTGTGCTCTTTCAGGGTACTTGGGGATCCCTTGTGTAGTACCCATGCTCAAAACACTCACAGAATTTGGTATTCTTTTACTGACATTTGTCATGTAATCTGTACTTCTGGTGGCTGGATTGTGAATGAGACCCTTTACCATGTGAGATGTTTTGGGGGCCTTGGGAGAACCTTTTCTTCTTCTCCCCCAGCTTCTTCAGATGGGAACCCTGACAACCCCTTTGGGAGTCCCCCCAGATACCTTCCTGGGCACTCTGATGCTGACAGGATGTCTGTCTCCTCTGAAAGCTTTCTTGGGTAAGGCAGCTTGCGATCCACTAGGTGTTGGTGCAGCTCTGGAAAACATTTACCTAGCATGTACTTCTTCAAAATTAACGAGTACAGCCTAGAATAATCATCAATCTTGCTGCCCCCTACCCAGCTCTTTAGTGCCTTACTTGCATAGTCTTGAAAGTCTGCCCATGTTTGTGAGGACATTTTGTGGCTGCCCCTAAACTTCTGCCTATACCTCTCATGGGTCAGCCCAAATTTAGGAAGCAAAACAGCCTTCATGGGGGTGCACTAGGTCTGATCTTCTACCTCTAGTGAAAGGAGTTTTTCCCTCCTCACCATGGGCCTGTATCTCCACAGACAACTCCTCAGGAATTTTCAGAAAACGTGTGCACCCTTAGATCCACCTCATAGGTGGAGAACCAGGTGTCTATGTCATCCCACACGAAG
The DNA here is from genome assembly GCF_964204655.1 of Triturus cristatus. Taxonomy (NCBI): domain Eukaryota; kingdom Metazoa; phylum Chordata; class Amphibia; order Caudata; family Salamandridae; genus Triturus; species Triturus cristatus. Next base: position 679,340,006 of record NC_140591.1, read on the forward strand.
AAACTGGGTATGATATCATTTAGGATGCAAACTCTCCCTTATGCAACAGATTCTGAAGGTATGTTACCAACACTGCTGCTGGACTCCACTTGCTTGGCTCTTTTGCCCAGCTCGCAAAGGCTCAGCTCATGGGCCATCCTTCTCTCTTCCTCGGCCAGCCTTTCCTTCTCCAGAGCTTGCTTCTTCTATAATTTGGCAAGTTTTGCTTCCACTCAATCTTGGCAAGCTCCAGTTTTAGCTTCCTCTCCTCCCTCGTGCCCTCCAGCTCCTCTGGGTACAGGTTTCTAGAAGACATGCTGCTGCCTGATCTAGGATAGTTCTTCTGGTCCTGGGATGATGTAAAGACGATGATGTCAGGACCCTCAAAAAGGTCCTGCTCCAACTCCCCCTTAGATTCTGATCCATCCTCCTCATCATCTGGGTTCGTCTGGTGGGATTCTGTCCATGTTCTTAAGGCTGTTTGGAGCTCTGCCTTCTTGGCAGTCGCCTTACTGACCAACCTCTTCTCCTGACAGAATCCCTTGAGCTGGGCCACAATGTAGCTCTACAGATTGACCAGCTCGCATTCCATCTTTTCAGATAAGGGCATGGACACAGCACTGCTCAAATTGATCTAGAGTTGAAGTAGCAGTTTATACACTGAGTCACTGTATGGCACTGCACAAACACAACTCCTATCCCACAGCTACCACCAATGTTAGAAATTGGCTTTCTGTTTGGCAGAGGTATGCATCCTGTCAAAGCAGGAACCACAGTCCTAGTCAGGGCAAGTCAGATCCACACCATAAATTAACCTGTGCTCACCCTCTGGTATCTTGGCACAGAACCTAGCCGAAGAAGCAATGTCTAAAGTATTTGTGCAACACTTCAAATTGTAACACAGTGAAAACACCACAAAAACACTCCACACCAGTTTAGAAAAAATAGCGAATGATTTTATAAATAAAACAAGACCAAAAGGACAAAAGTCCAAAAGGTAGAAGTCAAGATATGATTTTTTAAGAATAAAAGTGTCAATGGCACTTAACAGCAATAAGCACCTATTGGGGTTATCTGGTTGCTCTGGACTAGGACAAAGTCAAGAATTCAGGCCAACCACAATGTAGTGCGGTCCAGATAAAGGAACCATGCAAGGGTCGCTGAACAAAGTACCTTGATCCTGGTTGCAACAATGAGATGGGGGGTACAACCGAGTTATGCGTCAGTGTCGATCCCACAGTCGAGACAATGGGTCAATTTTCTCCACACAACAATGGCAATGCACCTGTTCAATAGATGAGCTGAGATACTTTGGTTCGGAAGCTGATGCGCCAGTTTTCTTCATGCAGTTGAAGGGATGCATCAATCGTCTTTCACTGAAGCACCAGTGATTCTGTGATTCCGATGCATTGGTTCTGGAGGCGTTGTGCTGGTTCTGAGTGTGATGGGCCAGTTATGCTCCTGAAAAAGTGGAGATTCATTGGCTTCACTGGAGCAAGCACCTGCATCATCTTCCAGTGGAGCAGGCAAAGGGCAGGAGGTAAGACCTTATTATCCCTGAGTCTGAAAAAGGGAGGCATACCAGAATACCCTTGGAAATCACTCTGGGTTCAAGAAAGAATCCAATTCTTCCTCAGCAGAGGGTAGCAGGCAGCAGAACAGCACAGCCAAAAGGCAGTTCTTCTTCAGCAGCAGTCCAGCAGAGTGGCAGACCTTGTAGCAGCACAGTGTCTTTTTTCCTGGCTGAGTTTCTTTACAGGTCCAGAAGTGTTTGATCTGGTGGAGTCAGAGACTCAGTACTTATACCCAGTTGTGACTCTGAAGTGGAAGTGGCTTCAAAGAGGGGCTTTGAAGTGCACTGAGGTCTTCCCTTTCCAGCCCTGGTACCAGCCTCAATACAGGGGTCTATGCAACCCTTTGTGTGCGAATAGGACACTGCTCAGTCAGGTGTAAGTGTCAGCTCTTCCCACCCATCTTGCCCAGAATGACTCATTAGGATGCAGATGGCCACTCAGTCACACCTAACCTTTTTGTGTGTGGCTATCCAGAGGGAATGTACAAAATCCAGTTGTCATTCACCCCAGACCTGTATTGAAGACAGGCTGCAGGCACACAGAGCTTTGAGAGCAGAGAAATGGCATCTTTCTAAAAGTTGAATTTATAAAATAGTGATGTTAAATCCAAATTTGGCATCAAAGAGAATTTATCATTACCATTCTAATGATATTAAACATGACTGATCTACTCCTTTCAAGTCAGGAATTACTGATTAAAAGTGTAATAAGGAATTCCCAATGCTGATATGGTTCTCCTATCTTAATATGATATCCAATGCTTTTGCAGCTGGGGGAAAGGAGCAGACTCTTGGTTTGGGGCCGACATCATAGCTATATAAAGAAAAGGTGACCTAGGGGAGGTGTCTTACTATAGGCCTATCAACCTCAATGATAATGCTCAGAAAATCTTTTCAAAACAAATTCTGATGAGACTTCTTGACTGGGTTGATATCCAAGGGATTCTATCTCCCCTCCAGGTAGGTTTTGGATCAAGAATTAGTACAACAGATCAGATTTTTAGATTTTTTGTTTTATACTGGAAATATGTTTTACTTCAGACTTTACATGGCATGTATTGACCTCAGAGTGGCATTTGACCTTATACCACGACCTACCCTCTGGCCAGCCCTGATAAATATGGGGGTTCCTAACTTAGTGCATCTAATAAACAGATTACATGTAAATAACTTTGCACAAGTTTGCTGGGGCCCAAATGGCGAACTGACGGATCGTATTCCCATAGAGAGAGGAGTTTGCCAGGGCTGCATTTTAGCCCCTACCCTATTTTCATTGTACATTAATGATGTTGTAGACACCTTAGAACATTGTAGACATGACTCTCCAATTTTGAACAACAAAAAAGTACCTATTTTACTTTTTTCAGACAATTCACTTCTCATATCCAAATCTCCACTGGGCCTCCAAATTTTAATTGACACATTTTTAAAAATTTGTAATTCAAGAGGCCTAGAACTAAATATAAACAAAACTAAGTTTTTGGTCTTTGGAATGAGGAAAAAGGGAAGTCGCAGTATCCATGCAGGGTGTAAAGCCCTTGGTAGAGTACATAGTTTTGACTATTTGGGGGTCAGACTTAAGGATAATCAAAGGTAGACAAACCAATTTGAGAAATCCAATTTAATTATTGAACATAGATCCAATGCTATTTAAAGGTTTTATTATCAAACCAAGTTACATGCTATTTCCCCAGCTGTGGAAGTTTACCGAGCAACAGCCCAGGGAGCTGCTCTTTATGGGGCGGAGATATGGTGTCACGGTAATTTACACTTGTTAACTATTGCCGAGAACAGTTTTTTAGAAGGTTATTAGGTTTACCATCCAGTTCTCCACTAATCCCCATTTACCTTGATGTTGGGATAAAAAGAGTTACTAACCTGGCTATTTTAAAAACTTTAGTATATTGGATCGGACTTTGGTCTACACCTGAACTTGCATTTTTTAAAGACTCACTGGTAGAGGTACTGAATCTTCAAGGAGCCAGGGAAATCCTGTGGGTTAAATATGTCTCTGGGTGGTTTTCTAAACTCGGAATGCAGAACCTGTGGGATGAGCCCAACACTATTTTAAAATCTGATAATAAATTGTTAAAAATTCGGTATTGGGCATATATAAATGACCACTATGCTATGAATACCCACAATGACTCTGTAACCATTGTGTTCCTGGCCCATAAGCATACTCCTTTATTTGAAGAATTCCTAGATTTAATTTTTCCATTCTCAACTAGGAACCTGTACATAAGATTTCGTTATGGAATTCTACCATTGAGGACCTTTACAACTAAATGGTCCGCAAATCAAGAAACTAAAATCTGCCCCATTTGTGATCTGGCTATTGAAGACGAGAAGCATGTATTGCTTTTTTGTAAGGAGTATTCTCATATATGCAGCAAATATCTAATTAATATTTGTCGTAGCATGGCCACAGGCAGTCACTTAGAAGCCTTTACGATCCTAAAACGTGATACATCACAAAAAATAGTATTTGCTGTAAGTACATTTCTAGAAGCAAAGTATTACAATAGATCAAAAAGTTCTAAAGGCTTTTGAATGTTGTGCCTCACTGGTTGACATTGTTTATTATGTACTGTAGTTTAATTAAATATTACATTATGCACTATGCACGGACACTTTCTTGCACTTTTTGCACATCCCTCACACTATAGGTGAGGAAAGAATCTGCATATGTATAAGAGGCACAATTTCTGGTCTTTTTATAAATAGTCAAAAAAGTGGATCCTGAGGCCCCAGTTATTTGATATCTGAAGTAATACATATTGGCACAATCAGTGCTGCAGGCCCTCTAGTAGCATTTAATTTACAGGCCCTGGACACAGGTTGTGTGCTCTACTAAGGACGTACCATTACATTACATTTATCAATTTGTGGATAAGTGAATGAAACCATGTTTAGGAGAGAAGCACGGGCATTTAGCACTGATTAGCAGTGGTAAAGCGCTCGAAGTCCTAAGGCCAAAAGCAAGAATGCTGCAAAAAGTGGAGGAAAGCAGGCAACATGTTTGGGGAAGACCACCTGGAGGCTGTCAGATTTGATGTGACATGCATCCAGGTGGCTATCTTAGTGTTTGCCCACCTGTTTTCCCCTGCTTTCCTGTGCCCTGGCTGGCAACATGCAACTGCTGCTGTCAAGACAGGAACCTGACCCCATGGCAGGAGGTTTGAACACTCCCAGGAGTCAGAAACAAAGGCCTGCCTGGGAAGGCTTCGACACTCTCCCCATGCTCAGAAGAATCATGAAATGGCTCCCCATCAGCACAAGAAAAATGGTCAAGCAAGCCTTAATAACCAACTGGCTGGACTATGGTAACACACTGTACAGAGGAACCATCACTGAATTTATTAGAAGGGTCTAGACAATATGGAACTCAGCAGCCAGACTAATCCTCAACCTGCCCAAATGGATCCACATCACTCAACACCTGAGGAACCTCCACTAGCTCCCTGTCCAGAAAAGATACCAATTCCATTTACTGACACGCCTACAAACCCTCCATGACCAAGGACCAGCATACATGAACCACCACCTGAACTCCCACCAATCATCATGAAACCTCCAATCCGCCTCCCTCGTGAAGACTCTGCACGGATGTATGACGTTACAACACGTGTGTTTACAACGCGTGCAGTTACATCGCGGTTTTTACAACGAACGCGATGTAACCACGCGATGCCATTACAACGCAAGTCTTTACATCGACTTGCGCTAGATGGCGTGCTAACATTAGAAAAGCGTAATTTACTATTCCAACTCCAGTCCACTTAACAGTAGGGAAGGTGTTGGGATAGTAAACTACACTATTTGTAATGTTAGCACGCCATCTAGCGCAAGTCGATGTAAAGACTTGCGTTGTAATGGTATCGCATGGTTACATCGCGTTCGTTGTAAAATCCGCGATGTAACTGCACGCGTTGTCAAAGTTTCGTTGCGAAGGTTGTTTACCACTCTGCACATCTGCCATCGCTACAGCAGGAGGCGGCTCCTTCTCCCACCTCGCTGTCAAATCTTGAAATGCCCTCCCCCTCAGAACTTCATCCTCACTGATGGACTTCAGGAAGATAATTAAGACCTGGCATTTTGACTAAGCACAGTAACTAAGCACCTGAATACTCTCACGGGCACTAAGGTACACTTTACAAGTATTGATTGATTGATTGATTGATTGATTGAAGGAGGTGGCACCTCCCTTCCTGACAGGATGGCTAGGGAATTGGCACATCAAGGCAGTGAGTTTGAAAGCTTACACTGCCTTTGATATGCATCCAGGTTGCCTCCCAAAGGAGGAAACAACCAACCCAGTGCCCCCAGGCACATTTGCTCCCGGACAGGTGGAAACTTTTGAAAGTCAGGAGGTGTACACCCCAAAAGGCTAGCCTTACCCCTAGGGCGGGCTACCTTGTCTGAACAGCCAAGGAAGGTTTATGCCATTTTTGAAAATTGCAGAATTGAGGGTTCTGTGTAGAAAAGGTGGTACCAAGCCCTAGACGTGGTCACCTCAGTGGCAGATTAGCCACTGGCACTAGTAGCCCATTGGCTACGTGCACCCACACACCTAACGATTTGCAACCAAGGACATAGAAGAGACATGAGTCTGTGACTTTAGAACCTGAACAAAGCAAAGGTGTGATACCCTGCACCTGTGGCAACGACCCTGCAACTACATAACTGCGACTCGCACCGGACCAGAGCCAGGTTCCCCAGGAAAGAGGAACCCCTCTGAAATCCAAAGGCAACTTGAGAACTCCTCTGGACTAGAGGTGCTAGTCCTCTGCAGCCCTCAGGTGAGGCATGTCCCAGAACCAAAGAATCACTGGCCTGTGGGCTCACCTGGGATCACGAGAAAGTAAACGCTTAAGTGCATTGACAAAACGTAGCCCTGACCTTCAGCAAGTTCCTGGCAGCTACTGTTTTCCCCAAGACTCCAGGATGTTGAAGAAGCTCAATGCTGAGCTTGCCACTGCCAAGGCTTGTAGGTGGCCAGTCAAGCTACTACTACCCTAGTTCGATACTGTACCTCAAGGAAACCCTGCAGCACCTTCAACTCACCACCTCAGTGGCATCGTTTTTTTTTTTTCGTTTTTTTTTTTTTTAGCGATTTATAGAGCGCCTGGTGACCCGGAGGCATCCCCGCGCTATGAAATCAGTGGAGATCTGACGGGAGGGGGAGGGATACTATTTAGGAAAAAAGGAAAGTTTTCAATCTTTTACGAAAGAGGAGGTGACAGGATTCCAGACGCAGGCTGCGAGGAAGTGAGTTCCATCCTGAGGACGCTTTGACCGCAAAGCGTCGCCCACCGGTGCGTACCTTCCTGAATCTAGGGACAGTGGCCAGGCGTTCGTTGTCCGAGCGCAGGAGTCTGGGAGCTTTGTAGGGGGTGACCATGTCTTTCAGGGCAGCTGGGCCTACACCGTTGATGAGTTTGTGGGCAGTGCACAGAGCCTTGAATTCTACCCTCTGGCGCACAGGAAGCCAATGTAGGGCCTTGAGGGCAGGCCTGGCCGAAGCTCTGGGGGGGAGACTCATAATGAGCCACGCCGCCGTATTTTGAGTGCGTTGGAGTTTCGCCAAGGTGGATTCGGGGTTACCGAGGTAGACGGCGTTGCTGTAGTCTAGCCGGGCAAGAATGAGACCCTGAACCAGTAGTTTTCTGGATAGGGGAGGAAGAAGTGGGAGGATCTTGCGGATGGATCGCATGAGTCCAAAACAAATTCCTGCTGTTTTGGCTGCCTGGGTCTTCATGGTCAGCTCAGGTTCCAGCCAGACTCCCAGTGTCTTAATTTCCTTTTTCGGGGTTGGCACCTCACCGAAAACGTCTGGCCAGACCGACGGGGGAATGGTTGTCCATTTCTTGCCCATGAGCATGATTTCAGTTTTCGCTCCGTTGAGCTTCAGAGAGGACTCGCTCATCCAGCTGTGAACGTCCTGGAGGCAGTTCAATAGGTTGTCTGGGTGGTTGTCAAGGTGAGATAATGAGACGACCAGTTGCGTGTCGTCCGCATAGCTCACTATTTTTATCCCGTAAGGGGTAACGACATCCTCAAGGGGGGCCATGTAAACATTAAACAAGGTGGGACTAAGCGAAGACCCCTGGGGGACTCCGCTTGAGAGTGGTAGAGGGGCAGAGTGTGAGTTGCCGTCCCAAACCTGGAATGAGCGGCCTGATAGAAAAGAGTCTATCCAAGCGAGCGCAGTGCCCGCGATTCCTGCCCTGGCCAGACGATGGAGAAGGACACGGTGGTCCACCGTATCAAAGGCTGCACTGAGGTCCAGGAGGATCACTGCCACTGATCCTCCTGAATCCAGAATGCACCTTGCCTCCTCGATGACAGCGAGGAGTGCGGTGTCCGTGCCATGGCCGGGGCGGAATCCAGTTTGAGACTGACGCAGGAGTTTGTTGGCCTCGAGGTACTGGGAAAGTTGCACATTAACCAATTTCTCAGCCATCTTGCTGATGCATGGGAGAAGCGAGATTGGTCTGTAGTTGGCCATGTCATCAGGGTCCAGTTGAGGTTTTTTGAGAAGAGCCTTGACAACAGCGCTCTTCCAGTTCGGAGGAACAGAGCCTTGCGAAAGAGAGATGCTGATTAGTTCCATGATAGTGGGAGCTATGCTAGGGGACACTTTTTTTAAGGATCTTACAGGGGCAGGGTCAAGGGGAGAGCCGCTTTTCATCTTGGCCAGTGTAGAGACTACTTCGTTCAAAGATACTGCTCTAAATGTGGACAGCTGAGGGTGTAGGCTGTTACCCATAGGGTTAGTGGCCGCCTCTTTGTCCGTGTGGTTGGATGGACTGGTAGGTGGGAGGGAGGCTAGTATCCGGGCAATTTTGGAATCGAAGTAGGTAGCCAGTTCCTTACTACTGTCCGGAGGAGGTGGGTGCGATGAGGGTGGCACTGGTATTTTAAGTAGTTCTTTGGCTATGAGGTAAGATTCCCTCGCCGAGTTGGAGGAGTTTTTTATTCTGGCGTCATAGTAGGCGGCTTTGGCAAGCTTCAAGGTGGATTTATAGATTCTTACCGAACTGCGGTAGGCGTCCTTACTGGCATGGAGCCAGTCCTTTCTCCACAATCTCTCTGCTTTTTTGCACTCTTTGCGGAGAGATCTGAGTTCAGGGGTGTACCAAGGGGCAGAGCCCATTTTCCCGTTTTTTTCCTCACGAGTTTTTATGGGGATGATGGAGTCGAGGGAGGTGGAAATCCACTCCCTGAACTGTTTATCCGCAGTGGTCGGGTCATCCGGGAGCCTAGGGGTTGTTGAGTTTAGGGCTCTGGACCAGTCCTCCGCCGAGAGTCTGGCCCATGCCATATCCCTGGTATAGGTGGCTGGTTTGTGGGGTTTCCTGAATGCCCCTGGTAAGTGGACAGTGACCAAAAAATGGTCCGTCCACGGGAGTGGGAGAGAGTCTTTAATTTGTAGGGGATGGATGTTAGTGAACACTGGGTCTAACAGATGTCCCTTATTGTGTGTGGCTCCGGAGTTGGCAAGATGGAGGCCGTATGCCGCCAGGTCATTGATCAAGTCGGATGACCATGTGTCTAGAGGGTCGTCGAAGTGTATGTTTAGGTCTCCTAAAATCGAGAAATTGGAAGTAAGATGGGACAAGGATGATACGGATTCCAGGAGAGCGACCGCAAAGGGGCCAAAATGGCCGGGGGGCGATATACCAGTAGGCCAGACAGGGTACTGGTCGGGACTAACTGGATGGTAAAGAGGCAGCTTTCGGAGTCCAGGATTTGGGCATCGCTAGCTCTGCAAGAGAGGTGATCCCGGTAGATAATGGCTAGTCCGCCTCCTCTGCCGGAGGGGCATGGTTGGGACTGGATAAGGAAGCCCGGGGGAAGAGCCATGACTACATCCGAATCCGAATGGTCGGTAATCCACGTTTCTGTAAGGAACAGTATATCCAGGTCGTGGTCTGCTATGAGGTGATTAATGAGCAGGGCATTCATGGGTAGCGACCTGCAGTTTAATGTGGATATTTTAAGGCCCGGGGGTGGGACTGGAGGTTTGGGGAGTTGTAACTGGACTGGGTTGCAGATAATGCAGCTGGTAAAGGGTCCGTTTAGATCGTGTACATAGTTGCAAGTGCTGTCGTTAGTGGGTCTGAGACTAAGAAGGTCTCGACGGGAATAGCTTACCCTTGTGGGAGCTGGATCCGGCAAACGTTCTGGCCCTAAGCCCGGTCGTGCGTGGACGGGCGCAGATAGGCTTGCCTTAGGCGCGCCTTTGGCGCGCAAACGGCGCTCCCGCTGCGCTCGTCCGCTGCGCTTGCGCGGCAGGCACATTTGTAGGGGGTGTAGGGGGCGTGGCCTCCCGTGTGGGCGTGTCTCCGCCTTGAACTGCGAAGGAGGGAATCCCTGGTGCAGCGTTAAGATCCGCTGTGTCAGGGGGTCTGCGGGGGACTGCTCGGCGCGGTGCACAGTGCCCGTGAAGTGAGGAATAAGGTTTTTTAAAAGAATCAAACACAATTTTTAAAAGAGTAAATCCTCCGGCTTTCCGCCTCAGAGGTCAGCACAATCTACTGTTGCGCTTTTTGATCGGCGCTTAAGTAGGCTAGCGGGTGGGCGTGGCCTCAGGTGGGCGTGGCCTCCCGTGTGGGCGTGTCTCCGCCTTGAACTGCGAAGGAGGGAATCGCTGGTGCAGCGTTAAGATCCGCTGTGTCAGGGGGTCTGCGGGGGACTGCTCGGCGCGGTGCACAGTGCCCGTGAAGTGAGTAATAAGGTTTTTTAAAAGAATCAAACACAATTTTTAAAAGAGTAAATCCTCCGGCTTTCCGCCTCAGAGGTCAGCACAATCGTTGTAAATACAGCAGCTATTAAAAATGGAAACTCAAAACCCATAATAGCAGTTATATGAGACCACACTTGAAACTAAAATTGACTGAGCTTAGGACATACAAAACATATACAATTATTTGCCAACAGATGTCTTGTTGAAACAACTGAAGTTTAAATAAACGTACCGGGGTGTAATAAAGCCTGTTGTAAAAGTAATACAAAGTTTAGAGTAGCAGGACGTGCAGTATTGTGAATCTTGGGCAAAATAGTTTCTGATTCAGATTCCCAGGTAAGTTACATTTTAGATTTGGGTTTGTTAGGTGGAAGGTTTATCATTGTTTTATAAATGAGAGCAGCCTTACAGTGAGTGGACATGTATCCAGTGGAAATCTGTGGACCATGAATCTGTGTATGTGGAGGATAAACGTGTGTTTGTGAGCAAAGGTTGTAGATTCTGATATTGTTTTGTACGCTTGGGTGATAAGTGAAAGGGTGAGGGGAGGTTTTTAAAAAAAAGAACTGCATTAGTAGGAAGACACAATTGAGAGATTGTTAACACACCCTTATTGGCCCAATCACAACAAAACAGTCAATTAACATTCTTTGAAAGCCATTTATTATACCAAATGGGATTTTGAACAAACTGCTCTTAAGAGTATGGGTAGGTAGCTAGATATGGCATGAACAAAGAGTATGAGTGAGAAATAAGTGAAGGCATCTAATACTTAGGAGGATGTGACATATAAATAATATGCTTGTGAGAAAAAAGTTCCAGTAAATACCATGGGGCTTATTTACAAGCCCCTTGCGCCACTTTTGCATCATTTTTAACATGGGACAAGTGACGTATGGGTGGCGCAAGGGGCTTGTAAATAAGCCCCTATATTTGGATGGAGTATCCGAATAATCATGAAAATAACCTTGACATTCCTTAATGCCAAATGCTTTGTTATAAAGGGGGAAATCCGGGAAATTAACCCCACCTTAACCTCAAGCGTTGTAAAGATATACAAGAGTGTTTATCATTCCAGAGGAAGTTTGAGAGAAGTTTATCAATAGCTACAGAAGTTTCCCTAGGAATTTTAATAGGTAACATCATAAGGTAAAAATTAATAATTTGGAGTAACATAATAATTTTAATTGCATCAAGACAACCCCACCATGACAAAAACAATGGAGACCAGCCTTAGGTCAATTTAGAAATGTTAGACAGATACACTTCCACATTGGATTTTAAGGTGTCTCTGAGATTATGACTGTACCAGGCCCCTAGGCATTTCATTTTTCCAGTGATCCAAGATAAGTCCATCCTAGCAAAGGAGGCTTTGAAAAAGAAATTGTTCAATGGCATCACTTCATACTTATTCACATTATGCTTATAACCAGATACCTTTGAATAAGCTTTTAACTATTTAATAAAGAATGGAAGAGATGATTCCGGCTTGGAAATAAAAAGAAGAATGTCATCTGCATATGCTGTAAATTTAATATGCACATCTTTTAGATGAAATTCAGAAATATCATTAGAGTGCTTTAATCGATACGAAAAGAGTTCAAGAGTTCAAGAGCAAGAATAAATACCAGGGATGATAAAGGGCGACCTTGCTTTGTACCTCAGTACAGAGGAAAATATGAGGATTGGACTTCATTAACTATAACAGATGAACTGGGTGAAGAGTAGAGGAAGGAAATGTGTTGTAGAAATTGAGGGCCAAGACTATGGCAATAAAGAGCACGCAAGAGGAAACACCAATTAACAACAGCTATCCATCTAAAGCTACTGCTTAAGCTTTGGGGCTTTACTTAGGATATTAATATATATGCATTAATTATCAACTATGTTTCTATTTTTAACAAACGCTGATGGTTCAATCCCTACAAGATCAGGAATATGATCAGTAAGTCATAGGGCTAATGTTTTAGAGAATATCTTACAATCGGTATTTAGCAAGGGAATAGGATAATAATGTTGGCATTGGGATATATCATGGTATTTTTTGGAATGAGACAGATCATAGATTCTGCAAAGGAACCAGAGAAATTGTTCAATGAGAGGAAGTGCTGAAGTATTTACACAGTTTAGGGAACAATAATTTGGAGGAGTGTTGAAAGAATTCTACAGAGAAGGGTGTTTACACGTGGAAAGCCATTTGACAGCAGCAAATCATTCTTCAATGTGTAGTGATTGTTCAAGAACCAACACATCAGTGTAAGTAGATTAATGCATCGTGGAGTGAGAAAAAAAGTATGCAATGGACTCTTCGGAGAGTGCGTGTTCTGGAGATATAAGGCTTGATAATAATCAGCAAATCAATGTCATTATAATGAAGTAGGTTATCACTTGAGGGATTGGTAATTGTTTTAATTTTTCCTTTCCACCTTTCAGATAGTTGGCCAATAGAAAACCAATTTTATTTTGCTCCCATAATCCCTAGGGGTTGATACTGATGCGGTTCGGAAATCATTCCGACTGAATCGGGTTAGGAATAGTTTCTGACTGACTCAGATCGGAAGTGTCCGACCGACCGATTACGATGCATCCGGATGCTTTAAGATACGATTCAGTCCGACTCCAATTGACTTCAATGGGAGCCTATGCTCTGACTGAATGCAGAGGCTCCCATTGAAGAAAGGTGTAGCTGGGGAAATCGGGCAACCTGTGGTGGGCACCCCCTGGTGCCTGCCACACTGTGCATGGCTGGAAAGGGGGGACCCATGGGTATCCCCACGAGGCCAATTGGGAAGGCTCCGGGTGCAGGGGGGCCCGCTAAGTGCCCCAAAGTCTGATTCCGACTGCAGATTTGAGTTGGACGGAGCGAATCAGAAAGGCTGTCCGGATCCAGCATCACAAACGGTCGTTCAGAAATGCAGCCCTAGAGTTGTACGAGTGTGCTCCATACAGCTTGGTCATTCCGAATTCTGTCGGATTCGGATTCGGATTAGGATATTCCTAACACCTAACTCGCATCATAATTGTTTGGTCGGAAACTTTCCGATTCGGTCAGAGATAGACATGTTCCCAATTCGATTCAGACAGACAAATGCCGTTAGGAGGCCTTCCAAACTGCATCAGATTAATTTAAAAAAAAGTAACACATGCTTTATCTATAGTGGATTTATTAAATGAAATATTAGCAGCTACTAAAGCATCAAAATCAATCTTATTATTATTTATTTTTTTTCCCTCCTCATTTATTGATGATAGATGTATATCAGATTTGCAAACTATGCATCTTTAAAATAATTAAGAATTACGATTGGCAGCAATATTGATCTATTACTTGCATGCATGTTTTTTTTTTCGACAATATACATAATGTACAACTATTTTGTAATGTTAAACTTCTATATTCCATCAATTAAACTCTGCTAAGTGTCATATATGCACTCCCGCCCTCCGGTGTGCTGCGGCTCCTACTTCAACTGTTTCTTTTTTATATATATATATATATATCTTTATCACGCATTTTCTTTCAATACATAATACCCTTACCCCCATCCCCACACCCTCAGAAAGAAGAAAGTAGGAAGAACGATATAATTCATATCCATAAATATGACCATAAATATACAAAATAGTATAAAAGCTCACAAATGTCATCAAGTAATTCTAAGAGTGAAGATGTGCATTGTGCTACAAAACGGGATTACTGAGCTTCCCTATGCTGTATGACAAATTTACATTGTATATTAGTTTGCCCATCTAGATAGAGAAGCCCAAAATAACTGACCTTTTTTCCTTGCTTTCGTAGCATTTACCGCTTTCTCTAGATTGGAAACTGCTAGCAAGCGAGCCAGCCACTGTTGAAACAGTGGGGGTTGTGGGGTTGTGGGTCCAGCCCTGCCAAGGGGATAGCCAACCTATCGCCATTGCGACAGCAAGGCAATATTAGGTTTCTTGCATAGCTTCCTCATCAAGTATCCCTAGTAAAATTTGTTTTGGAGTCAATGACACTTTAATATTTAACTTACAATATAAATGTTTTGAATTTCATTCTTCACAGAATTTAAAGAGGTGCGGGTAGCAAACATGTGGACTATATCGACAAAGGAGTTTGCACAACAAGAATACTTTGTTCCCTGGCCCGTACCCCATTTCACAATTCTAGCAGGTGTATAAACTAACATTAAAAAGTCTTAAAAAACTGCCCCGTAAATTAGCCGACATTAGAACTGTTTGATATTGACTACGTGCTATCGTAAATTCGACTTCTGAAATCCCAATTTTCTCTCGCCATTTAAGATAGACTTTGTCGAGGTTATCCTTCACTTCATTCATTAGTGGTTGATATGTTGCGCCAATACGAACATGATTCTGCACTATTAAAATTTCAATCAGTTTTTTTTTTCAAAACCATTGGGCCTGGTCTCTTTATGCTGTAAATAATCCCTAATTTGCAGATATTTAAAAAACTCCTTATTATTGACACCGAACTCTGCCTTCAGTTTGTCGAACGTAATGAGACCTGTGAGAGAAAAAAAGATACCAAGTCTATCTACTCCTACCAGAACCCAGTTTTGTATATAACCATCACTAAAGATTTCGGTTGCTCTGGATCGGCGTATAACTGTTCAATCTTCTTAGGCCCAACAATTACCGAAGAGCTAACCATGCCTTGAAGGCAGGAGGCATTTAAACCATACATTTTTGCAATAACTTCATTCTATTTTTCTCCAGAGACACCCCAGGCCTCCTTTCTGATTTGCAATTCAAATATAGTAGGAGAGCATTGTGGGGGTTCGTTCGCTAATGGTTCCGTCAATAAAATAAGGCTATATTGTAACATAGTGGCCCAATAATATAGTTAAGGTTAGGGAGAGCCCACCCTCCTCTCTCTTTTGGAAGTGTTAAATATTTCAGCGCTCTTCTGGATTTGGAATACGCCCATAAGAATCTTGTAAAAATATTGATATTGTTGGAATCTTTTAACCATTCATTTGAGAATTCTAAAGGAATAGATCTATGAAATATAAAGTTTTGGGAAAAAAAACATTTTCATAAGATTGCATCGACCGATCATTGTGAGATGAAGATTATTCAGCCTTGATAACTCTTTGCTAGTCTTTGTTAGCAAGAGCTTTAGATTTTGCTTTACGATTTTATAAATGTCAGAAGACATAGAAATGCCCAAATACACTGCTTTATCAACTACTCGTTTATCTGCCAATATAACCTTCTTGTTAATAACAATTTGGGTTTTTTCTTTATTCAATGAGAAGCCAGAGATACTTCTAAAAGGAGAGGCTTCCTCCTCGATTGCTTTGAGCGCACTTTCCGGGCTAGGGGTCACTACTGCAAGGTTATCTGCATATGCCAAAATGTTTTTTTCAAAGCACTGCAAAGTTATTGGAGCGATTGTTATGTTTTAGGCTATTTTTTAAATAAACGGATCGAGATATTACGCGAACAGGAGTGGAGAGCATGGGAATCCCAGGCGAGTTCCACAGGCAATTGTCACTGGCCTTGACATATCCCCAGAGATGCAGACATTCGCTACCGGTTTATAATATTGAACTTTAATTCCCTGGATGAACCTTGAACGAATACCCCTTGCTTACAATAACTGCCAGAGATAGTGCCAGGAGACCCTATCAAATGACTTTTCTGCATCTAATAATATCAAAGACATAGGGTCTCCTGACACTTGTACTGCGTCAAAAAGTGTGATGACTCTCCTAATGCGGTTTGTGGTGTCTCTCACTTCAATAAAACCATGTTGTTGATTCACTACTAGTTTTGATATAATCCGGGCAAATTGTGCGGCTAATAATTTAAAGTATATTTTAGACTCTCGATTTCTTAAGGTAATTAGACAATATGATCCCAGTTCTATCAATGGCCTATTTTTTTTTAGAAATACTACAATTTTAGCTATGGACTATGAGCCCGGGGGAGGGGCACCGCTAAATATTTGATAAGATAATGCAGTTAGCTGGTCTTTCAATTGTGGCGCAAATATTTTAGAGAATTTGCCGGAGGGGAGATTAGAGATTGCAAGGTATATCTCTTCCCATAATAGATCTCCTTCTAGGGATTCCCATCTTTGATAGACAGCTTATTTGCAAATGTCATTCTGAGGAACTCTGCAGTCTACATTGGTCTCTCGCTGGTCTCTTCGATATATAAAGCTTGGTAGTTTGTTTTGAACGCATCTCTTATTTTTTGTGAGTCTAAGACTACCCCATGAATAGGATCCCAAACTTGACTCATTCCACTGCTCGTGCTCTTCTGCCTTGCCCTAACTGCCAAATGGTGCCCAACTTGCTCACTACATCCGTACATTCTTTCCTTCCAAGCCGTATTCTTTTCATCTGCCCTATTTATAAAAATTGCCTCTATTGCTGCCCTAGCTGTTAATAAAGTATATTTTAGACTCTCCATTTCTTAAGGTAATTAGACAATATGAACCCAGTTCTATCAATGGCCTATTTTTTTTTAGAAATACTACAATTTTAGCTATGGACTATGAGCCCGGGGGAGGGGCACCGCTAAATATTTAATAAGATAATGCAGTTAGCTGGTCTTTCAATTGTGGCGCAAATATTTTAGAGAATTTGCCGGAGGGGAGATTAGAGATTGCAAGGTATATCTCTTCCCATAATAGATCTCCTTCTAGGGATTCCCATCTTTGATAGACAGCTTATTTGCAAATGTCGTTCTGAGGAACTCTGCAGTCTACATTGGTCTCTCGCTGGTCTCTTCGATATATAAAGCTTGGTAGTTTGTTTTGAACGCATCTCTTATTTTTAAGACTACCCCATGAATAGGATCCCGAACTTGACTCATTCCACTGCTCGTGCTCTTCTGCCTTGCCCTAACTGCCAAATGGTGCCCAACTTGCTCACTACATCCGTACATTCTGTCCTTCCAAGCCGTATTTTTTTCATCTGCCCTATTTATAAAAATTGCCTCTATTGCTGCCCTAGCTGTTATTACCCCGATTTGGGTTTCTTTTATTTCCCCTCCTTGTTGCAAGACTCTTATCCTGTACTGTTTATCTAAAATGATGTGTCTCTCTTTCTTCCCCCGATTCAATGAGAACCTGAGTGTCTCCCCCCATAGACAGGCTACCACTTTTCTCTTTAAAGAATATTGGGATCCACTCGCTGATGTACCTACGGTGTTCTTCATTGGGGACCCGAGCATGGTCAAAGCTCCATGAGCTATGGGTTTTCCCCCTCATATCTCGAAATTCTAAAACTAGTGGATTATGGTCCGATAAAAACCGTGTGTACATTTAGTTTTACAGGCTGTAATGAATTTATTTGACACAAAAAAATAGTCTAGATGGGCATGTGTAGACTGCGGGGCAGAGAAGAAGGTGTAGCCATGCTCCGTTGGTTTTGTTCAGACCCATACATCAATAAGGCCATGGTCCTTACAGACTCCTTCTACTGCTTTATAAACTTTGGGTTTATGGCCAGTGTATTTTGGTTGACCTCCTATATCCCAGTTACCAGGGAGGTTGATGTTAACATCCCCAAACAACACTATAGGTTAGAGTAAATGTATCTCCACAGGGGGGTTGACAGACAGCGGTAACCCAACAACAGTGTGTATCGACCACTACTTGTATACATTTCAGCCACTTACCTCAGGCCAAAATAGTGACTCACCTGAATCGTGCTCCTTGTGAGGTCCCCCCCCATGAGTCTGTAGCCCAAAGTATCTAAAACATTCCTTTGTGACGTTCAAATGTGTGTTTGTTGCAGACACTAAATATCTGCTTTAAAAACCTGTAACCCTATTGCGACTCTAGCTCTTTTTTGGGATCATTCAGGCCACAGATGTTGATAGAGGTGATACATATCTTCTGGTTATCAACCATTATCTTATTTTGTAAAAAATCCTTGACACTTGACTTTTGACATTATAATAACAACATACAACAAACCGGAGCTTGGAAGAGAACACAGAGGAGAAAATAGTGTATTACAATCAATACAGAAAAAAAGAAAGACAAACAATACAACATAGGAATTACCATAAAGTAGAAGGGGAGAAAGTCTATAGGAACAGTTCAAAATCACATGAGGGCCGGGAGAACTAAGACTGGTGCAACCCATACGAAGATACTAAAATACAAAGGGAGAAAACAGAAGGTTAAATGAGTAATTATCTGAAGGAATTGTAGTACCTAAAATGAAAAAGCATTGGGTTAAGCATATTAATTACGTTAAGAGGTCCCACGTTTTTTTCCTACAATTTCACCTCCCAACTGTAGAGTATAACAGAGTATTTATTCCTCTGGGGAGGATGGAATTACTGAGAATTATAGAGAACCCTGTGGATCCTCTGGCCAATGAAGAATTATCATCAGAATCAGTAATTCCAGGTCTGATTTATCTGGTAATTCCTCATTTTCCCTTTCACACATCCTTTAGCAGCTGGATTTGCCAAGTGTAATTTACCCAGATAAGCAGGCATTTGTAATTCCTATTGTGAAACTCCTGTTAGTTAGCTTTCCTCAAAACTTTCTTGAGCTTTTATGTAATTTAGCTGATATAGCTGTGGTTAATCTTCCCTTTTACACTCTTCCTAGCTCTTACTAATCCAAGCCTTTTCGGGATCTGACGAGCTTCGATGATTCAGAGTGTTTCTTTTTATTTGCATTTTTTTGTATAATTTCAACTAACTAACAGCAAACAGTACTTTGACTGGGAAATAAAGGCAGGATTTTAGTCATCCTTGTAGGATAGTTATTAAAAATAAAAATATTTTTAAACAGAGGTTGCCATATTAAAAAGGAATCAACTAAACAAAGTATTTTTTGTTTTATAAAAACACTTAATACAAAGGGGAGGCACACCTTTCCCGTTTCCCTGAAAACATCTTTAGATGACATATTCTCGGTGAGAATTATTTATAAAGAAGGGCTACTGGCAAATAAACAAATGCTGCTCTCATATATGTAGCTTAAACATTTTTCTTTCCACTTTTCTCCTCTCCAAGCTCCTTTCAGTTCCAGTGGAAGTAGGAAATAACATCAATTTTGGACAAGAGCCACTTTTTGCTACCTCTGCTTTCAAATCATTTGACAACCCAGTGTAATGTTGTATATGGATCACTGAAGTGCTAACTCAGCCTCAGGGAGTACTGAATCTTCATCTGACAGGTTACAAGAGAGTGTACTGGCTTTTGGAGGAGCAAAAGCAGTCAATTTTCATTTTTCTTCGTTTCTCCTTTCATACCTGCTTGCTGTAAGAATCAAATCCTGACTTGAAAGTTCCTGCACTACTCACACGTGTGGCTTATTGTACTGCATAGTTTCACAGTCTTGCAGGTGAAATAGGGTATATTTAAACTGTTCTTTAGATGCACCGTTTACACCTTTGTTCTAGCATGTCTACTGTTGTTTTTGGGGTCACAATAGCACATACAAAAGCCCCGGCTGTCTCTCTTCAACAGTTATAGGAGCATATGTACAAGGGAAGTGGCGGAGAGAGGTGTTAGGCTTCCTGGCTTAACGCCTCTATCTGCAACTTCAGAAACGCAGGTCTGCACCATATTTACACGAATATGGTGCAGTCCTGCGTTTTCCCCTGCTCTGGTGCTGCACTTGCACCATAGTGCAAGGGTGTCTGCCTGCAGGGGAAGTTTGTTTATGTGCAGGAAGGTCCCCCTTCCTGCACACAAACAATCTTTAAATGCCAGTTTGTAACTTCTATGTGTGCTGCCTAATGCAGCACACACAGAAGTTGCAAAATGGCATTTTTCTTAAACAATTGTTTATGTGCAGGAAGGGGTACCATCCTGTACATAAACAATCTTTGGCCTTTTGCTGTTTGCATGTGTGCTGCAATGCATTAAACATGTCTCCTCGCCAGGGTAAGACCAGGTTTTCCGTTGTCTTAATTCTGGGGCTGCCTCCTATTTACTCCTCCCTTGTAAATAGGAGGCAGTGTCAGAATCAATGGGTGTTGTGGTGGAACGCCCACAACAACACCCATTGCCCTCTCATTTCACGCTAAGCATAGCGGTAAAGGGGGCCCTATTTACAAGGCAGCGTTAAGCCTTGGCTTGTACATATGCCCCATAGTGTTTGGTACTGTTAGTTTTCCTGAGCCTGCAATTTTGGTTGCACCACTAAGAGTCAGGTTGCTTGGAAACACCTTGTGGAATTCCTCTCCACCCGATTCCAAGTGGGTCCGTTTCCCACACACAGGGCATGGTTATCAGTCAGTGTTTTTTCCCTGCAAAAATGTAACAAGACAAATCTATACGGCAATTACCATGTTCAACACACCTGCATTTGTATGTTATTCTCTAGAAACTCTTAATAGGTGCTATTTATCGCACCTGATAAATAAATAAAGAACCCCATGGTATCATTATTTACCCGGTGCGATAAATAGCACCTATAATTGTAA
The DNA here is from genome assembly GCF_964204655.1 of Triturus cristatus. Taxonomy (NCBI): domain Eukaryota; kingdom Metazoa; phylum Chordata; class Amphibia; order Caudata; family Salamandridae; genus Triturus; species Triturus cristatus. The sequence goes on from NC_140591.1 coordinate 679,360,728, forward strand.
TCAGGCACATTATATTTCAGGGTGTGGGGAACCACACCCAATTTTTCCAAAGGCTACTTTTACGCAATAAAATGATTTGAGGTTTTAGCTGCAGCCAAGCCGCATTCCCCGCAGCCTCAGCCCGTGCAAGTAAGAGTGGCGGGGCCGGGTTGGGGGGATTCGACAGACGACCACAAGCGAGAATTAAATAAATAATTCATTTTCCCTCATTGTTGTACGTCAAAATCCCCTCCCACCCTGCCCCACAGTTCTTACCTGCACGGTCCGCAGCTGATTCCCCGCTTGTTTTGACAAGCTTCCAGAGAACATCTAGCTCCTCAACTTGCCCTCCCACATCCCACCCAGAGGCCTACAAATACAGTTATCCCCGCTCAGAGCATATGCAAAAATGTATGCGTTAAACACCATTCAGGTGGTTGTATTCGTGAAAAATCCATCCCACACAGTAATCCCCCATTCCATGTGGTTTAACTTCCAATTGCATGATACTAGGAGGACTCACCACATGATAACCGTAAAATCACATGCAATTTTTCTGTGCCTCTAGTAGCGTGCCTTCTGAGGTTAATTAGAAAGGAGAAATAAAGGTTCAAATTGCATGATGTATATTATCACACAAGGGATGTGTCAAATAGCAATTTCATATTATGCTTCAAATATGGGTAGGAAGAATGCATTCAAATTGGGCTGCTACGGATTAGATTAAGTCATTAACATTGACAGTATTGCATTAAAAACATCTAGGTCTGTGCAATGTTTGTGATCCTGGCTCTCAGCAATATTTAAAGCCAAGACGAGGGGAACATCAGGGACATTACTTAATCAACGTTTATGGCATTGCCCTTATGCCGGCAACCTACTCACCTCTTTTTGTTAGATACAGGTTTTCAGATTTATAAACTGTTCAGAGCCTTGGCTCTACACTTTATGTATGTGCACTGTGAGTAGTCCAACTGTCGCTGCCTTACAAAGTCAAGCCCAAGTCACCCAACAGCAGGGCACATCAAATTTAGCAACTTGGAAAGCAGGCCAGAACTATTGTGATTGTTTTCTCTTTTTTGAGACATGTTTGGACTATATTCAAGATTGTGCACCTTAAAAGAAAAAAGAATGAGGATAAATAAAGGAAAGTAGGTCCGAGGGAGAATCACTGCCTGTGGAGGATTCCCACTGTTAGTGTTGGCATCACCTGTGACAGTAGGATTCATGGGAGGAAACAGGGGGAAAACTATTTTTTCACACACACCCACAAATTCTATTCCTCATTACACTCCCTATCATTACAACTCATTACACTTCCTATTTAATAACAAACTACTATTTCTGTACTCCTCACACCATTCTCCTTAACACAACTCACATTCGAAACACAAACAGGATTGACCTTACATTTGGACCTCAACTCACATCCTCCCTATTTAATGGTACCTTCTATCAAGTTACTCATGTCACTGTAAGCTCCAAACACTGTCCTCATATTCAGATTCAAATACTAACTCTCTGGAGCCACTACAATGCCATATCAAAAATAGGCAGTAATACAAGGCTGACCAGATGAATACATGTCCTCACGACAATCCTCATCAACTACATAACACACTACTATGGCACACATTATCCTTACCCATAAAAGTGAATAGGTTGGGGCTTCTAAATTGCGAGGACTATACTTAGTTTTATTTTTAAAAACCAGCAAACAACCATCGTCCGATCAACATTAACATTTATCAAAATGTAATTACATTGCTTTTAAATAATTCTCTATATCACTTTTAATAATTATAAAGGTATAGTAACAAAATGTTTTTTATACTTTAGGAGGGAACCAATTTTTTTCAATTCAAAGGTAAAAAAAAGTTGTATTTAAGAGAATAAAATTAATATATTTAAAGTTTTAATCCAAAATAGGTAAACCGAGCTCTAACTTTTTCATTGAGTTCTACTTTTAAAATATATGTATAAATTGAATATACATTATAGTTCAATTTAAAAATATTTTTTACTATCTCTTCCAAGCTAAATAAGCTTATCTGTAAATTTCCCTATAATCTACCATAGGGAGACTTGGCAGTGTAGGTAAAGATTTAATAAACTTTATAATAAATTATCCAATATATGGTTGTGCTAAATGCTAATGTAAATATAACTGTCAAGGAATTTTATATATGTAGTTAAAATGCAGAATACAATAAAAATGCTACATCATCATTAATATAATTTTAAATTAAATCTTCAATTAATTTAAATAAATAAATTACATTTTTGCTCTGAGAAATTCCCACAAAAGCACACACTTTTTTTTCTTATATCATGCCTCAATATTTATGAAAAGTAAGGTATAAAATAAATCCAAATACTTTAATAATATTAATTACATTTTCTTCAACAAAATTCCTATTTAGGTTTTGTCAATAAAAAATATGAACAAACACAATGCAAAACATTTCAATGAAACACAAAGATTAAATTTAATATCGAAACAATTATATTTCTCTTAAGTGACCGTAACATTGTGTCTCCCGCCACTGATTTGGAGCATACTCTGCTTCTGGCTCCTTTCATTTACAAGGTAATCAGCTGATGATTGTGGCAAGACTTATCCTCATTTCTGTGTGCGAATTGACATCAGTAACCAACGGTTGTGCCACTATTGATAGTGCGTCAGCATCCAGCGCTCTTCTTCCTAGCCGACTGTGGCTTGACCCATTCATAGACACTTACTCTAAGGAGCCCGCACCATGAGTGAGTACTTAAGTTTTTATTCCCACATTTGGGGTGATTGTGTGCCACTCTGTAAGTCTTTGCACCTTTTATCCCTGTTTTCCAGGGACTATCAAGATGTCCCCCTATTACCTTAGGCCAGATGAGTCCCTAGTACCTTACCCAGATGGTTGAAACATCACAGGCACACCCTAGCACAAACAAACAAGAAAGTTTCTGGTGCAAAATTGACTATCTAGAGAACCTTTTGAGTTGTTTATTACATATATATTAGCCTTCTTCTAATCTTTGATTGGTGTAGCTGTTTGACATTGTCACTGAAGATACATTGTATAGTGTTGTAATCTATAATGGTGACTTCTCACATATGTTGTTTAATATTTGCACATATGAATAAATAACTATTAGTCGTAAGTGAGGTGTTGTTGTATGATTGAATTTACATGCTATAAAGCACATAGGCTATTTAGTCCTTTGTGTCTAAAAATAATGCTGTTAAATGATACCAAAGAGAACCATTGTTGCCTTACGATGTTACACACACAGGTTCCCATGGGTTTAATGGTTGCTCTTGTATCCTGACTAGAGAACTTTCTAAACGTGGTATTTTCAAAATTGTAATTTAAAATCTGACTTCACCAAAAGACAGGATTTTTTAGTACAATTCCAAAGACACCAAATATGAACTGGTCACCTGTTTCCATTTTGAAGGTACAGCTTATTAAACATAATAAGGAAACTCCAATGTTATCCTATGGGAGAGATATATCTTGCAGTAGTGAAAACCAAAAGTTAGGGGTCCATTATAATATCGGACGGATCGCCACGGCCCGTAAGGCAGTGGCGATCTGCCCGCAATTATTCTCCGCCCACCTCCCATTTCCCCCCGCCATATTAGGATGTTGACGGGGACCCTGGCGGATGGAAAGACCGTACGCCGGTTTTCCGCCGGTCTCACAGGAGACCGGGCAGAAAAGGGGTCTAAAATGGTTGCGGTGTCTGCAAGACACCGCCATCCATATTAGCATGCAGGCGGAGAAGTGCTTGTCCATGGTGGCGTTGCCGCCATGGAAAGGCATGCGGTCTTTGCCTATATGGGCCAGTAGTGGGCTCTCAGGTAGGTGGGGGGTGCACATGGGGGTACCTATGGTACCCCCCTGAATTGGCATGGACAAAGTGGCAGGCACCCCGTGGTGCCTGTCACCTTGTGCATGCCAATGCATGATGTGCATTCCCAGCATTGTGGCAGGCGGTGCTGTGAGCACCGCCCACCACAATGCTGGTAATAGGGGATCCCACCGCCACGGTGGCGGTGGCATCCTAATTGCCGGGTCGGGACCGCCGCACCACTGGCGGCCAGTCCAAGATCCGCTAGGGTGTCTGCCCACCATCCTAATAGGCCCCTTAGTATTTTTCACTACCAGGACATACAAAACTAAAATGTACATGTCCAACTTTTTAAATACACTGCAACCTGGCCTCTGTGATGTCTGGGCCATACCCTATTGGTGACTTACATGTATTGAAAAGGAAAGATTGGGCTTGACAAAAGGTAATTTTGCCAGGTCAAATGAAAGTATAAAACTGCCCACATGGGCTGCAATGGCATACCTGAGACATATTTGGATGGGCTACTTAAGTGAGTAGCACAATAAGTGCTGCAGGTTCACTAGTAGCATTCAATTTACATGCCTCAGGTACATGTAGGACCACTTTACGGGGGACTCATAAGTAAATTAAATATGGCAATTGGGTATAAGCCAATGCAACCATGTTTTAAGGAGTGACCACATACACTTTAGCACCGGTTAGCAGTGGTAAAGAACATAGAGTCCTAAAGCCAGCAAAAAGGAGATTAGCAAAAATAGGAGTGAAGGCAAAATGTTTGGGAGAAGACCACCCTAAGGCTGATAGGTCTAACATCACCAAATATTTCTTTTAGACATGAAGAAGCATCCATCCATTCTGCTTCCTCTGAGATTCCTGACCCCAACATTATTACTGCACAATGTATTCTCTAAATCTTTGCATTTGTCATAAAACAGCTTTGTTTGTGATTCCAGGTATGCTATAATGGTGTGTAGACCCTGAACTTTGGCAGTGACTAAAACTTATATGCTTTCCACTGATTCCAGCCACGGATTCATTGCTTCCATGTCAATCTTCAACTCATTGATCTCCCAAATAACATCTGTTCTCAAAATGTTTATATTTGCTGTGAAAGTTTTCTGAAGTTCTTTTTTAGCCCTGCCAGACATGATTGTCTTTTATCAAGGTTTGGTTTGTGGAGGCTGTATTGATGGAGCAGAAAAAAGCAATCAATTCCTTCACTCGTTTGCTTCTTCTGATGATGTGACATCAACAATGACTCCCTGAGTGTAAGTTCTCCTTAGATCCTCTGCTTACGTGCTTACGTATTCTGATCCACTGTCCTTTACCACCTAAGCAACCTACAATTTTCTGGAATACTTACCCTTACTAGCCTACAGTCACTCTAGCAAGTCCTGCAGCAGTACCTCTACTCTTCTACTCTAAGGCACATCTCCTTTGTCCTGCTGTCACTTTCACACTTGACATCTTTGGTGTGGTTTCCCCTGACTTTTTGCTTTTTGCTTCTACCTCCTGTATTTTTGATGCTGTGCTGGATTTAGTTTTTGCTGGCTTAGGTGCTTTTGACACTTTGCCACTGCCGATCAGTGTCAAAGTGCAAGTGCTCCTTGTGTAAATTAGTACAATTGGTTCTCCCTGATTGGCGTATTATATTTACTGGAAAGTCCCTAATAAAGTGCACTGAGTGCGCCAGGGCCTGTAAATCAAATTCTACTATTGGGCTTGCAGCAATGATTGTGCCACCCACATGTGTAGCCCGGAAAATGTTTCTCTGTGCGCAGGTTTGAACTGCCATGTCAACCTGGCAAGTGCACCCACATGCCAGGCCCTAACCTTCCCGTTTCCTACATGTGAGGCAACCCTATGGTAGGCCCAAGGTTTCCCCATGGGCAGGGTGCAGTGTATCTAAAAGGCAGGCAATGTATTGGTGTGTTTGACATGTCCTAATAGTGAATCTCGGCCAATTTTGTTTTTTACTATTGATAGGCTATCTGTCCCATAGGATAGAATGAGAAATACCTTGTAACATCTTACAAGAATGAATGAATGAATATGTATTGTGTTGGTACCTAAAACCATTACATTATACAACGTTAAAAACTTGTAGCAAAAGGGAACTGCACATCATTATTAAAAATCCAAGTTAAAAAAGAAGCTCATAATATTTAAGACCAAGCCTTCAGAATGATATGTGAGCAGGTGGTATGAAAAAAAGAACTTCAGGACAGTGTTAGAGCTCGAAGGTCCCCATGATAAAATCAACTGTTCAGGGGTGGAGCAGACCTCTGGGGGGGGGCGGCCGTGGTATTTTGGAGCACCTGGGCTGTTCTTGTCTTTCAAAAGTGTGCGAGTATGGTGTACAAATGTGCCAAAGTTTTCCATGTTCTTCACAATGTCCAAGGTATAGAGCTGACGGACAGCCTCCATGGTTGTGCGGATGGACAGTTGAAGAATAATTGGCCTGAGGTGAATTCTGCGGGCTTCCCGCACCGCTGGGCAGCACAGCAAAATGTGTGCCAGGGACTTCCTTTTATAAGTACAGAGACGACACTCCCTGATGTCTGACCGTGCTTGCCAAGATGGATAAGGTTCTTTTAAAGGGAGTGGATGTAATCTTGCTGCTAAAATCTGATGTAATACTTGTCTCCCCACAACCTGCGTAAGGTGGGGCTTATGAGTATGCAAAATTTGAGGGAGACACAGGGTTTGATGAAAGTCAATGGCTGCCAAGAATTCCATGTCCAAAATGTGACAGCGGGAGCGCAATTGCCTTTTTATTGTTGTTCTAATGGTTGTGTAGTTGATTACGTTAGGATCCCAGTTCTTGATTGCTAATTGAAGAAGATCTTTGGCTATGGTAAGATTAGTAGACCAGGGATTGCTTGTTTCTAAAAAGATAGAATTAATGAGAGCATTCATAGAATTCTCAGACGCCATGGTTGTCAAGTAACAGTATTTTGTCAAAGTGGCCAGTTCTTCTCATTTTTTTGGTTAAGGTCGGATTCGTGGCAGATCAACATATTTCTTGTACAAGCTGGTAAGTGAAATATCTTTTTATACACTGTGCAGTGTATTTTTTCCAAGTCCTGGCAAACTTTCCCGGAAATTGCCTGTTGCGAGTAGTTGAGTGATGGTAGTAAGTTGGCCCTCAATACCCTTTCAATTGCCATAGTTGTTGGGCTAGCAAAGGTGGCATATAATTTGCAAAGAGCGTGTGTGACCATTTTCCCTTTCTGCCACAGTTTTTGTTGGTGGACACTTGGGCGGCTGGTCTCGCTGAGCCAGGCCCTGAGATAGTTGTAACTTTGTACACAGTCCAGAATCAGGGGGTCCAACGTCCACTTAGTACATTTTTTCTTTTGGTAGCAGGCAAAAATCACAATTTTAGACTTACTTGCATTTGCTACCAGTTCGCTCTTGGCAGTATATTCTGACAAAGCGGTGAGAGCTGGCTTTGGTGCTATTGGACACTTTGCTACTGCCGATCAGTGTCAAAGTGCAAATGCTCCCTGTGTAAATTATTATTACAATTGGTTATCCCTGACTGACATATTTGATTTACTGGTAATTCCCTAGTAAAGTGCACTGAGTGTGCCTGGGCCTGAAAATCAAATGCTACTTGTGGGCTTGCAGCACTGATTGTGCCACCCACATGTGCAGCCCAGAAAAATGTTTCTCAGGCCTGCCACTGCAGGGTCTGTGCGCAGTATTAAACTGCCATGTGAACCTGCCAGTACACCAACTTGCCAGGCCCTAACCTTCCCTTTTCTTACATGTGAGCCACCCCTATGGTATGCCCACTGTATCCCTATGGGCAGTGTGCAGTTTATGTAAAAGGCAGGACATATACTAGTGTGTGTGACATGTCCCAATAGTGAAATACTGCCAATTTTGTTTTTCACTAATTATAGGCTATCTGTCCCATAGGATAGAATCTTACAAGTATAACTTCCCATTGCGACAAGATAGAGAAATAAAGTTTAGGCTCTCTGACCACATAATTAAATAACACATCTTTTAGTAAAGATGGGTTTTGAAAATGCCTGTTTTAGAAAATAGCCATTTTCTTGTTTAACCATTCTGTGTGCCCCTGCCTGTTTTTGGATTGACTGTCTGGCTGGTTTGGGAGTGACAGGGGCTGGGGATGTGCATTTACTGTAGACAGCCACGGGGGAGTTGAGTTGTGCCTGGACCTTCCTGGATGACTCAGAGCAGAGCTAAATAGACCTTGTCTGCATTTGAGGAGTCCCTATGCTGTGTGCTGTGTGTGGTTGGCCTTCAGTTACTGTTTCTGCTAAGAAAAAGACAAAGAATAAAATGTTCCTGGGAGCCTACTTAAAGAAGAATTTCCAAGGGAATGTGTGTGCTGGCCTCCTGTTCTGAAGTATCAGGGACACCCCCAGCTCCCATGAACACTACTTCTGAAAGTTTTGAACTGCCAGGAGGTGCCTGTTTCAGTTGTTGGCCTCTGGAGGTTGGTACTGCTGTTGGGAGCTGGAAGAACCTGAAGAAATCAACGCACCGCTTTTCTTGCGGCTGTTTTTCTGATGCAGCAGCGCTGTGCTGGAAGAATCTCCAAGTTTTACTGCTGTGCTGCAGCAGAGACAATGCAGCGCCTGCAACTGCAAGAACTGGCACATCTTGGGATCATTGCTAAAGAAACCAGCACAGTGCTGGTTGCTGCCACCACATCGAGCCCAGATTTCCACACATCCCACCTGTGCTGCAAGTTTTCCCGACGCATCCTCTGTGGACCGGAACCGTCTTGGAGTTGACCCATCCCTTCCCCCTATAGTCCGGATTTGATAAATCACTTCTCCTGCATGCATGCAGCAGAACTGTTGCATCGTCTCCCCAAGGACTTACGAACTGACGTATCCCATTGTTTCTCAAATTTTCTTTTCTCTGCGGCTGTTTGGCCTTGTTAATTTTTACGCATCTACAGTTACTTTGTGTAAAATCACGCATGTTTGTGTAAAATCACGCATCCATACTTTTCTATGGACCCAGTTGTCTGAAAGCGTTTAAAAGTCATATTCTTAGTACATGTATGTTGGATTTGTCCCATGTTGGTCTTGTTGAATTTAGACATCACTGTATTTTTATTTGTCACTCTACAATGTACTCCATCAGCTCATGTACAGTGACCGCATTATTTGGCCCCCGGTACTCCAGGTATGAAGTATTAAATCCACAAGCTCTTATATACTCTGTAGCTAGCTTGCTCCCTCTTCCACAGTGGAAATTCCTTTTTCTGGGATCAGGTCTTTCTGAAAACTATTCACTGCCCCCTACTTGCTATTGCCTTTGACAGGTGCTCCTTTCAATTGTTGTGCTATGGGACTCTCACTGATCACATGCAGGTGAAATCCAGGGTATGATGCACTCTTGAACCACTCAATGGCCCCCAGATTGCTTCTTATTTTTTCTATTTTGGCACTACTGAGCTAGATCAGCAAATCTGTCATTATCAAATGGTCCCTATCGCATGCACGTACACTGTCCAGTGTTTTCCAGCTTTTTTGATTTTTTTATGCAACCACTGCATTGCTAATTGCTGTTGAGATGGACGAGTGGCCATCTTACCTGGAAACACAAGCAATATTTTTTAATTCCAGTTTCTCAAATATATACGCACATTACGTTGACAGTCATATGTTTAAAAAAAAATAGTTTTCAATATGATACTTCATAGTAAACATATGATGCCACTGGTTTCCTAAGATGTGGGCACAAAGCCTCTCTATTACACATAGGTTAGCACCACATGTCGTATAACAAAAATGGGAGGTTGGTTTGCTGCATAGGAGCTCATAGTTACTGTGCTTTATTGCAGTGCAAAGAAAGTAGTACACCAGCATATGGATCTTACCTGTTGCTCAGTGAGACGTTGTTCCTGGAAGGCCATGGTTTTATGGGTACTGGAAGATATCTTACTATGTCCAGGTGTAGTGAGCTCATGTTTATATCTTTTCCATTTGACCAAGTTTGCAGAACATGTCAGCAAACTTACTGATCTTACCTGGGGGTTTGGAAGGTCATCAAGACTCTCCATGGATTTTGCAACATTGGACTGCATCAACATATTGGGGGCATCATTGAGTTCCTTTGATCTGGAACATTATGTAATGATGAAGCACAACCGTTGGTCCATTTCTCAATTGGTTGAATTTTCTGGGAAGTCTCTTGGACCTTCTGCTTTTGATTGTAGAAGCACATGTAGTGCTGTAGCGCTCAGTATGGTAAAATGAGCCTAAACGTCATTTATATAAAACAATAAAAGCCAATGCACCGTATATAACATTTATTGAAGAATATACATTCTTGGGAAAAGGGCATGTATCATATTAACACTGCACAATACACTACATTTAATTTTAAATGCTTACCTTGACAAAAAAATCTAAAAAGAAACAGAAAATTAGAGTGGCATTAAAACACTGTTTTCTAAGGTACTCTGTCCCTATATTTCTTTTACTTTTATGCAACATATTGTATTTTTGCTAGGTGATTACATAACATTTTACTCCACCGCAGGTTAATACATTAAAATACTTCATTATTATTTAATATTATACAACAACAGTGAAGGAAATGACAACATTATCCTGTGGTTTCCCCACAATTTTTGCCCTATTTGTTTTGATGGCATTACAACTCTGTGCACTTTACTTTTGCTAAACAGGAGTAAAGTTCCTGTGAACTGCTTTAAACATGTTGAAATTGGCTTAAACTTGATTGGTGCAACTAACTTTCCTAAAAGGTTATAATTTATGGTTCAGAAATATATCCTTGGCATGAAAAGATAAATTCCAATAGTAAACTTCACATTCAATTGTACCATCCACTACAGAGACAGTGAAAACAGACCTACCGTATGCAGCTTGATAGCAGCAGCTTGAACCTGGCTTCACAGAACTGTCTAAACCACCAGTTTGACAGGCAGAAAAACCTCATTTAAAATAATAAATAAGTCGCCCTAAGCAAATCTTGCTGCCCACAAGGTAGGCTGTATAATATTTAAGAGTGGAATTTCTGTGACCGTTAAACAGAATGTTCCCCTGGTGAGCAGGCATAAAACAACATTGCCACTGGTCACACTGTAACTGGCACATAGAAAAAGTCAAAGTATAGACTATGGGGCATATGCATCAACATTAGCATTTGCGATTCCTTATTAGCGAAAAATAAGGAATCGCTAATAAGGAATAGCAAAAGGCTATGCATGTAGGAATCGCTATTCAAATAGCGATTCCTTAACATTCCTTATTACCGAATCGGTAATACCGAATCGGTAATAAGGAATACCTACCCATTCATTCCTATGGGCTTGGAGGCCCATAGGAATGAATGGAAAGCCATTCTGTATTAGCGATTCGGTATTACCGAATCGCTAATAGCTGGAGCACTTTCAAGGGTGCCAGGGTGTCAAAAGGACACCCTGTTGCACCCCTGAAAATGATATGTGCACATATGTTGCACACACACATGCTCTAAGGGCATGTGTGTGCGCAACATGACACTTTGAAAAATGCACAAAAGTGCATTTTTCAAAGTTTTTGCAAATTACCATGCAGTTCATCTTCATGGTAATTTGCTCCCCTTATTAGCGAAATCGCTAATTTTTTAACTTTGATGCATTGCATTTAAGGAATCTCACTTTGGGATTCCTTAAATGCAAGAGCTATTTAAGGAATCGGTATTTAAGGAATCCCTATTTAAAGAATCGCTATTTAAGGATTCCTTAAATACCGATTTCTGCTTTTGGGTTGATGCATTGGGATTGGGTATTTTTTACTTAATACCGGGAGCTAATAAGGAATCGGTATTTTACCGACTGGATTTTGGCTTGATGCATAAGGGTGTATATATTTTAAGTAATAACATTTTACTTGTATCAGTTTCAGACTCCATTCAAATACACATCTGATGGTGAAGTCTGATTTTTATTAAATATCTGGAAATGTAACTTTTAATAAGTTACCTTTACCCTGCCAGAAGATAATTTGCAGTAGAACTTTAGCAACTGCCCAGTTGTACTTCACCTGCATGAGGTGTAAAAGAGGTATGAAAACTGCTCCTACAGAAGAGACAATACAATGGACTCTGTGTGGGAGGTGTTTTCTGAAAGACCAGTCATGGTCACCCATGAACTTCATTAACTTCAAATCCGCCTCCCCTGTAACAAACAAATGTGAGGTGATATCTGGAAAGGCCCAGACTTTGTCCCCATAGCCAGGCTGACATCAACGCCAGTGGGACGAAAGCTACTCGCAGCACCAGTGTTGAGTGATCACAGAATAGGGTACGGCTTATTACACTGGCCACATCTCAACCCGAGGACTGTTTCCCCATCTTGAATTTTGGGAGTGAGGGGCACTGTGTGATTGTTTGCAGTAAGGCAAACAGGAATTACTAAAATAGTGGTAGGATTGTCCTCAAGAACCTTTCCCCAATTGGTTTGGGAGTGCTCAGGAGTCATCCCAACTGACTAGTTGGTGCCAGGCTTAAAGGTGGCATCCTCATGAACGCTCCTCAGAACACTTACTGGACCTAAAGAAGAGTACTGGACCTGCTGTCTACCACCTGAGAAGAGCCCTGAAGAACTAGACCTGGGCCCTCTTGTACAAGGACAAAGAAGTAGACAGGGACAGTTGGTTGAAATCCTGTGCCGCTATAGAGATGCAACAAACTGCAGGAGGCCTTTTCCCTGACCTACCCAGATGATGAGTGGCAACTGGACCTGTAATGGACTTTGCTGTTGGCCTGTACCTGGTACCCTAAGAGTCTCTAAGAGCCTTCCTCTGATGTCATGGGGGCCTTAAAAGTTTACTCCTGCTGTTATTTAGGCATCAGAAGATAACCTGGAAACGTTTAAAACCTTTTCTTACAGCGCATCAGTGGGACCTAATGAAAAAGTATCTGAACAGCAGTTCTATGGCGTTGAATGAAATTTCGGGTTTGTTTCCCTTAGGACTATCAGCACCACTAAAAAAACAAATAATTCCCATTCTGCACTAGAACACATAATTGTCAGCACAAAATCTCCAAAGCTCCAGAGGTACCATCCTGATTCAGGTATCCGGCTTTCGTTTCATCAGTGGCAGTTAAATTTCAGCCTCGGCCCACATGGGGAGGATTTTAATCTCAAAAAGTGTGTAGGTCCCACTCTGCATTGCAACTTAAAAGAACCATCTATGCTTTTCTTTAAAAAAAGTGACCAAGTCCCTTTCTGAAGTGGAACTTATAATTGCTTTTGATGTTTTTGACATCCTGGCTCACACCGTGACCAATACACCTGTTGTTTCCAACTATGGCTCTATTGTGAAGAGTAGAACTGGTAAAATTGATGGAGGAGGGCAGTCACCCCCTCACACCAGAAATGTATCCACTTTTTTACAAACAATGGCAAGAAGTTATAGGTACATCTAAGATTCCAGTATAAAGGTGATTTTCACTTTCCTTGTATCTTTGGCACTTATTGATACAATTGCACAAGCCTTTACAATTAAAAAACATTGGTGGCCAAGTTTGAGCATGTAATGCTTTAATCTGATCTCTCCAGCAGTTCCATTCAGATCTACCCTCCAAGATGAAACTTATGCTGGTTTTGGAGTAAATGTATTAAAATAATTAGTCTTTACAAAATCTGTTGGAAGGACCGTGAAAAAGAATTTATAGAGATATGAGATCCATTAAATCATTGAATGACAAAAGAAAGGTTATCAGGCAGTTGGGAAACCCAACATTTTAAAATGAAATGAATCCCATGGGACGAGGAAGCATTTTCTTCTCTTATCCATTTCAGATTGATTTCCGACCAGAATGCATGACCCCAAGCACTTTGATTGGCTGGCTAAAACTGGAAATTGATGTTACAGAGTCTATTACCCAAAGGGATGCTCAGTGCTCACATTGGGAAAATGAACTGCATAAAGAGGCACAATGAGTGGACTGTGACCCTCAAACACATGTGGGAGATCTCAATGTGACTGGAAGACATTAGCGTCAAAATCAGTTTTGTGCACAAGGTTCACAGACCCTGAGATAGGTACGCCCTGCTGAGTGGTTGACTGGTGCCATAGGATCCCCTGCGTTCACCACTTGGAAGCTTTTCCTTATCCTCGTTCTTGATAGACACTGGAGTGGTGGACGCCCCCTTGTCCGAGGGAGGAGACCGCCCCACAGCGGGTTTGCAACCCTCAGACGGTTGGAGCACGACGATCAACAGCTATGGGGAAGCCCAGAGCGCGGCAGACGGGTCCCCCACTTGAAAGGGGTGTGAGTAGCGGGACACAAGATCCAACGGAAATGGAGGCCGATCAACCAGATTCCCTTGCACAGCGACAATTTCATACCCTCCTTGCGGCCATTAAAGACACTAAGGATACTTTACACCAAGACATTGCAGCGGCCTCGGTGGGGCTGGGCCTCCTGGGGGCTGAACACACGAAACTCTTGGATCGGGTGAAACAGGTGGAGGGATCACTGGAGACTATGGCTCCGATACAGCGGGGGCTCCAAGGGCAGGTGGAGAACCTATCACAGAGAGTTCTGCTACTGGAAAAGAGGGCAGAGGATGCGGAAGGGAGGAACCGTAGAAGTAATATCCGAGTGGTGGGTCTGCCGGAAGGAGAAGAAGGAACAGATATGGTGGCTGACTTAGAGGATTGGCTCCGGAAGGTGGTGGTGCCGCAGGGCCTCTCCACATTTTGTACACTGGAGCGAGCACATAGGGTGCCGGCGCGTCCACCTGCGCCGGGTCGGCCTCCAAGGACGGTGGTGGCTAAGTTGCTGCACTTTAGAGACAGGGACCTCTTGTTGAGGAGGGCACGAGAAGTGGGCCCCTTCGCCGTAGGTAACAGTAGAGTGACACTTTTCCCTGACTACACCTTGGAGGTCCAAAAAGGATAGCCTCGTTCTTGGAAGTGAAGAAGTCCCTCAGAGACGAACATATTCAGTACGCCTTGATGTTCCCTGCCCATCTAAAAATAATGATGGAAGGGAGGACTCACTTCTGTGAGGACCCACAGACAGCCTGGGACTGGTTGGAGACGTATCGGGCAGGTGGGTCTCCCCACTCGACCTTGAGACGCCAGACAGGGGGTCGGACGCGTGCAGGGAAACGCTTACAACAACGGAGTCGCAGGACACCTGTTCAGAAACCCAGCCCGACACGCCTGGCCGTGGAGCGCGCTGAAGTTTTAGAGACGGTGGCTGCAGTGATGCAGTCCAGAGACTCTCCCTCTGAAACAGACTCCGAGGCTAAGTATGGAGAGGAGGACATAGACTCAGAGAGCTCACGGGCTACCAGTGGGGCCCCGCCGTCGGTGACACCGCAGACTGTGAATGATTTGTAGGGGGCTACTGTAGGCATGGGACTAAAGTTATAATTTCTTGTATGGGGTGGTGAGGGTTGGCCTTAATCAAAGGGGGAAAGCGGTGGGCCACCGAGGGGGGTATAGCCGGCCGGAAGGGCTGTCCTACGTGGATGCGACTTTCTGGGGGTGCGACTGGGACTGGAAGGGGGTCAAGGGTTAACCATGAGGATAGTCGGCGGTGGGCGGGCTATTTTTGAGGACGCCACTGATCTTGCCACGCACCCATAGCAGGTCGGAGGGTAGTTGCCTTTAGGCCTTTGCATATTTTGCTTTTGATGTGTGGTTAGCAGCATCACCATGGGTTTGTTGACCAGTTTGGGTGGTTGGCCGTTGTCATTCCGCTCTTGGGATGGGGAGTTTTAGTTAAGGGGGTTATTTGCTTCCGCCAGGGGCACAGAAACGGTCTCAAGCGGGGGGCGGGGACCCGACATTGCAGAATGATGATGACAAACGGTAAGCCCGAGCAGCTCCAATTGGTAACTTGGAACGTTCGAGGGATGAGATCTCCGCTGAAACGATATCAGGTGTTGTCTTATGTCCGGCGTAGAGGGGCACAGGTGGTCATGTTGCAGGAAACGCATTTGGCGGGGGGAGATGGCGCGGCTGGGTAGGCGCAGGCGGGAACAACTGTATGCTACGACGTATTCTGCTTTCTCCAGGGGGGTCCTTATTTGGATTAAACCGGGGGTTCCCTTTAGGCTCCTCCAGCAACGGATCGATAAGGAAGGGAGATATGTGATAATTGCTGGCACCTTGAGAGGTAGAGAGGTGACTTTGGTAAATGTTTATGGCCCGAATAGAGATCAGATTTCCTTTCTGTCGGAACTCTCGGGGGTCCTGGCTTCCTTTCCCCACACAGACCGGATAATAGGGGGGATTTTAACTGTATAGCTGAAGTGCAATGGGATAGATCGACGCTCCCGCTACATGGGACTCCGGTTGAAACAGTAGCTAGAGGGTTGAAAGCATGGGCCCAGGGATGGGATTTAAGGGATACTTGGAGGCTACATAACCCCGAGACGCGGGGCTACTCCTATTACTCGCATTTATATGATCTGCATACCCGGCTAGACATGTTCTGGTGCTCTTCATCCCTGTCCCCCTTACTCTCTGATACAGAATATCTGGGTCGATCACTATCGGACCATAGTCCATTGATTATGCGGTATACTCCACTTCGGGAGCGGACCCTGATTCCCAGCTGGCGCCTTAACACTATGCTGCTGGAAGATGAAGGATTCCAACACACTCTCGCGGAACAGTTGACAGACTACTTCACCGTTAATGGAGGCACAGCTGGTTCTCGGCTGGTGGAATGAGAAGCGTGCAAGGTGGTGGTGAGAGGGTTCTCCTTGGGGAAGACAGTTGGCACACGACGCTTGGTAATGCAGGAATCGGAGGAGATAGAGGCCCGGATTCTCCGGGCAGATATTGAGGCGGCGGAGGGGGGACAACCGGGGGATCGGCTTGTGGAGCTGAGGAGCCAGTATCACTGCGCCTGGGATCGATTGAGGGCCATGGATTGGCAAACGCATCAAGCTGCCCAACACGCAGAAGGGGGTAGGGCGAGCAAGCTACTTGCATGGTTGATTAGGCCGGAGACCAGGGGGACTCCCATAACCAGTGTTATGGACCATACAGGCCAGATACTGACCTCTCCAGGGGCTATCAATGAAGCCTTTCGGATGTACTATGAGGCCTTATATGATGACCCGGATCCATGTGACGCTGAAGCAATGCGGCGATACCTGGAGACTCCAGGTTTGGTGCAGCTGGACCATACATATCAGACTCAACTGGCTGCTCCACTGGGGGTAGGGGCTATCAAGGAAGCGATAAGAGGGATGGCGAAGGGGAAAACGCCCGGGCCGGATGGCCTGCCCGCGGAGTTCTATGCCACCTATATTGATATACTGGCTCCTCAATTAGGAAGGGTTTATGCTTTGGCTTTGGAGGCAGGACTGTTACCTCCCTCGATTAGAGAGGCCGTGGTGATTCCCCTCCCGAAAACAAATTCGGATCAGGCCCCATTATCTGATTTTCGCCCACTTTCCATGTTGAATATGGATTTTAAGATCCTGAGTAAGGCCTTAGCATTGAGGCTTCTCCCCCATATGCGGCAACGGGTCCACACGGACCAGTGCGGCTTCATCCCAGCTCGTTCGACATCCAGTAACTTGCGACGCCTTTATCACGTGATGTTCCACCCCTCCCTTGTCGATTTCCCAGATGCAGTCGTGATCGTTATCGACCTGGAAAAGGCTTTTGACTCCCTCCGGTGGGACTTATTTGCTGTTATGATGGAGATGCAGCTGGGAGAAGGCTGGTTGCAATGGATTAAGCTCCTTTATAGGAACCCGAGCGCACGAGTGCGGACGTGAGGCACCATCTCGTCCACATACCCCATTTTTAGGGGGACGAGGCAGGGATGCCGGTTATCCCCGTTGATCTTCGCTCTTGCCATGGAACCTCTGGCAGCGCGAGTGCGGGGAGAGGCGGGGAGGATGGGGATACCGCTGGAGGGAGCGAATCATATAATCTCCCTGTATTCAGACGATGTCCTGATTTATTTGAGAGACGGTTCTGCTGGAGTCCAGGTGATCATGGATCTGTTTGGGGAATTCGCAGCCTTTTCAGGCCTACGAGTGAATGCAAGGAAGACCTTTGTCTTCCCGTTTAGGCCTGGCGTGCCTAGACCTCTAGCGGTGTCGGCCACATTGGTATGGGCTCCGGTCTCCATTAAATAACTTGGCATTCAGATATATCATACGCAGAGGGATATGTTCGACGGGAACCTGGGGGCTTCTTTGAGAGGCCTTCGGTCCCAGGTCACCTTCTGGCGCTCACTGAAGTTGCCCCTTATGGCCCGCCTGGCACTTTCTAAGATGGTGATGCGGCCCCGGTTGTTATATCACTTTGTAAATCTTCCAGTGCTGATCCCCAGGGCCTGGTTCCGGCCTGGTTCCGGACGCTTGACGAAATCCTGCGTTCTCTGATATGGGATGGTGGGCGGAACCGGGTATCGTGCTGAAGCTGCCGCTGGCGTCTGGAGGACTCGGAGCCCCGGATTTTGAGGGGTACTATCTGGCGGCACAGCTGCAGTGGCTGTCTTGCTGGTTGAGCGGTAGGGATAGTGACACTATATCGCTACCGGCGGGGACGGTTCCGGCCCGATTATATCCTCGACTTTTAGATAAGCGGCAAAAGATACTACCGATGGGGATACTACTCTCCGTGGCGGTGAAAATGCTGGGACCGCTGTGTGGCACGTTCCAGAGCTCAGACCCGGTATGCTCCAGTTGCTCCAGGTGTCCCCCTCATAGGTATCCCGCAGGCGGGAGGAGGACCTCCGTTCACCCATCGACAACTGACCAGGTGGTATGAGGCAGGGATACACACCACTGGGGATTGTTATAGAGATGGTGAGTGGCTCCCACTACAGGAATTCCTGGAATACCATGACCTCCCAACGGGACAGTTCCTGAATTACCATAGGCTCAGACAGGCCATGGTTGAGTTATGGGGATCCCACACCGCGGAACCGGATCCACATTCGGCACTGGAAGCGGTGGCAACTTTGGGCTCGGCGGGACACCTGATCCGATGGCTGTACTTGGCAATACGGGATTTGATGCCAGACGACTTGGGAGACCTTAGGGAGAGATGGGAGGCTTCTATAAGCAGGCCCTTCACGGATCGAGAGTGGCAGAAAGTTAAACGAAGCCCTAAGAAGGTGTCTAGAAACACAGCATTTAAGGTGTTACAGTTTAATGTGCTCCACAGGACATACCTGACCCCGCATAAGCTGAATACCATCTACCAGCGGACGGATATCTCATGCGCTAGATGTGCAGTAGGGGTGGGCGGAATTTGCGTAATCGCGTTACGCAAATCTCCGCGAAACGGTAAAAAATCTCCGCGAACACGCAGAAATTCCGCGAACACGCAGAATTGCTTGTTCGCGATGCATTTTTCCTGTTCACAATCGCTGTTTGCGTGCTCGGGGAGAAATATCTCGCGAACACGCATTTTGAGAACGCGAACAAGCAAAAATTTCGCGAAGTCGCGGAAAGCGGAATTTTGGGCAATTCCGCGTTCTCCGCAGAACGCGAAATTACCCAAATTCCGCAAATTCCGCGAACAGAACGGAATTTACCGCCCAGGCCTAATGTGCAGTACTGGACGCAGATTTTGACCATATGATGTGGTCTTGCCCCCAGCTTGTTGGGTATTGGGGTGAGGTCCTGGCACAGGTAAATAAAGTGCTGGATGGTACTCTGGCTTGTACCCCAGAGGTCTGCTTATTGGGTCTTTATCCTAGGCCGAAGTCTCATAAGCTAGGGCACCGGTTTGTAGATTTAGCGTTTTTATTGGCGAAGAGGCAGGTAGCGCGTAAGTGGAAGGCTACAGCTACCCCGTCTATCATGCACTGGGGAACGGAGGTCACACGGTGGGCAAGGGCGGAGGAGAAGGCACTTATCACAGAAGACAGAATCACCAAGAGGCGCAAACCGCCTGCTGAGCGCTGGGGAGCCATTGTCCAGGCATGGGAGTCTAGGGAGGAGCTAGAGAGGAGTGATACAGCGGAACTAGGGACACTGGAGGACCGGGAGGGGGTTGGGTGAAGTAGCGGAGGCGGAATGTTGCTTAGGCGGACCCCGAGCTTGAGACGGGGTGCGACGGGGATTTCCCTGCCGCTGTCTCTCGGGCTGGGTTAGTTCCCCCTCCCCACTTTGATTTTCTTTTTCTGTCTTTGTTTTGTCTTGTTTTCTGCCCCTCCCTGCACTACCCCGCCCTTGGTGGAGGGGATCCACATTGAGAGTAATGCATGTCTCTAGAGGACTATAGGATAGGGGTAGGCCCCTGGCGGGATTTAGTTTTAGTTTTTGTTTGACGGTTTGGTTACCCTATAAGGGGATTGAGTTACACAAGGAACGATTTGACCATATACGGAGGGTTTGGCCTTATTGAACTTGTTGTGTGGAGAAGTGAGTTAGTGAAGCACTTGAACCTCGTCGACTCCCCTTGAAAGTATGAATGGGGGGATTTATGACGCAGTTCCCTACACAAAAAATATGAGGCAAAGGAATACTGGTTTTTTTGGGTTTTTTTTCCTTTTGCAATTGGACTTGCGTTAATGGGGATTCCCTGTGTTTCCTTCTCCTTCCTAACCCCGGGTACACTGCAGAATGTACTGTATTATGAAAATCCCCTATTTTTGGTGTTGTCTGATAACATGTGTAAATGCCAATAAAAAGAAGTTTAAAAAAAAAAAAAAAAAGGTTCACAGACCCTGAGGGGTATTGTGTAAACCAGAGAACTAGAGTATATCTATCAGGTAAATGGATTCTCCAGCTTCTAGTTCTCAAACCTCATGCTTTTTTAAGAGTTTTGTTTCACCATAAGCACAGCCAGCAAATTACAAATTGACTCACAATAATGAGGAAAATTGTTGCACTTACATAATAAAAAGATGTTTTAATATGTCTTAGGTTTGCAGTCACTAAATATAAGTTTGTGAGCTCAAGACATCTAAGTTTTTTTTAAATAGCATTAATTTATTAATTAATTTTCATAATATTTTAGAAGAGGGCGAGGGTCACATTGCAATTTTGTGTCTGCATTTATTTGAAATGAAACTTTTTAAAGTTCATGCCTTTGTAGTTCC
This sequence comes from Triturus cristatus, assembly GCF_964204655.1. Taxonomy (NCBI): domain Eukaryota; kingdom Metazoa; phylum Chordata; class Amphibia; order Caudata; family Salamandridae; genus Triturus; species Triturus cristatus. The sequence goes on from NC_140591.1 coordinate 679,381,608, forward strand.
ATTGTGTCTTAGAAGCACTGAGCCTCTACACAGGGTCTACGGGCATAGGTTCAATGCTTGTAATACACAAATCATCACAAATTACAAGAACAGTACAGTGGATACATGTATTGACTAAGCTATTACATACTTGGTAATTTCATTATGTTTGGATAGAGGTAGGATTGTTCCTCTTAAATATAAGGAATGTGCCCATGCAACTATATCATAATCTTCCTCTGACCTTAATTGGTTGCATTATTCTTGTTAAAATGAATATATTGCCCAAATGTCCATATCATTTTTTTAAATATGTTTATTGATATTTTTTATTGATATTGACCACCCTGCAATGACACAGTATTAGTCCATTATCAGTACACTTCCAGGAGGCTACCATTGTGTCAACATCGGTAAACAATACAATGCATAATATGTAACAGCACCCCTCCCCTTTTATCTTTATCTTTTGCACTTCATCCTACTTTCTGTTCTTGATTTCTTTTTTCAAACATCTAGATATTGCTATAAGTAACAATCTTTTCAGTTATTTCCATTATGAACTCTTCTAGGAAATGTTCACAATGATCCTTGATCTGGACACCAGTTATTGACTTAAGAAGTACATGACCCTAATTTCTATAGAAGATTGTTTTTTAAGTTTGTTAAACCACTGCACTCTATTTGGTTTGATTGTTGTAAATTATTCCACTGCTGTTAAATGAACTAATGTATATCTCTGTGGGGCCTTTCAACAGTCACACTTCATGAACCTTTTGTACTAGGGTGCCAAAAGAAGGATATCAGGAATGTGGGGTTGCATTTTTCAGACAGATTGCTATGTACCTAAATTGATTTTTTCAGTAAATTCAACAAAACAAAGTGTAACAGTTTCAAATATCTGCAGGTATGGGATTAGTTTTTGAAAATCCCTTTACAAGATCTCAATTTGAGTCATATAGATTTCTAGAAGTATCTTGATAGTATTACCTGTAAATACACTGGGTGCTTCAATATTCACTACTAAAATTAAGAATGCTTTTATGATGTCACATTTAAATCTATAACAGTTTAAAATTACAAACAGATTGTATTGTGCACCTGATACAAATTGCCCTAAATTTGGATCATCAAATGCAGATGTTTCCCATATGCTTGTGGCGTATCAAACTCTTGAGTTTTAAACAAACCTCACAGAGAGATTATCAGCAATATTTAACTCTAAATTGATGTTAACTGCACAATGTGTCTTTGTGGGAACTGACAACAAATTCCAGAAAAAACAGTTCATGCTATGTATGTATCTATTACTATTGCAAGATTGTGTATTCCACAGGACTGGATCAGCCCCATAGACCCAAATGTTGGTGAATGGCAGAATGGCAGTTCATTATGAACTTGACCTTGCTATTCTTCACAACAAAGGTTATGTTAAAATGGAGGGCCTGATTCACAAATTGAACTTTGTAGTAAATTTGTAGTACTTTATTGTAGTTGGCCATATGTATTTCTGGACTTACTACAAAAGTGTAAGTTACTAAAAAAAGTGCAGTTACTAAATACAGAAAACCAGTAAAAATGCTCAAAAGTATAAATTACCTTTGTGAATCAGACCCACTGGATTTTATCTGATATTGAGCCTTCCAATCTAATAATCTGATGATGTGATATCATGACAGCTGGCCTTTGACTTGTTTTACCGTAGAGCAGTATTTATTTGCAGTTGCTACGGAGAGTGACTGCTGTATTCCTCATATTAGCCATATCTAACATAACAGAAAGGGCGGTTCCAGGGCCCTCATTGGCTCCTCCACTTAAACGATGCGGAAATTGTAGCAAAGATATGTACAGAAGATACTATAAAATGAGGTAACTCCACTAAGCAGTTAATTGTTTATTCACTCTAGCAGATGGAAAAAATACATTTTAAAATGTAACCTGCATACTGTGTGACCTGAAGTTAAACAGTGGACAAAGAATCTGTCTTTCTTGTGAACTTCACATATTAGAAACCAACTGAAGGAGAAGCATGACAAGGAGCTTGAAAATAATCATTGTGAACAATGTCTGCAAAGAATCAAACCACTATATCACTTAGTAGTCAGGAAACAATACCATGAAAGTATCAGTGAAGAGGATCTACTGGGGATTCAAGAAGAGAGCATTCCACTCCTTTTCCTCTTAGCCTCAGAATGTTTGTAATACAAAGCTATAGTGTGGTGCAACAAATAGAACCCCTATAAGAGAAAGATGAGTGAAGGCCACTACAAAAAGAAAAAAGAAGAAAAGAAAGGCACCACCATGTTTGCAAGTTTAAAGTGGCATACAGTTTGAGGAATGTTTACTTAAAAAACAAAAAAAGCCCACAAAAACTTAAAAGCATTAATAAATGGTTCTTTGAGAATTACCTACTTACTCAAAAAAAGGGCATGTCTCTACTTACTCTTAGGGCGTTTATCCAACCTGTACTTCATAACGCTGAACGCTGAGTGAAGCAGGATGAGATGCCAATGGCAGGAATAGAGCATGTCATGGTTCGGAGACTTAGGAGCATATTTATGAGCCCCTTTTGCTGCAGGGATTCTGCACAAAAACAGAATTATGTGTAGGATTATGGGACATCAGTGAATGGAGACTGTGTCATCCTATCACCTTAGTACCGATTAGCCTAGGACCGACGAGCTATAGTGTCTCACTTGCTCTCCTACCCACTCACAAAGAGACAAATGATTAGACACCCCAACACTCCCAACTCTCTCAGGAATTGGGGTTGCAAGACACACCCTTTTGCTTGCACTCTTGTACTTGTCCACAATAAGCTCTGACAGAGACACAAACAAGTTTAAAATATTTCTTTTAACTAACGTGCTCTAACATGCAGTATACTTGCCACAATAATCAGAAAAATGCATAACAAAAATATGGTAAGCATAGCAATTAGTCTGTAAATCATGAAAGGAGCTGTCATTATAAAAAGACAGTATAGCCTTATCTCCCTTCCCTTGTATAGAAGCAAAATGATTATATATCAGAGGATCGTGGGGTGTACCTCAATCTATAAATGGTAGATCTGCATCATAGGCACTGTCCTGCTCTTCTCCCAGGAAAGGTCCCTCTCCAAGTGTCCGCTACCTATTCATGTATTCCAATAAGACTGAAGTACGTAATCCCAAACAACAGCTGCATCAGTATGTTTTTTCTAGGTGCTAGGGTCTGACCAGAGCTGAATAACAAAGGGCATTGTTGATCGACCTTGCTCACAAAGTTCACACTAAATCCCAGGAACCTGCAGAGTGTGATCACAGCGATAGGTTCTCATGTGAAAATGGCAAAAGAATCATTTGCAAAATAAACTTGTGTAGTAACGTGTGCAAAGCAGCAGACAATCTGCAGCGTGCCTATGTTAACTTAGTGAAGACGACAATGTCCCCCATGTGCCATGTGACACCCTGCCCTTGGTCAGGTTGGTGGCCTTAGACTAAAATAGAAGTCAGAGGTGAGCTGAGGCAAAGCGTCTTGGTAGAAAGCGAAAGAGCCATTCAAATCCAAATTAGAACCATTGTGGAGTGACAAAAGCCTACCTGTCAGAACCATCAATATTAAAGAGACATGCCATCCAAATAAGCAATTCGAATGAGCAGACATGCTCCTTATATCCAGAGGCAGTCAGGAGCGTTGTTTGGCAACCTGCGTGAACTTTGATGAAACTCTAATCCAAGAGGCGCTGTGCATGAGCACAGGTACTCAAGCCTGCCAATGGTCCAAGGGTAGGATCAAACACAAAGCGCCGACTCCCGGAGCAGTCCTGTTCATGGGTCATCAATGGACCCATCAACAGTTCACAATCCAGGGCAGCGTGTGACTTATTGGAGCGACAGACATCCAGGGCCCATTGAAAAGGGCACCAGAGGCATCTGAACACAAGTTGCTCGCAGGTGAAGTAGGCATAATGATAGGTCAGCCAATAGTTGATGTTAGGAGTGTTAAGAGCTCCCAATGGCATCAAACTAAAAAGCTGCTGCATCTGATCAACGCACAGCTGCAACTGGACCTGGCTTGGCAGCACCACAGGTCGAGCAACCATTGTGGAGCAGCATTGGAAGTAACATATCTCCACAAACCAAGAGGAGCAGTAAGGGAAACCCTTCCAAATATGCTGGAAACAATAGAATGAAAAAAGCTGGTCTGAAATGAGGTTAAAAGGCCGGAGCCCATAACCTTAAAAAAGTGGGCCAAGCCTGCTGTATCAGATGCGATAAATAGTTGGTGAATTAATTCTCTAAAATTTAGTGGGAGATTCATGCTTAACAGTGACTGAATCTCACTTGATATTCTCGCCACCTGCAATTCGAAGGTCTCACAAAGGTCTCACAAGCTAATGTGAGAGCCAATTCTTGTTTGAAACAATAGCTTTTTGAGTCTGCTTAGCTTATTGATATCTGTTTTCAAAGTTGGAATGGAAGGCCACTGTGAACTATCTACAATCCTGTGTGGAGGTGGAAACAGGACATTGCTGCAACAGGTGCTGTATGTTTATTTTGTATTTTTATTAATATTGTGTTTAAAAGAACTCTTGGAGTGGGAACATCATTTTTTCCTTTCTAGGTCCTGATGAAATGCCTTGGGGAAAGGCATGAAGCAAGTTGAGCATCCTCAAGATTTTAGCATAGCTTTATTAGGGGTAATAAATATAATCGTTTTTTGGACCCATTAAACTGGTATTTTTAACTTCACTTTCTACTTTTGCATAAACAAATCGACTCCCTTCTGGTTCTCCAGAAGCTGTTACGTGTATAAGGACACCCCTGTATTTTACAAGTTAGTGCTCCAACATCCTAGTAGGTCGTAGCACGCCCCTGTCAGTAGAGGACAGGGATGGAGCCTATGATGAAGCATGCCACCAAGGTGAAACCCGGGTGCGTGAGGGTTTTATGAAAAAGAAAAGATTTTCTTTACAATTGTTTCTCCCTCCTATAGAGGGTACCTCTTTTAAATATTTGTATTTAACCGTGGAGGACAGGTCCCTAGACATCCTACCTCTACTCTCCCCTTTGTGTTTTCGACATGATACAAAGTAGACACTTAATTTTGAACAATGTCAATAACAGATGATACAATATTATCCAAAGTATATTTATGAGACAACAGAGGGCCCAATTCTGATCTTGTTCGGAAAGCATTGGTATCGAATCGTGTCTGGAATGCTTTCCGCATGACTCAGGTCTGGGGAGTTCAACCGCACAAGTACGATGCATTTGAATGCATCCGGATTCGATTTGGTCAGACTCCCTTTGACTTCAATGGGAGCCTGTTTACCGAATTTGTACACAGGCTCGCATTGTCAAATGGGGTGGTTGGGGATGATCATGCAACCTTTGGTGGGCACCCCATAGTACCAGCCACAGTGTGCATGTTTGGGAAGAGGGGACCCAATGGTGCCCCCTCAGACTTGATTCGGAGAGCCAAGGGTGAAGGGGAGCCTGCTATGGGCCCCCAAAGACCGATTTTGGCATCTTTTTCAATCCGGGCAAACTGACTCATGAAGACTGTCCAAATCATTCATCGTACTTGCTGACTTGGAAAATGTAGTCCATAGAGCTGTGCGATTCGACTTCGGGAGGCTCAATCTCTCTGGATGCCTTGGAAAACAGATTTGGTCAGTGCTAAGGCTTTCACGGCATCGTATATGGTCGTTTGGAACTGTGAACGATGCGGTCGGGAACAAGGGCACCGGATCGGTTTAGGCAATTCCGCATACCATTCGGAGCCCTTCCGAACGAGATAGGAATCAGGCCCAGAGTTATCAACCACTGCAAGAACTTTTTCTAAAGGATCCTGATCAATTTGACATAAGCGTACTGCAACTTATATTAGGGACAATTTCCAAAATTGATTATCTGCAGCATATACAAAACATTTAGTATGAAGGGATGTTGGACCTAAAAGAAAATCAGCTAAATCAATGTCACCTGACAAAAGGGAGGGATGTTGTTTTACGGAAGACAGTGTGGAGTGAACCAACCATCGTTGATTTACTAATAGAATATGAGGTAACTGTATGAAACTGGGGGTAATCAGGGTCAGGTCTACTTCAAGTGAATCCTGCCCTGGCCCTAATAAAGCGCACAAATGGCAGGCATTGGTGTTTGTGGGCCACTGCAACCTACCCAAAGGGTCAATACTAGATAAATTAAGAATACCTTTTTTAAACAACAGCCAAGTCCTCAATCGTGTAATTGGTATGTCATACTCAGTCAAGGACAGAATTTAAGGGGTATTTACATTTTTAGCAGATGCCAAAGCATGTAGCCTGCTGAACCATCCGATTTAAACATTTTAGCCGAGATTGCACGATGCAAGGACACAATACCCTGGACCTGCCAACTCTTCGTTCCTGAAATATACTTTAAATCATTTGTGTCCTTACAAACCTTTCGGGGGCAACACGGTTATGAAGGAGAGGAGGATGAATAAACTAATTTAGTGTGAATAAGCACATATTTGTTGCCGGTGGTCATATTTAATTTGTAAATAAAGGACCTCAGGTCTTGTAAAATATAACCAGTAAAATATGTAAACTTCCTTTTATGTGTAAATGAACTCCCCGTAAATGGTGTTGGGCAATGCTCCCATTGAGTGTAACAAAATAAATCTGCATAATTTTCTGAATTTAAATATAAATCTTCAGTAGCAAACACAGTGTAATATTGTAAATTAGAAAACAGTGAGTATACAGCGTTGACATCCTAATCGTCGGAGTGCATTCCAGGTGACACGACATCCCGCAATGAAACTCGGAAAACGTATGGAATTTGAAACATTTCCATAGGACCATATACATCGAATGGCACTTTATCCCAGATGATGCCAATTGCGACAGAGAAAGCAGAAATGTTTACCAGGGCTTGATCTCTTGTTATGAGGCGAAGTATGTGGGGCCAGAACTCCATCAACCAAGTCATCAGCAGAGCGTTCAGGTAAGTAGTGGCTATTAATAAAAAGAAAAAAGACAGTCACAAAGCCAATCCACATGAAGAGGAACACCATCGACAACACAATGCAGATGTATGCCCACGGCAGGACCAGGTATTTTTTTTTTCTCCATGAAATGAAAACACAAATCCGTGTAGGTGGCTCTGCCACAAACAAGGACAACCAAGACTTATCTGAATAAAAGTTATCTTGGTCCATATAGTAACCACTGGAACATAGGTGAAACAATGGGGGTGATTCTTCATTGGAAGGTGAATGAATGGTACTTTCAGGAATATCAACTATAATTTCAACTAGTGGGGAAGCATACTCGTTTTCAAGAGTTGCAGATGTAGAAGGCAAAACAGGCAATGAAGCCATTGTAGACTCCATATCCCCTTCCAGTACTTGGGGAGAGTTCAAGGAAACAGAATGCATTGGATGAAGGAAAACATCCCTCTGCGTAATGCTTGTAGGTATACTTTTGAGTATCAGCCATATGTTGTAACTTGACATGTTCAATGGAAATGAATCAGTTCTCCTTGTGACCAGGTAGCGGAGGCAAGATCACAGTAGAGGTGCCTTTCAAACCAAGGACTGGGACCGGTGTACTGTACGATGGACCAAATTATTTCTTATTCACCACCTTTTCTCAGACTAGATCACCAACTTTAGGAAGCCAGCCAGAAACAGGGATTAGGACTGCTGCATCCGTGGATGATGGCAAATGAGCCTTGGCAAGGGTGTCATGAATATTTTGTAGATCCTATAACATAGCACAATGGTTATCTACAATAAACATTGCAGCAGCCACTTCAATGTTTAGACCATCAATGTCTGGTACAAACATTTTAATGCCAGAGAGCCTTTCATACGGGGTCCGCCCACCCAGAGATATTCTAGGGAGGAGATTATTTAGTGCACGTTGAACTCCATATAAATGAGTCAACCAGCCCCATCCAGTTCCCAATACTCTCACTGCTAAAGATTGCTTTAAGTCACAGTTCATCCGCTCCACAACAGAATTGCCCTGATTCTGATATGGAGACTAGAATTGCACCTGCACTCCCAGAGACTTCATCGCATCCCGGTGTGCCTTAGAGGCAAAAACCAGACCTTGGTCTGAACAGAAAGTGTCCCCGGCAAATGTCCCTATAAAGGCACGCAAATCTTTTATAACAGTTCGAGCGTCAGCACTGCATTGCAGCCAAACCCAAAGGAATTGAGTGCATGAATCCACTGCAACCAAAATATATTCAAAAGGATTATCTGATGTTGAAGGACCATAGTGAGCAAGATAAATAGAACCAAATGGTTGATTTGAGATAAATATGTGAGTATGTGGTGGACTCAACACTGTGGGAGATTTCATCTGTTGACAAATGTCACAGGAAAGAACATATTTGTGCATTTGCTGGCTAAGCTACACCACCAAAAACATTGCTGCAAAAGCGAAATTGTCGCTGACACTCCCATATGTGCAGAGGCCATGCATTCATGAGCAGCCACAATCAAAGAAAGTATGCAGTGCTCCTTGGGAATCAGATGACCACCAACTGAGGGAATGGTTACAAAGGGAATCTGATCAGGTGTTAAATGATAAGTGTAATGCAAAGGGAATCCCTGGGGAAATTGCTTTCCAGCCTGTGTAGCGCAATAGCCACCAAAATGTCATCATCAACCTTCTTCATAGATCTAGTAATGGCTGCTACCAAGCATGCGGCTACTGTGGATTTAGCTGCTTCATCAGCCAAGGAATTACCAATGGCATGTGCTCCCACATGTATGAATAACATGGTTGAGTGGCAAACATTCCTTAAGAACGGCCACTCTGTCCCAAAGCGTTTTATGCTTTATTGCGCTGCCTTTTAAATCATGAAAATCATTTTCTTGCCAAAAGAACAAATTGTCATCAAAGGATTGTACACAGTAAAATGAATTTCACACTACATGCGTAGGCAACTCAGGATCAGCAAACTCAAGAGCCAGAACCAATGCACACAACTAAGCCAATTGTGCCGTGCAAATCCCCAAGGGATTGTGTGTCAACCAAGGAGGATTTAAAAACACTGTCCACAATCATGCACACAATAATTGCGCAGAATGCGGAATAAGCATGTTTAGAACCAATGGCAGGCTGTGCTGAACCATCATTGTAAATTATGTGCTTATACTGATCAAGAGTAACATTGAGATAATTAGGATGTGGTGCAAAACCAGCCAAAGCAGGCCAAGTAGCCCCTTCGATAGAGAAGGGGCCCATTCTAACAAAGGAGAAAGTGTGAAGGACAGCATAATTGAACCAAATAGTATCCTCCCAGGACATCAACGGAACTTCAATTAATGCATAGGGACGATATGCTGCCGGAGGAGCAGTGGCCGTGTAAGTGTGAAACAAATTATCATTTGTATTTACTGCGGGAAAACGAACCCAAGAATAAAAACACCTCAAAGCTATATGCTGGATCCGCTTCAACCACAAAAATAAAATTAGCCCCCACATTGAGGACTCCGTGCTGAGTCTCGTAAGCCATAACCTCTGCCCGGCCATGTGCTAGAATAGCGACCAGTTTTGCCATGTAGAAATCAAAATAGTCTTTAAAACAGTAGCGCAAACGGGTCAAAAAAACCTTTTAAACTTGAACCTTGAATAACCTACAGAAATAGGTGTACCCTACAATTGCAGAAGGCGAAACCTCCCACCACGGATGTCTCCGGGAACCAGTGAGAGGGAATTGTGGACAAGCACAAGCGCTACTCAGGGGTCTTATGAATAAGTACCAGGCCAAACGTTGGAGGCACCATGTTGCAGGATTCTGCACAAACACACGCATTGGATTATGGGACCTTAGTGCATAGGGACTGAGTCATCCTGCCACCTTAGTTACCATGAGCCCAGGACCAACAAGCTATAGTGTCTCACTTGCTCTCCTACTCAAATGGTTAGACACCCCAGAATACAACACTCCCGACTCTCACAGGAATCGTGGTTGCAAGTCACACCCTTTCGCTCGCACTCTTGTACTTATCCACAATAAGCTCTGACAGAGACACGAACACATTTAAAATATTTATTTTAACTAAAGTCCTCTAATATGCAGAATTCCTGCCACAATAAGCAGAAAAATGCATAACAAAAATACGGTAAGCATAGCAATTAGTCCATAAATCATGAAAGGAGCTGTCATTATAAAAAGACAGTCTAGCCTAATCTCCCATCCCTTGTATTGAAGCAAAATGATTATATAGCAGAGGATCTCTGGGTGTTATCTGCAGACCCTGTACCGCAGTCTATAGATGGTAGATCTACATCATTGGTGCTGTCCTGCTCTTCTCCCTGGCAAGGTCCCTCACCAAGTGTCCGCTACCTATTTGTGTATTCCAATAAGACCAAAGTACGTATTCCCAAACAACAGCTGCATCAGTATGTTTTGTCTAGATGCTAGGCTATGGGCAGAACGGAATAACAAGGGGCATTGTTGATCGACCTAGCTCACAGTGTTCAGACTAAATCCCAGGAACCTGCAGAGTGTGAACAAAGCGATAGGTTCTCATGTGAAAATGACAAAAGAAGCATTTGGAAAATAAACTTGTGTGGTAACGTGTGCAAAGCAGCAGAATATTTGCAGTGTGCTTATGCTATCTTAGAGAAGACAACAGTGTCTCCATGGGCCATGCAACACTTTGTCTAGTGTCTGCACCACAAAACATGGTGCAAACGTGATGCAACTTGAAAACAAGATTTTTGAAGCCACGCAAGGCCATCTTGAGTGTCTCAGAGAGGCTTCATAAATCTCAAGTAATGCAATGCAGTGCAAATTAGTGTGTTCTATTACTCTGTGCCAGGAAGGCATCTCCATGGATGCTGTGTGGGTGTTCCCATTCAACATTCATGGATTTTGACACGTTCCCTGATTTACCTGAAGTGGTTAACCTTGAAATGTTCCAAAAACCTATGTCCAGGTGAAGGGTAATGTGGAAAAATATCTTTATTGCCCTTCATTTTTTCATCTTTCTATATGTGCTGCTTTCTGCACAACAAATTGTTTTTACTTTTAGTTCATAACCATACCTATACTATAACTGTATTTATTTATTTTGTAAACAAATGTAATAACATCATACGCATAAAACATGTATATAAAATATAATGTTTAAAGTGGCATTATAGTTAGGTATGGAAATATGATCTTAGCTTACAAAAAAAGCTACCGAAATTTACTGAAAAAACAAAGGTTAAAATGATGTTACAGTTAGGTGTAGAAATGAGATGAAAATAATGTTGAAAAACAAAAAATTATTTATGCACTGCTTATGACCTCACATATTAAATGACTCATGACATGTTCATTGATGACATGTTGAATGACATCACTACTGGCATCTTTGTGCATGGCTACTTGAGTTAAGTATAATTGATTAATTATAAAAAAAAAATTAGTTTCACTCAACTTCAGAGTCACTTAAACCTTTGTTTTTTGTCAGTATATTTCTGAGGGTGTGTTTAATGTAAAGTTAGGTATTATTTATATATCTAACTATAACATCACTTTAACCTTTGTTTTTTTCAGTTGAAAAAAAGACTATAGATCGGGCAATGCCTCAAGTGGGGGCTGAAAACAAGGGGTCCCAAAATGCAATTTTTCCAGTCTATTACTAGAGGGAATTTTGATCAGTGCCACATCCACAATTGCTGAATGGAATTACACCAAATTTAGCAGAAAGTTAGATGTTTAACCAGAAAGTGTGCTTTTTTTGAGTTGGTGTATATCCATTCCGATTTTTTTGAGAAATTAAGGTACACACGTTTTGTAGATATATGGACTGTTGGTGTCAGGATATGATTTTATTGACCAATTTAAAGTGGACTAGTCAATCCTTATTGGCTGGTCACAACCTGAACAATATGTTGTGGCAGCCATCACAGAACTCAGGAACGTAGTCCCTCTGTCATGATAATGAATACAAAATATGTAAGTAGCATGGTGAAGGGCAGAGGGCAGGGTGAAGGCATGTGGTAGATCTCAAGACACACTGCCCCCTTAATTGGCTTATAACAACATTAACAACATTTTGTAGCAGCCATTACAAAAATCTGGAATATGGTCCCCCTTAAAATTCATTGTAGTAACTAGTAGGTTTTGTGGGTCACAACAAGGATCACACCTAAAGTCTGAGAACAACTTTTACTCACAATACATATCATTTGTTTGTAGTACCATACTAATTGTAGGAATTGTGGTGTATTCTAAAGGGATTATGCCCTGTTCGAAATGGTGATCCTGTCCTGGTATTTGTTGAACTATGTTTGGGAGAAAAAGGTTTTCTCTCATGAGTTTCTCATTGAAGTTATGGAAGGTTCCATATGGTCTAAAAGTATATTATTTTTTTATAACTTTACACTATCTTCCTTAACCATATAAGATGAAAGTCTGACATACTGAGTAAAGCATCTACTTCCAACAGAAGCAACAACCTGTCAGTTGATTCACAAACGTTTTACTGCAGCCACCCAGTGTCCAGACTAGAGAGCTACCATTCTTACATAAGACAAAAGTGTGGCAGGCATGAAGCCATCTTGATTGAATCCAAACTGTAAAATGCTGAAGTATTTCCTTTAGCAATGACCAAAACAAGGGTTTGCTTTGTCATAGTTATTGCTGTGGGAAGTTAAATTGGGAGATATTTTCAGAGAGTTCTCAATTCTGGTAAAACATTCTGACATGCGAACTTATACATGTACTTTCAACACCAGCAGCCGCAACCAGCCAGTTAATGTTCTGTTGATCAACTACAGTTACACTACAGTGTTCTAATTAGAAGGCCTGTGTGGAACTCGGCGAGTTTTGCTCCGCGGAATTTCTCTGTGTTTCAAAAAATACTCTGCAAGATTCAGTTGAACACCATGAATGGGTGAAAGAATGCTCATCCACCCTTTCTTTCTGCTTTTTCAACTCAAATGGTACCATGCATTGCGCACGGGCGGCACCATTTTGTTTTACCTACATTCTCTGATGTTCTGAACGTGGTGCTGGGCCATTTCAAACTACTTTCCTCAGTGCCAATCCTCCACTTATCCCACACATCCACAACTCATTAACTAATTTTTAATCTGTGTGCTTCAGTTGGTGTATAGATGTTATGTTTTCGTCTTTTTTTAATTTTGTGAATTTTGTACTTCTGCTTTGTTTTTGTATTTAACTTTTTTTTTCTCCTGGCCCATGGCATAACAGGAAGGAAAAAGTGGGGGTGCCAGAACGGCAATTTGCTATTTCTTTTTTATTCAGTGCCACCTACCCTCCATGCTGGCAGCAAGCGGTAGGCCGGGTCGAAAATACACCCTGCAAGAACGTTGACTCCTGTGGAGGAGAGTGTTCCAGTGTGTGCGCCATAGCACAGGGAAGCAGTACACCACACAGCTTATAACGCACTGCTACATGGACCTAATAGATTGGAAACAGGACCTGCTTGACCTGCTGGGTGTCAAGATTCCGCAGCTCAGTGCATAATTATTTTGTATTCTCTAAAAATGCTAATTTTCTTTCAAATAGCATTTTGCTCAAACTTAGAGGTAACTTAAGTTTATGTCTCAAACAATATCTGACCCAGCTTGAGCTAAGCAGGTGCTCGGCACTACCTACTCACAATCGTCGGCAGTCACTTTGGCTGATTATTTAAGGAGTGATGCAGACTCCTATGTCCTGTCACAAAGATAGTAATTTATCAGGGAGATAGCATTCTCTGTGCCTTTCTTTATGGAGTTCATACAGTCCCAATCTCCTAGTGATGTGTAGTATGCATTAAAGAGGGAGAATGAGTTGGCTCATCAAAAGGGCTGGAGAAGCAACGATCATTCGTTGCAATGCATTAGTAGTTCAAAATGTAATTTGAGTTTAGGAAAGTAGGAATAGGGCTTAGGTTTAGGAAGTTAGGATTAGGGCAAAAGGCGATCTGATTTAGAAAAGTACAATACGACTGTGTCAGCCTGTTAAAATATCTTTTGGGAGATTACCTGTACCACAATTATTTTTTTTATCTTCTTTATTTCTTACATCAGCAGCCAAGGCATGTGGTTATCACAGCAGGTTGAAGGGGCTGCCCCAACCAGTACAGCAGCAGGTGAAACCACCAGAACCCCCACCAGAGCTGCACAATGGTTCTACTGGCCCCAGTAACTCCCGTTATGACATTTTCCAAATTTTACCTCTCCCTACCGAGGCAAATGAGTTTATCCTAGCATTTAACTTGATAAAAAAGGGCATTGACAAAGGGCTCCCTGTCACACAGAGTAATACTTGGACACCCCATCCTGGCCTGTTTGATGCGACATGCTCCAAAACACACAAAATGTGCCTTAGCTAGAAAACTGCGCCAGGTCCTGGAGGTACGGGACTGCAGAAAGGCATATAACAGCCACAGGGCCATTAAGCATAGGAAAAAATCCTTAAAGGAGGATACCTAGAACAGTTTGCTCTAAGCCAGTCTGTCTAAGAACAACACTGTGTTCTGGTGCATTATCAACTCCCCTTCTTATGACCCTGAGGACCACCCATGAGCCGAGATACCCATTACAGAGGCTACTAGGCTAGCCCACCTTTCAGCTCTATACTCTCCCACGAATGTCACTGCGATCTCCCAGTTCTCCCTATCCTCTGCTGGTATGTCGCCTTTAATATCACCTTCTACTCAAGGGAACTACCCGGCCTTCACTCTGGACGAAGTAGTCATAGCATTTAAGCTTAGTAAAGGTGGCAAAGCCCCGTGATCCGATGGGATTCCCATTGACTTGTTCAAGTCCAACATTGATCTGTGGGCCCCATTATTACTTTGCTCTTCAGAGCATGCCGGAAGAAGGGTTTTATGCACACCTGGCCCAAGTCTGTTATTGTACCCATATATAAAAAGGGTGACCGTAACAGTCCAACACAATATAGACCAATCTTACTTTTAGATTCCTTAGTGAAGGTGGCTGGTTGTATTCTTTTGGATCGTTTGTAGACATGGGCAGATTCTAATAACATTCTCTCAGACCTGCAGTACGGTTTCAGACCTGGGCTGGGGACTACTGAAAAGGCCATTTTTTATCTGCAAATACACACACATTAAGGAGGGGAACATGTTTTTTGTTTTCGTGGATTTGTCTTCTGCCTTTTACTTCCTGGTCCACAAGAGGCTGTTATCCATTATGTCTAGTCTGAGAGTGGATTGCGCCATTGTAAACCTTCTCAGAGACCTGTATGCATTGGGTAGTGGCAGAGTAGGCTACGGTATTGATGGTAATAGAACCACATCTTTTAATATAAGAGGAGTGGTACGTTAAGCATGTGTCCTTGCCCCCTTTCTTTTTAATCTTGACCTTAACAGTGAAGGGGACACCTTGGCAAGCAAAAGCACTGACCTACCCCAAATAGGTCATCATCCTATTCCGTCACTTTTTAATGCTGATGATGCTGTTTTAATGGCTCGTACCCCCCTTGCCCTTCAGCATCTAGTGGATGAGTTTGCCACTTTTATGCAGGACCTTGGATTGAAAATTAATATTGGTAAAACTTTTGCTATGAACATTGGAAGCACGGCCTTTCAAAGCCAAGACATCTATATTGAGGGTGAAAAAATCGCATACACAACAACCTTTTCTTACCTGGGGATAGTATTTAGTCATACTGGGAAGTGGCAACGGGCTATAAAATGTAGACTATCTCAATTTATTAAGACTACGAGGGTCCTGTTGCAATTTGCTAGCACCAAAGGAATCAAACACCCGAGGGAAATGTTGACTATTTACAAGGCTACATGTGGACCTACTGCTATGTACGGGGCCGACCGATAGTCTTCAACTTGAAGAAAATGCTTTTTTGATAAACCTTCTAGCAGTTCTTAAAAGCACTGCAACCTATGTCTGTCACACAGAACTAGGAGTCCCCTATATTGTTGATCTGATCAGGATATAGCCAGTGTTATTATGGCACAAAATGTGGTCTTCTGAACACACTACATTAAACCGATCGCTTATTATCGATTGTCTCAGATCCACATCAGCTATTAAAATTCCCTGTTCAAATTTTAAACGTACTTTTTCTGCAGATATTGGTCACCCTGAATATTTTAATCACCCCGGGACTGTTCAGAGGAACCAGATGATTTTGACCAGTTTTAGTATTCAGTTTTACTTAGCCAATGTTTTTAATGCACGCCACAGGTTAGTTCTGACTCGAGCCTGTCTGGACATCTTCCACCATTTAAACAGTTTCCCCACTACTGATAACTGGTCAACTGATATGGGGAAAAATGTACCTGTGGCAACATTTTTCAGCAGTGCACTATGCATACTGTTTTGTTTTGTAAGCATTTCTCTGAGGCCAGAAGAACACATTTTAAACCATTGTTAAGACAAATGGGCTTTTTGCAATGCCGATCAGCTTTCTTGCATTTGCAAATGTTCCCTGCCATTTATATATGTACTGTCATGGCTCGATTTTTATTGGATGCTGTTAATATTAGGCAGAGGCTATAATGAAACCTGGACATGCATCGAGTGTGCTTTTGATATTTATGTACTGTAGTTTTTACTTCTTTTTTAACTTGTTTAAATGTTATACTGTTTTTTAATCATTTTATGAATGCTTTAATGCAGCTTTTATGATTCACATGTGAATTTGAATAAAGCTTATTTGATTGATTGATTGATTGGCCTCTCCCTACTATTAGAATAATTTTGTCTCGTTTATTTTTTTTTTTACACTGTCTCCTCATTTCAACTCCTCTATCAAATTTGTGTTAAATTCTTCCTTGTGAGTGTGTGTCTGTGGCCCATTTTAGTATTGGATATACTATGCATTGTCAGAACTGGTACCTTCTCACAGAAATCAAGGAATAGATTTAGTTTCTGAAGCTTTCCTCCCCCACCCACGTTCTGCATAGCCCAACTTTGCATAAACAAAACTCCCCCCTCACATCCCACAATTTCGTAACAAAAATTAAATTTTTCAGTTGCATGGGTCAAGCAAAGATAGACAATACGCCAGAAAGGGGTCACACACGTGGGCAGATGTCGCCCGATCCTCTTTACTACCCGCCCGCATAGGGCCAAATGGCCCGTACATCTGTCCTCTAGGGGCATATGTATCAAGCTAATTTTTACTCGCAAACGCTGCGAATCGCAAAATACAGCGTTTGCGATTAAAAATTCGCAAAACGGGATGTATTAGGCAAAATCCCATCGCAAAATTAAGGAATTGCTAATTTAGCGATTTCTTAATTTTGCGTAAGCATTTAAGAAATCGCAAATTACGATTTCTTAAATGATATGTAAAAAGCACCCAAGTTGTGCGAATTATCCTTAAGAAATCGCAAATTACCACCAACTTCCAGTTGGTGGTAATTTGCGATTTCCTTTCAAAATGCACTATTTTTAATTTTGCAAAGTGCCACGTGACGCTCATAGATGCCCTTAGGGCATGTATGTGCGCCATATGCACACACATGCTCATTTCAGGGGTGCATCAGGGTGTCATCATGACACCCTTGCACCTTTGAAATTATTCTCAAATAGCGATTAGCAAATTGCGAATTCGCTATTTGAGAATTACTTCCCATTCATTCCTATGGGCCTCCTGGCCCATAGAAATGAATGGCCAGGTATTCCTTAATTGCGATTTCGCAATTTGCTAATCGCAATTAAGGAATTTTAAGAAATCGCAAAAAGTTTGCGATGTTTTTAAATACATCCCGTTTTGCAATTCTCAAATAGCGATTCTTTAACAATCGCTATTTGAGAATCGCAAATGGTGATGTTGATACATATGCCCCCTAGTAACATATACTCATCTGTCTAGCAATTCTATACATTCTCCTTGAGGTGAACAGTTTCTACAGCAACAGGCAGGCCTCCCTAAGTGATAACTGAACCAGACACAGGTGTTACCGCTATGATTGTTTGCCACACCCATTATGAATCAGCCATACCGCCACCAACTGGTCACCTTAATGCTGTCAATATAACAATGGCAATGCAAACTGATGCACTACCAGCAATGCAAATTAAATTCTTATCTGCTTAAATGGGGTTCCGACAATCAGTCCTGTTCATCTAGACTTCCTCCAGTCGCCCCCTCATGGGCAGATTGCTCTTTGCTGTTCATTTTGTCTTTAGACCACTCCTTCAGGGCTTTCTGCAACAGTTTTGGGTTAGTGAATATTCAAGAGCGGCCCTGTTGGTTCACGCCTAGTCACGCCGGAAACACATAGCATAGTCCATGTTCTGTTCCCGTGGTTGTCTCATCAGAGGAGAAAATTGTCTTCGTGCTTCCGGCACTCAGATCATGAAGTCTGGGTATAAAGAAATAGCAGAGCCCTCATAGTGTAGTGTTTGCTTCTCTCTTGTCACTTTCACTGCAGCGTCTCTGTCTCTATAGTTCAGCAGTTTGGAAATTATAGGTCTTGGGGGCGCACCTGGAGGGGGCCTAGGCCCCAGCGATTGGTGAGCCCGCTCCACCACGAAGATCGAGGAGAATGTTTCCCTTCCAAGTAGTGACACAAGAAGCTCCTCCACAAATAGTTCCATGTTCCCAACATTGCTGGTTTCTGGTAGGCCTGTAATGCAGACATTGCTGCGCCGGGACCTAGCTTCCAGGTCCTTCGACTTATCCTGCAGGGATAGAAAGAGTTTCCCCATTTGCTTGTGGTCCGTATAAAGCTCAGTCTGTGCTTCCTCAACTTCCAAGACTCTGCGCTCAGTCATGTCGAGTCTCTCCGCTTGTTTATCCATTCGCTCAGTCATCCGAGCCATACGGTGTGCTAGGGAATCAATCTTACTATCAATGATTGACAGGCTCTTCTGCATATCTGCCAGTATGTTATGGATGTCTCCTTCCATTGGTTCCGGCATCTCTGTTTGTGCGTCCAAACTCTCCTCTAATGCATTCTCCCTCGATCTGGACTTTCTCTGCATTTTGTCCAACTTGCCCATACTCACTATGCAGCATAACGCTGCGCGGGCAATTGTAGAGAGCAGCTAAGCGTTCTGTCTATGTGTTCTAGGAATATCAGTTGGCTGGTAGTCTTACGAATTTCCGCCGTCGTCCGTGGTGCTTAGACAACCTGAGTCATGCTGTCCATAAGTGTTCCGGCTTCTGTGTCAATAGTTCGGTAATTCGCAGCTAGCTGTAGATCCTGCTGGTCAAACTTCTCCTCACAACCAGCCTCATACTAGAGTGACTTTCTGTTGCGATAGAAACGAGGGACGGAATAGGCATCAGCCTAGGGACCATCTCCTATTCTATGCCACTGCATTGTCCCTGGTAAGTGCTGAGTAGGCCTGAGAGAGGAGTATGGGTGTAAATCCAATCGCCCAAAATGAAACCAGTGTATCCGGGATGTGGTTGCTCAATTGTCGCAGGTGGACCTGCCAAAACTGTTCACTGTCATGCTTGGTTCTAGATTGCAAGCAGCTGCTCTTTAACCAAATGGCCGCACACGGGCCTCCAGATATGCCCTTGCAGCGCATTGAGTGTCAGGGCTAGCTGTTGGGTGCTGTTTTTCAAGACCTCCCCTCGTGTTGATTAGGCGCTGCTGGACTGCTATCGGGACAGAGGGTCTCCAAGCCAAGGTAAGGACACACTGCGCGCTCTGCGAGTGGGCTTGCCCCGTTGCTGTTTGGAGTGATACGGGCGGCGTCTACTACCGGTACTCTGTTCAGAAACAGAGGACGCCGCTGCACTGGTGTGAGTCTTTGTTTCGCTTTGGACCGTAGGGGAGCAGGATCAGTATTGGAGCGCTCCAGGCAGAAGCAACAAGTCTATAATCCCGCAGCGTGCCCAGCAGTCTAACACTCCGTTGGTGGTTTCCGCCCGATCCTGGGTGAGTTGGCGAGTACACAATGTCACTGGTCTCCGCAAGGTCTAGCCTGGCCTTTTCTCCAGTCAGTCGTATCCGAGTCTGCAGGCGTCTTCAGCTCTCCGCAGTAGGATAACTATGTTGATGGCCCATTAAGGTATTACGGGGAGCGCGATTTTGGCATCGGTATTGCTGCAGATGCAGGATACATTATGAATAGTTAGATGACTCAACGGCACTCGCTAACTAATCCGCCATCTTGGGATCAGGCAAACTCCGCCTCCCCCCCAAAAAAACACTTTTATTCTGGTGATATTATGGCTTAATTTCTTGCAGTCAGTGCTTTATGTGAAGCATGTGTGGGGAAATCTTGGCCCTGTGGCTAATCATTATACAAACACGTGTTTCCACTGAGTATTATTTATAATTTGTCTTTTTCTTTTCTTGATATAAATACTCCTGCTGGTCCACCATCTCAGCAGGAGATAGCAGGTCGGCTTTGGCATCACCGGATGGAGGTAACCCAGGCCTATTATTAATGGCTGGTGGCTTTGGAAGAGGAGGAAGCGGAGGCATGTGACACTTCACCTAGTACCTCCAGCCAGCCACCAGTGCCTCCAACCCGACACACTATCATCAGTGCTGTCGGCAGTTGGGATCCACCACTGCTGCCCTCTCTTCAGCATTCAGTAACCGCCTCCTTCCCTACCTTCTACAGGAACTGGTGTTGCTTCGCCGTGAGGTGGCACACATCAACATCTGCATTGATGCCCACTAGGCCCTTCTTTAATATATTTTCTTTGATAAGAGGGACGTTTGATGTGGAAGGAGAGGGTGGGAATTGGCAAGGGCAGTTGGGGCACCTTTGGACTTTGCTTTGGACTTTGGACATTGGTTTGGGTGAAATAGTTACGTGTTTGGGGCGAGGGTAGGGCCTGTTGTGGGTGGACAGGGTGGATGTCATTTGTTGGAATAATAAATGGGAATTGTTTATTCATGTCTTTTGTCTTTGCACTGCTTTTAGTGAATCCTTAATTGTCAGCAAGCTGCCCTCCGAAAAGTCACATAACTGTACATTGACTTATCACTCCAGACTTTCCCTAGCTGATTCTGAAGTCCCTTGCCATATAATTTTTTATTTGGTAGGTTACTTACTTTACTTAAACACAAACAATAACCCTCTAGCAGAGTGCGAACAACACAGACTTGGTCCGTCTTATTGATTGAGGATGATAACTTTTGGCACTTTTGCAGCACCAAGCCAGTTACCAAAGTGTATATACCAGTTAGTTATACCCTTGTCCTACTACCCTATGTAAATATATTGATCACTGGGAGGGGGGTATGCCTATGCCTAAATTGCCTTGTGACAAGTTACAAACATAGAAAAACATAATCTTCAGTAGAAGTTGCTAATTAAATTAGAACACCTCAATTCTTCATTCTCTTTCCTGAATAGATGAAGCAATGGCTGCTACCACTATCAATCTTCAAAAGCATTATTTACGGGTTTCCAAAAGTACCTTCTTAATGGTGGTGGCAGTAGTTGCAGCAGGCTGGCATGCTAAAAGGGTCGACAAAACATCAGAAGTGAGGTCCCACAACCACCTAGATGAACTCCAGCTGTAGGATTAATCAGAAGGATTATCCATCACAGGCAACTAAATTGCAATAAAATGCAGAGTTAGTGGGTTGTGTATTTCATAACTTATCAAAGTTTGAGACAAGACCACCACCATGACACAAGGAAGATCTGGCATAACACTAGCAGTATTAACTTCTGAACAATGGGGAGCTCTTTAATTAATTTGTGAAAACAATTCAAACTAACCTTACAAAATCCTCAATTCAAGGGAAGTGGACTCGCAACAGGAGAAGGTTAAGCATAAAAGCAACACAAGGCCTGAATAAATATGTTGAAAAATGCTATTATATATGACTATTAGGCATGGGTTAGTAAATGGGGTTAGTTGTGGCTATCGCTCAGGTAAGAGACGATCCTGCAATGAGTTGGTGTCACTTTCAACACATCAGTCCCAACAGGTGTGTGATCCATTGATTGAGTAACTTCAGGAGTCACCCCTCAATGTTTCACACAGCCTGGGAGAAGAGGGCTAGGTGTTTTAAGAATAACTAGGAACAGGGAGTTGGAGAAAGGTGAGATAAAGACATACGCTACAAGCAATAATATTCATCATGGTGACGAATAGCATATCATCATCATCAAATCTGTTGTGGAAGGAATGGCACAGTTCAGTTAAATACATTGCAAACACTCCTTCAGTTCCAGAGACCCAAATCATATTTAAATGTTCTGTCATCTAGGTTTGAAAAATGCAAATTATGAAGGAGTGAACTAACACCGTTTTAAAAATTATGATTGTTAAAAGAAAAAAATGTACATAACTGTCAAATTAGGTGGTGCATCTGTATGCTTCTCAGACTGTCTGTCTTGAGTGCCTGGCTGAACGGGACCAGTAGGGTTAGGAGGAGTGCTATGGAGCTTTTGCCTTTCATGTCGTAGAAGAGAAGGCCTGCGAATTGTAAAACAGAAATTATATTGTAGAGTCGAGGAGAAGGACAGAATGTAAGCTTGATGAGGAGTGGTGCAATCATTCATTACAACTCATATCAGATTACCTGTAAAGTGAAAGCAAATTTGCAAACAATCTCAGACAATTAGTTGCATATAGCATGGCTAATCAATCTCACAAATTTCATAACATTTAGCCGACTGCGTCCATTAGGTGATGATGTGACATCACATGTCTGTCTGCAGTTCCAGAACACTCTGACCACAACCACATAATAGAGGAGTTTGACACTTGAGCCAGCACACACTGCTTTGCATGTCCTAAATCAAGCACCTCTCTATAATCCACAGGGCTAAGTAGGCCTCTTAAAGTAATCATCATGCTTGTTTCCATTTGAAGTCGATAATTTCCTTCTTTTGGCCGTTGAGGTAGTCCCCCCCTAAGTCGTGACTCCCTGTAATGTATCAGTCCAACTCCTGAACGAAACTCGATCAAGAAAGATAGACCTGTAGTGCACTGCTGTTTAGGAACAAGAGAAGCAAAATAATGTGAGTGTTTTGCATAGATTTGTATTTGTTAACTAAACTGACTGGGCTACTCTGAAAAACCAGAAAACAAAGAGTGGACCATGCAAGTCAATCTATCTATGTCTCAAAGGGTCAATCACCTTCAGGCAAAATCCCCCATCAGCCCCAAACATTGCAAATCATCAAAAAAAGTTTACAAATTAGTTCAACACCCTTCCTCACTGTCTGCCAACACATGCATAATCAATCATTATCACTCACACTCACCTCAATAATATGTCACTCATTGGTGAAATAGTTACCTATTCCAATCCAAGCATGGTGGCACACAATTGTCATAATGAATCACTTCTTTCCCCATGGAAACAACACATTGGCAGTATTGTAAATTAACTAATTTTTACTGGGGTAGCCCTGCTAGGTAATGAAGAAAAGAAAGATAGGTATGGGACAGAGGCAGGCATTGTCTCTAATGTCCTTGAAGGTAATTGGGAGGCTGCTTCTCTGCAAACTGGTCCAACTCCAATCTGGCCATACATGTGCCTAAATGGTGGGCTGCATAAGTCAGACACAAACAAAATATACAATGTTCCTCTAGGTGGAGCACTTGCTTTGGCAAAGCTATCTAAAAGTTCTATGGTGGAATACTCAGTCAGAGAAGAAGAGTTTGTTCTCAAACTTAGTAGGGTTGCCCACAAGTTGGTCAGCTAATGTACTTGAGTCTGACCAATAGCCCTTATCCACCCCCCTGTGGTGTTTCAGGAATAATGCAATTGTGCGGTATGAAGTGTTGGTTTATTTTAATCATGGTCAATCTCTCCACGTTTGAGGTAAGAGACTGGTCCTTCTAACTGTGACAACTGTGCCACCTGCACTGAACACACACTCAGAAGACACACTGGCTATGGGACAAGCCAGATACTTTATTGCCAGCCTGCTGAGGTCTGGCCATTGGCAAATCTTACTATACCAATAGGCCAATGGGTGTTGATCTACCTATACCTCTTTTGGGTCATCCAGATAGTCTAGGAACCTCCTTTGAATAGTCATTGGTACTGCCACTTGCTAGATCTCTTTTGCATTCACCTCTGCACTTTACTTAAGCCTTGCCACTTGAAACTAAGTCATTGTAGATGCTAGGTCTGATACTTTTGCTGCTGTTGTCAGTGTTCTTGTTGCTGGTGTTGGCTGCTGTGATACAACCGCACTGTTCTCTGGAAGTTGAAGGCTGCATGCCAGATATTCAGCCTGGGACTTTAACTTACAGCAGTTCCTCTTCTAGGTCGCTCGCTAGATAATCTGCTGGATAATCAGCCGCTCACAATCACCAGCATTGTAAAAATGGTGCTGGAAGGCTCCATGGTGACCTGAAGCCACACCAACGGCTGATAAATCTCACAGGCATGTGCTTGCAGCTGGCAAATCTCATTGCAGTTTCCAGCGAGTGCTAAACCAAGTCTTGCGTTAGCTAATGGAATTATAAGTCTGCAACATGTCAGATAGCAGAATTTAGATGGAACTCTGCATTACACACATAGTTGGAGTTATCAAATTCCGCCAACTATGCAAGCAAAATTATCATTCCTCCCAGGCTTACTAATGAGTAAAAACAGTGCTATACAATGCTAACATTCTGAATTTATGACAAACATGTGGTATATATGAATGCAATCTTAATGAAATCAAAGCTGGAAAACTAAAAGCATTTCCTACAGAGAATATTGTAGTAAATGAGAGTCTTGCACTAAAAAAGTCTCCAAAGAGGACTGCTAGAGGAAATATAGCCCAAATGTACCCTGATAGCACCCATATATAGTCTACATAAAGCCCAACTTTAGAAGGGTGATAAACGTTTAACTAACTTGTGCAACAAATAAGGAAGTAATCAGCTGGATAAAAAACATAAAAATAGCAACTAGTTTGAAAACTCTTTGTTTTTATTTGAGAACTCAGAACGTGTCCTAATTTTGTCTTTTTAGAGCACAAACCATAATTTAGAGGACAAAAAGAACCCTATCATTTTTTTTTTATTTCTAAAGGAAATGCTTTAGGTTTTACAGTTTTGATTTCATGAAGATATTTCAGGTGAGCCAAACTTTTGGCATAAATAGAGAATGTAAGCATTCTAGTTGTTCATTAGAACACTGTGGAAAGGAAGGGGTTACAGACTCACTCAATTGAGGACAGCGGGGATGGAGCAGGGCCAGAGGCAGCAAGTTAATCATGCCAGCAGGAGGGCTAGTGGCAGAACAACACACCATAGACAGTAAGATGGAACGTGGCAGGACCATCAAGCCAACCATGCAGGACAGGCCAGAGAGAATGTGGCAACATAATGGTCTATGAAGAGCACAATGTAGGGGTAGTGGCAGCACAACAGACTATGGAAGGCACAAAGACTGGGACAGTGACACAGACTCTGACAATGAAGGACAGTGCAACAGACTATGGAGGGCAAAAGGAGTGAGAGAGTGACACAGACTCTGACTATGGAGGGCAGTAGGGAAATGGCAGAAGCAGTAAGCTGACCATGCATGGCAGGTGGTAGGGTCAGAGGCAGCACAATAGACAACAAAGGGCAGTTGGGAGAGCTGTGGCAGCACAACAGACCATCAAGGGCAAGAGGGAGTGTACAGGGTCATGCATACAGACAACAAAGGCCAAGGGTAGGAGGCAACAACAGCAAGCTTATCGTACAGGGGATACAGGAGGGGCAGTGACAGCACCACACAGACCATGAGGGATGGGGAGTGGGAAGGGGCACATCAATAGATCATGGAAAGCAGCAGAGAGGAGAAGGGGGCACAGACTCAGACAACAGAGGGAAGGAGTGGGCAAGGGCAACAAGCTAACCATTCTGGGCAGGTGGGTGGGACAGTGGTGGACAATGTGCAGGCTGTGGGAGGTAGGGCAAGAGCAGCAATCTGATCATGCAGAGAAGACAGGAGGGGCTGTGGAAGCACAACACACCATGAAGGGCAGCATGGAGGGAAGAAGGGTGCACATAGGGACAACAGAAGGAAGGTGGTAGGGGAGCAAGCTGACAATGCAGGGCAGGTGGGAAGGTCAGTGGCAACACAACAGATCACACATGGCAGGCGGGGGTTAGTGGCAGAACAGCAGTCCATGGTGAGCAAGAGAAAGGGGCAACGGCATGCAAGGCAGAAGAGAAGGGTTATAGGTTGAGCTCAGCCAAAAAGAGGCAGGAGAAAAGGACCATGCAGGGAGGGCAGCAGGGCAGCGGCAGCACAATGGCCATGGAGGGTAAGAGGGAAAGTCAGCAGAATGGAACGAGGAGGGCAAGAGGGATGGGATAGTGACATGGGCTGAGACATCGAAGGGAAAGGGGAAGCACAATGGCAGCAGCAAGCTAAGCACAGAGGCTAAGCAGGAGGGTAGTGGATGGGTCATTGAGTTGTCCAACAGAGGGCAGGGGATGGTGACAATGGAAGGACAGCAAGTTATCCACAGAGGGGAAGCAGGAGGAGCAGTTGCTGAACATTATACCATATGGGCAAGGAAGAGTGGGCAGCGTCATGGACTTCACGAATGAGGGCAGAGAGGAGCTGGGTATTTGGAGCAAGCTAGCCATGCAAGGCAGGTGAGAAGGGCAGTGGTAGCTTAGCAGCCATGTAAGACTGGGGTGAGGGAGCAGGGGGAATGGACTTGGACAATAGAGGAAAAGAAGCTGGCGTACAGGGGCAGCAAGCTGACCTCGGTTCAAAGACTTCATTTGGCTTGGGAAGCATAACGCACCATGGACAGTGGGAGGAAGGGAGAAAGGTGCTTGGGCACGCACACGTAGAAAGAAGGGCAGATAGGAGGGTGCAGAAGCAGGGGCAGCAACCTAACTATGGAGGAGAGTTCAGCAGGGGCAAGAAGATGTCCACAGAGGGCTGGCCAGACGGAACAGGGGTACACAGTTAGTGAATGGAGGGCAGTCAGAAGAGGGCAGTGGCATAAATCTTATCATGGCAAGCACCATGGGCCATGGAGGAAAGAGCATGCATATGGAGAGCCAAGGAAAGGGAGGGAGGCAGGGCCAGCAAACAGACTAAGAAGGGCAGGCAGGAAGGGCAAGGGGCATGCATAAGGAAAACAGAGAGCAGGCAGGAGGTGGGTAGGGTTCGCAAGCTCACAATGGAGGGTGCATCGGAGGATCCAGGGGCACGCAGATGGATAACAGAGGGCACGCAGAGGACAAGAGGAGCAATCTGATCACAGAGGGCAGCAGATGGGCCTGGAGCATGCAGAGGAGAATAAAGGGTAAGCATGAGGGAATAGGGACAGGGTAGCAAGCTGACCACAGAGAGCAGGCAACAGTTGGTTGGCTACCCTGCTGCAAACATCTGAAGGTTGTGCACACAGAAGGTGTTAGCAAAATACATTGAAAAAACTAGATAAAAACAGAAAAAACAAAGGTTAAAAAGCCATTTCATAATATGATCTTCCCTAACCTTAGCTTACAAAAAAGCCAAAGGTTCAAGTGACGTTAGAGTTAGTTGTTTAAATTTGAAATAAACTAGCTCTAAATAATGAAAAAGCAGCTGAAATCCACCAGCTATATTTCAATGAGATACTTTGCACCTCCCTATGCACTGCTTATGGCCGCACATATAACATCTCTTATGACATATCATTGATGACATCACTGATGAAATTTCAAATGACATCATTGATGACATCGCTGATGACATCATCCAAGCTACTGCTACTCAAATTATCTGTGAACCACTAAAACATTTGAGAAAAGAAAGTACGTTGTAAATGGCCCACAAACATGTACAGCATAAATTGACTATGTACATGTGAACATCCAAGGGGTATGCTTGAATTACATTATCCACCTGTGGATTTCTGTGCACATTTTGACATGAAAGATTTGTCATGCAGTGCTATTCATACTTTTTCATATAAACTATAGATTTAAAAGATTAAAAAATTCTGAAACATTATATATGGTTGAATAATGGATTTCCTATGGGTGACTAGCAAATGGTTTCAGTTGCAGAATGATTATAAGAGCTGCTGTAATAGCATTCACCACTCAACTCATTTCAAGAATATATGTAAGGTATTTGGACAAACCTGCCTCATCTGCGGCTTAAGAGTAGTTGTGAAGCCATTGACTTAAAATTTTATGTCAGATTAAGTATTTAATAGGTAAATTTCATTAAGGTAAATACTTAACAAACACTCTTTTGAACTATATTTAAGTTATAATAACCTGCTGATTGCATTAATGTCTACACATAATATGTTTCTTACACACCTGAATACCAGTAAAAAAAAGCATAATCTCTACTAAATATGGTTTCTTTCACAGATATGCTTTATGTCCGACATGACACAAAAAGTTACACCAATTAGCACTACAGAGGTGATAGACATTTAACTATATGTGTAGCTTGCTGAATACCTTCCAGTATGAAAAGCATAAAGTAAACAATCACATTCATTGGATGATGTCATCAGTGATGCCTTCAAAGATGTCACCCTGCTACACTTATAATGTTGTCTTAATTAAGTATTCAGACAAAGATAGAAAAAAATATCACCATACCAAAATATTGTGTCTAAAATATCGTAATATGGAAATATCGTCAGCAAAAATATTGTTGTCAAGAATATCGATTTTAAGGTAAGTAATTTCGATTATTAAAATATCGATGTCATTAATATCATTTCCAAAAATATGGTTGCTTTAAATATTGTTTTTTAATTATTGTTATCTATTTTGCTAAATATTTTAAATGTACATGTAATTTTTTTTATAATTGTTGTTTCTATTTTTTATATATTTGTTAAATTTCTAGTAGTTATTAATTTCAATGTACTGAATTTGTGGAATTATAGGGGTATAGGGTGGGAAGTAATTTAATAAAAAAAACATTAACGATTATTTTGTATTTAATAATATTTATTTTATGATATTTATATATGTTAATAATGGGTTGTGTGCGTTATAGTGGTAAAGGGTGGGAAGTAATTTATTTTTAATGAATTAATAATTCATTGCTAATTAATCTCAATTAAATAATTGATAATCAATTATTTTCATTGCGTAATTTTTATATTTTTAGATGCAGGTTTTGGAGTTTAGAGGGGTAAAGGGTGAGAAGTAATTTTTTAAACATTAATTAATTATTAGTTGTTAATTATTATTCATTTATTGATAATTAATTGTGTTAATTGTGTAATTATTTTTTTAGGTGGGATTTTATATGGTAAAGGGTGGGAAGTAAATTAATTAAAATTTATGAATAAATAGTTGTTAAATACTATTAATTATTTAATTGAGAATTAATTTCTTTAGTTGTGTAATAATTTTTGGGGGGTTTAGTTTAAGTGAGGGTTGTAGGGTTTATTGGGGTACAGGGTGGGACGTTAATACATTTTAATGAATTAATATTTAGAGACCCATAGTGCGGATGCAAACATGCATTTTGACTATGGAAGCTTGTGCGGCAGGTGGAAAAGGCCTGCAGCACAAGCTTCCATTGTATAATGCATGTTTGGAAGCATCCCTGCACCGTGTGGTGGGCAGCTCATGGTGCCTGCCACACGGTGCAGGGATGTTTAGGGGGCACCATTGGAGCTGCCATACCGGTGAGCCAGGAGAACCTGCTAAGGGCCCCTAAAGGAACTTTCCAACAGCCTTTCCATGTAAGAAAGATGGACTTGAAGGGGCTTTCGGAAACTGTCATCATAATCCTTGTCATTAGGGGATTACGGTGTTTTTCTAATCAACCAAAGCACTGCGGATGGTCTTTCTGCCCAAAGCTGGCACCTTCCACATCCTAATGCGGCGGGCAGACCACAATGTCAGATGTCGGGCAGACCACAACTGGCGGGCAGTCGGTTGCAGTCCACCGGCCATCGTAATCGGGCCTTTATTTTTCAATTGATGATATTTGTTTAATTGATGATTTATTATGTTAACTGTGCAAT
Organism: Triturus cristatus; assembly: GCF_964204655.1. Taxonomy (NCBI): domain Eukaryota; kingdom Metazoa; phylum Chordata; class Amphibia; order Caudata; family Salamandridae; genus Triturus; species Triturus cristatus. Next base: position 679,411,405 of record NC_140591.1, read on the forward strand.
TACATTTTTTTAAAGTTTTTAGATGTGGGTTGTTGGTTTTGTAGGGGAATGGGGTGGAGAGTAAATTAATTTCAAGTAATTAATCATTCATTTTTAAATTAGTATTAATTATTAAGTTGATAACTAATGATGTTAATTGCGTAAATAAAGTTCTGTTAAATGTTATGAGTGTGTTGTGTGTTTTGTGGAGGTATATATGTGGGAACTGAATTAATGATGTTTGATTAATAATTAATATTTAATTAACGATAATTTAGGTAATAAATATTGTGTGTCAATAAATAATATTTAAATACAAATATTTATTTGTCTGGAAATTATTATTGTATTTCTTATATAATAATATTTGCAGTTACTGACTATATGAGTTTTTGATTTTTAATATTATAATATATTTGTAGTTGTTTTGTACATATTTATATTTCTCTTTATTTACTTTGTTTTCTATATGATTTGATTCTGTTAGTTTTGAATTTTGCTATGTCTAGAGTGGGAATAGTACATTTTACTTCTCAGCAATCCAACACTTTCCCTACTGTTGTACTCATTGGAGTGGGAATAGTAAATGTTATCCCTCTGCAATCAAAACACTTTCCCTGCTGTTTTACTGACTACGGTGGGAATAGTATATTCTACCTCTCTGCAATCCAACACTTTTCCTGCTTTTGTACTGAGTAGAGGGGGAATAGTACATTTTACCCCTACGCAACCCAACACTTTCCCTAATGTTGTACTGACTGGAGTGGTAATAGTACATTTTACACCCCTGCAATCCAACAATGTCTCTACTATTGAACTAATTCGAATGTGAGTAGTACATTTTACCCCTCCGCAATCCAACACTTTTCATACTGTAGCACTCATTGGAGTGGGAAAAGTAGTTTTTACCCCTTCGCAATGCAACACTTTCCCGACTGTTGCACTTACTGGAGTGGGAATTGTAAATTTTACCCCTACGCTATCCAACACTTAGCCTACTGTTGTACTGGCTGAAGTGGGATTAGTAAATTTTACTCCTCTGCACTCCCACAGTTTTAATTTTCCTTTATGGTCTGGAATGGAAATAGTACATTTTACCTATCTGCAATCAAACACTTTCACTACTGTTGTATTTACTGGAGGGAGATTGGTATATTTTACCCAGTAGTTTTATTAATTGAGAGTAGTACATTTTTTATATGTTTGCTATCATAGTTTGTGTAGTTTTTTATATGTATTCAATTTTATATATTACAATTTATTTGATATTGTTATAATTTATATAATTATGTTTTAGTTTATTTGCATTTAAAATGTTTATAATTAATAATGTTTTAATGTCGTCAGTCAGACGAGCAGATGTTCGGCATTGTGTTGGAAATGGGAGCGCCTGAGAAGGAGTTGGAGGCCCCGCCTTCTGAATTACGATGTGACCCCCTCCATAGTGGTTGTAAAGTGTAGGTTCACTATTGCGGCACACCTGTCAGCCTCTGTAATTAAAGTTAGGGGGTGATTCATCAAGCGGGGCCCGAGAAAAAAGGGAGGGCCAAAAACGCTTTTTCCCCATATTAATTTCCACAGTCAAATTTAGAAAAAGCCCGAACTGCAGAACGGAATTACACCAAATTTGGCAAAAAGGTAGCTCTTGGTTCAGAAAGCGACCTTTTTGTTAAATGGTGTAAATCCAATCAGTAGTTCCTGAGAAATTCATATATAAAAATATATTAGTATCTGGTGACCATGGTGGATCCGCGAACCCTCCCGATCACGAGCTTGACTCTGATTGGCTGCCAACACTTCAAACCAGAAAGTGTTAATAGCCATCTCATGACTCCGTTGAACCAAGTCACAAAAAAAGGTAAAAAAATGAAGCGCGGTCTTCTACACTTGGTTTAATTAGGCCACCAGGTGGGGCAGATTCCAAGGGCAAATATGTTAACAGGTGCAGGGGCCTGCGGAGGCCCCTGCAGACCTGGGGACCACCACCTCCTCGGGGCTTAGTTTATAATATGTGGGGGCATGCAGCTCCCTCACAGCACCAGGGACCACCACTTCCCCGGGGCTTTCTTTGAAATTAAAATGCATTGGGGGGCTCCTACCCACCCCCATGCTACCCTGGGCTCCGCCACCTCCCTGGGGCTTTAATATTTGATTGCAGGGGGGCTCATGCCCCCGCACAGCCCTGGGGCCACCACCTCCGGGGGGCATTTATTAATTAACATACAGGGGTCAGTTGCTGATCCCTGGCAACCCAGACCACCATGTCCATGGGGCTGCTCAGAAGATGGGAGGGGGCAGGGCGGACCCCTCCTGGAGTCTTTCATGCTACTGGGGACAACCACCCCACAGGACTGGCTCCAGCAATGTCCTGGGGTTCTCACCCCCGGGACATTGCAGTGTGCTATGGCAGTGCGGTTGCACTGCTCCCACCCTGCCATAGCAAACTTCTGCTTCGCTTCATGGAAGCGAGATCATGGAAAATGCTCTCGCTTCTTTGAAGTGAAGCAGAATTTTTTTGGGCACAGGGAGCTGCATGTCAGCAGCTCCCTTTGTCCAAAAGCAATGCCTGCTCCCACAGGCGGTGGGGAGCCGGCAGGGACCACGGGGGCATTCGGGCTCTCCCCGCAGTCCCCAACGGAAGGGCCAAAATTAGCCTTGGAGGGGGGCGCTTGGCCCCCCTTCCGATTTTAATTCTTTTTTTTTAAAAGACACAGCCGTGACCCGGGGGATGAGGTCCAAGGGGCCAAAATTGGCCTGGGGGCAATCAGCCCCTCTACTATTTTTATTTTTTTCTAACCCGGGGGATGGGGTCTTCGGGCCGACATCGAGTAATGGAACTGGGGGGCAGTAAATATTATTTTTTTCTCTTGTGATAGGAGTCGCAACACCATCGCGGCTCTTGGCGCAGCCCCCCAGGGTAACGTTGCAGTTGATTTGTGGATCCACCTCAAATTAATAATTTAATAGTATATAATTCAGAAAGTATTGTTGCATTTGTGAACTTTTTTATAGAGTGAGTGAGATTGAAGTTAATAATCACATTAAATGTGATAGAGTAAGTAATAATATAAAAAAAAATTAAGGAAAAAATAAACTTGAAAAGTTGGTTTATATGGTGGCTCTAGAAAGAGCCCTGGTTTTCATAATGGGTTTGTTGGAGCTACATGTAAGTGTGGATGCACAGCTTAAGGTTGTGAGAAGAATCTGTTTCCTTGATCTGGTGCAAAGGTATCTTTCATTAGGATTTTCAGACTTACCCCAGTCAATGTGCCTGGGTCACTGCCACCACAGTGCACAATCATGAGGTCAGGGGGTTAGAGATGCAAAAATGTTTTAACCAAAGGCATCAATTGGTGACACATTAATCCTCTCTGTGCAACAATCCATTCAATATTGACATTTTGCAAACCTAGGTCTTTGTCAATACCTCTGTGTTTAGCATACCTTTAACACCAGAAAACATAGCTGTGCCCTACAATCCATACTGTAAGCATGTTGAAGGGATGTCTGGAAGGAATGAAAAGATGTCTGTAGCTTAGGTAGTCAGTTGGTAGAGTGAGAGGTATCTAAAATGGAGGACAAGAGGATGTTTTTAAAAAAGCAGATAAGTGATTAGCTGTTCATTAACATTGTGCACTCAAAAATAGGATGCATTTACTTTCTTATTGGTCATTAAAAATGTTTGAAAGGTCCAGTAGATAGGATATGGCAATATTTTGCAAAAGTCAACCACACATGCTCTTTGCATTTGTAAGCTACTTTGCCGAACTTGAAAATATGGTGAATTTGTGACCTGCCAGTACCGTTGAATGTTGTTGAATGTTGCAGAAACTGTTATTATGGAAACTGGGATTAAGCAGAATGGAGGAAGGGTTGAAATTTAACTGTGAATTAAAAATGTGTAATGATAATTTATATATGAGGGATATGCTACAAAATGTAGTTTTCCCAAATCAGTAGTATGTTTTAGAAGGAGCCTGTTGTTAAAAAATATTAGTATTATTGGAAATAGGTTTTTGAACTCCCGTCAGGGTTCGCAGCTCCATAGCGATGCTACACTGCAGTACCACGATTTAGATGACAGTTAGAAAGGGTTAACATGTGTAACCAATAGAAATGTGTTTCACAATTTGAAATATTGTAGGAATCAATTTGATGTGTTACTTACATGTATTTGTGTGCAGAAAGAGAGGGAAAGATTGCCAGTAGTAGTTTTACTTTGTTGAGAGTGGTGCATTACATTTATTGTGTGCAAAAGAAAATCTTTTGTGAGTTTCTGATATTTCATACTCTTCAATACTATTTGAAAGGTGACTTGCAAATTTGTAAGGTGTGTTATGTATTATGTAGTAGTGCTTTACTGTTGGTAGTGATATTTTGAGATTTGAAAAGCTTTATTGTCAATGATTTGAAATTATTTGAGAACTGTGATGTTTGAAATATGTTACGAAATGTATATATGTGTATTGTAGTTTGTTTTATTGTACTGAAATGATGTTTGAAATAGTTTGTGCATTTTAATATGTGTACATTGGTAGATTGATTAGTGACTGTTGTAGTTTGTATGAGTCTGTGGAAAGGTACAGTTGAAGTACGCTGCATAATTTTACATGTCTGATTGAAATAGAAAGTGCAGTCTGTGAAGTTTTAAGGTCTGCATGGTCTTGTGACTGAGGTATGTCTCTACTTGCACATGTATTCTCATACGTCTTATGCATTTGAAGATGCTAGACATATAAAGCACAGGTATAAGTCTATTTGTATGTTTCTTTTATATATGATGGCACTAGCAAAAGGTACACACATATTCTTGCATGCTTTCAGGAATATGGTGAGACTTACAACAGAGACATATGAAGGGTTGCTTCTTTGTATTTGGCTAGGCCAAACACCCTTAGTAGTTGTAGAATGGTGAAGCTGCATCACAAAAGTGACGTTTAAGACATATTGGAAGAGGGATTAGTGATTAGGCTACTTTGCATGAATCTGTGGAAAGGTACACTTGAAATTCGCCACATAGGTTTCAGTGTCTGCTTGAAATCAGAAGTGCAGTCTGTGAAGTTTTAAAATCTGCATGGTCTTGTGACTGAGTTATGTCTCTACTTTCACATGTATTCTCATACATCTCGTGCATCTGAAGATTCTAGATGTATAACACACAGGTATATGCATCTTTGTATGTTTCTTTTAGATATGATGCCACTTGGAAAAGGTGCAGACTCATGCATGTATGCTTTCAGGAATATGGTGAGACTTACAACAGAGACATGCTAAGGGTTACTGCTTTATATTTGGCTAGGCTCAACACCTTAAGTAGTCGCAAAATAGGAAGTTGAAACACAAATGTGAGGTTTAAGACATGTTGGTAGAGGGATTAGTGATTTGACTACTTTGTATGAGTCTATGGAAAGGTGAACTTGCAGTACGCCACCTAAATGTAGGTGTCTGCTTGAAATGGGAAGTGCAGTCTGTAACGTGTAAGGGACTTCGTCGTCTTGTGACTGTTGTATGTTTTTACTTCCACATGTATTCTCACATGTGCTATGTATCTGGAGATGCTATATGTATAAAACAGAGGTATACATGTATTTGTCTGTATCTTTTATATATGATGCCAATAGCATGCATGCTTTCAGAAATATGGTGAGAGTTATAACAGACTCATGTGAAGGGTTGCTGCTGTATATATTTGGCTAGGCCCAACACTCTCAGTAGTCACTGAATAGTGAAGCTGCAACACAAAAGTAGGTTTAAGATATTTTGCTAGATGGAATAGTAATTAGGCTACTTCGTATAAGTCTGTGTAAAGGTACACTTGAAGTATGATGCATAAATTTAGGAGTCTCTTTGAAATGGAAAGTGCAGTTTGACAAGTTTAAAAGACGTCATGGTCTTCTGACTGAGGTATGTCTCTACTTGCTCATGTATTCTCACACATGTTATGGCTATGAAGGTATTGTGGAGTTTCCCACATGGCTTGTTCAATACCCACGTGCCATATTTTATGAGCAGAAATGAATGCATACATTTTTGTTTATACAAATGTAGACAGCATGTGCTCTCAAACACAGATGTTCAACTATATGACTGTTATAAGTCTCACATTTCTCAAAGAATATATACATCACTCTGTGCATTTTGGATACCTGTGTTTCGCAGTGTATGGTCTCTAAATTTGTGTAAAAAAAGTCTAGGTATTCCTCTCTGCTCGTAAAACATGGCACCCGAGTATTGAACATGCTTTTTGAGCGGCTCCATCACACCTTAATACTGAAGACATCAGAGGCTGTGCGACTGAATGATACAGCAAGACTGAGAGATTTGTCCACCAGTTGCAAAACCAACCAGGGTTTCAAGGTACAATGTTTAGATGTATAACACATTAGACAACAGATGTAGAAGTAGACACATACCTCAGTCACAAGCGCAAGCAGAGTTTTAAATTTGACAGACTACATTTCTCATTTCAAGTATACATGTAAACTTATCCAGTCTTGTTAGACCTGTCAGCCCTAGGGTGGTCTACTCCGGTTTTTTTGCCCTTGCTGCCTCATTTTTCTCCACCATCTTCTTGTTGGCCCTCGGTCTCTGGGCGCTTTACCACTGCTAATCAGTGCTGAGGTGCAGGTGCTCTCTCCCAAAAATATGGCTGCCACAGGCCCCTGCTACTGCAGAGTGGCCATTGCATACACGTACTAGTAGTCAGGAGCAGGCTGGGACATTTTAATACAGTATCTTTTTCCACCCCGCCTTTTTGTCCCATAGACTATTATGTGGAAGCTCCTGGAACCTTCCAGCCCTGGGAGGGATTATGCTTTGCCGCCTTTGCAGGAGGGTCACCTGACCTGGGGGTATAAGAGGAAAGGAGGGAAACCTGAATAGTTAGTTGGGGCACCACTGGATCTGGGGGAACCTCTGCCGGAGCGTAGGTGGTTGGGCCTAGGGGAGAAACCTACATTACTGGGGACTGACTGAGTCTAGACCCTGCTGTACCCAAGTTAGATGAGGGACTCTGCCTGCCTACTGATCTTGCCTGGTGAGGAGGCCACCCAGGGGACCACCTCCAGTGTGCTGCAGGAACCCACCCTGCCTCTGATGCCTGCCAACTCCACCCCCCTGCTCTTCCCCCAAAGACCTGCAACTGAGACTCACCTCTACTCCCCCCGAGATAAGCGCTGTGCCATCCAGGCGCTGTCAGGTAGAAGGGAACTGCCTGCCGTGGGCACTGCTGAACAGGAACTGCTGGTAAAGCGCTGTGCCCAACTAGCGCTATAGTGCCCGTCCTGCGCCCCCTTAGTGCCTTATGATTGGATTTGTTATGCCCCTCCATGTTTAGAGCCGCGAGCGCTGTGTGACCTCGTAGCACTAGGACTGTACGACACCCCTGAATTGCTGCTAGGCTTCCCCCTGCCTGCCTATGGTGACTCTTAAGTACTGCCAGCTTCCAGATCACCGCCACGGCCCAGGATCAGTCAGCCCTTCTGCCGGGCCCTTCGTGTGCTGTGACCTCCCCACGCTAAGAATGCCAAGCGCTGACTGCCCCACACTGGTACTTGCCTGCTGACGCTGGGTTCTGAGGCGGCCGTCCGACGAGGAGCACCGCTGCGGCCTGGGCGCTGTGGGGCCAGGGCACCACCTTCGCCGCTGTCGCGGGGTGCACCGTGGGCCTGGGACCCGCCGCCGCAGCCTCAGCATTTTCCGTCCCGGGTGCTGACTTGCCTGAGGTCCGCCGCTGCAGCTCCCGAGCCAGGAGGAATGCCGCGGCAACGGGGGAGGCCGCGCTGGGCCCTGCGGGTGACGTCAGCCACATCCAGTGTTAGGCGTGGCCCCATTGGTCCGGGAGGCCGAGCCCCTTGTCAGCCACCACCCTATTGGCCTCTGCTGCCCAGCCCCCGATACTCTGCAACGCCATTGGCTCCCTGGCCGAGGGGAACCCAGGAAGGCCCGGAGTCACCAGAATCACCGCCGCGGGGGAATTCCGAGGAGAGCGGAACCCCCGCGCAATCCCCCCCTCAGGCCCAGACAGCAGCGAAGGCCTCTCGAGGCCGGCGGCAACTAAGGTAACACCCCCCTGGGGAGGGCCGAGATCGACACGACTGGCGGGGCTGCCGAGGAGCCCACCGCGACCACATGGCAGCCCCTTGATCGCCCCCCTCCAGGGAATTGCAACTGGGCCCTGAAGGCCCCCACCCGAGCCTACCCGTGGCCTGATTGAGACCGGATAGGGCCAGAGACGGTCCCGATCACCACTAGGTCTTGCTTGTTGCCAGTAGGGTGTCAGTACCAAGCCCTTAGGCAACTTCAGGCCTGTTTTGTGTCACAAGGAATCCCCGACTCTTACTACGCCCTTCGGGCGGATCGCCCTGCTGGTAAAGCTTGGGGAGGGGTGGCGATGATAACTCGCTCTAACTTTCAGTTCCAGCCCCTGCCCCACCCTCCCATACTCGGTGTTGATTTTTTAGTTGCCCGCTCAGTTAACCTTCTGGCCCCCCTCACAATAGTTCTTATGTATCGTCCCCCTCAGAACATGCTTTCTTTTGTCCCAGCTTTACAGGAACTCTTGGCTACGCTTGTGGTCAATAATTCATCTGTGCTCCTTTTGGGAGACTTTAACTATTGGCCGGACGACCCCAGGGAAGACCAGTTCTCCAAAGACTTTTCGACCACTCTTCAGTGTCTGAACTTCCGTTCCCACATTCACTTCCCTACCCATGTCCATGGTCATATATTAGACCAAATATGGTCAGCTTGCTGCACCATTCTCTCCCCACTGTCCTCCCATGCACCTGGTCCGACCATTTTTTGATTTCTTTCTCTATTGAGCTTGAAGCTCCAGAGAAACTCCCCCTGCCGAAGAATATCTCGGCTCGCAATTGGAAACGGGTTAATCTCAACTCCCTTGGCGCTTCTCTCGCCTCCTCTCCCCCCGCCCTTCTTAACCTTACCCCGATCTTCAAGTTGACGCCGTGAATCACTGGCTGTCCTCTTCTTGTAACCTGGTTGCCCCCCTCAGGAAAGTCAAGGCTTGTCGCCCCCATGATGCCCAAAAGTGGTTTACGGATGAATTGAAAATTCTCAAACTGGACCTCAAGCGCTCTGAACGCCATTGAAGGCACAACTACTGTCCTCTCCTGCGAGCTAAATATAAGTCTCTTCTAGCTAACTACAAGCGGACCATCCTCTTAGCTAAAACTACTTACTTCTCGGAGAAAATCACCTCATCAGCCAATAAATCCAAGGAGATTTTCACCATAGTTCGCAACTTAGTCGCTTCTGATAGGGCCAACCCCAATCTCATCCCCACCCAAGCTTTTTGTTTATCCCTGAATGATTTTTTTTTAGAGAAGATTGCGAAGATTAAATTTAACATCCCTCCAGTATCTTCGCCACCCCTTTCCCCTGCTCTTCCCCCGCTCCTTTCTTCCCTTGACCAGTTTCCCCCCATCTCTTTGGATTCCTTTTTTGAGTTACTCCAGAAAGTGAAGTCAGGCTCTCCGGCTGACTGTGCCCCAGCTAACATTCTGAGAGAGCTCTTCACTCACTGCCCTGATCCCCCCCTTTCCCTTCTTAATGCCTCTATCTCTTCTGGCCTAGTTCCGAAATTCTTCAAATCGGCCATAGTCTTCCCCATTTTAAAAAAGCCTGGCTTAGACCCCTCCCTCCCGTCCAACTTCAGACCTATTTCCCTTCTTCCATACCTTGGAAAGATCTTAGAGAGCTATATTACTACATGTCTCTCCACTTTTATTGAGGACAACCATCTCTTGGCCTCGTACCAAGCGGGATTCCGCCCAGCCCACTCTACTGAGTCTGTGGTCCTGTCCGTTCTAGACGAGCTAAAGAGCAAGGCTGATTCCAATCTACCCCAAGCCCTGGTGCTGCTTGATTTGTCCACTGCGTTTGACACGGTCGACCATTCTATCCTTCTCGACCGCGTTCGGGGCACTGCCCTTTCTTGGCTCGCCTCTTTTCTTAAAGAACGGACTCAGGCGGTTCATCTTTCTGGTTTCACTGCCCCCACCCGCTTGGTTCCATGCGGGGTCCCCCAGGGCTCCTCTCTGTCTCCCCTTCTCTTTAATCTTTATATCCATCCCCTTATTCTTTCTCTTCTTGATATGGGGGTCTCCGTGTATAATTATGCGGATGACCTCCAGTTAGTATTTGATCTCTCCTCTCCATCTGATTCCCTACCCAAATTCCACTCTAACCTAGCTTTCATCTCCGAGTGGATGAATTACAACCAACTTAAGCTCAATCTGGATAAGATGGAGCTGGTCCTGACTGGCCCTACCACCTCCCCCTGGTCTGCCGCTTTTTGGCCCTCTACTTTTGGCCCCCCGCCCACACCAGCGGCTTCCGCCAAGACCTTGGGCATTAAAGTCAGTCGGGACCTCTCCATGCATGCCCAGATTAGTTCAGTTGTCTCCTCCTGTTTCCTTTCCCTCCGGATCATTTGGAAAGTGTCCCGTTTCTTCTCTTCTGATGCCCTCAAACTTATTATTTTGGCAATGATTCTTTCTCGCCTTGATTACGGGAATAGCCTCTACGTGGGCATTCCGGCCTATGAACTACGCCGTCTCCAGGTTATTCAGAATCAGGCCGCCCGCCTTATTCTTCACCTTCCCAAGTCCCTCCACATCACTCCTGTTTTGAAATCCCTTCATTGGCTCCCTATTCGTCAGAGATCTTTTTTCAAGATGGGCTGTCTGGCTTTTATGGCTCATGCCCGTACTGCCCCGGCTTTTATTAATTCCCTCATTAGCCCTTATACTCCCAATCGCGCCCTCCGTTCCTCCAATCAAGTCCTTCTCAATGTTCCGCGCTTTCGCAGATCCAAAATTGGAGGCACTAGTTTCTCTGTACTAGCCCCTCGCTTCTGGAACAGTCTTCCACTATCCATCAGATCTATCTCTGCCTATCCACAATTCCGCAAGGCTCTTAAGACCTTCCTGTTCTCCCAAGCGTACTCCTGCTGATTCCCCCTTGGCAGATCCTCACTCATCTCATTCTTCTACCTTAGCGCCAGGAAGCCGCTTGGTCACAGTGCGCTCTATCAAGTACTTTTAACTTCAACCCTGAGCTCTCTGACTGGTACCCTGAAAGGCTCTGTTCCACTGACTGGGAATTAATTGTTGCCCTGCCAGTCACGGATTCATGTATTGGGAAGAAATGAATGTTGCTCTGTGATTACCCCAATGGGTTAACTGTTGCTCTGAAGTGCCCTGATTGATTAATGCAATGAATTAGTTGTTGCCCTACCCTGCATCGCCCAATGTAACTGAATGGACTGTTTGTTGCTTTTGGACTACCTGTTTTAGCTAGTCCAGTGATGGGTATGACTTCGTTGTTGTTGCCTTGAAATTAACTGAATTATTACTCCTGAAATGCATTGATTCATCGCCACTTGAGATAGATAAAGAATCGTGTGATTTTACTAAACAACCTGTTGTGGTGTCCTTTATTGTGTGCGCATGGCTGGGTCCGTGTGAGTGAGTGCTGCACCAGTGCTTTACACATTGCCTACGGGTGCCTTCCTACATTGCGCCAAGCTATCGTGTAGGAATTGGGGACCCCAGTTCTAACAAGTCTACTTCAACTGCACATTTTCACCAACTCATAACAAGTAGCCTAATCACTAATTCTTTTGTCTACATGTCTTAAACCCTACTTTTCTGTTGAAGTTTCAGTTTCCACCAACTGCCTAGAATCTTGGGACTAGCCAAATTCAAAATAGCAATCTAAACCATGTTACTGTTTAAACGTGTGTGTTCTTATCACACTAATATCTAAAGTATATTATTCTAAACTTTTACGTATTATGGAGACATTTGCAATGTAATTGAAAGTATTTATTTATTTATTGATATGAATAATAATATATAATTATTTTAAAAGTATACAATTATTCAAATACATGTTAGTAAACTTGGGTATTCCTACATGGTTTGTAACTCTTAGCTGTGCGGAATATGCGTGGGAAAATATACTTGAATTTCTACAAGAAGCAAATTCAAATGTTAAAAACATTGAATTGAAGACAGATGGAAAGATGTGTTCCTTGGATCCTGTAAATGTGTGCAGATATTTTAATCATAGGTTTCAAGCTATGATGTCATTCATCTGCAGTAAAAATAATCTACCTGTTGGAGAGGTAACAGATTTCCTTTGGAGAAAGGAGTACCAGGCCTTAAGTGCTCCTCTTAAACACATGCTATTATGGATAAGGAATGCAGCACAATTTAGAACTGATACTGATGAAACTGTTATGTCTTTCATCCAACAGAATGTTACATGTGCCATTCCAAAAGATGGAGGAGAAAAGAGCTTGAGATAACAAGTTTTATGGTTTTAAAGTCATCAATGTGGAAAATACTGCAGACGAAAATACAAGTGTAAAGGGAAATTTTATACAAAATGTCGTTTTGGATTCCCACGTCTTATAATTTGTCAAGGAAGAGTAAATAGTTTTCTGTCAGCTGTAAGGCTTGCAATAACTTGGAAATCTCACAAGAATACATACAACTTAAAAAGAACAGAAGCTTCAAAGTACATTAATGACTACAATCCAGTTATTTTGAAAATGTTGAATGCAAAGATGGATATCCAGTAAGTTGCAGATAATTAAATTGCTTTAGCTCGCTATGTTACATCATACATAACCAAATCTGAAAAGACAGAGATGAAAGAGATGTGGGAAAGAGATTTGACAGCTTCAGCTTGTAAATGCTTTCCCATCGTGAGATTCGATCGTATGAATGTTCGGATCGCTTGAGCTCAGCCAGTTTAGGTCAAGAGAAATCATTTGGGTAAGTTTAGGTCTTGCTGCCACACGAAATAGAGCAATGAAATATTTGCAAGAAATTGAATACTTGGCACAGAATGAACCAGAAAGTACAGATATTGTTAAAGCTAATATGTTGAATAAATACTATCCCAAAAGGAGTCCACATCTCAAAAACTTTGGGGCATATTAGCAAGGGCAGTATCCCCGCTTTAGCTGCACTTTTTGCCGCTAAAGCAGCGATATTTTTATCGCCTTATTAGCAAGCTGTCGCTAACAGCTGTTGGTGACAGCTTACAGGCGATAGTGCCCGTTTTTGTACCGCTTTGCATGTCAGCGATATTTATCGCTAATGACATGCAAAGGAGGCGTCCCCAAGTGGAAAGCGACTGAAAGCAGTCGCAAACACACCTTCTGCCTATTACCAAGACCCGCGAAGCGATAAAAAAAAAACGCTAACTACGTTTATCGCTTAGATTTTACACCTGGTAGAAACCTGACTTACCCATTATAGTCAATGGGAGGTGGATTATACGGTTAAGTCCTCACCTGCCTATTAGCAAGATTTCCATTAGCGATGGGATTTTTATTGCTGGATATCTCACGTTATTGTTGGGATTCGCCGCTATCGCTAGATTTAATATCGCCTTTGAGGTAAACGTTGATGATAACGCGTTAGCTCAGTGATAAAATGCAGCGATAGCCGGAGATAAAAAAAAAGCGCTAAGCGCACTTTGCGATATTTATCGCAAGTGCTTGCTAATATGCCCCTATGTTTTAATGAAAAACTTCAACATTAGAGCTTTAAAAGAAAAGTTACAGAAAATATAAGAGAAGAAAAATATACAGTAATTGGATGTGACGGATGTTTGGTAAAACCTGCCAAAGGAAATCTTATTAACCACAGAAAACTCAGTTGCAAAAGTCTGGATAAAAGGGAATATTTCTATTTAGCACTTCTGCAACTGTTCAAGCCTTGGCATAGTGAAACAGAATTACTTGGAGATTTCGAATGCTATGAAGATCCTTTTAATGCAAGTAAAGATAGTATTCAGTGGATAATTTCCCTACATATCTACAAATATTAAATGATGAGATTAAACAAAAAAGTACTATTGCAGCTGTACTAGCTAGAGAAAGTTCTCAAAATAGTCAAAGTTCTGGTCTACTGAGTCAAGATCCACTGGGACAATCAATTATCGAACATGAAGCAGCAATAGTCATGAATTAGATAGAAACTGCAATGCAACAAACACAACAGGATATTATTCAGTTGGAAAAGTCATGAACAGATACAACATGGTTGGCTGCACAAAAAAAGAATGCCAATGTTCATCATTTGAACCTATTCTAATGTACATCAGTGGTCAAGCTGGAACAGCAAAAGGTTTCTTAATTACAAACCAGTTATCTACACAAAACTACAGAATCACATTTATCATTCAGCTCCAACTGGATTATCAGCACAAAAAAATTAAAGGGATTACTTTACATTGGTTACTTATGCTACTAGTTGAACATGATAAACAATTGGAAAATAAGAAGCTATCTGGCAAAGCTTGTTATGAAGTCTCAAATGTACTGATTAAAATGAAGCATTTAATCATTGAAGAGGTGAGCATGGTCTCAAACATAATGCTTGCCTTTGTACATTTAAGACTGCAACAGATTTTAAAAACAGATTACGATGGTCTGTTTGGAAGAAATCATTGCATTGTATCCAGAGATCTACAACCACTTACCCTTGTAAAAGTACAACCTATTTTTAAAACACTTGTCCATGAAGACACTAGAAAAACTTTGGGAAGTATTGGAAAGGTGAACATTTGGTTAAATATTGAATATAAAGAACTTGTTAAGAATATGCAACAAGCAAGTGATGAAGATTACAGAAATATTCTTCAAGGCATAAGAATTGGTGTTTTGAAGAAACATGGTAATCAAGCTTTAGAAATTCGTCTATTAAGGAACTTGTTTACAAATGGAAACACAGCAGCTGAAGAAATGTACAACATTCTTGGAGAAAAGCAGTCTTTAGTTTGACTAATGCCTACACTGCAAGAGTGTTCTATATTTAATCAACAACTTTTCAAACTGGAAAAAGAACAAATAGTGGAGATTTATGTTATTGATAAAATTGAACACCAGGGAGTGATTATTGTTCTTACAGAAAAATTACAGGCTAAATTGTATTCTTTGGAAAAGTCTGTATCTAAAACTGCAGGCTTAGAAAAGACGTTATATGCATGTATAAACTGTCGGGTAATTTTACAGTACAATTTAAATGTAGAAGAAGGTTTAGTAAATGGAGCAATGGGAAAAGTTGTTGATTTTGTAAAATTTCAGAATAGAGATGGAATAGAATTTTTGATTGTAAAATTTGATCAGATTAAAAACGTAAGACAGATTGGGCGTTGTGTTGTACCTCTTTTGCTTGTAAAAGATTTGTATGTTCAAAGACAACAGTTTCCTGTGTCTTTAGCATATGCAGTAACTATTCAGAAATCTCAAGGTTTAACTATAGACACTGTTTTTGTAAATATTGGAAGTACAGTGTTCAAAGAGGCAATGGCATAGTTTGCATTTTCTTGAGTAAGAACATTGTCTGGTTTGTATTTGATAGATTTTGATGACAAAAAGGTTAGTGCTGATGTGAATTGTGTAAGATAGTACAATCGTTTAAGAAGACTTTATACTCCCAATTTAGGTAATTATCCCATATATGAGAAAAGAATAGCGTATCCAAAACGGAAATTTGTCAGAGATGCAATTGAGGTTCAAAAAAGGAAAACAAATGAAGAGAAACTTAGAGGCGTAAAGAAAAAGAAAATGGAAACTGTTGATGACATTGTAGGATACCAGTTAGAAAATAGTTCAGGTATCAACTGTTATGCTAATGTGATTATGAATGTTGTGTTTTATCTGCAAGATCTTTATCATGAAATCATGGGAAATTGTGAAAAAAGATTCTGTTGTTTACTACATCATGCATTTCGAAAGTTGGAAATTGACAGTAGCAAAATCCATACTACTTCGGGTATTCTGCATGTTTTGGTTTTATGTACTGGCTCTTTGACATTTAACTCTTAATATACCACAAGATGCACAATCATTTCTAATCCTTAGGCTTGGAGTATTAGAACATGAAGGAATACAGATTGAAAACGTATTTGGACTAAGTTATAGATGGGATCATAAATGTGAAGAGTGTTCATTTACTTCTACCACTGAAATACAAACAGAACGATTCATATACTTGACGACATCAGACTGCAAATCAGTACCTTTAAACAAATTGATAAAAACAGCCAATCAGGATATGTGATGTTCACATTGTAGATCAGATATGTTGTCTACATTGCATATAGAAAGATTTGGAAAATATCTGATTTCAATGGTACAACGTTGTAGAGCAAATGGAAGACAATTGGAAAAGAAAATTAGAAATGTTAATGCAAGTCAAATATCTATTTCAGGAAGAACTTTTATAGCAGTGGCTACTATTTTCCATGATGGGCCTGCTTCAACATCCGGACACTATACTGTATATTTAAAGTGTAATAGAGGATGGACACATTGCAATGATGCCCACTTGGAATTCAAACATGGATTGCCTTATGAATTATCAAATTTATATTTGTTATTTTTGAAGCCAATGTTTTGAGTACATCATTCGGCCTATTCGGAAGATGTTAACAGAAAGTGAAGAGTAGTGCAAACTATTAATATTTATAATTAGTGTTTGGAGTATTATTTACGCTAATTGATATTGCATTTGGAAATTTCTGTTTAAAAGCAAATAGTTTATATATTTGTTGTCTGTATTGTACCAGATATAAATGAGAGTCTATATTTTGGGGAATGTATTCAAGATAAATAATGGAGTAAATATAGATGAAGTAAGTAATTAACAAAGTGTAGATAGAAAAACACATAGCTACACATATTGAAAATGATACCTTACGCAGATTTTTTCTCTCTACAATCAATTTGATTGTTCTTTCCCCGCTGCTCAATGATGATACTACTTTTAAATCACTGTGAACGGTGAAGTTAAGTGGAATCTGAGAACAGCAAAAAAGGGAATCTAAATATCTTATGCAATTTCTATGTTGAGTTCTTAAAAATATAATATTATAATTTCTGTAATATATGATCATTAAATAACAGTTTTTCTGCTTCTTTCTAAAGGTTTTTCTTGTTCTTCTTTATAGAATATACTATTCTAAAATACTTCTTCTGAATAATGTATCTAAATTACTTAAAAGGTAAGAATACATAATATAATATGCATGATAACGTGAAAAAATGTGTAATGTTTAATTATATGTTATTTGTTTCTAATATAAATAATGTTGATCCTTCAGACTACTTTATTATCATTATGTTGCTCACATAGTCAGGCAGGCAGTCATTCATTCATGAAGGTACTACCCATGCACTTATGCATTCTCTGAGGCCCAATTCTTGCACTAATAGGAAAACACAGTCATTACCCTTGCATGCTTGCTTTCACACACGCACTACCCATGCATTCATCCAATCATCCAGGCAGTACCCCTGCACTTATGCAATCACTCAGGCACTGCCCATGCAGTCATCAAATCACCCAGGCATTACTCTTGCACTCAGCCATTCACTCAGGCACTATCCATGCAGTCATCCAATGGCCCAGACATTAGCCTTGCACACATACTTTCACTCAGGTATATCCCATTCACTCATAGAATCACCCAAGCACTACCCCTACAGTCATTCAATCAGCAAGACACAACTCATGTACTTTTGCAAATATTCTGGTACTACTGTTGCACTCAACAATCCACTGAGGCAGTACACATGCACTCATCTATTCACTCAGGGACTACCCATGCAGTCATCCAGTGACCACGGGAGAGCTTAGGGAAGCTCTGGATAAGGGAGGTAAGGCTGCCCTGGTCCTGCTCGACCTATTGGCAGCCTTTGATACGGCCCATCATGACTGACTGATGGACCGTTTGTTGGCATATGGGGTTCAAGGAAAAGCTTGGAAGCTCCAAAAATCGGTCTTATCTGGGCATTCACAAATAGTCGCCCTGGATACATTTCACTCCTAACCTTTTACCCTGCCTTGCGGAGTGCAACAGGGGTCTTCGCTTAGCCCTCTGCTTTTTAATGTGTATGTTTCATCACTTGCCTCACTGATCAGCTCCTTTGGTTTTAATCCGACATCCTACGCTGATGACACACAGATCGTCGTGTCACTGCGGCCAGGTCAGGGAACTGAACTAGATAATCAAGTTCCACGACTGTATGGAAGCTGTGGGAAGGTGGAGGACACAAAACTGCCTTAAGTAAAATTCAGCCAAGAAAGAGGTCATCCTTTTTGGGAATGACGCCAATTTTTGGACCCCTAATTTGTGGCCAATAACACTGGGCACTCTTCCCACACCATCAAGGAAGATAAAAAACTGATAGATAGCAGGCTCAAATTTGGAGATCAGATCAATTCAATGTATTCTGCCACCTTCCATGTGCTTAGGATGATCAAAAAAATTCTCCCCTTTTTACCGGCTGACAGCCAGCGAACAGTGGTCACGGCGCTTGTCCTGTCTAGGCTCGATTATTGTAATGGCCTCTATCTGAGCCTACAGGAAGGTTTTATGAACAAATTCCAACTGCTGCAAAACTCAACAGCAAGGTTGCTGTCGGGCACACCTAAATTCGCGTCCATCTCCAAGGAAATTAGTAAACTTAACTGGTTGCCAGTCAGGAAACGGGTGCGCTTTAAAGCCCTGTGTACAGTTTTCAAGGCTCTTCAATAGGTCCAGAGTTTCTGAAACAGAATATTTCATGGTACTGGCCTAAAAGGACCTTGCGCTCCATGGAAACCAAGCTAGTTAGTGTACCACTTACAAGAAAAGCCTCCTGGGGCGGAAGAAGCTTTATCGTGCGTGCTGCAAAAGCTTGGAATGGCCTTCCTTTCTATCTGAGAAACAGCACAGACCTCCTGACATTTAGGAAGAGTCTTAAGACCTGGCTTTTTAACCTGTAATAGCAGTTTACCGTTTCTTTACTCAGGGGATAATAACCAGCGCCAGGACACCTCTGGGTAATCGCTGAGCTGTATAAGTTCCCATAACATAACAAAACATAACCCAGGGATTACCCTTGCAGTCATTCTTATACTCAGGCTCTACCCATGCACTGATCTAAGGGCCAGATGTACGACACTATTTTGCATGCGCAAACGGGTTTGCAACCCATTTCCGCATGCAAAATGTGAAAGGGATATGTGCCATTTATTTGCGACTCGCTATTTAGAAATTGCAAGTCACTATTAGGAAGGGGCGCTCCATTTCTAATAGCAACCGCAACCCCTTGTATGAATGTTTTGCAACCGCAGTTGCATTCTCAAAACACTCACAAATTACCACCTTCTTTGAGAGGGTGATAATGCTTTCGCAATTTGGAAGGGGGCCCCAGGGAACCCCTTCCACTTAGTGACTGTCTCTAAAAATATTTTTTAAGGCCAGGCAGTGGTCCTAGGGACCATTACATGCCCTTAAAAAATGAAATGAAAAGGTTTTTTTTAAGGAAAACGGCTGCATTAAAAAAAATTGCTTTATTTAAAAGCAGTACCAGACATGGTGGTCTGCTGAGCCCAGCAGGCCACAATCCCTGGGAGGGCCTGTCATTCCCAATGGGCTCACAAATTGCAAGAGGCTCATTAATATTCATGAGCCTCGCAATTTGTGACCCCATTGGGAATTGCAAACAGTGTCTGAGACACCGTTGTACATTGAATATAGCGCATCGCAATTTGTTGCAAATTGCGAGGCGCTAAATCCAATGGTATTACATCTGGCCCTAAGTACCTAATTATTACCTTTGCACTCAGGCACTAGCCATGTACTCACCCAGGCAGTACCCCTGCACTATGTAATCACTCAGGCTGCATTGCTCATGCACTCATGGAATCACTCAAGCAGTACTTTTACATTCAACCATTCACTCAGGCACTGTCCATGCACCCATCCTTCCACTCAGGCAGTACCCATACACTAATCGAATCACCCAGGCACTACTTCTCCAGTTATGCAATCACCCAGGCACTACCTATGCACTTATCCCTTCTCTGCAGCACAAATCTTGAACTAATAGGAAAACACAGTCATTGTCCTTACATTCTTTCTTTCACCCAGGCGCAACACATTTACTCATCAATTTACCCAGTCTGTACACCTGCACTATGCAGTCACTCAGGCACTGCCCATGCAGTCATCAAATCACCCAGACACTGAATTTACATTCAATCATTCACTCACGCAGTACCCGGGCATTCATCCATTCACTCAGGCACTACTCCTGCACTCATGCAATTGCCCAGGCAAATCCCATGCACTCATGCAACCACTTATGCACTACCCATGCAGTTATACAATCACTCAGCCACGACTCTTGCACCGTGCACTCAAGCATTCACTCAGGCACTACCGATACACTCATCCAATCAGCCAGACATTATCCTTGCACTCATATTTTTATTCAGGTACTTACCAATTTCCCATGCACTAATACAATCACCAAGGCACTACCCCTGCACTCATCCAATCACCCAGGCCCTAACTATGTACTTATGCAATCATTCAGTCTCTTGCACTTAAGCATTCACACAGGAACTACATATGCACTCATCCATCCCCTCGAGGACTACCCATGGACTTCTCTAATGATCCAGGCATTGGCCTTGCATGCAATACTTTACTTAGGTACTTCCCTTGCACTCATCCAATCTCCCAGGCACTACCCCTGCACTCATGCAATCACCCTGGCATTACCAATGCACTCATTCAATGACCCAGGCACTACTCTTGCACTCAACCATTAACTTAGGCACTAGCCATGCACTCATTCAATGACCCAGGCATTGTTCTTGCAGTCATCTTTTGCTCAGTCACTACCCATGCACTGATCTAAGCACCCACTCATTACAGTTGCACTCATAGAGTCACTCAAGCACTACCCATGCACTCATCCAATCACCCAGACAGTACCCCTGCACTTAGGCAATCACCCATTTAGTGTCCATGCACTCACACAATTACTCAGACACTACTCTGCCACTCAAGCATTTACTCAGGCACTACCCATGCACCTATCCATTCACTCAGGCACTACCGACACACTCATCCAATGACCCAGGAATTACCTTCGGACCCATGTTTCCACTCGAGTACTTCCCATGCACTCCTCTAATTACCCAAGCACCATTCCTGCACTCATGCAATCACCCAGGCACTACCCACGGCTCGTGCAATCACCCAGGCACTACCCATGCAGTCATGCAATCAGCCAAGCACTACTCTTACATACAAACATTCACTTAGGCACTACCCATACACTCAGCCATTCCCTCAAGGACTACCCATGACCTCATGCACTGACTCTTGCACTACCCAAGCACTTATCTAATGACTCAGGTATTAGTCTTGCAGCCATCCTTTTACTCAGGCATTATCCATGCACTGATCTAAGCACCCAGTCATTACCCTTGCCCTTACAAAGTCACTACAGGCACTACCCATGCATCCATCCATTCCATCAAGGACTATCCATGCACTCATCCACTGGCTTAGGCATTCGCCTTGTACTCATACTTTCACTCAGCTAGTTCTCACTAGTGTTGCACTCAATGATTCACTCAGGCACTACACAAGCATTCATCTATTCACTCAGGCACTACCCATGCCGTCATGGAATGGCCTAGGCATTACTCTTGTAGTAATTGTTTTACTCAGGCACTAACCATGCACTAATCTAAGAACCCAGGTATTAGCTTTGCCCTCAGGCACTACCCATGTATGCTTTGATCACCCAGGCATTACCCTGCACTAATTTACTCACCCAGGCATCGCCCATGCACTCATTAAATCACTCAGGCACAACTCTTGCACCACTCAACCATTCACACAGGCACTATCCATGTACTCATCCATTCACTCAGGCACTAACTATACACTCACCCAATGATCCAGGCTTTACCGTTGCACCCATCCTTCCACTCAGGCTCTACCCATACACTCACTGATTCACCCAGACACGAGTTCTCCAGTTATGCAATCACCCAGGGACTACTCATGCAGTCATGCAATCACTTAGACACTACCCATGCAGTCATGCAATCACTCAGGCACTACTCTTGCACTCAATCATTCATTCAGGCAGTACCTGTGCACTCAGCCATTCAATCAAGGACTACCAATGCACTCATGCAATGACACATGCACCACCCATGCACTAATCCAATGACTCATGCATTACTTGTGTAGTCATCCTTTTACTTAGGCCGTACCCATGCACTGATCTAAGCACCCCCTCATTACCATTGCACTCATAAAGTCACTCAGGCAATACCCATGCACTCATCCATTCACTCAGGCACTATGTAAGCACTCATGCTATGACCCATGCATTACTTTTGTACTCATGCTTCCACTCAAGTACTTCTCATGAACTCATCCAATCACCCACACACTATTCATACACTCATGCAATCACCCAGGCACTACCTATGCAGTCATGCAATCACTCAGACACTACTGTTGCACTCAACCATTCACTCAGGCACTACCTGTGCACTCAGCCATTCTTCATGAACTACCATGCACTCATGCAAAGACCCAGGCATTACTCTTGCAGTAATCCTTTTACTGAGGCAGTACCCATGCACTGCTCTAAGCACCCAGACAGTACCCCTGCACTTATGTAAACACCCTGTTAGTGCCCATGCACTCAGACACTACTCTTGCACTCAAACATTCACTCAGGCACTACCCATGCACTCATCCATTCACTCAGGCACTACCTATGCACTCGCCCAATGACCCAGGCATTACTTTTGGACCCATGCTTCCACTCAAGTACATCCCATAAACTAATCTAATCACCCACACACTATTCCTGCACTCATGCAATCACCCAGGCACTACGGACTCGTGCTATCACCCAGGCACTACCCATGCAGTCATGCAATCACTCAGGCACAACTCTTGTACTCAAATATTCACTCAGGCACTACTCATGCAATCAGCCATTCCCTCAAGGACTACACATGCACTCATGCAATGACTCATCTACTATGCAAGCACTCATCCAATGGCTCAAGCATTAGTCCTGCAGTCATCCTTTTACTCAGGCAGTACCCATGCACTGATCTAAGCACCCAGTCATTACCCTTGCTCTCACAAAGTCACTCAGGCACTACCCATGCACTCATCCATTCCCTCAAGGACTATCCATGCACTCATCCAATGACACAGACATTAGCCATGCACTCATACTTTCACTCAGGTAGTTCCAATGCACTCCTAGAGTGACCTAATCACTACCCTTACCGTTATTCAATCAGCAAAGCACAACCCATGTACTTATGCAATCATTCATGCACTAGTGTTGCACTCAATGATTCACTCAGGTACTACACATGCACTCATCTCTTCACTCAGGCACTACCCATGCAGTCATGTAATGACCTAGACATTACTCTTGCAGTCATTGTGTTACTCAGGCAGAACCCATGTACTAATCTAAGCACCCAGTTGTTAGCTTTGCACTCAGGCACTACCTACCCACTATTTGATCCCCCAGGCATTAACCCTGCACTTATGTAATCCCCCAGGTACTGACCATGCCCTCATGAAATCACTAAGGCACTACTTTGCACTACTGAACCATTTACTCAGGCACCATCCATGCACTCACCCATTCACTCAGGCACTACCTAGTCACTCATCCAATGATCCAGGCTCTAACCTTGCACCCATCCTTCCACTCAGGCACTACCCATACACTCATTGAATCACCAAGACACTAGTTCTCCAGTTATGCAATCACCCATGCACTACCCATGCAGTAATGCAATCACTTAGACACTACCCATGCAGTCATGCAATCACTCAGGGACTACTCTTGCACTCAACCATTCATTGAGGCAGTACCCGTGCACTCAGCCATTTCCTCAAGGACTACCCATGCACTCATGCAATGCCACATGCACTACCCATGTATTCATTCAATGACTCGGATATTACTCGCACAGTTATCCTTTTACTCGGGCAGTACCCATGCTCTGATCTAAGCACCCCCCTTATTGCCATTGCACTCATAAAGTCAATCAGGCAATACCCACGCACTCATCCATTCACTCAGGCACTATGTAGGCACTCACTTAATGACTCAAGCATTACCTTTGAACCCATGCTTCCAATCAAGTACTTATCCAATCACCCACACAGTATTCCTGCACTCATGCAATCACCCAGGTACTACCCATGCACTCATGCAATCACACATGCACTACCTATGCAGTCATGCAATCACTCAGACACTACTATTGCACTCAGAAATTCACTCAGTCACTACCTGTGTACTCTGCCATTTCCTCAAGCACTACCAATGCACTCATGCAATGACTCATGCACTACCCATGCAATCATCCAATGACCCAGGCAGTGCTCTTGCAGTCATCCTTTTATCAGGCAGTACTCATGGACTGATCTAAGCACCTAGTCATTACCGTTGCACTCATAAAGTCAGTCAGACACTACACATGCACTCATCCAAT
Organism: Triturus cristatus; assembly: GCF_964204655.1. Classification (NCBI taxonomy): domain Eukaryota; kingdom Metazoa; phylum Chordata; class Amphibia; order Caudata; family Salamandridae; genus Triturus; species Triturus cristatus. The sequence goes on from NC_140591.1 coordinate 679,435,770, forward strand.
GACCCAGGCAATAGCCATGCACTTATGCAATCACTCAGGCAGTGTCCATGCACTCAAACAATTACTCAGGCACTCTTCTTGCACAACATGCCACTTTCTTTCCCAGCTGTTCCCTCAAGGAATACCCATGCACTCATGCAATGACTCATGCACTACTCAAGCACTCATCAAATGTCACAGGCATTACTTTTGCAGCCATCCATTTACTCAGGCAGTACCCATGCACTGATCCAAGCACCCAGTCATTACCCTTGTACTCACAAAGTTACTCAGGTACTACCCATGCACTCATCCAATCACCAAGGCAGTACCCCTGAACTTATGCAATCACTAAGGCACTGCCTATGCACTCCTGCAATTACTCAGGCACTCCTCTTGCACTCAAGCATTCACTTAGGCATTACCCATGCATTCATACATTCACTCAGACTCTACTCATTTACACTTCCAATGCCCCAGACACTACATACACACTAATTCAATCACACAGAAACAATCTATTAACTCATGTATTCATACAACATATAGCATTGCTTTTTTTAAGATGAATAGTTGGTTCCATAAGAACCCTTTTTTGTCTTCTTTTGAAAAACTATTTTATATTTTACAGATTTTTTTATAACTATATTGTTTTTTTTTGTGTAATTTACATTTTGAATTTCAAAAATTAAACAAAAAAACTAGCACAAAACAGTGTGCGCAATTGCAGGAACAAAAAGAAATTAACAATGAGGAGCATTTATGGTGTCCAGCATTGTTTGAACAACTTGCTCCCCCAAATTTAAAACAGTTTTGCATCTTGCACATAACAGTGCAATTTTTGCAAAATCAGGCAGAGTTGGTGGTATGCTCTGCACCTTGTCACCAGGATGGATTGTTGATGACTGCGCCCCTTGTCCTTCGTCAGCATTCATCACTCTTGCCAGTTCGGCTCTGGCAAGACGGTTTCCATGCATCGTGCTCAAATGTTTATACATTGAGGACCTGCTGCAGGAATATGTGTGCTTGGAGCCCCGAGACAGCACCTTCTGACATACCTTGCACGTCAACTTACGAGCATTGACTTTTTTTGTTTCTTCTGGTATTGTGAAGAACTCCCAAACTCCTCCTTTTTCTTTCTTGGGGGTCCATCCTCTTCTTCGAGCAAGGTCTGCTCCTCCACTTCTTGCAGGTCTGTTGATATTGCCATTTTGACAGATGAAAAAAAAAATATAAAAAACACCAACCCTTCTTTAAAATAGCTGGTTCTAGCATAAGAGTGATTGTTGGTGACCACACCCTAAAGAAGAAGAATGAGGGGGGGATCTAGCAAGTTTAATGATGACAGGTTGTTTGAACAATTAAATCTCTTTTTTTTGGTGTCACATGGGGTGCGCGACTCCAACGCAGTGCCACGGCGTACCGGACGTGGTTCCTTTATTTAAAAAAAAATTGCATTTGAACAATATTAGGTTGTATGTTTTAATATTTAAATTTAAAATAACTGCACCTCCTCTTTTAAATAACAGTAAATAGATCTATATTTATATACAATTTAAATTTTCAAAAAACGATAGATTTGCGTCCCGGCCATTATCCGGAAGTTGCAATCTAAGCGGACATGCCGCAATTCATGAAATTTCTATTAAAAAAACAAACGTTTTAACACGTTTCATTTATTAATATACAAGTTTTAATAATTATCTTAACAAACCTCTAACCTTGAACTTAATAATATTATTGTCTATATATATGAAAAATACATATGTGATTAATCGCGCAGGAGCCGCGTTCCATGTGTGGACCAGGAACCATCAGTCGGCAATGTACAGGGATTCACATTTAAATATATATATATATATATACACGGAGACGGGTTCATTGTAATTCCGATTCATGGTCCGGACGGCAAACGTGCAACGAGGCTGGAGCGCTAAAGGGGACCAGAGGAGGATCCGCAATTCTGTTTTATTTGCAAGACTCATGATTAGAACATTCCGCACCGATTCAAGATTTAACCTACATTCATGGGGTTAATTTATTCAGCCACTGCCTAGCAACACTCACCAGAGCCCACAGCATTCTGGGAGCTGTAGTTGTGGCAGAACTACAGTGTAGTTGCACACAGGTGACCGTGGGTCAGCGGATTTCCGCCAATGGCAGTGACTTTGGACAATAAAAGGTGGGGGTGGAGTTACCGCTTGCAAAGCAGCAGCATCTGAGGAAGGCCGTATGGCCGAAATGCATTATGCACAAGCTGTGAACAATTAAAGATCTTCCAACGTTACCCCTGGTGTGGCCTCTACCTGTTCTCGATGGAGTAGGAGTTTCTTTGATGTTTTCGCGTCAGCCAGAGACGCGTGAGAGGCCCCGTTCCGACAAGAGGCTGGAGACATTACTGGCATCCGCTGCTTGCAGCTTGTGTTTTGTTTTCAAGGGATTGAATTGACTCCGGCCCGCCCCGAAGTACATGCCTGAACCCTGGACTTCTGCGAGATGCAGCTTGTCATTGACACGGAGACGGGTTCATTGTAATTCCCATTCATGGTCCGGACGGCAAACGTGCAACGAGGCTGGAGCGCTAAAGGGGACCAGAGGAGGATCCGCAATTCTGTTTTATTTGCAAGACTCATGATTTGAACATTCCGCACCGATTCAAGATTAAACCTACATTCATGGGGTTAATTTATTCAGCCACTGCCTAGCAACACTCACCAGAGCCCACAGCATTCTGGGAGCTGTAGTTGTGGCAGAACTACAGTGGAGTTGCACACAGGTGACCGTGGGTCAGCGGATTTCCGCCAATGGCAGTGACTTTGGACAATAAAAGGTGGGGGTGGAGTTACCGCTTGCAAAGCAGCAGCATCTGAGGAAGGCCGTATGGCCGAAATGCATTATGCACAAGCTGTGAACAATTAAAGATCTTCCAACGTTACCCCTGGTGTGGCCTCTACCTGTTCTCGATGGAGTAGGAGTTTCTTTGATGTTTTCGCGTCAGCCAGAGACGCGTGAGAGGCCCCGTTCTGACAAGAGGCTGGAGACATTACTGGCATCCGCTGCTTGCAGCTTGTGTTTTGTTTTCAAGGGATTGAATTGACTCCGGCCCGCCCCGAAGTACATGCCTGAACCCTGGACTTCTGCGAGATGCAGCTTGTCATTGACACGGAGACGGGTTCATTGTAATTCCGATTCATGGTCCGGACGGCAAACTTGCAACGAGGCTGGAGCGCTAAAGGGGACCAGAGGAGGATCCGCAATTCTGTTTTATTTGCAAGACTCATGATTTGAACATTCCGCACCGATTCAAGATTAAACCTACATTCATGGGGTTAATTTATTCAGCCACTGCCTAGCAACACTCACCAGAGCCCACAGCATTCTGGGAGCTGTAGTTGTGGCAGAACTACAGTGGAGTTGCACACAGGTGACCGTGGGTCAGCGGATTTCCGCCAATGGCAGTGACTTTGGACAATAAAAGGTGGGGGTGGAGTTACCGCTTGCAAAGCAGCAGCATCTGAGGAAGGCCGTATGGCCGAAATGCATTATGCACAAGCTGTGAACAATTAAAGATCTTCCAACGTTACCCCTGGTGTGGCCTCTACCTGTTCTCAATGGAGTAGGAGTTTCTTTGATATATATATATATATATATATATATATATATATATATATATATATATATATATATATATATATATATATATATATATATATATATATATATATAAATCTTGAGGAGGGAGGAGAAATATGGTCTTGATATATATATATATATATATATATATATATACATACATTCGTCAAGCAGGGGCCGATAAAAAGGGGGGTCCCAAAACACGTTTTCCCCATGCATTTTCCCCTAGGACCTTTTTGTCGAAGGTACAGCCCGAACGGCTGAACAGAATTACTTGAAATTTGGCAAAGAGGTAGTCCTCAGGTCAGGCATGTGTCTTTTGCATGTATGGTGTAAATCCGTTCAGTAGTTCCTGAGAACTCACAAGTAAAATCACATATATATCTGGACGGAGCCTAACCACACATCTCATCGTGAGATCTGATTGGCTGTCAGCACTTCATCCAAGAAGTGTTGGCAGCCATCTTGGGACCAATATACATGATAGCACCTCATTAAAAAGCATTGCAGTTAATAGAAGGTTTTAAGACTTTAGTTACATTATAAATCATTTGTTGATGGTACCATACTCATTTTAGGAATTGTGGTGTGTTCTAAGGTGATTTTACCATGTGCAAAAGCCTTCTGCTGTGATATCATGAATCATGTTTGAGAGAAAACTATTTTCTCATGCTTTTCCCACAGAGGTTTGGAAGGTGATCTATAAGCTAAACTGAGAGCATATTTTCTGTAAATTCACATTATCTTTCTCAGTCATGTGAGAATGAAGTCTGACATTCTCAGTAAAACATGTACATCCAACAAGGGCAGAGACTGTCAGTTGATTCCTTTGTGTTCTACTGCAGCTTCCCAGAGTGTTCTAAAGAACAACTACAGCGCTAACAGTCCTACTTATGACAAACGTATAGCACACCTGAAGCCATCTTGGTTGGCATAAAGTGGTACTTAAAACATTTAATTTAAAAAGGAACAAAATGAGGGGGTTCATTTTGCCATAGAAAGTATGATTAGTGCTGCGGAAAGAAAAATGAGGGCACATTTTGAGTGACTTCTCAAATCCTCTTCTATTTCATTAAAAAATTCTGACAGGAAACATGAACTTTCAATACCAGCAGCAGACTTCCGTGGACTGCAGTAAATGAGGAAATTAGGAAACTTCATAACAAATAAATCTCCCAAGATAGCCACCAGAGACAAAAGAGCCCAAATATAACACTGCCAAAACACAAAATAATAAGTGTTTTGCACACTTCTGTCATTGGGCTATATTTGGGCTACATCTGGGTGATTTTGGGCTACATTTGGGCTCTTTTGTCTCCGGTGGCATGGGGAGACTAAGTGAATTGACCAGAATCACAGAATGTCGAGCTGAAGCAGAAACTCCAACCTGGTTCCCCAGTTGCAAAGTCTGCAGTTCTGGAAGTAACACCACATCCTCTCCCCTAAGTGCAACATTTAATCAAGTGGTCAACTGGATAAAAAAACATAAAGATAACAAATAATTTAAAAGTGCTTTGTCGCTATTTGAAAACTCAGAAAATATGTCCTCATTTTAGTTTTTTAGAGCACTAACCATAATTTTGATGCAAATAAGACCCTCTCATATATATAATTTCTAAAGGAAATGCTCTAGGTATTACAGTTTTGATTACATCAAGATGACATCAGGCGTTCCACACTTTTGTAATGAATATAGAATTTTAGCAATCTAGTTGTTCATTGGAATACTGTTGAGAGGCAGAGGCCAGGGGCACGTACTCTGAAAATTGAAGGCAGGTAGGAGGGTGCAAAGGCAACAATTTAACCACACTGAGCAGGCAGGAAGGGCCGTGGCAGCACAACAGACTATGGAGGGCAGTGGAAAGGGGGGCTGGGGCAACAAACCAACAATACAGGACTTGCAAGAGAGGCTGTGGCAATGTAATAGACCATTGTGGGCAGAGGGAAGAGGCAATGGTAGTAAAACCATACATGCCAACAGACCCAATTCAGCCAGGAAACGTCCAATGTTTTTAAGCTCAAATGGGCTTTATTTGATCTGTCTCCTGTCTACAATCTCCTCTTTTTCAATGTAACTCAAAGGGGAAAATCAATACCCCAGTTTTTTTTCAAAATCTCCCTCTTACCAAGTTCAAAATGTTCGCAAGTATGGTACATTGGATCATGGAAGGAAATGGGGTAGGGACATGGACTTGGATAACAGAGGACAGGAGGGACATGGAGAGGTGCACCAAACTGACCCTGCAGGGCAGGCATCAGGGTTTGCAGCAGCACAATACACCACACAGGGCATGCGGGACGGGAGTGCAGCACAACAATCCATAGAAAGCAAGAGGGAGGGGACAGGACCATGCACATGGACAACAGAGAACAGAGGGGCAAGAGGCAATGGTAGCTAGCTGACCATAATGGACAGACAGGAGAGAAAGATGCAGCATAACAGACCATAAAGGGCAGGAGGGATGGATCAGGGGCATTACAATGGAACAGACAAGCCAGGAGGGAGGGAGTAGTGATCTGCACATATAAACAGAGGGCTGGGGGCAAGGGGGCAGGGCAGGAGCAGCAAGATAGCCATGGAGGTCAGGCAGGATGGGCACTAGAAGCAAGACACACCATGAAGAGCAACAGTGAGACTGTGATGGCGTACACACAGACCATGGAGGGAAGGTGGGAGGGGGTCAGGGTCAGCTAACTGACCACAGGGAAGGTGGGAGGGGCCATGGCAGCACAGAAGACCATGCATGGCAAGTGGGAGGGTTAGTGGCAGCACAATGGCTATGATGGGCAAGAAGGAGGGTGCAGGGGCATGCACAAAGGACGATGGAGGATAGAACGGAGGGTCAGGACCTGTGCACAGACAAGAAAGTTCAAGGGAAGGGGCCTCACAACAGACTGCATGGGGCAGGCAGGAGGAGCAGTTGCAGCACAACAGACCAGGGAGGGCAGAAGGGTGTGGCAGTACAATGGACCATGTAGGACAGGAGGAAGAGGATAGGAGCATGGCATGTGGACAGGCAGGGTGGAGGTGGCAGGGACAGGTTACAGTCATCTGACAATGCTAGGCAGGTGGGCGGGGAGTGGCAGCTCAACAGAATACTCAGAGTAGATAGGAGTGGCAGGTCCATGGAACATGGTGGGCAAAAAGGATGGAGCAGGGGCATGCACAAAGACATCGGAGGGCAGGGGGAAGGAGAATAGGGGCAGCAAGCTAAGCACAGAGTTTAAGCAGGAGGTCAATGATGGGGCATAGAATTTGGCAATGGAGGGCAGGAGGAGGGGACTCGTACATCATACTAAATTGAGGGCAGTGGCAGCACATCATACCATGCATGGCAGGAGGGAGGAGGCTAGTCCATGGATTCACACAACAGAGGATAGGGAGGAGGGGGATGGGGCAGCAAGCTAACTGTTCAGAGAAGGCGGGTATTAGGAACGTTATTGTTTTTAAAACGTGTGTCTGTGCGAACTACTTAAAATATGAACAAGTATGCAGCATGATCTCACTTTTATTCAGGAAGAAGAGGACGTTTGTGACTGTGACTCCGGGTTCACTTGGCAGAAACACCCCCTGACCCTCCACCACCTATCGCAAAATGTAATGCCCGTTAAAAGGGTAGGTGAACACAGTGTTATATAGAACATAGTCCTGAGAGCACGATTGAAAATGAAAACTAGATATAGTGTATGGTATAAACTATGCACCAAAAAGTGTGATATAAGATGAACCGGGCGTGAAATATACTATGCAATACATTGTGCGCAATGACAGATTCAGTGGAGAGCGCGAGATAGCACAGGCACTAGCGCGTGCTATGCGATGTGCGCCTTGGAGTGTAATATGCACAGGGCAATGTTGTGTAACCTAACTAGTCTCTAAAGTTGCAATATAAAATATGTGCTGGGGAGTGTAACGTTGCATATGCACTGTGACAAAGATATGGATCCCAGATTGTAATATGTATGGCATAACACTGTGCGTTATAACATAGGCATCGAGGAAGGCACGTTAGAGGGGGCAATATAACCCGTGCGAAGACAAGTGTGGCATGACATATTCACGGGATGGTGTTACAGTGCACATGGGCTAGAGAGTGTCATAGCATATGCACTAGCTGGTGGAATACAACACAGAGGTGTGTGGCACTCGGCAGGCAATGGTGGGTGTATCTCAGCATTGGGCTCTGCCAGGAGCGCGCTCTGACTCTCAAGTGATGTTCATCCCCTTTCCAGAGAGTAAAATAAAAAGTATTACACATCCGGCAGTGGATGTGTGTTTTATTAACCGTGAGGGGGGTTTCTTACATAGTTTTGGTCGAATTTTTGTCGAATCCCCTTTGAATGGCTTGGTGTGCATGTGTATTAAATGTGCCCGTCAATAGCTACCCATGTTTGTATAAATAAACAACAAGGGTGTCTACCGGGATTAGGCACGGTAGGGCATCAGACATGTCAGAGCTTCACTAGTGGTGTAAATACATTCCACGTGGATTCATTGTATGCATAGTAGCCTTTTAATGAATATCACTCAAATCGTCATGGTGATAGGTACGTACGGTTTGTCCAGCATTTCCTAGGTGTGTCTATAAATATATATTTTTTTTAAATAATAAAAAACAGTGGCCGGCCCTGGGGATTGGGGTCAAAAAAATATAATTAGGAGACAGGCCCTGGGGGATGGGGTCATCAGGGCGAATACATTAGAATAAGAAGGGGAACCACACAGCCCCCCTTCTTAAAAAATTAAAATAAATAAAAGACTGGCATCGTGCCGGAGGCCAAGCCCCTCCTTGCAGCACTCTGCAAACGCGCCCTCTGGCGAGTTGTAAGTTGGGGAATTAATTCCTCTTCAATACTGAGGGTCCCTGAGGGCCAACTAGCCCAACAGGCATCTCCAGTATGCGCCAGGGAGCTGCGCTGCAGACAGGTGTTCTGAGGCCAAGCCCCTTTTCACACCTCTCTGCAACGCAGCTCTGTGGCGCTTACTGGAGGTACCTAGTGGTCTAGTTTGACCCTAGGGACCCTTAGGATTCAAGGGGACTTAATCTCTCAACTTAGAACAGCCACAGGGCACGTTTACACAGTGGTGAAGGGAGGGGACGGGGCCTGAGGTGACGTGTGCAAACACGCACTATGGCACGTTTTAAATTGGGGATATAATTTCCCTTCAATACTGAGGGCCCCTGGGAGCTAACTAGCCCACCAAGTGCTTCCAGTAAGCGCCACTGAGCTGCATTGCAGAGAGGTGGTCCAGGCTGTGCCACTTTTTACACCTCTCTGCAACGCAGCTCTGTGGCACCTAGTGGGCTAGTTGGACCCTAGGGACCCTCAGGATTCAAATGAACTTAATCTCCCAACTAAAAACGGACACAGGGCGTGTTTATACAGTAGTGAAGGGAGGGGACGGGGCCTGAGTTAACGTGTGCAAAAACGCCCTGTGGCCTGTTTTAAGGGGTAGTTTTAATCCCCCTGCCCTATTATATACTAGGGGCTTACAGAGGAGGTCATGCTAATCACAGGGGGACCCCAACGCATAATGTTCCCTAGTGTATGTAGGTGTTTTCACTGTATTCTAAGTGTCTTTTAACATAGCACTGGCTCTAGGACTGGTTAGTCAGACTCAGTTACCACCAGTATCCGTCTGAAAAAGTTGAGGGTACAGGATAATTTTGCAACAAGGATTCTTTCTGCTCTTCTTTTTGTTCTTTCTGCACGTTAACCTTCTTCCTGCACTTTTCTTCATCTTTGAGGACTTCTGTTGCTTCTTTCTGCCTTTCTTTTTTTTTTGGGTTATTGATTGGTTGTCCGAGTATCTGTATGGGTGCCTGAGTGTTTGTGTGGGGAGGGTATATGTGACTCTGTGCATAGATGTGTGAGTGGGTGATGCTATGGGTGCATGGTTTTAAGAGTGCAACTGTGATGGACTGTATGGTTGGGTGACTGTATGTAAGGGTGTGTTAGTGATTGAATGTATATCTCAGTTGTACATGTGTCAGTAACTACATATGTGAAACGCAGTGTATATGTCTGTAAGAGTATATAACTATCTATATGTGAGAGTGTGTGATTGCGGGAGTGGCTGTATGGATGAGTGTGTGCTTGTATCAGTAATTGTATAAGAGCGTCAGAATTTGTTAGTATTTTTATGAGTAAGTGAACTTGAGTGTGTTTAACTGTATAGGTGAGTATATTGGACTGTGATTATTTATTTGCATGACTGACTAGGTGTGTCAGTACCTCAATGGATGATTGGCGGTGTGTGAGTGTCTATATAGGTGTATAAATGCATATGATAGTCCTGTAGGGAGTGACTGTAAGTATGAGTGACTGTACAGGTGAGTGAGGGAGATGTATGTAGACCTAAGAGTCAATGAGTGGGTATGTAGTTATTGGTATTGGAGTATCTATGGTTTTCAAAATAGCCGTCTGAAATTTTGAGTCGGTGTATCAAAGGTTATATTAGGGTGTGAGAAGATGCACTAATTTATCACATGGATCACGTCATCAGTGATGTCATTTGAGATGTCATCAGTGATGTCATCAGTGATGTCACTGACCATGTCATGAGTGATGTAATATGTGATGTCATCAGCAGTGCATTGCGGGGGAGCGTGTTATAGTTAGCTGAACTATCCATAACGGGGGAATTTCTAGGGTTTTGTACAAGGGAAATGTCCAGCTAACTATAACGCCCCTGAAACCTATGGTTTTTTCAGTGAATTTCTAAGGTTTTTTAAATGCCAATTCCTAACTATAACGCCCCTGAAACCTTTGGTTTTTTCAGTGAATTTCAAAGGTTTTTTAAATGCCAATTCCTAACTATAACGTACATGAAACCTATGGTTTTTTCAGTGAATTTCAAAAGTTTTTTAAATGCTAATTCCTATCTTTAACTTATCTCTGAAGATATCATGTTTAATGATTTTGATTGGATTTCTATATTTTTCAAATTCAGTGTCTCTATTTCCTAATTTTTTTTTTAAATACTTTTTTATCACCATTTTCTAAACTTTTTTTCAATTAATTCTTTTAAAAATTAAAACATAATATTTGAATTTAATGGGTTTTTCAAACATATTTTTTTATATTTATCAAAATATCTTTTTAACTATATGTTCAAAACTTTATTTTATATATTTTTTTCCATGTTTTTGGATCTGTGCACCCTAAGCGCACCGCTCCCGATCCCTACGCGATATTTAACATTTTAAAAAACATATATATGTATTTCATGTGAATATTAATTGAAGACAAACTCTAAAGTAGTTTTAAAACTAATATATCTTTACATCTAATCCTATAGATTTATTTAATTCAATTTTGCGGATGCGCGCTGGGTGCGTGCTGCATAAGCGCAGGGTGCGCTGATCCCATGTGACCTGCAAAAAAAGAGATTTGATTGGTTCATTACACTTCCTCTTCTAACTATTGAAAAACCCCACCCAATTCAATCATTCTTCTTTGACCTTCTTTGGAGGAGCATCTCTTTGCAGAGAAGAAGATTTTTTAGACTAAGTTTACACTTAGCTCTAACTTTTTTCACCTAAAAATGGCTTCAGGGCAGCAGGCATCACCTGCATCTCCTCATACATCTGAGGATGAATTTTTGGTGGAGGCACCACCCAAAGAACCTTTTTCTTCAGTGGTGTGGACATTTTTTACTTTTCCAGAGGGGCAGAATAAGACCAATGCCACCTTGGTCACGTGCAAGATTTGCAAATGAGTGCTGTCATGAGGGGATCCTAACAAGAAATACTTGTGCAGCACGGCAAGTATGATGAAGCACCTGAGGACCCTTCATCCAAACAATCTTGCATGACAAGAGTGCAAACAGATAAGAAACACTCCTCCTCCTGCGCCTTCCACCTCATCACAGCCGAGCACCTCACGTGTGCATCCATCAGCCCAAAATTTGGACATCCGTCCTCAATTTCAATATTTAAAAATACTCTGCACTAAGTGCAATGCGACTTTGTTCTATGGTGAGCAGTCGATCGATCTGATCTGCCGCCGGCAAGAAAGTCACATTTGCTAGTTTTTGGTTTTTTTATTGTTCCGTGAAGTTCATTGTTTGGTTCCTCCTGTTTTTTTTTTTTTTTTGCAGAAGAACCAAAAAAAATTAAAAATTGTTCGGAAACCCCCCCCAAAAATATAAAAGAAGAAAGAAGAAAAAAAAAAGTTCTTGTAAGAACTAACTTTCCTGGTTTAAAAAAAGAGCTAAATTTCTTTGTTAGTGTGTGAAAGTTTAGATGAATGTATGTGTAGTATGTAATTGACTGAATGAATGCATTAGTAGCGTATGGTGAATGTATAAGTGCAGAACTATGAGGATGTGCTGCAGCATCACACAGTAACCTCTTTAACTGCAGTGTGCTGTAGTACTTCCGAAGCACAGGGATGCAACATATGTACATAAATATGTTGCAAATCTATGCTTCTCTCTGCACGGCTGCTTAAACTGCAGCCATGTGGTGACACAGGCACCCTTGCACCATAGTGCAAGGATATCTGTGTCATGTGCTCTTTGTTTTTCTACAGGGAGACACACCTTCCTGCACAAAAACAATGAGAAAATGCATATTTCTCATTCAATGTATGCTGAACATTTCAGCATGCATTGAAGATATAAAAATGTGGAGAAATTAAAACAATTCTCCTTGATGTGCTTTCCTACACCAATTTTAGAATGGTGCAGCATTCACACACATATCGAGATTTCTGATCTCTGATTAATCTAGACATGTGTCTTGTTCTATGAGTATTAAGTGCAATCATGCACAACAACACTTATAGAACACCCTTTCAACACAAAGTGGTGTGCATGATGAGGTTGTATTTACATGGAATATAAAAAGTGCACAGAGTGCCTATTCCTCTCTTTGTAAATATGAAAAAGTATCTTGCACAATAACTATGTTACTAAAAGTGACATATTTCCGTTTTTAAAATTCCTTGCGAATGATAGAAGGTAAGCACAGAGTTTTGTCTGTAAAGGTGTTCAATGAAGAATGATTGAAATAATTGCGGTCCTTTAATAGCTAAAATGGGAAATATTATGAACCCCTCAAATCACTTTTTTTGCAGGTCACATGATATCTGATTATGGTCAGATTTCGAAACTACATAGGTATAAACAGAGTGTTTTTAGAAACGTGTTTCAACTTTGTAGCATCTTGCAGACCTCCTCATTCTGCATATTGAGACTTAGTAAGACTTACCTTCACAGTAATAGGAATAAAAAATGGTATACATTTGTTTCAGATTTTCATTCCAATCTAAATTCATATAAATTGCTTATTTTAAAATTTGGATCTGTGAAAGAAAAGGAAAAAAATATATAACATGTAATAATACATTTTTTACAACACAGCATAATTTCCACAAAGTAATTTGTTTGCCTTTTTTGCTGTTCTCAGAATATATTAAATTTCACTAAAAATAGTGATTTTAATCGTACTCATCACTTAACAGCAGGCAAGAAAAAAACAATCACAAAGATTGTTAAAAAAAAAACAACATGCTATTCTCAACAAAATACCACAAGATACAAATCACAGATATATAAAATGCTTACAGCTAACAAAATTTGATAAGTTTAACTTACAAAAACTGTAAATGTTGTCGCTTTAAAATATTCACCGAATCTAAGGATGAATTTTTGGAGGACGCACCACGCCCACAACGTTTTCCTTAAGTGATGTGGACATTTTTTACTTTTCCCGAGGGGCAAACATAGACCAATGCCACCTTGGTCACGTGCAAGATTTGCAAAAGAGTTCTGTTGCAAGGGGATCCTAACAAGAAATACTCGAACGGCACGGCAAGTATGATGAAACACCGAAGGACCCTTCATCCAAACAAGCTTACACGAGAAGAGTGCAAACAGATGAGAAACACTCCTGTTCTGTATCTGTAAAAAAGAATCACAAATAAATGTATATTAATAACTTTAAAATTTATACTATTCCATTACTGTACAAACACATTTTATATAAAAACTGACTAAGAAACTATAGCCCTGAACCACAAGTGTGACGATCGTTAAAACACTACATGCATAGTGCATACTACTTTGAAGCAGTTCATGCCCTAAAGCCTACCTCACTAAAAGATGACATGCTAACTGACTGAATGATTACAGTACTATAAGGAGACACACTGGGTGAGTGACAGGGTGTTTGCTAGAAGTGTATGAATACTGATTCGGAAATTGAAGGTGTGAAAGACAACTGTGTAGGTGATTAGAGGCCTGCATGCATAGTGAATATGCATTTGAAGCAGTCTATGTGCTAAGGCCTGGCTCACTGCATGAGTACTTGGGTACTGACGGAATGATTAGAGTACAGCCTGGGTGAATTTATAAGTGGTTGGCTTTTGACACAGTGAATGGATTAGTACTTGGTACTGAATGGGTCAATAGAGGAGTGCAAAGGGAGTGACAGGATGTTTGCTGGACTGTATGGATACTGATTAGGGAATTGAAAATGTGAAAGACAAGTTTATAGTATGTTAGAAGACTGCATGCATACTGCATAGACATTTGAAGCAATCTATGTGGTAATGTATGGTTCACAACATGAGTACTTGGAAACTGACTAAATCATCAGACTACTGCTAGGTTTGTTCCTGGGTAAAGCTTTACATTTTCAGTTCTGGCACAGTGAAGAGAATAGTACATGGTACTGCACTTTAGTGTCAAACCCTGACTCATTTTATCAATGCATAAGCAAAGAATAGCTTCTAAAGCTACTAAAACTTGACAACATGACCGATTTTAAAACAGTTATCTGTCAGCAAATACACAATGTTACCAAATGCTTCTCTCACAATCCTTACCCAAATGTACACAGACTCACAGTGTGATTTTAGACAAGCAACACTATCCCTAGCAGTTTACCAAAACTCATTCACTAGTCTAGAAGAGGTAATGGTACTGCACACAATCTACATATTTAAGTACAGCAATTAGTGTCAAAGCGTGACTCATTTAATCAACGCATAAGCAAAGACTTGCTTCTAATGCTACTAAAACTTGACAACATGACAGGTTTTATAAGAGTTATCTGCCAAAAAATACACAATGTTACCAAATGCTTCTCTCACAGTGGTTCCCAAATGCACACAGACTCACAGTGTGATTCTAGACAACAACCACTATACCTAGGAGTTTACCAAAAATCATTCACTGCTGTGGAACTGATAAGGGAACTGCACATAATCTACATATTTCAGGACTGCATTATTGTGTCAAAGCCTGACTCATTTAATCAAAGCAAAAACTGGCTTCTAATTCTACTAAAACTTGACAACATGACATGATTTTTTTTTAAGTTTAAGAAGCTTTATTGAAAATGATAATCCAATTAGAACATCAATACAAATAGAAAATCAACAGACAGTAAGATAAGGCAGGAAAAATGAATTCTTACAAAAATTTAAAGAATGCCAGAAAGGATATAGGGAATATACATAGGGGAAAAGCTTTTAAAGGTATATATATTTTTAGTGGGGAAGGAGGAACAGGAGAAAGAAAAAGAGAAGAGGGGGAAAAAAAGAGGGGTGAAAGGCAATCAATATAATGAGGATATATCATATAATAACAGAAACTTAATAATTGTATAAACAACTGAGTGAATCATAGAACATTTCTAGAGAGAAAATTAGTTAAAGGCAACCATAACAAATCTTTTTTGATCAAAAGAGGTACTGTGGTAGCAAAAGCACGATCAAGCCTATGATGATGACAAAGTAGATTCCACCAGACATTCTATGAAATCTTTGAGGTATCTTTCCAATTGGATGTGATTATCTGTAAGGAAATGGCTACATATAAATCTATCAATTTGCGTACATTACATTGAACATTCCATTTAGGAGAAGCACCACCCAGAAAGATATGAACAATCTCAAAGGAGTGGTCAGTAGCTAATATTTCGTTTAATTTTGACCAAATACGAGACCACAGGGATTTAACCAATGGGCGGTGAAAGAACATATGAAAAAAATCACTATCAGCATGAGAACACGACCAGCATTTTTTGGAGTCAGTTAACTTAAAATTGTTTAAATCATGAGGGGTATAAAAAAGTCTATTGTAAAAAAAGTATAGAGTCTGTGTGGTGCTGGCGGAACGGGAAGCAGTATGTAACTTGGACCATAAAGAATTCCAAACCTGAAGGGGAAATTGTTGAGCTAAATCTTTTTCCCATGAGAGTTCAAGTTTAGATTTGGTCTGTCAGTGAAGGGACGGGAAAGTAATTTGTAAATTGCAGAAGCTTTGAGGGGAATAGTAAAGTCTGGTAGAGGGGGGAGGGCTGCGTCTGTGGTGGGCAGGGAAGCGTTATGAGAGATAATGGAGGCTAAGGAGTTTTTAAGCAGGGGATACTGGGAAGAATGTGTTTTAGAGAGGTTGAAAGAGGCACGGAGATCAGAAAAGTCTCTCAAGGAATTGTCCCTAAGTAGATGATCATAAGAGATGATTCCTTTGTCAATCCATTCTTTCCAAAAGAACGCTCTGTGGTTTATCTTTATAGATTTATTATACCATATTGGGGTTAAAGAGTAAAACTCAGACTGTGAGAGGGAAGAACGAAACAGTGAGAGAGGGAGTGCTTTGGAGTGTTTAAAGATGGGAGAGAGAAAGCACTGCGGAGGTTGAGAGAAGCGAGTGGCCGTTAGAAATGAGAAAGGCGAAAGTTGCGATAGTTCAATTGAGCTCCAGGCCGTTTGAGGCGGGTCGGACGAAACCGATAGAAACGGCCAAATTTGTTTTAAAGTAAAGGCAGAATGAAATCGAGTGAGGTTGGGGAAGTTAACACCACCCAGATCTTTGGGTTGTTAAAGACGAGAGAGAGAGATCCTGGCTTTACGATTATTCCATAAGAACGTTGTAAATATGCGATGTATTGTTTTAAAAAAGTGGAGAGGAAGGGAGATTGGAAGCATTGAGAGATAAAAATTAACAATGGGGAGAAGCATCATCTTAATGGTTGCAAGCCTCCCCCACCAGGAAAGGAAAAGGGGAGACCAGCTATCAACAAAAGAGGAAAGCTTTTTGAGTATTTCTTTCTGATTAAGATTGATGGTTTCTCTAATAGTATTGGCATAGAGAATGCCTAGACATTTAATATTGCCAGAATTCCATTCAAAACCAGAACCATGGAACATGTGAGGAAGGCAGAATTTGTTAAGGGGTAAAACCTCATAATTATCTATGTTAAGTTTATAACCAGAAACCAGGGAATATTCTTGTAACAAAGAAAAGAGGGAAGGTAAAGAGGTAGATGGATTAGAGATATAGAGTAAAATATCGTCCGCATAGGCAGTAAACTTAATATCAGTGTTCTGAAATGTAAAGCCAGTATATGTTGGCGAACGACGAATTATTTCTAAGAAGGGTTCTAACGCAAGAATAAAAAGAAGAGGGGAGAGAGGACAACCTTGTCTGGTACCTATATGTAAGGGAAAATTGAGAGCCGTTGACCCAGATAGAGGTAGAGGGAGCAGAATATAACAATTTAATATATTGAATAATGGAAGGGCTGAAGCCATGCCACCTCAACGCACCAAACATGAAATCCCAACTAACTCTGTCAAATGCTTTCTCAGCATCTAAAGTAATGGCTGCAATTGGGAAGTCCACCTTTGAGGCAAGGTGAATGATGTTGAGGAGGGTTCTCGAATTATCAGTAATGGACCTGCCTTTAACAAACCCAGATTGATAAATATTAACAAGGTTAGGGATGACCTTATTAATGCGAGATGCCAAAATGTTTGCAAAAATGTTACAATCAGTATTAATTAAGGAAATAGGTCGATAATTCTTACAAAGGGAGGGATCTTTATCTTTTTTGGGAATTAGACATAGCATTGCCTCTGTAAAGGAACCTTTGGATTCTCCCTGGGCGAGAAAGTGATTGATCAATTAAAGTAAATGTGGAAGTAGACTATCCTCAAAGTAAAGATAGAAGCGAACCGTAAAGCCATCTGGGCCAGGTGCCTTATCTTTAGGTAAAAGAGTAATAGCATTAAGAATCTCCTTATCTGAAATAGGAACATCCAGAGAAGAAAGATCAGTGAAGCAATCTGAAGATTTAGGAATTGACTGAAAGAAAGAGTCGAGTTGTGCGGGAGAGGGAACAAATTCCGGAGTGTAAAGGGAAGAATAATATTGAACAAAACAGTCAAGTATTTTATCATCAGTAAATTGATGATTTCCTTGCGCATCAATAATGGAGATTATTTTGGATTTTTGCTTTTTAATTTTGAGTTAATTAGCAAGAGATTTGCCCGCCTTATTACGTCCCCCATACATTTTGTCATGAAATTTAAGAAGATTATTACATGCAGAGTCCCAAGAGTGTTTGTTATATTGCATTTTCGCCTTAATGAGAGAGGAGAGTATGTCTGAAGAATTCTTGGTGAAGTAAAGATGCTCTAGGTCTTTAATCTGTTTAAGAATTTGGGAGGACTGTGAAAGGGCTGTTTTCCTCTTGTGGGATATAAAGTCAATAATAAATCCTCTGGCAGTAGCCTTGAATGCATCCCAAATAAAATGAAAATGGGAGGTAGAATGAAGATTGTGTTTGAAAAATTCCTCTATAAAAAGCATAAATTGTTCAGTGAATTGTATGTCGAGAATGAGAGAGTTATTAAAGCGCCAGCGCCGAGAGGTGGGAGTAGGAGAGGAATAATCCAAGTCTAGTATTACAGGGGCGTGATCGGATATAAGAATGGAGCCTAATTCTGAGTTATTCATAAATTGGAGAGTATGTTGGGTAAGAAAAATATAGTCAATCCGGAGTGTGATGAGTGCACAGGAGAAGAAAAGGAAAATTCTAAAGTGTCAGGGTGGGAAAGTCTCCATGAATCAATGAGACCTCTAGAAGAGATGGCCTTAAAAAAGGACTTCTGCATCTTATTGGGGACATATCTAGTGAGGGATTTACGATCTAGAAAGGGATCCATAAGTTGGTTACAATCACCTCCCACAATTAAATTATCAGTCGCATGAGAAGAAAGAAGCAAGGAGAAGTCATTCCAGAAGGTTAAATCAACACCATTAGGGCATAAACATTACAGAAGGAAAATGTTGTATTATTAAGAGTAACATCTAAAAACAACCATCTACCGCATCTATCATGAAACTCATTATGTAACTGAACAGTCAACGATTTATGAAACAAAATGATAGCACCATTTTTGTTGTTCACTGCCGGAGAGCAGAATGCCTCTCCAACCCATTGTTTACGTAGTGAAGACAAATCCTGTGAATTAAGGTGAGTTTCCTGTAACATTGCTACATGGCATTTCAGTCTCGCTAAGTGAGATAAAACACGTTGCTTTTTAACTGGGTTTTGAATACCTTTGACATTCCAAGAAATGACACGCAGACCATTCATCTCTGGAAGAAAAAAAAGATTAAGCAAAAGGAAGTAAAGAATTCAAAGCAGAGTGGGAGAAGAGAGAGAAAAAGTAAAAAGAAGTTGAATAAAGATGAATGAAGAGGGAGAACCTGATGCAAGGGGGCTAGAGCATATGACCACCACAGAAGTGGAGACAGAGACAGAATGGGAAAACAGTAGAATATCGTAAGCAGAAATGGGAAAAAGGAGAATGTAGATAGGAATAGATAGTGTAACTGTGGCCAAAAAAGTAGAGGTGAGAGGGATAACAAGGAAGGGAATATGGGATAGGAAGGAAGGAGAGAAGAAAAAAAAAGAGAGAGAAGGGAAAATGGTGAGGAGGGAAAGGGGGAACAGCTTCCCCCAGAAGAAAACAATAAATGGAGGATGGCAGAAAGCCAAGGGGCTTTAGCCACGAAAGACAGTGAATCGAAGGACAATGATGTAGGAGGGGGGCGACGAAAAGCAAGGCAACCGCACTAAGAAGAGACAAAGGAGAGACAGGGTCACCATATATCACAAAAAGAAAAAAGAAACTACGAAAATAAGAATCTAAGACTAAAGGCAACTAAATGGAACAAGTGAAGGGAACTTACCAAACATCAAGAGAAAGGAAACAGCAGCGGGATGGGATGCACAAAATGAACACCAAAACGATATGAAAGATGACCTTTGACAACAACACCACATGGGGGGGACCTGCGAAACATAAAAGGAGATGAGCATAAGAAGCAAGAGAGCAATGCTCTATACATTAGAGTAAAATAAGAACAAGACTCAATAACAGGACATTAATATGACATTTAAGGATTGCTCAGTTCCATAAGTTCTCCTTTGTGAGTATGGATGAATTTCTCTAGGTCTGCAGGATCATCAAAACTAAATGTTCTTTCTTTATAGGTCACTTTGAAAAAACAAGGATGGATTAAGCCATAGAGTGCATTCATGGCTCACAATGCAGGTCTGAGGTCCAAAAATTCCTTCCGACGAGACGCAGTAGGTTTAGAAAAGTCTTGGGTAAAAAAGACTTTATGTCCAGACCAAATCATCTGCTTATGTTGCTTGGCAGCTTGGAGAATCGTCATAAGTTCTGAATATAGAAGGAAATATGCAATGATACCTCTAGGTTTAGATGTAGGGGATGTAGATTTTGGCCCCAGGCGATGAGCACGCTGTATGTTGAAGTCCGAAGATTTCGGAAGGCCAACAATTTGGAGAACTTGGGTCTTCAGGAATTGAATCATATCAGACCCTTCAGAACCCTCCGGAATGCCATAAATACGAAGGTTGTTGCGCCTGTTACTATTTTCTAAATCCTGCGCAACCCTTTGAAGAAGGTTGACATCCTTGGTGAGTGTGTCAACTCTAGCAACGACATCTTGAGCATCACTGATCCTTTGCTCCACAGCAGTCAGTCGTGTGTCCAGGCTAGACCATTTGTCATCTAACCGCTGAAGTGTGGCAACAGTGTCCGTCATGAAAGGACAAATAAGATGTAGCTCCTCCATGATGTCCTCGAGTGTAAGAGGTAACGGTGATTTAGTTGGAGAAGGAGGATCTTTTTTGGTGCGTTTAACAGAAGATGCATTAGTGTCCTTCCGACCACCTGAGGTGCTTCCATGAGATTTATTTGAATGTGTGGAGTCCATGTTGAAAGTAATACGGCAGATGAATTGCTAATGAAAGCAAATGAGGACAGCAAGAAGAACAGTTGTGATGCACGTGGAACAGGGTTGGGGGTAATGTAGCGCAAAACCGGCTCTCCTTGAGGTAAAAAGGTCATACTTAAAACACAACACAGCAATGAAGAGCGTTGGATTATGGTGTGGTTGAGGCAGGCGTCAAAAGAACAGCTAGCTGACAGTGAAAGCGGAAAAAAAAACAGCAACACCAGTGGTACCAGAGTGACAGAATGATGGGAGGTCAGATCTTACCATCAGAACAAACTGAGGACATTGCGTGAGAAATGTACATGAAACTCTTCTGACAACCTAAATATGAGAACTTGATGCCGGAAAATACAGCGCACAAAACCATCAGTAAAAGTAGAAAAGAGAAAACCTTCCCCGTGGCATTAAATCATGGCCAAGATTGAGCAGAGGGCATCACCGCTCCATAGAGAAAGACAAATGAAAGAAAATAAGTTTTAAAAAAACGCTGCATTGAAATAAAAAAAATTAAAAAATGGCGGCCGTTATCTGAGGGGGGCAGAAATCAGCGTTTAAAATGGTGAAAAGACCGTATTTCGGTCTAAAAAACTTGCCATGATGCACTCTGCCACTTCCGACATCGAAATCCTTGAGTCGGCTCAACTGAGCGGAGCTCCTCACGTGGCGGCCATCTTGCCTCGTCGCGCCGCGCGCTCTCCAACATGACAGGTTTTAAAACAATTATCTGTCAGCAAATACACGACGTTACCAAATGCTTCTCTCACAGTGGTTCCCAAATGCACACAGACTCACAGTGTGATTCTAGACAAGCAACACTATCCCTTGCACTATACCAAAACACATTTGTTCATCTAGAAGGAGTACTACATTTTAATATAGAAACATAACTCATTTCACAAATTCATAAACAATGACTGGTTTCTAATTCTACCAAAATATAAAAACAGCACAGTTATCTGTCTGCAAACACATGAAAAACACAAATGCTTATCACAGAATGGTTTCTACATGCACACACACTGTCAATAAGATTGTAGAGAAAAAAAGTACTCCCTACACTTTAGCAGGAGAAATACATTAGTCTGATTAAAATCAAATTAGTCTACATACATCCCCTCACAATTAAATAACTCACGTTTCAAGTTGTTTTGTAGATTAAGAAGTATATCAGTCACACCAGATTTTCTTTTACAGCATCTCTGTACTGTGCACTTCTCAGCAAAAACAAAGAATGGAAAAGTTTCCCTTTCATTTTCCACACATATACATGTAAACATCAAATCACAATCCTTCACACATAAATTCAAAAGCAAACACACATTTCTATTGCTTAAACATTTCAACACTTTCCAACTGAAATACATTTCAACCCTTCCCCCAATCTGCCTTCTGCCTGTGACCATAGAAACAAGTCATGGAACACTGCACTGAGCACACAGGTCACAAGTTCAGCACACAATGTTGCTAAACAAGACAGCAAGTGTGCTTGACTTTTCAACATATCAGCTTATCATATATAATGTTCCTTACAATCTGTTTTTGTTAACCAATAAGACTCATACCTTTAAAAAACAGAAATATACACCCTACCTTTCAGTGTAGAAAGTACTCATACAACCAATGATTTCTTGTCTTTTTTCAATTCTTTTTCCCTTGGATCCACGCACCCAACGCGTGAGAATCCGTGCACCCAACGCGATAGGATGCGCGCACCGTGCGCGCATTCGCCGTTTTTTTTTTTTTTAAAAGGGGGCCCCCAGGGGGTCCTTCTGGGACCCCCTAATCACCTCTAGAGGGTCAGAGTATTTCCACTCTGCCCCCTTTATATGTTTTACACACTTATTCCCCTTGCTTCTTCAGCCTCGCTTCTACCGAGGCAGAAAATGGCCACCAACAGTTCCTGGTTTTGAATGTAGACAGACACTCGACAGCCAATCAGCATTCAGTGCGCGATCACGAGGGTGTGCGCTTGGTTCGGGGAGGGTGAGCTCACGGTGCGGGTAGGGTCCGCGGATCCTCCCCGGCCATAGATATATATGTACATTTAACTCTAAATTTCTCAGGAACTACAGAACAGATGTACACCATTTAAGCAAAAGGCACGAGTCTGAACTGAGGACTACCTCTTTGCCAACTTTGGTGTCATTCCGTCCAGCGGTTCGGGCTGTAGCTGCGACAACAGATTCTATGGGAAATTGCATGGGGAAAATGCATTTTGGGACCACCCTTTTTTCTCGGCCCCCGCTTGACGAATCACCACGAAACTTTCAGGGTAGGAGCGGAACAGAGCTGGCCAAAAGATCAGCTCCTATGTTGAAAGTTTGGGTTGATTCGTCAAGGTGGGGCTGAGGAAAAAGGGGGGTCCCAAAACGTATTTTTTTCAATGTTAATTTCCATAGGAAACTTTAGACAAGGCTACAGGTCGAATGGGTGAATGGAATTACCCCAAATTTAGCAGGGAGAAGGGTCTTGGGCTAGAAAGCATGCTTTTGTTTATTTGGTGTAAATCTGTTCAGTAGTTATTGAGAAATATCGAAATTTACAGATATTGATATTTGGGAATTTTGCCATCTGATTGGCTGCGGCGTTACGAGCCCCAGCTTGCTGCTGATTGGCTGCGAGCGCTGCGAGCGTTTGGAACTAGGAAGTATTGGCCGCCATTTTGTGATTCCGTTGAACTGAGTAAGAGGTAAAAAGGTTGAAAAATGTGGGAAAGAGGAGGGTAGGAGCACTGTAACCTTTGTGGGGTGTTTAGGGTGTGCTATAGAGGGGGTGCGAAGTGAACTAATCATACCTACCGGTGTGAAAGTTTGAGGCTATGAAAATTAAGTGAGGTATTGGCTAGTGTGTGATGTTTCTAAGGTAAGCTTGTGAGCGACTCGTGAATTAAAGTGTGAGCCCACACTGCGTGTCTTATGCTGTGAAGTCATGTGCCCTGGCCACTGCAGTACAGTTGTGGAAGTAGTGTCAGCATGTGTTTATACCTACTAGGATGAACTACTGACCCGTAGTGGTGTGAAAGTCCTGGGTACGGAAAATATGTGAGGTATTGTCTAGAGTCTCATGGAAGGAGGAAGTGTTGGCCGCCATTTTGTGATTCCGTTGAAGCGAGTAAGGGGAAAAAAGGGCAAAACAAGTGGGAAATAGGAGGGTAGGAGCACTGTAACCTCTGTGTGGTGTTTAGGGTGTGCTATAGAGGGGGTGCGAAGTGAACTAATCATTCCTACCGGTGTGAAAGTGCTAGGCTACGAACATTAAGTGAGGTATTGCCTAGAGTGTGATGCTGCTAAGGTGAGGTGGTGCAGGACTCGGGGATTAGTGCGTGAATCTAAATTGTGTTTCTTATGCTGTGAAGTCATGTGCCATGGCCGCTGCAGTACAGCTGTGGAAGTAGTGTCAGCATGTGTTCATAACTACAAGGACGAACTACTGACCCGTACTGGTCTGAAATTCTGGGGTACGGAAAATATGTGATGTAGTGTGTAGAGTCTCATGCTGCTAAGCTGAGCTGCTGCCAGACTCAGAGATGAAAGCGTGAGCCCAAACTGTGTGTCATATGCTGGGAAGTCATGTGCTCTGGCTGCTGTGCCACATCTGTGCAAGTAGTGTCAGCATGTAGTTATAGCTACTCGGAGGAACTTTTGTTTTGAACATTGTAACTTGTGTATGGTGCTAAGGGCGTGTTATATAGGGAGTGCATAGGTAAATTTGTGTGTATGAAATGAATTTGGTATTTGGAAAGTGGAAAGCACTGACTCCTATGGGTCTGATGACGCTGGGGGCGTAAGTTGAGGTGCTGCTGGAGTTGGGAATAAAGCTGATGAACTACTGATCCCTATTGTGAAATTTTAACATGCACGTGCCGTTAAATGTTCGATAAAATGTTGCACAAGTATATCGTTAGGTTAAAAACAAAGTGATGCACTTTTAACCTACAGATGTCGTAGAAGGTTCTAGAAAGTGTGGTGATAAAATAGGTTGAACTTGTGACCTGTATGTGACTCGGAATAATAAGTAGCTTTTCGGAAGGAAAATTCGAAATTAACCAATGGAGGTAAGTTTTGGAATGTCGTTAAAGGAATGAAGTATTCTGATTTTTTCTTTACATGTATTTATCTGTGGAGCGACAGAGAAATTGTGCCATTCCTGGTTTCATTGTTGATGAAGTCGGAACTTTACATGTACTATGTGAGAAAGAGAGAATTGTATGCGTGTGTCATTTGAAATCTGGATAACAACTACAAAGATGAGTTAGAAATAAACAAGGTGTGTTATGTGTTTTATAGTATTGAATAAGTATTTGAGGTGCTTTTTTAATGTTGAAAGTATTTTTTATTTCAAAGTAATATAGTGTTAGTAAAGTGTGGTGTTTGATATTGGTTATGAAATATGCATAAAATTTGAGCTGTTGTTTTATAAGTATTTTATATATGTTTAGGAATTTTTCACAGAGAAGTGTAGTTTGTCATCTTTATAGGACTGTATTGTTTTGAAAATGAGGTACAGCGTTAATTTGAGTTTGTAAGGTATTTGGGGAGATAAAGAAAATGTTGCACGTTTGCAACTGATACTTTTTGTGGAAATAGTGGGATGGAGGGGTGGTGGTAGGAGACGTATGTGTTATTAAATTAAAAGCGATAAAACAAAATGCAGAAATGTTATATGGGCAGGGTGTGGTCTTATTTTTGACACTGTTAACCAAGGGCGGGGGTGGGTGTGGGGGTGGTAGTTATGTTGAAACACAGAATATAGTAACGTGGAGGTACTAAAGGTGATGTAGTACCACTGGGAGCACTTATAAAGTGCCATATGGCATGGTATATGTTTTACCCACAAATTTGCATGTTTTAATACGGTTTGCTGATGAGCTTTCCAGGAGACATCTGTTGAAGTTAAGGCTGTGTATGGCTATAGGTTGTTGTACAATGGGGCCGTGTACAGTGTTTGGAGATTACATGGAGAGGAGATGGAGATAGGAAAAGTGATACATTCCTTTTATATGTACGCATAGTTTGAATCATGTGATCCTAAGTTGAGATATAATAAGAATATGGTTTCTTGCTTGCATTTCGGTATAGTTAATAGTTTTTGTAGTTTCTGACTAGTGAATAATAAAAAGGTAGATATACTAAAATATATGGTAGTAAACATATTAATTATTGTCTGTTCCTATGGAATAGAAGTAGTTGGGGAGTGCTTCTTTAGAAGAGATGTTTTATAAATGTGTGAGAGATAAAATAAAATTAGGCCTGGGCGAAGCACTACGCTACGCTCGCGTAGTTTGCGAAGTTCGCGCTACTTCGCGCTACGCGAACTGCACGTAGCACAGTGCGAACACGCGTAGCGTAGTGTTGCGTAGTGCTGCGGTCATTTTTTGCTTGCTCGCGGTCCTCAACGTCAAGTTGGCGACCGCGAGCAAGCAAAATGACATCCTGGCGAGACTTTTTCCTTGTTCGCGATCGCGAGCATGGAAAATAAACCTCCCGGCGAGATTCCCAACGCGAGAAGGTCAGGTTTCTCATTGCGAGGGGTCGCGTATGCTCGCGACCGCTCGCGATGAGAAACTACCAGTTCGCGTTGAGAAAGCTGCAGCTCGAGTAAAAATCTACTCGAGCAGCAGAAAACTACAGCTCGCACTGTGCAAGATGCCATTTTCAATGATTGCACAGTGCCGGTTGCTTGTCCGCACTGTGCAATCATTGAAAACAACATCTTGCACAGTGCGAACATGTTACTTCGCAGTTCGCGAAGTGCTACGCGAAGCTCGCGTAGTGCGAACTTCACTTTGCGTAGCTTCGCGAAGTGCTACTTCGCGAACTACGCCCACCCTTAAATAAAATGTAAATGTGCGGTATATTTTCTGTATGACTTTGTTGACATTAGAGAACTACATGTGATTATAAGTGATACTATTTGTCAGGCTGTGTCGCTGTGGAGGATATATGTAGGTGTTGAAGTGGTTCATGTTTTACTGATGGTGAGCTTCACTATCCCTTTTGAGACACTCGTAAATTTATTAATTTCAGTTAATATCTTTAATATAGATACAGTAAAGGAACTGTATATCAAAAGTTTGGGAATTAGAACTTTGTTTACCCATGTTCCCCATGCCCTGCTATACACTCTACAGAGTGTTTAAATGACTTTCGTAACATATAGATGTCTAGCTAGTAAAGGTGGTGTAGTTCGACAGGGCCCATTTATAAACCGTGCTATGGGATGGTTTATGTTTTTCCCGATAATTTGCATGTTTGAATACTTTTTGCTGATGAGTGTTCCGGCAGATACTTGTTAAAATTAACGTCGTTTATGGGTAGAGTCGCGCTACTAGGAATGGGGGAGTTTCTGTTTGATTCATACTGTTAAGCAAGGTTGGGGTGGGTGTGGGGGAGGTAGTTATGTTGCTATTTGAAACATAGAATATAGTAATGTGGAGGTACTAAAGGTGATGTAGTACCACTGGGAGCACTTATAAAGTGCCATATGGCATGGTACATGTTTTACCCGCAAATTTGCATGTTTTAATACGTTTTGCTGATGAGCTTTTCGGGAGACATCTGCTGAAATTAAGCCTCTGTATGGCTATAGTGGCGCTTCGATATTTGTGGGGCTCTTTCTTTTATTGCGTAAAGTTAAGCAAGGGTGGGTTTTGAGGTGGTGTAGTGATACTGTGACTATTTATAAACCGTCTTATGGTGTGGTGAATGTGTGAGTTGCAAAATTGCAGGTTTTAATAGCTTTTGCTGATGAGCGTTCCGGCAGACACCTGTTGACATTAAGTCTATGTATGGCTATAGTGGCGGTAACGGGAGTGCTGGGGCTCGTTGTTTGATTTTGTAAGGTTAAGTAAGGGATGGGTGGGGGTGGGGGTGGGGGAGGTGCATATGTTGCTGATTATAAGACGGATATTGTTAACGCGGGCATGTGTAGTTATGAAAGGTAATGTAGTTTCACTGGGCCCATTTATAAACAGTGCAATGGGATGGTTTATGTTTTATCCGCCAATTTGCATGTTTGAATAGTTTTTGCTGATAAGTGTTCTGTTAGACACATGTTCAAATTAAGCCCGTGTATGGGTATAGTGGCGCTACTAGGAATGGGGGGTTTCTGTTTGATTTTGTACTGTTAACCAAGGGCGGGGGTGGGTGTGGGTTGGTAGTTATGTTGCTGTTTGAAACACAGAATATAGTAACATGGAGGTACTAAAGGTGATGTAGTACCACTGGGAGCACTTATAAAGTGCCATATGGCATGGTATATGTTTTTCCCGCAAATTTGCATGTTTTAATACGGTTTGCTGATGAGCTTTCCGGAAGACATCTGTTGAAGTTAAGGCTGTGTATGGCTATAGTGGCACTTCTACGTTTGCTTGGGCTCTTTCTTTTATTGCGTAAAGTTAAGCAAGGGCGGGTGTTGAGGTGGTGTAGTGGTATTGTGTTATAAACCGTTGACATTAAGTCT
Source organism: Triturus cristatus (assembly GCF_964204655.1). NCBI lineage: Eukaryota > Metazoa > Chordata > Amphibia > Caudata > Salamandridae > Triturus > Triturus cristatus. The sequence continues at coordinate 679,463,917 of NC_140591.1, forward strand.
ATCTATGGCTATAGTGGCGGTAACAGGAGTGCAGGGGCTCGTTGTTTGATTTCGTAAGGTTAAGCATGGTATGGGTGGGGGTGGGGGATGTGCGCATGTTGCTGATTATAAGACAGACATTTGTAACATGGGCATGTGTTGTTAGTAAAGGTAATGTAGTTTCACTGGGCCCATTTATTAACCGTGCTATGGTATTTTTTTATGTTAATCCCGCGAATTTGCATGTTTGAATACTTTTTGTTGATAAGTGTTCCGGCACACACCTGTTAAAATTAAGCCTGTGTATGGGTATAGTGGCGCTACTAGGAATGGTGGGGTTTCTTTTTTATTTTGTACGGTTAAGGAAGGGCGTGGGTGGTTGTGGGTGTGGGGGAGGTGGGTATGTTGCTGATTAAAACACAGAATATAGTAACGTGCAGATGTCGAGCTAATAAAGGTGATACCACTGGGAGCACTTATAAAGTGCCCTATGGCATGGTATATGTTTTACTAACAAATGTGCATGTTTTAATACGCTTTGCTTATGAGCGTTTCAGAAAGTGGGGGTGCTCTAAAAGGGGGGGCAAAGCTCTTAAAGGGGTGTGGGCTATGCAAGTTGGGCCGTGGTCTAAATCAAGATAAGTATCATTGTGTGCTTTAGAAAATCCTCTCCAATTATCCTACGTTTGGAAAAAAACATTCTTTAAAGGATTTCCCTTCCTTCTACAACGTGGGTAACGTAGCCTGATGTCTCCAGTTATCAATTGTGAGCAAAATAAGCATGCGTACATCGATGTGCATGCTTTCACTGCAGTGCAATTAAAAGAAAAAATGACTATGTTTGCGAGGGCTGAAAATAAAATTGACTATGTTTGCGAGGGCTGAAAATAGAGCCTGATAGAGACCCTTTTCGGAGGCTCCTTGAAAATAAGTGCTGGTCCTCAGACCCAGCCCAATTAAAACCAAGCATTCATCTATCCTAAGCACTGCGCCATCCGACCATCTTTTAATTGATGCATAAATTCCTACTTATAGAGATACATACATCTGTTGCTGCACCTATTGTAAGCATCTATGAGCGCACTCGCCTATTGTAAGCACTGTGTCATTCATGCAGCCAACGCCTATGTATCCATAGACACATCTGTCCCAAAGCCAATCCTAAGCATATATCAGTCCATCAGTGTATCGTAAGTACTGGTCCCTGTATTCATTTATCCTTCCATTCATACATTGATACATCCATCTATATATATATGCATTGATGCATCTCGCCATGCATCCACTTGCCTTTTATTCAACTATACGTTCTTATTTTCGGGCATCGTCCGCCCCCGATCCTAAATAGGACGTATTATACTCAACCATCCAGCCTGTTAAGGGGTCGAAAAGGTTTGCGAAAAGCATTGACAGGCAGATTATTTTATAAAGAATAACAAAGCTTTGTATTGCTCTTTGTGGAGCATACTTCACCATCCTTCTCTGGTGGTGTTTTAAAGAAAGGTACATATAGCGAAAGAAATGTAAAGAAGCTTTTAAGTGTAAGATGCTAATTTAGAAACATAACGTTTTGGTGAGTTGTATATAGGTACACTGTTTAAAAGTGGCCGTGACTGACAGATACTGAATACCTGTATTTCTTACATTTGAGAAAGTTTACCAGAGAGGTAATTTGGGGTGGTGAGAACCTTGAAATCTATATTTCCATGTGAAGTACAGTATAGGAATATAAAAGTAAGTGGAAAGCTTTTATGTTCATATTAAAGAGGGGGTGTGAGAACTAAGTGAGGCAGGCAAAGCGTGTGTTTTCGTAGCCCTAAAATAAGAGAATGTGTAAGGTCAGAGCAGGTTCGTGCTGGAGTTGCTTGCTAGTGGTCGTTTCAAGAGGCGTAACCAGTGCGAAATTTCGGGGGAGCCTAATTTTTTCAGCAATAGGCAGAGTGGGGATGTAGGGGCTGTAAAAACGGGTGAAAAATAACAAAGTCTTCTTTACCAAAAAATGATCTTTTGAAAACCTGTGAAGTACTCGGGTGCGGCTGTGTGTGTGCGCTCGGGAAGCTGTTTGAGAGAGTCCGGGGCAATGGGCGATGCGCGCCTGGTGGTGTGTTTGCTAATTACCCCATGATGATGTTGCTCCTGCATTGCAAAAAGAGAAGGGAAATTCTGAGAGAAAAAGTGTCTTTTTAAAGGATTTCCCTTCTCCTACAATGCGAGTCACCTGGCATGATGTCTGCACTTCTAAGTAGTGAGTAATGTGCATGCGCTCACAGTCTCACTGCAGTGCAATAAAGAAAAAAAGGGATGAGGTTTGCGAGGACAAAAGTAGACCCCATAAAGACCTGTTTTGAGGCCACCTAAAATAAAGTGCTGTTGCTCAGACACCCACAGACACCCTCCGCACTTAAAACCGGGGGTGGGGGGACAGTGTTTTGTTTGAAAAGTTGTACATAAAATTGTAGGCTAATAATGGTAATTTTTGTGTGTGCTTTTTGGTTGATAATATCATCTTAAGTACATAGATTAAAGATTTTTAAAAATACTATCTATAAAGTTGTCTGTGGTGGGTTGCAGAGAGAGTGGTGTGGGGTGGTGGGGTGCGGCGGAGAGGTGAAAAGTACGAGGTAGTGCAGTTACACATAAATTGTAAAGGTGTTTGTAAATAATTAAATAAATACTTGCTGTATGTTCTATGACACTACTTGTCATTTAGTGCTGCTCTGTCGTGTTCAATCACGTTGCAGCACTGGGTGTGGAAGTCGTTAGTGGAAGTTTTGTAATTGCATGTTATAATTTTAACATAGTGAACAAATGTGAAAAATAATTGAATCTATTTTTTTTTTCAGAAAATTATTTCGTTTGGATTCAAATTTGGAAATGCCAAGAAGAAGTAAAAAAAAAGAGAAGAAAAATATATATTTGTGTAAAAGGCAAAAGTTTGTATTTGGAAAAAAATGGGAGCAGTGCAGAAAAACTTTGTTCTACTATAAGTACAAGATGAAAAAATGATCACACAAGAGGAAAAATAGGAATTTTTCAAGTAAGGTGAAGCAGAGTTCAATTTCATGTACCAGGAAAAGGAAAGATGATAATGAAATAGTATCTGTTACTCGGAGACAAAAGGAGTTTCATGAAAATCGTCAGAGACTTTTTCGATCTAGAGTAACTCAGAATTCAATGAAAGAATGCTTAAAATATAAAAGGAATGTTTTTGAATTGAAAGAGAAACAGCGTATTGAAAGTATAGTGGATAGTGCTTTCAATTTAAAACAGAAGTTATTCATTGTGATTTTGAAGAGAAAGTATTAAACAGAACGCTAAGTTGTTACAAGGACTAGATCTATGTCACTTAAGAAAATATACGTATGGGCATTTTCTGGCTTGTCTTTGAAGAAAAGTTTGTAAAAGTGTTTTTTATCAGTTGAGGATGTTAGCAGTATGTTATTCAGAAATGCGGAAGTTTGTGAGAAAAGTGTACTATGTAAAAAGATCTGTATTATTTTTAAGTGAACTGAGTACAAGTCTTTTATATGCTTCTTTATTAGTTGTTCAAAAAAAGTGTGATGATATTGAAATGCGATATTTTGGTTCAGAGGAGCAGTTCATAGAACGTGAAAATTTGACAATTACAAATGTTGGAGGAGATGGGAAAGTGATTAGCACTGATCAGTTCGAAGAAGAAACTGGAAAGTTTAATGTAGTGTGGTGTGAAATACGAGACTATGTTTGTGTTTGTTGCCGACGTACTGATTATAAAAGTAAGAGTAGGAATGTTGATTTGTATTTGAAAAGTGAAAAGGAGAAAAATGGTAAGTGGGTAGAATTTACAATTTACATGTTGGTGGAAGGTCAATTTGAGTTAGGTAGTGATCAACGAATATGTACATTTTGTTATAACAAATTAGAAGAGAACAAAATGCCTTTTAGAGCAGTACGTAATAACTTAGAATCAGTAGCTATTCCGGAGGAACTGGCAGAATTTAATACATATGAGTCTGTTCTAATTCAATGTGTTAATTCTTTTTAAACTATAATTCGGATGGAGCCTAAAACATGTAAACTGTCACCAACAGACTTGCAAAGAGGTTTGAAGGAAGAGTGGTGTACTTACCTTTAGATTTTAAGAAAAATATTGAAACTATTGCTGGAGGGAAAGAGGAGAATTAGGCAGTAGTCTTTCTAGTAAATGTTGTACTAACAAAAAGTCAGAAAATATGGAAAGATTTTGTGGGTGTTAATAAAGTTGAAAAGGCTACCTTATATCTTATAGAGAACAATATTTATTACAAAACTGTAAATGTGGGTAAACAGGCAATAAGTTTAGAAGATGAATCTTGTTGATTGATATTCTGAAGGTGCAATCGGTACAGGTGGATCATTTTACCATCCACCTTCTCCTGTAGGAAACAACTGTGGAAAATAATGACCTTCCAAGGTTTTCTCCCATACACTTATTGGAGTTTCCTCTGATTTTTTCTTTTCAAATAACGTAATGCTGCTTCCTATTACTTCTTTTGAATGCAAAGGACATACTGCGTAATGTTCAAAAATATCTTCAGTCCTTGACTTGTCCACTTTCTCTATTTGACCACTTGAAATTTCAGATTATATTCTGAAGATCCTAGATTTCGACAGTGCATATTAAACATATTTCACCTTTTTGTTTGAAAGTGATCTGTTTTCTTTGTCGTATGCAGTGAACCTCATACTTGAAACTAAAGTTCATCAATAAGTTCTTTCTGCGAAAGAATTGTGGAGAAAGTTCAAGAAAGAGATGACAATTTAGAAGGACACTTAATCAATTTGATGGCATGTCAATGTGGAACAAATTAGTATTGGCATTGTCGGAAGAACTCAAGTGTATGTTACGGAAGGTAGGTACAAGAACATGGTTTGTCTCACTTGGCTGTGCAGAGTATGCATGGGAAGATTTGCTTGACTTTCTAAGAGAAGCAAATTCCCATATAAAACATGTTGAAATAAAGACTTGTGGGGAACTGTGTTCATTGGATCCTGTATATGTGTGCAGATATTGTAATGATAGGTTTCAACCTATAATGTATTTTATCTGCAATAAAAAGAATACAGCTCTTTGAGAGGTTACCTATTTCTTTTGGAGAAAGGAGTATCAAGCAAGAGGTGCACCTCATATACATATGCTACTATGGATCAAGGATGAACCTAAATTTGGAAATGATTCTGATGAAACAGTATTGTCTTTTCATTGAATAGTATGTGACATGTGAGATACCAAGAGACGAAGGAGATAGAAGCTTGAGATAGCAAGTTTTATGTTTCCAAAGTCACAGTTGTTGAAAGTATTGCACAAAAAAAATACAACTTTAAAGGAAAATTTTACACCAGATGTCGGTTTGGTTTCTCCTGTCCAGTCATTTGTAAAGGAAGAGAATTTTTTTTTTTCTTCTGTAAGGCACACAATAACTCGGAAATCTCAAAAGAACGACTACAAGTTAAAAAGAAGAGAAGTGTCAAAGTGTATCAATGATTACAATCCAGTCATTTTAAAAATGTGGAATGCGAACATGAACATTCAGTATGTTGCAGATAACTCAATTGCGGTTGCATGTTACGTTACATCGTACATAACAAAATCAGAAAAAATAGAGATGAAAGAACTGTGGGAAGAAATTACACAAGAAAAAAGCCTTAGTAAAGAATTGTACAGCTTTACTTTGAAAATGCTTTCCCACCGAGAAATTGGATTGTATGGATGTTCAGACTGATTGTGCTCTTCAAATTTAAATTCTAAGTCACGAAGAATCATTTGGGTAACCTTAGGTCTTGCCTGCAAACGAAATGGAGTCTTGAAATGATTTGAAGAAATTGAAGAATTAGCAGTAAATGAAGCAGACAGTACAGACAATTTTTAAACTAATATGTTGGACACGTACTAACCGAACAGCTATGTCTGTATGAAGTACTTCAACATGATAGCTTGAAATGTTAAAGAGAATGTAAAAGAAGGAAAATATGCAGTAGTTGCATGTCATGGTTGTTTAGTAAAACATGCAAAGAGTAATCTCATAAACCACAAGAAAGTTAGTTGTGAAAGTTTAGACAAGGGAGAATTTTACTATTTAGCACTTCTGTAACTGTTTAATTTAGGGTGTAGTGAAAGTGAATTATTTGGAGACTTTGACTGTTACGAAGAGTCTTGTAATACATGTAAAAGTAGTGTTGCATGTACAATTTTTGCTATATATTTAAAAAAATTGAACAGAAAAAGGCTATTACAGCTGAAATTAGTAATAAAAGTTCTCAAGATAGTGAAACTAGTGGTCCATGTAGTCACAATCTTCTTGGATGAGCAATACTGGAAAATGAAGCAGCCATTGCTATGCACAAAGTTGAAATTGCAATGCGGAACAGCAGGTCCGAACAGTGAAACGGGGTCTTGATTCTATGATTGAGGATGTCAGAAGTTAAAGTATGTGATAATTTCTGTGTACCCCCTCTGACCAGGTGCAATCAACTCTAGGTCTCAACAGTGGAATGGCGTCTTGATCCCACAATGGACGCTGTTACAACTGCATCTGAGAGTGGAGATGAAGGTACTCCCTTCGACCAGGTGCAACTAACTCCAGGTCCCAACAGTGGAACGGTGTCTTGATTCCACCATGGATGATGTCCGCTATTACCTGCTGCTTGTTTTTCACAGAACTCACTCTGTTGAGGTCCATCAGTCTCTGTGCTTCCGTAGCTAACTGCTGTACAGGATTATTGGGGTTGGTTGAGTGTAGTCACTGGAGTACACCGCGGTACAGCAGGTCTGAATACTGAAACGGGGTCTTGATTCTATAATTGAGGAAGTGAGAAGTTATAGTCTGTGTTTATTTTTGTGTAACACCTTCGACCCGGTGCAACCAGCTCTAGGTCCTAATAGTGGAACGGTGTCTTGATCCCAGAATGGAAGATGTCCAATATTACTTGTTGCTTGGTTTTCATAGAACTTCCTCCGTTGAGGTGCATCAGACACTGTGCTTCCGTAGTTAACTGTTGCACATGATTATCTTGCTTCGTTGACACCAGTCAGTGGACTACACTGTGGTACAGCCGGTCCGAAAAGTGAAACGGGGTCTTGATTCTGTGATTAAGGATGTGAGAAGTTAAAGTGTGTGATGATTTTTGTGTACCCCCTCTGATCAGGTGCAACGAACTGTAGGTTCCAACAGTGGAACGGTCTTTTGATCCCATAATGGAGGATGTTAGAATTGCATCTGAGAGTGGAGATAAAGGTACTCTGTTCGACTAGGTGCAACCAACTCTAGGTCCCAACAGTGGAATTGTGTCTTGATCCTAGAATGGACGATGTCCGATATAACCTTATGCTGGGTTTTCACAGAACTGTCTCTGTTGAGGTGCATCACACTTTGTGCTTCTGTAGTTAACTGCTGCACATGATTATTGGGCTTGGTTGACTGCTGTCACTGGACTAGACCATGGTATAGCAGGTCCGAACAGTGAAACGGGGTCTTGATTCTATGATTGAGGATGTCAGAAGTTAAAGTTTGTGATGATTTCTGTGAACTCCCTCTGATGAGGTGCATCAAACTCTAGGTACCAACAGTGGAACGGTGTCTTGATCCCACAGTGGATGATGTTAGAACTGCATCTGAGAGTGGAGATGAAGGTACTCCTTTTGACACGGTGCAACCAACTCTAGGACCCAACACTGGAATGGTGTCTTGATCCCACAATGGATGATGTCTGATATAACGTGCAGGTGAATTTTCAGAGGTCCTTCTGTTGAGGTGCATCAGACTTTGTGCTTCCGTAGTTAACTGCTGCACATGATTAATGGCCTTGGTTAACTGTAGTTGGTGGAGTACACCACGGTACAGCAGGTCCGAACAGTGGAACGGGGTCTTGATTCTATGATTGAGGATGTCAGAAGTTACTGTCTGTGATGATTTGTGGTACCCCCTCCGATGAGGTGCATCAAACTCTAGGTCCCAACAGTGGAACGGTGTCTTGATCTGAAATTGGAGGAAGTTAGAACTTCATCTGAGAGTGGAGATGAAGGTACTCCCTTCAACCAGGTGCAAGCAACTGTAGGTCCAAACAGTGGAAAAGTGTCTTGATTCCACAATGGAACATGTCTGATATTACTTGTGGCTTGGTTTTCATAGAACTCCCTCCGTTGAGGTGCATCAGACTCGGTGTTTCCGTAGCTAACTGTTGCACATTATTATTGTGCTTGGTTGACACTAGTTGGTCGAGTACACTGTGGTACAGCAGGTCCGAACAGTGAAATGTGGTCTTGATTGTGTGATTGAGGATGTCAGAAGTTGAAGTTTGATATTATTTCTGTGTACCCCTTCTGATCTGCTGCAAGCAAGTCCATGCTTTCGAATTGAACGGTACATGGCTGTCAGGTGTTAATGAATAGTGAGTCTGGCCTACAATGCAGGCAAAAATGTTCACAATTCAGATCGAGTGCTGATTGTTTAATCATAGAATCCAGTAGTCAAGTAACTACAACGTCTATTGGAATATACATAGTATGTTTTTAGTATACTTCTTTGAAGACATTTTTTTAAATGACTTAAAGGTTTAGTACAATGACCAAATTTAATTTGCAAGTGCAAAGGAACACTGAATAGTCTACACTGTAGACACCAGAAATGGTATTTGAATTGTTTTGTTTTATTTGTTGCAGATTTTTCTGCAATTTATGTTGTTGTCTTTTGTTAAGAGGAAGTGAGAGAAAGTATTCATGAATGTCTGTGTGAGTACTGTTTTCAATTAACACTGCAGATAGCAGTGTTCACAATTCGGATCGCGTTGGTCTTGTAGATGATGCAGTTCTGTAGGAAAAGACATTGTTCCAGTGTGCTCTGTCTACACCATGAATACGTATTATTACAGGCTCCAGACACGCTTTTGTTGCTTCGCGTACGACAAACTGTGTAGCTGAATTCCACCTTACGTAGCTGTGGTCCCTTGCTGACCGCTCTCTCTGGCCTACACTGTAGACAGCAGTGTTCACAATTATGATTGAGTTGCTATTGCTGATGATGTTCTGTTGATGGCAACAGATATTACTCCAAGTACGGCCTGCCCGTCTACAGCACACATCATTGCTGGTTGTTGACATGCTGAATGATTTTGATGTGGCTTTCTGAGTGCACTAAAACTGATGTACCCTTTATGATAAAATCATTTTGTGTATTATTTCTGATCTATTAATTGTGTCTCAGTATACCATAAGTTGTGTTTCTTATATGATAGAATATTTTTCTGTATTACTTCACATCTACTGTCTCTACCTTACTGCAGTACAAACGATTGATTCTTTTATTATTGAATGTCTGTGTGTGATCCAATGATTACTGTTGTAGTAGATGATAGCAGCAACTATTCCTTGAGGAATGGTTTACACTGACTCCACACGCATCCACCACAGACGTTACTGGATATGTGACCCTGGTAATAAAAGGTGTCGAGCGCATGTGCTGATACCCATTTCCACTATCTATCTGTGTCCGTGTGAGCAAGCCCCATGTGAAAGGGCCTGCGTCAGTCTTACGTTTGCTGTGAGGCAGGCGCAAGATATTAACGCATTTGCACCCTAGAAGCGGCGCAGTGAAATCTCTTAGATTTCACTGCGTTACTTCTATGATGCTTACTTACGTGGGAACGCCCACCCTGCATACATTATACCTGACGCAGGTATAATGTAGCACAGGGGTTTACGAAGTGACGCATCTACCTAGATGCGTCACTTTGTAAATATGGTGCAACAAGGTCCAGTTTTTACGCCGCTGATGCGTCACAAAAAGTGACGCACCGGCGGCGCAAAAGTGACGCAAGGACTCATAAATGAGCCCCCATAAATATAGATGAAGATGATGGTTGCATGTTGTGTGTAGTGTAAGATATGTGTGCATTGCAAAAAGTTTAGAAAAAAGCTCTCTAAGCAGAAGAGGTGTGTCTCATCAAATGCAGTACAGAGATTGACTAAAATGGGTGGCGTTTTCCAAATGTTATTAACTAATGAAGTGCTTTTTTTATGGTCACATGGAAATTGCGCACCTAGAGCACAAGGAAACTGCACCCGACGTGATTTTGAGAAAATACAATTGCTAAAATATGAGTTTATTACAGTTAGAAATATATAAATGTTTAAAATATGTTAGATTATCGCTTGCTCTCATATACACTTTAAAGTTATTTAGATATAGTTTTGAGACAAAAAGAAATGAGGGAATGGCGTACACGGCGTAACACCGTACGTTTATGATGTAACACAGGGTGCGGCAGCGTGCACTCTTCAATTTCACAACGTGCAGCGGGCACGACTCCATTCGTACATGACGTAATGCACGGCTTGGTAGTGCGTACCCGTTGCATACTACAGTAGCAGCTGGCACGACCTCATACATACATGTTGTTACGCGGGGCATGGTGTCACAAACCTGTCAGATACAAAATGCGCATCATTTAAATGTGGTGGATAGGATTTGCGTGCTCCTGCACAAAAACAATCCAGTCTGCAACGCAGGCACCCTAGCTCATTCCTTCACTTTCCCTTTCATGCAGCACAGTAAGGTGGCTTATTGTTCTTTACTGGGTGAAAGTTTGATATATCTGCCCCCTGGGTCATAGTAGGGTAGTAGTAGTTAGGCTGTTTGAAATAGAAAGAAGGTCCTGTGCATATATGTCCACTTTGTGTCGCCACACTAAACCTTGGCTGGCCTTAACTTCATTTCAAGCTAGATTTTATTGACCAGGGACTGAGAATCCATGGTTATTGACTAAAAGATCAGCTTTTGATGGCGTATAAACAACTTGAATAGCTTTGATTAGATTATATAGCACAAACAAGACCCTTGCGGGTATCAGAGCGCTTTACAGGGCAGATGTGGAGAACAGTTACAAGCATAGCAATAATAACAATAACAATATAGGTGATTTGCATACAAAGTGATAACTAATTCAAACTAGTAGTTATATGATAGTATAAGTAAGTACTTCAAGTAAATTTAGCCATGAGAATCGATTTCACTTCTTTTTTGAAGGAGGCAGTAGAGGGGTTCAGTCTTGTTTCTGTGGGCAAAGCATTCCAGATCCTGGGTGCCATTCCCGAGAAGGTGCGGTTGTAAATTTTCATCTGGGCAAATCGTTGAGGTTTCACTAGAAGATTGCTGGAGCTCCTGGGGATCTATTACCACAAGAGAATACTAGTTTCTGAGCTAGATAACTCAGAGTATTGTGATCTAGTACCTTGTGTGTCATTCAAGTGATTTTCATACGAATTCTATGCAAAAGTTGGTCGCACACTGCTCGTCACACCAGCAAGTTGCCCCAAAGGACTGTGGTAAATGTAGTGGCGACGGCGGGTACGCCTATGCCACGATGTGTAAAAAGAACAGTATGTGTTGCGTTAGCCATCCCTGGACACGTGTTTCGAGGTAGTTGCCTCTTGTCAGCAGGGAGCAGGTCAGTGTAAAGGGGTGCAGTGTGGACTGCCAAAATGTAATTAAAACAGGTCAAGTACCTCTCATGGCGCGCAGGTGCAGATCCAAGGCTCGTCAGCCCGTTGGCTCAAGAGAGCCGTAATAAATTATGCAAAATTTGGTCGCACACTGCTCGTCACACCAGCAAGTTGCCCCAAAGGACTGTGGTAAATGTGGTGGCGACGGCGGGTACGCCTATGTCACGATGTGTAAAAAGAACAGTATGTGTTGCGTTAGCCATCCCTGGACACGTGTTTCGAGGTTAGTTGCTGGTGTGACGAGCAGTGTGCGACCAACTTTTGCATAATTTATTACGGCTCCCTTGAGCCAACGGGCTGACGAGCCTTGGATCTGCACCTCCGCGCCATGAGAGGTACTTGACCTGTTTTAATTACATTTTGGCAGTCCACGCGGCACCCCTTTACATTGACCTGCTCCCTGCTGACGAGAGGCAACTACCTCGAAACACGTGTCCAGGGATGGCTAACGCAACACATACTGTTCTTTTCACACATCGTGGCATAGGCGTACCCGCCGTCGCCACTACATTTACCACAGTCCTTTGGGGCAACTTGCTGGTGTGACGAGCAGTGTGCGACCAACTTTAGCATAATTTATTACGGCTCCCTTGAGCCAACGGGCTGACGAGCCTTGGATCTGCACCTGCGCGCCATGAGAGGTACTTGACCTGTTTTAATTACATTTTGGCAGTCCACACGGCACCCCTTTACACTGACCTGCTCCCTGCTGACAAGAGGCAACTACCTCGAAACACGTGTCCAGGGATGGCTAACGCAACACATACTGTTCTTTTTACACATCGTGGCATAGGCGTACCCGCCATCGTCACTACATTTACCACAGTCCTTTGGGGCAACTTGCTGGTGTGACGAGCAGTGTGCGACCAACTTTTACATAATTTATTACGGCTCTCTTGAGCCAACGGGCTGACGAGCCTTGGATCTGCACCTGCACGCCATGAGAGGTACTTGACCTGTTTTAATTACATTTTGGCAGTCCACGCGGCACCCCTTTACATTGACCTGCTCCCTGATGATGAGAGGCAACTACCTCGAAACACGTGTCCAGGAATGGCTAACGCAACACATACTGTTCTTTATACATCGTGGCATAGGCGTACCCGCCGTCGCCACTACATCTACCACAGTCCCTTGGGGAAACTTGCTGGTGTGACGAGCAGTGTGCGACCAACCTTTGCATAATTTATTACGGCTCCCTTGAGCCAACGGGCTGACGAGCCTTGGATCTGCACCTGCGCGCCATGAGAGGTACTTGACCTGTTTTAATTACATTTTGGCAGTCCACGCGGCACCCCTTTAATTTTACCTGCTCCCTGCTGACGAGAGGCAACTACCTCGAAACACGTGTCCAGGGATGGCTAACGCAACACATACTGTTCTTTATACATCGTGGCATAGGCGTACCCGCCGTCGCCACTACATCTACCACAGTCCCTTGGGGCAACTTGCTCGTGTGACGAGCAGTGTGCGACCAACCTTTGCATAATTTATTACGGCTCCCTTGAGCCAACGGGCTGACGAGCCTTGGATCTGCACCTGCGCGCCATGACAGGTACTTGACCTGTTTTAATTACATTTTGGCAGTCCACGCGGCACCCCTTTACATTGACCTGCTCCCTGCTGACGAGAGGCAACTACCTCGAAACACGTGTCCAGGGATGGCTAACGCAACACATACTGTTCTTTATACATCGTGGCATAGGCGTACCCGCCGTCGCCACTACATCTACCACAGTCCCTTGGGGCAACTTGCTGGTGTGACGAGCAGTGTGCGGCCAACCTTTGTATAATTTATTACGGCTCCCTTGAGCCAACGGGCTGACGAGCCTTGGATCTGAACCTGCGCGCCATGAGAGGTACTTGACCTGTTTTAATTACATTTTGGCAGTCCACGCGGCACCCTTTTACATTGACCTGCTCCCTGCTGACGAGAGGCAACTACCTCGAAACACGTGTCCAGGGATGGCTAACACAACACATACTGTTCTTTATACATCGTGGCATAGGCGTACCCGCCATCGCCACTACATCTACCACAGTCCCTTGGGGCAACTTGCTGGTGTGACGAGCAGTGTGCGACCAACCTTTGCATAATTCATACGAATTCTAGCCTGGAACGGTAGCCAGTTGAGGGCTTTAAGGTCTGGGGAGATGTGACAGTTTCTTTTTCAGCCAATGATGAGTCTAGCTCTGAGTTGATTGAGGCTCTTAGCGGGGCTGTTATCGATGTGGGGAGGTCGCATAGGGCGACACTCCCGTATTCCACTCTTGAGATTACTAGGACTTGAACTGCCTGTTTGAAGTCGTTAGCTGGCAGGAAGGGTGTCAGTCTTCTTATGGTGTTCATGTGGAAATTAGCTCCTTCGTAGAGGTGCTGATATGTTTTGCATATTTAAGTTAAGTCAACAATGAGAGGTTGCCCTTTGAGTGCGGTTAGGTGATTCAACCAGTCGAGGATGATGGTCAATCGATGGGGGCAATTAAGAGTAATTCAATTTTGAGAGTGTTTAGTTTCAAATGGTTTTCGGTCAGCCATGTTTGAGTTTTTTTTGCGTTGAGTTGAGAGATTTGAAGTCCTCAAGTGAGTGGATCTTTACGTAGAATTGGGTGTCATCTGCGTACATGTGAAAGTGGACCTTGGAGAGACTGAGAAGTTCAGTGAGTGGTTCCATGAAGAGGTTGAAAAGTGTGGGTGAAAGGGAAGATCCCTGCAGTTCTCCTAAAGTGACTGGGACTGGGTCGGATAAGGATTGATTAACCTTGAATCTTTGAGATCTATTTTGGAGGAAAGAGGTGAACCAAGTAAGCACAGATACAGATAATCCCATTCTGTACTTCAGGAGCTCTAGCAGGTTGTTGTGTTTGACGGTGTCACATGCCGATGAAAGGTCAAGTAAGATTAGTAAACAGGCTTCTTTCTAGTCAAGTATTTTTAGTGTGTGGTCTATTATGTGGGCTATGGCTGATTCCGTACTGTGACCTGCACGGAAGCCTGATAGGTATTGTTTGAGCATTTTGAATTGTTCAATGTGGTTGGTAAGCTGCATGTGCACACATATTTTCAAGAGTTTGGCGAGAGTGGGGATGTTGGATATTGGGTGGTAGTTATTTAAGTCCGATGGGTCGGCCGTTGATTTCTTTAGAATAGGAGATACCTGTCCTGTTTTAAGGATTTCTGGGATGGTTCCTTGAAGGAGAGAGGTATTTATAATCTTGGTCCATAGAGGTAGTACCAGTGGAATGAAGTATTTTAAGTAGTTTGCGGGAAGAGAGTCTGTGAAGTGGTTGGAGGGATTCAAAGCCATTAGTGTTTTTAGTATAGTATCTTCACTGTAAGTGTTGAAGGAGGACCAGCATGCGTTGTTTTTAAGATCAGATTTTGTGGAGCATATGAGCGGGGCACATGTTGGGTGTGGAGAAGTGTTCCTCTAAGTGATAGTAAGGGATATACCGTCATTGAAGAGGTCGGTCTTTATGGTTTCTGTCTTCATAATATAAAAGGAGGCAAATTCCTTACAGTCGGGTAGTGTGTCGGGGATAGCCTGGGGGTGGGATGGTACATACTTTGTTTGGGCTTTGATTGGTTCAAATAACTTTTTGGGACAGTTCTTTGCTTGGTCTAGTTGATTGCTGAAGAAGTCGGCTTTAGATCATCTGATCTTTAGAAAGTAGTAGTTTCTCGCGGCTCTTAGTAGCTTGAGGTGGGCAGAGGATGGTGCAGATCTCCATTGTCGTTCAATTAGTCTTAGTGATCGTGTGTATTCATTTAGCCTACCATCATACCAGGGCTTTGAGTCTTTTGTGGAGACTCTTTTCAATTGTAAAGGAGCTATTTTGTCTAAAACTATCACTAAAGGCAACTGCTATTTACAGTTTTTCCAAGGGGGTATACAGTTTTTCAAAAATCAGTTTCTTACCGGTTGGATCCCTGAACAACTGGCATGTCCTATAACCACTCGAAGTGATGGGATATCCAGAGATATTGGAGAAGACACCTCACTCACTAATAGTGACATGCTTCATCATTGGCGTCTTTCCACACGCAGGTAAGATGGTACTACCTGGGCGGACTCAACCAAAGATTTTCTGGGAGTTCTTATATAAAGTAACAACTGGTTATGCAGGGAACCAGATAAGTGATATACTAAAAGTACCTCCACGTATAACCAAAAACTGTATTTTATTCCTAGGGTACCTGGGGTATACGATAAAAATGTAAAGTCAATGTTTTTTTTTAATGCAATTTATTCAAATATACCCTCTCTATAATGCCAACATGTTTTGGACCTCGATAATAGCCCTACCGGATCTGGGGCCTTCTTCAGGGCTAGGATGTCTATTTTTCGGTGTCCCTGCCTTATGTTTAGCATTTATTTCATGCGCAACACAAATGAGGGCTATTGCACTCACCTAAATTCCTTATTTATTCCAGTAGTTTTTCAAAAAGACAAAAACAAAACAAAGCTATTCGGACAAATAGATCAGAATTCGGGGATCTAATATAGATAAATTATACATATATTGTTCACACCGTGACTTTTTAATTGCACTAAGTCAGAGTGATTTTTTGCAATAAATTTTCTGTGAGCTAATACGTCACCATGCTACTACCTCCAAAATTATTTTGTTTCGCATTAGTGATTTCCGTGAGTATGCTATGTGAGGTTAAAAACCAATAGTGTAAGTCCTTATACTAACTCTATTAAAACATATGGCACTCAAAACTTTATATATTCTCCATCATATATGTTAATCTTTCAAAAGACATGCTCAATGGTGCACACGCTTGTGGATCAATTCGAACCTACACCCATAGTAATGGTCTGGGTATCATTTCATGCAGGATAGTGCATATTACCACTTTCATTTGCTATTCTCACCTACTGTATGGTGCTACTGTGCACCATGCGGGTCTTGTGTGCTAGGGTGTCGTCTTGTAGTCACACACTAAACAAGGGAGAAATTAAAAATCAAAAAAGGACCCTCCTTTTTAGTAAGTTTGGTGGTTGTATCTACGTGTTTCATCGTTTTTCAAGGGTGCTATCTAATCTCTGTTCCCCTATGCGATCTTGTGTTTCTTATGTTTACAAGTCCACTGTGACCTCGCTCGTAATGTCCCAAACAGCGGAAAACAATCGATCCATATACTGTTTCCTTGAAAAGTATCTCTGCCGTGAGTTGTTCTGTGGCGTTCACTAGTTTTCACCATACTGTAATATACCTTGGAGATTCAATATCCTTATCAATCTAATTACGATGTCATACTTTTGGTAGGTAATCATACTGGATTTTTGCTGCAATTTAGTTTTTACCCCCATCTCTCTCCGTATGGACCTAGTGCACCCGCATGCATCCTCTACCGTATGTTTAAAACGGGTAACCCTACGTTCTATCTGATTTGGGTGTTTCTCTTCCCTTTGCGTCTCTGCACACACAGGCATTTTCATGTATCTCGTGTTTTTTTTTTATCAAGGCGCATTTTCTTTTTTAGCCGAAGTTTCAATGTTGTCTTTACAATTCTCACTCATTACATACGAAGTCCCCACGATAAATATCATTGCGTTTGTAAGTTAAAAGTTAACATACCACATTCATTCCTTTCATGCATCTTACTTACTTCGTCAAAGATCGGACACCATTTGGCTACCTATCGTACACATACCGTCCGCTGCCGAGTATCATCAATGGCACTGCGGCGTTTTAAATACCTTGTTGGTTTTTTTCGAGTTCGTAAATTACGGAAGGTGTGTATCATTTGTCTCTTCTTGATTGGATAACGTTTCTCTCCCAGCAAAGTCCCTTTCCGGTGCCTACAGGGAGCACTGACTTCTGGGAAATGTAGTATTTTACTATACATGCATGGAAATTTGTGGAGTAATCAAAGTGTTCCTACAAATAAAGTTATCATATTAGTAGGGAATTGATAAACTGAGGTTTCCATGCATTTATACTTGGTTACAGTGCATATTCCAGCGTTTTTATATGTAACTCGTGTATAATTGTATAAGTGTATATAACCAATAAAGTTTTGTGAAAACCAGGGGCATTAATCAGATATTAATAATTTAGCAATTTCCAATGCGTTTACACTCAGTTGTAATGCATGTGTCTACCTAATATTGAAAAACAAGGGGCATCGGTCAGGTCTTGGTAACTGGCAATTATACATGCGTTTACACTCGATTTCAATGCATATTTCTGCATAATTATATGTAACTCGTGCTTAGTTGTGTGCATGTACATGAGTAATCATTCTTGTGATTGTTTTTCCGCATCTGAATGTGCTCGATGTTCATTCAATCGTATCTTGACTTTACGAGTGGTCATTCCAATGTATTTTAAATAGCATATACAGATCATAATGTACACGACATTATGGCTATTGCAATTCGAAAACTTCCTCTGTTCCCAAGGGGGTTTTAAGGCCCAGATCATGTCTTTACTGGCTTTTGTTAAACAACACACATTGCATGCTCCACAAGGGAAATGTCCCACTACTTCAGGGAGGTTTCACAGTGTATAGGTTTGTTGTCTTATGCCTATTCTTTTCTTTGAGTGAGTGTGTACAATCGAATCTCAAAGTGACTTGCCTTGTTTAAACGCAAACATCGTTTTCTTCATTTTTAGAGGTCCAGAGTTGAGGGTTTTCCAATGTCGCAGGATAATTCGTTTCACCCTGTTGGAGTCTGTCCCATAGGTGGTTACACATACCAATCTTTTGTTTTGATATGTCTCTAACAATGTTTCTCAGGGATTGTTTTTGGCCCTTTTATAAGCTTGTTTTACCAATTTTTTGGGATAGACTTTGCTTCTAGTTTTTGTGAGAGCTTTCTGGCATGGACTTCATAGGTTTCTCTATCTGAACAATTCCTACGCAATCTTAGGAAATGTCCTACCGGTAAATTATCTTTCAGGGTCTTGGGATGGAAGCTATCATATCTTAATAAATTGGGCACATCAGTTGGTTTATAAGAGACTTCCGTTGCTAATGTTCCATTGTCTGGCCATATTTTCAAATCCAAAAAGGTGATGGAATCCTTTTTCACTGTCATTGTGAAATCCAGGTACTGATCCCTCAGTTTCATCCCCCTTCCAGAAGAGAAAAATGTAATCTATAAACCTCTTCCAAACCACCATTTTGTTGTGGTAGGGGTTGGTGTTAGTATAGATGAATTTTGTCTCAAAATCATGGACGTACAGGCAGGCTATGTTGGGAGCACAAGTCATGCCAATCGAAGTTCCATGGGTTAGTAAAAAATACTCTCCTTCAAATTCAAAATAGTTCTTAGTTAAGGCCAGTCTCGCACACTCATTCATGTTCATGGAGTGGAAGTAATGGTTAGTCAGATCTTGTACAACAGCTAGGCCTTCAGGGGGAAGCAGGATGTTAGGATCAGAGGATGAGAGTAGGTCGGTACTGAAATTTTTTAGATTCCTCTTCCAGATTTTCTTTCTTGCGGGTTGTGCAGAGAGTGGTTTAACTGATTCCTTGACATGGAATGTAATGATGTGGTGGTCAGACCAGTCACAAGTGAGGATCAATTCAAGTTGAGTGGAGTCAACTTTGGAGATTACAAAATCGAGGGATGAGTGTTTATTGTGTGTGGGGCTGTTACAGATTTGGTTAAGGTCTGAGAGTTAAGCTTTGAAGCAGTTTACCCCTGGGTCGTTCTGGTAATCCCAGTGTAAGTTGAAGTCACCCAGGAATATTTGAATATTTTGTTCACCATTATTTGTAGCTAGAATATCCATGAGGTGCTCTATGAAGGTGAGGTTATCCCCTGGAGAGTGGTATAATGTGTGTAGTGAGCATATTGATTTGTTATTGCTAGAGATGTTTTAACAAAGGTATTCACAGGAGGATAGAGCAGGGGCGTTGGAGCTCGTCACTGTTAGATTGCTCTGATGTATGCAAGCAATACCACCACCTGGCCTATCAATTCTGTCTAGACTTGTGATGTCATAGTTTGGGGATACCAGTATGTCCAGGATGGGTGTAGATGATTAATTTAGCCATGTTTCCGTCAGGATTAATAGGTCAGGTTCATTAGCAAGAATAACATCAGCTATATCTGTTGCATGTCTCGATGTCGACTTACCATTTCGGAGTATACATTTTAGCTGCGTCTTATTGGGTGCTGTGTTGGGTATGAGTGTGAGGGGGATTCTCGTGAGGTTGTTCTCAACTATGCCTCTGGAATTGTGTCTTATAGTTGTGTGGGTGTTGATAGGGATAGCTTCAATTAGGGAAAGTATAAGTAAATTATCTGGGTGCCCATATTTAGGTGGGAGGTACGGTTGCTCATAAGAACAGAGTAGGGTGATTAAATCTTTAGATAATAGGGTGTTTTTCATCCTGACTGGATGGAATAAGGCGTTGGGGTAGGGCACTATTCTCCATCTTGGGGGCTTGTGATTCTGGGAGCTTACGTGCAGTTGTTGGATGTATTTTTAATTTTTGATGTGTGGGTATGTTCTGGATTCCGGTTCAGGGCGCACAAACTTGGTTTGTTGAAGAATCAGATCATGTAGAGCTTGGATGTCAGCTTTGACTTGTTGTACTGATAGTAATATCTTGTATAGTCTGGGGTCTGGAGTGTGAATTTCCATAGTTAATGGATGGACTGTGGGAGGTGTAGTTGAGCCATGTATGTAGTTTAAGGGGGAATCGTGGACCGGGTCTTAGTGTTGGAATCTTCCTGTGTGGTTATCTATGGAGGGGGGAGTGTAAAGACTGGGAGTGTGGGGGTCTGGGTGTGGGTTATGTATGGGACTGTGGTAGAAGATGTGAGGTGAGAAGGGACGGCGGGATGAGGGGAGGTAGAGGTTTCAGATGTGTTTGGGACCGTGTGGGTATTAGTGTTATTGGGGAGGAGTGGGAGATGTGTTGTGCCATGAGGATATGAGGTGGATTGGGTAAGGGGTGTGAGTGGGATAATGGAAGTATTGGTGTGGGGAGAAAGGGGGGTAAGGAGGTATGAGAGCAGATAAGGGTGTGGGGTGTAAGTTGAACCATGGGGTTAATGGTGGTTTTGGGGTGCAAGTAGGGTATGTATTGTCATCCCGGTTGATGGTTAGGACTGGGGTGGGTGTATATGTAGGAAAGGACAACTGGAGACAGTGACTTAATGGGTAATCAGACCGGGAGTTGGTGAGTGAGCTGTGATTGTGATTGGCCGGGGAGGCAGGATGGGGGTCTTCTAACGTTTTCCTTGATGAGAGGAAAGACGTTGTCCAGAAGGTTTAGGTTGCAGTCTGATGCTTGTATGAGGATGATCCCATTATGATAGATAGTGATTGTAACTGCTGCTTTACAGTTAGGGGAGGGGATGATGGATAGCGTGAATCTGTGTACTTTATACTTTGTGGAGACGACCTTGAATAGGGCGAGAATGTCTTTTCTCCATTGAGCTCTTCTTTTAGTAAAGAAGATGATGTCATTAGTAATCTGACCTTTGTTAGTTGAGAGGTAAGTATTAGAGATTGGGGTTTCAGGGTGAGATTTTAAAATGTTGTGTTTAAATTCTATAGCTGCTTTTTTTGTAAGGTTGGGGGGTAATTAATGGAATAGGTGCGGAGACCAGTGCGCTCTATATTGGGGTTGATGCTTGTAAAGAGGGGAAGAGTACCTACAGTGTTTTGCCCTATGGGGGTGAGGTGGCACTAAGTCTGTCGGGCGGAACTCTCACCTTTACGATTGTTAGGTGAGGAGGTGAGGATGTTGTCTGTATTTTTTGGGAAACAACCCATTTAGAATGCATCAATCTGAGATGGCCGCCCTGTTTACTAGCTGGATCTGTTCCTGAGATGAAGTCTTATTTTGCTTTCCATAAAGTGGTCCTCTTGGGGTGTAGTCCTGTTTCTGCGTTTGTCTGCACTGTGGTGATTGGTCCTTTCTTTATTTTCCAAGTAGTGAGTCATATGGAGAAGTCCTATGTCTCTTTCTGATTAAATCCATGTCTGGATAGTCCTTTATCCCTGTTTATAACTATTGCTGCTATTTTGAGTAGTGTGTTGAGGCAACTTGTGATCTTCGCCTGGCCTAAGTGACTGAGCTCCCAAAATGGGTTTCCTAGCATTTGCCCACCAGTTTGTGTCAAACCAACACACGCACCAAGGCCATGAACACCTCGTTGTGTTCCTCCTATTGTGCCCCATCGATTGTAGTCTACAATGTCGCTTGCATGCACCCACTTCTTTCAAGTATGCATTATTTGGACTGTGACCGTCAAAAGCATAATTCAGGAGCACATGACCTTGCCTCCAGTTTATATTGTACATCTTTTGCCACACCTTTTAATCACCTTGTTCTATGCGGAAGCCCTTTATCCTAGATAAATGCATCCTTATCTATAAAGCACAAGCCATGACAGCTCAGGTCTATTGGACATCTCATCTTGATGTCAAGCAGTGGTGATCTGAATATGTCTCTGAGTTAGATAGGTATAGAAAACTGAGATATACAGCTACCACTCAAAATTGTGAAGGAATACATTTTCAACTCATCTTTCTTCTTTGATTTACTTTTGTTGTTTCCTGTGGGACACTTTCTGTGCAATGAAGTTTGTATCTTGCACAGGTGCATTTAGCATTTAGTGTAGTCAGGGTTTCCAAGAGACGAGCTGATCCTTTACTGTGGACTTTTATGTGATGATCTGCCTTCATGGATCTAATTTAGGGGATGGCAAACTCCCTCTTTAAGCTTTCGGCAGTAATTTGGCAGCACTCCAAAAGACTAGACAAGAAAAGCATGCCCACATTTGCAGCATATTCCTATGGAATAAAATTCTGTTTTGTAGTTTTCATTGTCCCAACTGTTATAGTTCCCACTTCAGTCCATAAATTATCACATAGCATTCTACACACCCATGGTACATCGTCTAATTCTCAAATACAATCAATATCTTCTTAGCAGTCCACATATCTTGGTGACCTGGTGGATCACTGAGAGTCTATCAGTAGAGCATGTCTGCTTGTCCCTCTTGTGACTTCATATTAGCAATATTCACTATTAAAGGAAAGCTTCATTGCAGTTCAGCAAAGGATACAACTTGTAGCCTAAGGGGGTATTTCCAACATTTCTATGTCAAAGAAGGAATGGGTGAGATGGATAATGTTAATTGCATGGAAGAAATGAGATTCCAGTTAAAGTTTCTTATGCTCAATCTCTGTTGAAGCCTAACACCTACAACGTGTAAATAAAGAGACTGATTACACAAACAAATGTTTAGCTATTAAAACTAGAAAAAGGTAAAGTGAAGCTCATGTTTAAAACCCCCAGGGAAGGATTGCATAGGGAGTAGTATGTTAAGACACAGTTGTTGATACAGTTTTGGGCTGACTGGTGTCATGAGTACTTGAAGAGCTGAAGCATCGCTATTTTACGACCTTAGACAGTGTTAAATGGTTGCTTGTAAAAAGAACTTGAAAGGCATGCTCTGCTTTTCTCTGGAAATATAGCGGCAGTTATGACATAATTAAAGTGAACAATTGAACATAATGCAATAAAATACAAAAGCAACATAACAGTAAAATCAAAACATAAATAGCACATATCTACACAGGATCACTGATGCAACATTGACACCTATAACATTGAACTACAAAAATATTGAGTCAACAATATTGTATACAAAAATGTCAACACCCAAAACAGAAATAACGCAAACATCGATAAAAACATTGTTTAAAAAAATCTCAATGACAAAAATATCGACAATGAAAATAAAGAACACAAAAATATTGATAACATTGTAATAAAATGAAACACAGCAAAATCATCGATATAAATAATATTGACAACACAAACATCGATAAAATACATATAAACTATACAGAAAACAACATTTAAACATAAAAATAAACTATTTTAAATAATGTAATAAAATTAAATATTCCAAACATTTTAAACAAATGCTAAAAAAAATTACTAAATTAATACAATTAAATAAATCAAATACACTAAAAATCCAAGTATAAATAAATAAATAAACAAACAACACAACAACAAAAATATCACAATGACCAAAAATAAACAAACATAAATATATACCATACATAAAAACTTATATCACATTTATCTACATATACATGTAACCCCTTCGCTACTAGGCCTTTCCCCCCACTCTGCTAAGCCTTTTTTTTGGCTATTTGGGGTAGTGCGCGCTTAGGCCCCTGTAACTTTTTGACCACATAAGGTATCCACGCCAAATTTGCATCCTTTTCTTCCAACATCATGGGGATTCTAAAGGAACCCAGGGTTTGTGGATTCCCATGGAGGGGTCCCAGAAATTAGCAAAAATACAGCTACATTTTGGTTTTTGGGGGAAAAATGGGGAAAAAGTGCTGCAAATGAAAGCGTCTGGGTTTTTCCCTGCAAATGGTATCAAAAAAGGGTTTGTGGGGCTGAAATAACCATTTTCCCAGCATTTAGGGAATGACAGACTTTTGTCAGAGAACCAACACTTTTTACACAATTTTGGCATTTTTCTGGGACATGGCCTAATTTTGCTATTTTTTGTGCTTTCATCCTCCTTCCAGTTAATGGTAGAAATGGGTATGAAAGCAATAATGGATCCTGGAAAGCTATACATTTAAAAAAAGTAGACAACTTTCTGAATTCAGCAAGGGGTCATTTGTGTAGATCCATCAAGGTTTCTTTATAGAAACTAACAGTTAAATATAGAAAAAATTGAAATTTTGTGTCAACGTTTTCACCTGTAACTTCTTCTAATTATGACAGCTGTTTGAAAACAATATACGGTTACATCTGCTGGACATTACTAATTGTGGGGATATATAGGACCTGTATGTTCACCAAGAACCCGACGAACCCAGAGCCAAAAACTGAGCAGCAATTTGCAGTGGCTTTTTATTATGTACCGGGTATATATCAATTATTGTGGGAAAATGTATACATGGAAAAAATCGGCATGAAAGACGCCTATGTATTTCTGAAATGGGAACAAAATATAGAGTTAAGAAACAGTAGATATGTGCACATTTCCGAAATTGGGAATACTTATACTAGCATGAGAATTATCAGTCATTTTTCAAAATGACTTCTTTTTTACACAATGTCTTTCATTTGGAAGGCCGAAAGTCAATAGGTAATAACAGTTGCTTTACAAATCTGAATTACTCTAAGTCTCCCAATAAAAATGGTACCTCACTTGTGTGGGTAGGCATAGTGCCTACGACAGGAAACGGCTCAAAACCCAACGTGAACACACCACATTTTCACATTGAAAAATTACCCTTTTGTGCCTAGCTGTAGTTTTTTAACCCTAGCTCTGCCGGCACCCAGGGAAACCTAGCAAACCTATACATTTTTTAAAACTAGACACCCAGGGGAATCCAGGACGATTTGTGCCATTTCCTATTGCAGCCACTATGCCTACCCACCCAAGTTAGGTACCATTTTTATCAGGAGACCTGGGGGAATGCTGGGTGGGAGGAAATTTGTGGATCCACGCAGATTCCAGAACTTTCCACCACAGAAATGTGGGGAAAATGTGTTTTTTTCAGCGAAATTTGAGGTTTGCAGGGGATTCTTGGTAGGAGAATGTTGGGGGACCCACGCAAGCCATACCTCGCCGGACTCCCCCGGGTGTCTAGTTATCAGAAATGTGTGGGTTTGGTAGGTTTCCCAAGATGGCCGCCGAGCCCAGGGCCAAAAACTCATGGGACCCCCCTTGCAAAACTAGGTTGGTTGCATGTCGCAGGTCCTTGACCCACCCACCCAAGTGAGGTACCGTTTTTATCGGGAGACTTGGGGGAACGCTGGGTGGGAGGAAATTTGTGGATCCACGCTGATTCCATAACTTTCCCACACAGATATTTGTGAAAAAAGTGATCTTTTCCAGCAAAATTTAAAGTTTGCAGGGGATTCTGGGTAGGAGAATGTTGGGAGACCCACGCAAGGCATACCTCGCTGGACTCCCCCGGGTGTCTTGTTTTCAGAGATCTGTGGGTTTGGTGGGTTTCCCTAGATGGCCGCCAAGCCCAGGGCCAAAAACTCATGGGACCCCTCTTGCAAAACCGGGTTGGTTTGTGATAGGTAATTTTGATGTTGCCTCAATAGGTTTTGGCCCTTGCCTGTCGCGGGTCCTTGGCCCACCCACCCAAGTGAGGTACCATTTTTATCGGGAGACCTGGGGGAACACTGGGTGGGAGGAAATTTGTGGATCCACGCTGATTCCACAACTTTCCCACACAGTAATTTGAGAAAAAAAGTGATTTTTTCAGCAAAATTTGAGGTTTGCGGGGGATTCTGGGTAGGAGAATGTTGGGGGACTTTCCAGAAATATGTGAGTTTAGTAGGTTTCCATAGATGGCACCTGAGCCCTGGGCCAAAAACTCATGGGACCCCCCTTGCAAAGCGTAAAGGGAAAAGGGGGGGGAGATGTTTATCTCTAATGATAGGCAGCAAGATTTCCGCTTGCCCTCATAGGGCTATGGTTCCACGGCTGAGCCGCCGTGTGGAATGCTTATGAAAGAAAAGGAAGCAAGAGCATTTTTATGAGGTCCTGCACAATGCTCCAAAGGTATGCAAAGGCAGTGGATATGCAGTTCCTCAAGAGGGAGGAAGGAACAGGGAGGGAACAAGTCTCTTATTAAATGCCCTCACATACCTAGCAAGGTGTCATGCTTCATCACTGGGCTGCGCTCCTCATCGGACGATAGTGCGACTCCCCGATGAAGAACTTCTTCAAATAGTAGCAATTCAAGCACAGACTGCTGGAGCGGCCAGCAACAATACTACCAGCACGGACCGCCCAACCCACAGTTCGCTTATGCTATGCCCCCGTTTCAAGGGCGACGATACAGGCTTGTGGAAACCATCAACATTCACACCTACCACAGCAATGGTACCTCCGGAAGTGTTGGCCTTTGAAAAAGCAGTTATCAAAGACATTAATGCCATGAAAACCAAGGAAACCTTCCACAACACTTCACGTCTGGAAAATATCGCCATCACAAATCTGGGTAATGACAAGACCATTACTATCAAAGAGGCAGATAAAGGTGGAGCAATTGTGATCATGTCCACTACGGACTATAGAGCAGAGTGCCTACGACAACTCAACGATACGTGGTACTTTGTCCATATAAGAGAGGATCCTACCAAAAAACTACTGATTACAATAAGAGCTCTTGTGCCGAATGCATTAACACAAGGATGGATATCTAAAAACAAATCGGAATTCCTCATGAACAAGAACCCCCTAGTACCGTACTTTTACATGTTACCCAAAATCCACAAGTGCACCCTACCACCACCAGGGAGGCCCATTGTGTCAGGGATCGGGTCTGTTTTAGAACCCCTCTCACGTTTCTGTGACCATTTTCTACGACCATTGGTACAAAAGACCCCTACATATGTACTTGATACAAGGGATGTACTGAACATCATCAAACAGCACAATGAGGTTGGATCCAAATTGGATGCCTTAATCACCCTGGACGTAGAGGCCCTCTACACAAACATTCCTCAGAGGGCCACACTGGAAGTTGTAGAAGAATTCCTACGTGCACAAGCATGGAATTGACCAACACCAATATCATTTGTTATGGAATGTGCAGATATCGCCCTTACCGAAAACTACTTCCAATTCAAAGAAAAGATCTACCATCAAGTACAGGGTACTTCGATGGGGAGCACCTTCGCTCCCAGCCTGGCATGCCTCTACATGGCCCATTTTGAAGCCAAACACATCTTGACCAGTAACAACCTATAATAATACAACATCACCTTATGGCGTCGCTACATTGACAACATCCTTATATTTTGGAAAGGAGACCTGGACTCCATACCCCAATTTGTGGCTTGGGTCAACAGCCTCAACCCTTTCCTACGATTCACGGCCAACACATCGGTCCATGAACTCCCCTTCCTAGACCTCCTAATCCTCAACTCACCGACTGGTCTAACTACAAAATATTACAAAAAATCTACTGACAGCCACAGTCCACTCCTCTTTAGTAGTTTTCATCCTAATGCATTGCATGATAACCTACCGTATGGACAATACTTAAGACTTAGACGCAATTGCAGCAAAGTGGAGGACTTCAAGACACAGGCGCAGGAACTCACTGTCCACCTAACAAGGAGGGAATACCCCATGGGAGCCACAAAAGCCGCCTCCAAAAGGGCACGTAACACCAATAGGGAGGTATTACTCACACCCAAAGAAAAAACAAGCACTGATCAAATAACATGCGTAACAACCTACACGCCGGAGTCCAATTTAATCAAAAAGATCATAAAGAAACATTGGAATTTGTTGTCCCTAGGAGACTGTCTAATACCACAACCCAGATTTGCCTTCAGAAGAACCAACAACCTAAAAAACCTTCTAATCAGAACCAGACCTAGGTATGAACCTCCTGCCAACCAGCGACTCTGGAACTTACCACCAGTCATGGGCCACTATCCTTGTGGACAATGCATTGTATGTCCACTGACAAAAGTGGGCAAAAATATCAAACTCACAGAGCATCTAACTTGGGAACAGAAAACCCACACAAATTGCAATACACGCAATTGCATTTACCTAATCACTTGTCCCTGCCACCTCATGTACGTAGGGATAACAACTCGCCCTGTAAAAATTAGGATTTCTGAACACAGCAGCAACATCAGGTGCAGAAGGGATAATACCAAAATGTGCAATCATTTTGTCTAAATGAACCACATGGCCAATGACATAAGCCGGTCAATACTTGAATCTTTTCCCACGATCAGCAAAGATGCCCTCTTTAGACAAGAACAAAAATTGATTTTTAAAATTTCAAGCCACATCAATGGCCTCAATGACGATATACCTTGGGCGACATTGAACAATGTTTAACATTTCTGCCCCATTGGCTTCTCCTTTCTCCATGTTTATCAAGCCTCAATTAGGGTTTAATCCATACATATCCCATGCACATTGCATGGAAGAACCTTTTTCTTTTTGCTTTTTTCTTCACAAGTGAATTTGTGATACTATAATTACACTGTAGCGGTACATGTCCACAATATTATGCCTTGGACATAACCTACACGGCAGTCCGAACTATGAACCACAGCGCGCTATGTGCTTAATATATATCACACATTGAACCATTACCACTCTCATACCACCGACCAATCAGGCAACACAGAGCCGTGCCTGGGACTCCAGCGCGTGAGCCTTCTCCACACAGCTTTGTTTCCCATTGCCGGTGATACATCAATAACGTTTTTCTATAATTTTTTTAATTTACTTGGGCAGTCAGTACTCTCAACATGGCCGACCTCCAATGCGGTCTAGTCTCCGATCGCGCCTCGGACTAACACTTCCGTCAATTTAATCGCACGGCAGCTCCACTTCCACACGGGAGCCAGAGCAAGGGTAGGAGCACTGCTAGTTGCACGCCCCCTTATGTGAGTATACCTTCCGAGCGACCATCGAACCACCGGTAAGATTGCTCAGTACAAAGTACGCTGGTCTGGGGATATGAAATACAACCCTTCTCCTCTGTTCCTTCCCAATTTTCCAGGGTGGGCAACAAACTGTTGCAGGGATTCTGCTTATGCACAGAACTATGCACAGGAAACCAGGACCTCAGAGAATTGTGGTGTACCAGAAACTCCCCTCAGAACTAAGAACCTCTATCTGACTAGCTTAGTGTCACATTCGTTATCCGAGATTTGGCTCGGCGGTCCCAATGTATAGACAACCCAGAACAAGCGACTTAGATACTCTCAGGAGTGGTGGGAACCCAAAATACCCGTTGGTAGCTATATATCAGTCCACAACAGAATAACAAAGACACAGTAAAAGTTTAAAGAGTTTATTTTATAAACCTCGCATCCTAAAATGCAGTACTTTGGCTAACACAAGCAGACAAATGATTAGGATTAGCACCATCAACATTGTTACAATACCATAGAAAATGAAAGGAGCAATCATAATAATAATGACCGTGGAACACAAACACCCTCCTTTCTCTAGCAACTAATAAGGTATTATTAGACTAATAGAAGGTCTCTTAGGCTTGCATGGGGGACCCCATACCTTATAGATCAGCTTAGTGGAATCACATCACAGGATCAGCTAGGCTCTCTCCTGCTTCAGCTCTTCGTTTCGAATGTAACAGAAAACATGCTGCTCTGTAATATTAAAGGGCTCGTCTTTCAGGTATTGGCAGCTGTATGTATGTTATGGCTAATAAGTGGTACGATCAACCTGAACACAACAACCTGCCCCGTCTAGTGACCCAGACTCGTTCCTTACACGGTGTACAGACCAAGGTCACTGCTTGCTGTTAAGGATGTTAAACAACAGATGGTTCTCATGTGAAGCAAAGGCGAGTCAGCAGTTCTCGAATGAATAACATGTAACAACAGTGTCGCGTGCAAAAGCAGCAGAAGCAGCAAGCTGGCTCTCTAACAGCCATCGAGGTTATGCTAACTTAGCGTTGTACATAGGGCGTGGTTAACCCACACTACAAAACGGCTCATTTGGTGAACCCGTACAGCCACGACCCCACAACTGGGGGTGAGTTGACAACACGCGTTGTTGCCCCGTGCGCTCTGTTTTACGTTTTTGTCTCGTACACATTGGTGGTTGTGTCCACAGTCTAAGCACGGCGCCCTTTCACTGCGGCAGTCATATTTAATCACGGCGGCTTAAATATGACTGGGGGTGGCAGCCACCACACTGTTGGTACACGATCAGTTTAGCCATCTCGAAGGTCCTAGCACTGCACTCGCGACTTTTTAATAGTTTTACATCCACAGCGAGTACATGTGCACCACTTGGGTCTCACTATCTAGCTAGTCTCCCAGCCTTAGGACACCCTGTGTTGTTTGTATGTTATGAACTTCTCACCTGTACCCTAAATAGAAGCACCCGCCTTCCGCGGAGCTCCTGATATCGATCCATATGCATGCACAGCATGGCACCTCCCTGGAATTGCTGTCTTGTATTATTATCGTGAATTATGTTATAACGATGCGTTTGTGTGTGTTGTTGTCTTCTTTCTTTTTCTCTTCTTTTTCCCTTTTCAGGTCTCGCACTCGCAGGTCCCTCTACCCTCCTGGGACCGCATAGACCATTGCTGGTGACGTACTAAATTTACTTTCACTGGCATTTGTAGTAGAGATATTTCTGAGCACTTTCTCACCACCACAGTCCTGAAGAATTGCCAAGCGACCCATTAGGGGCAGAAGGCAAGAAACATGTCGACCAAACCTACACATTAGTCCCTGTGGATCATTATTATCCAGACAGGGCCCACATATTTTAATTAGGTTGGTACACCACCTGAATAAATTAAATCCCTAGTGGCGGCACCAGACCTATTTTAAACCACAATCATATCCACTCACTACCCTGTTCACTTACCCCCACGCACCCATACGGCTGTCTCTTAAATGATCTCCGATAAAGAGTCCCTGCGCAGGAGCCTGTCGGGCATTACAGCGCCGGCCCGACGAGGAGCACAGCCCAATGATGAAGCATGACACCTTGCTAGGTGTGTGAGGGCATTCAATAGGAGACTTGTTCCCTCCCTGTTCCTTCCTCCCCCTTGAGGAACTGCATATCCACTGCCTTTGCACCCCCCTTGCAAAACCAGGTTGGTTTGTGATAGGTAATTTTGATGTCGCATCAATAGGTTTTTGGCCCTTCCCTGCTGCGGGTACTTGGCCCACCCAAACAAGTGAGGTACCATTTCTATTGGGATACTTTGAGAAATGCTGGGGGGTTGGAAATTTGGTGTTACTTTCTGCAGCGTGAAAATTTGAGCACAATAATGCAAGGAAAATGACACAGTCACATTTTGAGGTTTGCAGGGCATTGTGGTCAAGATAACTTGTTGGGATCCACAAGAGAGATATCACCAAGTACTCCCATGGGTGTTTAGTTCACGACAAAATGTACAGTTGGTAGGTTATTCTTGGTTGAAATGTACACCTTGGCAGAGAGACTAAAAAGACAAAGATTGCTGCACAGCCATCTATTCCTCAAGCACACACACATATAGGTTGGATTTGGCACGAGGACGAGTGATGGTTCAGCATATACCATTTTATTAACAAGAGATTTCACAAAAATTAAATGCACTATCAATAATTGAAAGGACAAAAAACTGAACCAATGACTCGCAGCTCGCAGTTCGTGAGCTGTAAAGCCACGTCAAGGCACCAACTGCTTTACAGGCCATTTACACACCTTTCATACATGATACACACAAGACCGTTCACACCACCAGCCACAAACCAACACATTACCACATTCACAAAAAGGGACAAGGTTCACCCTGCTTGACAAAAACAGAATAGAAAAAATGTCCTACACAAGCACCTATTCCTCAAGCACACATACATACTGGTTGGATTTGGCACGAGGGTGAGCGATTTGGCACGAGGGTGAGCGATGGTTCAGTATATATAGTTGTATTAACCAGAGATTTCACAAAAAAGGCCATTCATACACCTTTCATGCATGTGACACATACAAAACCATTCACACCGCCAGCTGCGGGCCCAGCACATTACAACACTCACACCAGCAGACAGCGCCATTCAAGGGCCCATCACTTTCACACACACACATTCCTGACACAGCAACCACACCAGCTCACAGATTGCATGGAGTGGCATTTGGTTAGCAGTAAGTGTAGTGACCAGCAGCTAGTCACTACTCACACACCGCCAGCCAAGCGCCAATCCACGTACACCACCAGCCAGGCTCCAGTCCAAACACATCGCCAGCCAAGCACCAGTCCAAACACACCGCCAGCCAAGCGCCAGTCCAAACACACCACCAGCCAAGCGCCAATCCACGCACACTGTCATTGGGGTGGTGGGACCGCCGCATGGCAGGCGGGTGGTCCCATTACAGCTAGGGTGGCATTTCTAATAACCCCCTTAGTAACTAAATAAATAAAATTAGCTTAAAAAAACAAATTTACTAAAACTATAACATGTTTTCCTTTATATGTCACAGATTAAACTTCACTAAAAATCCACCTAGATAATTCAATTCAGAGATTTACGTCCACAACAATATAATCAACATTACAAAAAATATATAAACAAAGTAAGTAAATCACTTAACCAACAAATAAAGTAAACTAATAAATTTAATAAAAAAGCAAAATGTAGCTAACAAATACTTTTCTTTTAACAGCTTCTACAGAAGTCAACAAAACCACAACATCAACGAAAGAAACGTAATCACATAAAAATAGTAAGTACATTTTTTCATAGCAAAAAATGGAGTAGAAATAATCAAATAACTAAATCTATAATGTTTTCTTTAACCCTGGGCGTAGTCCGCGAAGTAGCACTTCGCGAAGCTACGCAAAGTGAAGTTCGCACTACGCGAGCTACGCGTAGCACTTCGCAAACTGCGTAGTACCTTGTTCGCACTGTGCCAGATGTCGTTTTCAATGATTGCACAGTGCGGACAAGCAACCGGCACTGTGCAATCATTGAAAATGGCATCTTGCACAGTGCGAGCTGTAGTTTTCTGCTGCTCGAGTAGATTTTTACTCGAGCTTCAGCTTTCTCAACGTGAACTGGTAGTTTCTCATCGCGAGTGGTCGCGAGCATACCCGACCACTCGCAATGAGAAACCTGACCTCCTCGCGTTGGGAATCTCGCCGGGAGGTTTATTTTCCATGCTCGCGATCACCAACTTGAAGTTGCTGATCGCGAACAAGGAAAAGGTCTCGCCGGGATGTCATTTTGCTTGCTCGCGGTCGCCAACTTAACGTTGAGGACCGCGAGCAAGCAAAAAATGACCGCAGCACTACGCAACACTACGCTATGCATGTTCGCACTGTGCTACGTGCAGTTCGCGTAGTGCGAAGTAGCGCGAACTTCGCAAACTACGCGAGCGTAGCGTAGTGCTTTGCCCAGGCTTAGTTTTCTTCTGTGTTTCACAGATTACACTTCACTAAAACGCCACCTAAAAATCTTAAAACAAGGATTAACTTCGAAAACAAGTACAGAATCAACATTAAACAAAAATATAAAACTACGTTAGTACATAAATTAACCCACAAATAGAGCAAACGAATAAAAAATAATAAATTAAATAAAAAAGCAAAATATAACTAACAAATACTTTTCTCTCCTATAAACTTCAACATAAAACAACAACAATGAAAGAAACTTCATCAAATAAATATATAAAGTATTTTTTATCTTAACTAAATAGCAATATGAAGCGAAATATATGAAATAATCAAATCAAATGTAACACTTTAATAAAAATAAAATGTGACACGGCCGTGTGGCAGCAGGACTAAGAGAGAGGCCCGCGGCTGGGCGCCTGGTGGCAGCGAACATGTGGTGGACTGGACCCAGGCCCTCTCCTTTAAACTGAACAACGCCCACGTCCGGTTGAGAGAGACACTGTGGTGAGGACGGAGTGGCGGCGCCTCCCGGGACTGGCTGAGCAGGCGCAGACCCAGATGGCATGGGCCCCGGCTCGCTCACGGAGCCAAGGCGAGATGCGTGATGATCCTGGGCATAGAAGTCAGGCCTGGGTACGAGCGGTGAAGCGATGCAGTACTGAGCATGAAAAGGAGCCAATAGACACAGACCCGTGGCGGCAGGACTGAACGGGAGGCCCACGGCAAGGTGCCTGGCAGCAGCAGGCATGTGGTGGCCCAGTGAAATTGAACAACCTCCATGGCTGATGAGGATCACAGGTGAGAATGAGCGCGGCCGCCATTAGAGTTTGCTGCTAAGAGCAGAGCCTGGCATCCCATGGAAGCGGCCTGACCAGGTCCGGGTGTAGCTTGTGGGTGCGCTGCATGGTTCCCCGCTTGACCCCTGGCTTAGTTTGGCACTACAAGAGGAGCTCCCCCACTGTCTTGCCATTAGCCAACGCTCCTCCTCAATGATTGGGCCTGGAGACGTAAGGCCTTGCACTGCAGACTTGTCAGGACCCTCGCTGTTGCTATCGCTGGCAGATACAGGACGGCTCATCCCTGTAGCCTGAGTTGAGGAGTAGAAGCTCTGTATCTGGAGGGATGGCACGTCGGAGTAGAGGGGCCTGACTGGCGGACCGACCAGACATTGCCCGGCTGCAGAGTCTCTGATGGTGCAGGGGCATTCTCACTGCGACCCCATAGGAAGACGGCAAGGGTCCCCTAGTGGCTGCCCTTGAACCAGACAAGTAGGGTACCCACTTCAACACTGCTCACCGGGTGCTGGGACCGCTGCAGGCTGTGTGGGGGAACTGGAGGGCCCAGACTAGCAAAATAGGGGTCTGTCTATCACGCGCCTGCTTCCCCCAGCATCCTTCTGGGTATAGCCTCGCGCTCCGGCATCCACTGGTGTGACATATGACTGGTATCTGAGGGACACCTGTCAAGCTAGCACCCATTCCACACCACACACAACGAGGTCATGTCCTCCACCAGGGGTAAGAAGGATAAGACACTGAAGGAATTGTTCGCACGACCCCTGGGTGAGCCTGCCAACTTGCAGGCGGATGGCAACAAGGAGGAACAAGTGACACAGGTCTTCCTTGAATCCCTCGTCATGACTCTACGTGAGGATCTGCAAACAGTTAAATGTGACCTAATGTCCGAAATCAAAGACATCCGCAAAGATGTGGCTGAAGTAGGAGGTCGCGTCGCCGCCTTGAAAGACAAAAGCGTTAACAGGGGCACAGAAATGGCAGCTTTGCAGCAGGAGGTCATCCACATCCACGACCAACAGGTGGACTTACAAACTCACCTCGAAGACCTAGAAAACTGTTCGCGCAGACATAACATACAGCTCAGGGGGTGCGAACCAACGAGGAAGCTGGAGATGTCTTCAGCTACACAAAAGCTCTCTTCAATCATATCCTGGGTAACCCTCCCAGCACCAACCTTAAAATAGACAGAGCACACAGGGTGGGTCCGCCCGATCCAATAAAGCACCAACGATGGACATATTGGTCTGTGTACTTCGCACGAAGGAGGAGATTCTCCACAAGGCCAGATCCATGCACCTGATTTTTTTCCAGGATCAGACCCCAATTTTATATCAGGACCTTGGTGTGCTTACCCTGCAGAAATGCAAAACCTTCTGCCCCATCACTACACACCTCCATCAACGCGACTTCTCATACTCATGGGTTCACCCATTTCGCCTCATCTTCCGGCTAGATGGCAAACTGTACCAGCTTCGCTCCCTCTCTGAAGCAAGCCAGCTGCTGGGTGTTGTCATCCCTAAAGAGGACGACGGTAGCCGCAGCCCCACCCCTGGTGCAGGGGACACGCAACCGAGATGGCGACAGCAGGGACGCAGACGCCGACTGAAATGACCAGATTTGGCAGAGATCTCGAAGGGGCAGCAGGCGGTATTAAAAGCTCTTCCAGAGGCTCTCGCAAAAGGCTTTTTCTCTGTGTTTTGAGGGGTGCGGCGGGCAGGGCGATGGACGACCTTGGCCACACGTCCGTCTCCGTAAAGACTTCCCACC
This sequence comes from Triturus cristatus, assembly GCF_964204655.1. Lineage (NCBI taxonomy): Eukaryota > Metazoa > Chordata > Amphibia > Caudata > Salamandridae > Triturus > Triturus cristatus. The sequence continues at coordinate 679,499,875 of NC_140591.1, forward strand.
GATCGTCCCTGGATGATGGACTGTATTCTGAACTCTTGCTCTTAAGTTACAAGTTTGTAATGTTAACTTTTAAAGGTTTTTTTGTTATTGGGGCTCCTTGTTCACTGCTTTCCCGCACACAGAGGTTTTGCGATATCACCTTTGGCCCTCTCCGCATTTGTAGGCTAGTCCAGACGCACAAGCATGGTTCTGGGTCCATGCTCATTGTTCCCAGATCCTCAGATGCCCCTTTCTAACCTCAGGATCCTCACGTTAAATGTAAGGGGTCTCACTAACCCAATTAAGCGCAGGGCGAGCCTCTCATACCTAGAGAGCACCAAAGCAGACATCTGCTTGTTACAGGAAACGCATCTGCTCTCAAAAAATTGTCATAGGCTCAAATCCCATAGGTTCCTGATGCAATTTTGCTTGTTTGGTCCTTTTAAAAGGGCAGGGGTGGCGATCTTGTATTCCTGGGCCTTTCAAGGGAAGGTAGTTCAGAAAGTGGCTGAAATTAGGGGTAGGCTACTATCTTATTGGTTCACAAATGGGGGGCACTTGTTTGTCATTGGGTCTCTGTATGCAGCTAATGCAGGCCAAGAAAGGTTTCTCCATGAGGCACTGACAGAGGCAACTGCCACGGTTGAGCGCAAGATATTCCTGAGGGGTGATCTGAATTTACTACTTGATAATGCTCTTGACAGGTCGGCATAATGCTCCAGCCAGGTTGGCATGCTCTCCTCAGCAGGGCTGACCAGATTAGAGGAGCTAGGATTAGTGGAACTCTGGAGATGCCACCACCCTCACCTTAGAGAATATTCCTTCTATTTTATTGTCCAAAAAACCAACAGAAGGCTCAATTGCATGCTCGGCTCCAGGGCTCTCTACAACATCATGTCAGATGTTGAGATTTTAGTAGCATCGCAGTCTGATCATTCGCCTGTTGTGGTCACACTAACCCTACCACCTACCCAACAACCCATCTGTCATTGGTGTCATGGAGATACCCTGCTGCATCGCACAGATGTAGTAACACAGGTACAGCGCGCTATTGATGACTACCTATCCCAGAACTATAACCCTGACACGCCTATGTCCACACTGTGGGAAGCACATAAAGCAGTGCTCAGGGGTGAATTCATTGCAATCTCAACTGCAGACAATGCGGAGCGCAGGCAGAAGAGGGACGACCTCACGCAGAAAACTATAGGGAATTAGAACAAATGTACCAACGCACAGGGGCACCTCAAATCTAGCGCCAATTGAAGGCAGCTTGGGCAGAATTAGAGGCCATAGACCAAGACAGAGCGGAATATGCAGTGCTTCGCCTGCATCACTCATTTTATGTGGGGGGAGGTGCGGGCGACTGTTAGATCACAAACTGTGCGAGACTAGACAGGTACAGGGAGTTCAGGAGATCTGAGACCAGACAGGGAAATCAGTCACAGACGATGCGCCTATAGCCGAGACATTTCGGGACTTTTATGCCCAGCTTTACACAGGACAGAGGTTGGTAGAGTCAGACAGCGACACTTACCTATCAGAGGCACACCTCACTACATTGACTTCCGAACAAGCGGAACACTTGGAAGGGGACGTACGGGTAAAAGAAGTTATTGCAGCGATATCCCACCTCAAATTAGCTAAATCCCCCAGACCTGATGGTTACACCGCTGCCTTCTACAAACAATTCTGCCTCACGCTGGTGCCATTGTTAACCAGGCTTTTTAATACCTTCGCATCCCGGGGGTGATTTCTAGGCCAATGCTTGAGGCTGCAATTGTGGTTATTCCTAAGTCCGGGAAAGATAAAACTAGCTGTGGAGCATACCGCCCCATTTCTCTCCTGAACATAGACTTGAAACTATATACCGGGATCTTGGTACGTTGGTTGGCCACTTATATGCCTGGATTATTCTACCCTGCTCAGGCGGGATTTATCCCCCAACAACAGACCAGTGATAATACCAAACGTGTTTTGCATCTTATTGTGAAGGCATCACGGATCCCCGGGGACTTCATGCTCCTCACCAGCGACGCAGAAAAGGCCTTTGACAGGGTCCACTGGCCCTACTTGGAACTGACTTTGATTCATGTCGGCTTAGGATCCAAAATGAGGACGCAAGTTTTAAACTGCTACCGCTCCCCTATGGCCACAGTTTGAATTAACGGACATACATCAGTACCGTTTCCCATAGGCAGAGGAGCAAGACAGGGGTGCCCTTTGTCACCCCTTCTCTTTGGACTATATAGGATGCCATTAGCTCTGAGATTCCAGGACCACACGCATATCACCGGCATCCGATTTGGGGGGGACGTCCATACTATCAGTTTATACGCAGACATGCCTAGCGGTTCCGGCGGTTGGTCTGGGGGCTTTTCTGAAGGAGCTTGACTCCGTCGCGGAGGCTTACGTGTTCAAGGTCAGTATCGAGAAGTCGGTTGCTCTCAACCTGTTCTTATCACCACACGTGCAGGCATGCCTCCAAAAACAGCATCCAATACAGTGGTCTGGGGACACAGTCCCGTACCTGGGAATCCAATTGGCTCCCACTCTGCAAACCACGGAGTCAGTCAATTATGCCAAACTACACACTCAAATCCGCTCCGACCTGCAGCGATGGAAGCACTACCCCACATCTTGGCTAGGGAGAATAGCAGCTGTCAAGATGACCATCTTACCCAAAATCCTATACCTCTTTCAAATGCTCACCCTACGACCTCCGACTGGTTGGCTAAGTCAAGTGCAGTCGGAACTGTCCCGCTTTTTTTGGCAAGGTCGTAAACGATGAATGAAGAAACTCATTAGTACCCTCCTACCTAGTAAAGGCGGTCTAGGGATCCCTGATAATCAACTCTATTACAAAGCCGCACAGCTACGGCATCTAGTGGAATGGAACCACACTGAGTCAGAGAAACACTGGCTATTCCAGGACCGGGCAGTAGCGGGCACGTTCCTCAGGAAGGTACCCTTTCTAAAGAAGCCGCATAGACCCCCAAACTTATATGCCTTTCACATAACACAAACTACCCTGACAACATGGGATCAGACAAACCAAAGACACGAGCTGGCTTCCTTCCCCTCTTCCCTCACTCCGCTTTTTGAAAACCCAGAATTTACCCCGAGATGGGCGAGGTCACTTTCACACACTGGCGTGCTACGTAATGCCGTGCTTTGGGGCATCTGTTTGATGTACGGGGGTAATCTCTTTCCCACAGCTTAGATCCGATTATGGCCTTCCTGAGTCTGAACGGTTGCACTAGCTGCAGCTCAGGCACTGGGCAGTTTACCCAGACAATAAGTCGCACGCACAGAGACACCTTACTTCTTACAAACGCGGGCTTATCACGAGGGCCTCAGATAAGAAACTAATCTCAGACCTCTTCAAGATGCTGCTCATGCGACACACGCACACATATAACACAAGCCGCACACGCTGGGAGAGAGACCTAGGGCTTGAAATTAGTAGCAAGGAATGGGAGGGAGTATACTACATAGCTAGGCACACAGCAAGCAACATTGGGCTGACCAAGACATTAGCCAAGATAGTCACCTATTTGTATTATACTCCAGAACGCATTCACTGAGATGATCACACACAAATTCCAGAGTGCTGGAGAGGCTGCGGGGAAACTGGGATGCTGGTACCCCTCCTGTGGGAATATGATTATATACAACAATATTGGTCTCAGATACTAGATGAAATTGATAAATACCTTGACACGGAACTCCCCAGATTCCCAGCATACACCGTGCTGGGAGTGCCGAACCCACTGACATACCCCATCAAGTCCAGAAGAGGGCGCCTGATAGCAAACGCCTTAGGAACGGCCACTCAAAATATTTCGTTTCATTGGCAGACCCCACGAACGCCCTCTCACACGGGTGGGCTCCAAAGTTTGTGGCATGTACTGGGGATGGAAAAGATATCCCTTACATTGGCAGGGAAAGGCCCAAACTTTGGGGAACTCTGACAACCACTTTTAGAACTCCTCGCCCAAGAGTTCCATGAGCTCAAATGCCCCAGGTATCTCCTGCTCTTACGTCTTACAGCACCTAATGCGTCTGCTCAACAAGATGTGAAACAACAGTGAAACACTTTGTACCCAAGCATGACCCCTAGCTAGCTGTTGATGGGGGGGTGGGAGACGTTGTGGGGGGATTGTTTTTTGTCCTTCTTGCTTTTCCTTTTTCATTACTTCCTTTGTTGTTCACATCTTCAGATTGAATCTCGAGACAGGTTGCAAGCACGGGCTCTGCGTAGCTCACAAATGGATGTCTCCTGCTCAACACAACTGTTCTCCTTGTTGTTAAACTAATAAAATGATTTAAACCTAAACCAACAGAGAAAAATAAACCAGTGAATCAACCACGACCATCAATATAATAACGAACAAGAAAATTGAAGCAAGACAAATGTTTATTTTCAAATATGACAATTATAAAAACATGTTTACTATTCAAAACCTTATCATTAATAAATAAATAAATAACTAGACATATATTCACGGATAGACAAAAAAATGGCAGAAGGAGCAAAATTCATGACATTACAGAAGGGAAAACTACTTCTCTTCTACATGGGCTACACTTATACGCAAGGAAAAATAACTGGAAACAAAACCCATTGGAAATGTAGTAAATACTACTCCAATTCTTGCTATGGGAGAGCCACAACAGTAGAAATACATGTAGTTAATGTCAAGGAACACAACCATCCACCCAATGTGACAAAAATCAAGGTCAGAGATGCTCTAGAAACAATCGGAGAAGCAAGCGCCAGCTCCCAACGGGACCAGTACCCAAATACTAAAAAACATATTAAACTGGGTCCCTGAACATGTCACAGGACAACTTCCATCCATTTCCACTTTAAGGGGTCGATTCCAATCCGGGTCGGACAGCTCTCTGTAGACCCCCACAAAACGAACTGCCCGGGCGATGGTCAGCCATATCTCCTGCTTCTGGTGGGCATCAACCTGTGAGGATGACAAAGTTAAAAGTACATTAACACACATGCCCCATATTTGTGCTGCACACATGTGGATATACATGTCATCGTCACAAAGGGAAATAAGTTACACAGGTAGTGCAACCATGGGGAAGGACAAATCACCTGAATGTCTGACATGTTAACAATGCCTGGGAAGTTTAAGCTTGCACTAATGCTCTTTAGCAGCAGAACACCTGTTAATTACTTTTACCTACACACTTTGGGTGATGAAAGTAGTCAGTGAGAATGCTTGCCACTGCTGGTGTACACACTGCTAGTACTGCTAGTCAGACAACATGCACAATTAGGAATGTTGTGGAAATATGGATTTTTATGATCAGTTATGTCCCCTATCTTGGACCCCAACGGTTTCATGTATAAATCACAAGTACATGTATGTTCCCTCCAGTTCCAGTTATGAAGACGCAAACACATGTGCGTCCACCGTCAACATGTCCTCTTTCAGATCCGCCATGAATGGGCCGGATATTCTATTCCTAAGTATGAAAGGCCACCGGCTTTATATGGTTCATTTATCCCATTTTACAGTCCAGGCGAGTAGGCCCTGATTCTGCCATTAAGCTTTTTCCTGCCTTCTGCCTCTGAAAGCTCCAGTCTGAGCTCGCATCTGTATCCATGAACTTTGTCCTACTCCCTGCACGGCTAACGGTGCCTGACTCGCCCTGTCTGCTTGCCAAAAACTGTATTTTACCTTCGAGATTATCTGCTCCGCTCCCCATCCAATGCATTCCTGTCTAGTAGTTTAAGTAAACATTCTTCCAGCTACCGAGCAAAAGGCCCGGCTTCTCTGTCTTTATGCAAGTAATTCATAGCCCTGTTACTATGGAAGATTTCTGCCCTTGCATCTCATGTAGACACTTAGACGCTTGTACACGCACTCACGGTCAGTATAGAATAGATTTTATTCGAGAGACCTTTCCTTTTGGATAACATAGTTCTTTAAACATAGGATGTTAGATATGATTTGGGATTAGGTTGACTTGACCCCCCAGACTTCTGTCTCCACATGTAGAGCTAAATGTCAAGTCCCCTTCACCCCCTAGTTGCACGTCAATCACACGTCATGCTGCTGCGCGCGCATCTCTGCCAAGTATTTCTGCTGACATTGCGAAATTCTTTCATGGAACCACCCATTTGTGACATCATACCTAATGACGTTCTTTAGTTACGCCTAGTTACACCCATTTTTAGTTACGCATGTATGTTTTTATCTCTGTTATCAACTGTTACGCCTCCTGCATCTGTTTCACTATAATGCCTCTTGTATAAAAATGATTACCTGTCAATAAAGTTGGTCCTTCACTTCCTGAACCTTCGTGGTGATGGAATATGGAGTCCACAATTCGAATTGATTTTGGAATAAAGCCCGTTCCGAACCTCTAATACCACGGATTCTGCCTCTTATTTTACTGAGCTATTATTATAAATTTTCCGCATCAAATTAAGTACCGGTAATTAAATTATTTACCACATATATGGCGCCCGAATAGGGACACTTTCTCATCTCACGCGCCGGACAGGAAGAGCACTCAGACAGGAAGAGAAAAGTAAGGAGAATTCAAATAAAGTCCGAGAAAATGTATTAATTGAAGAAGGTACTCGAGTAAAAACAGAACAAGTAGACAGACAAAGAAATGCCCTTATGAATGGTATGTATCCTCTTCTGGCCGAAGGGTTACCTAAGGCTACTCCGGAGATACCAAAAGACTTGCCACCCCCATTGTTTCCGATAAAAGCACATCCCAAAGGGCATCCCAGAACCGCAGAAGATGTTTTCCTTTCCTCTTATTTAGACGATGCAGCTCCCGAGTATGCTAATACTGCGCCACATAGACCGCCTGCCGAGGGGGTTCAACGCCAAGACCCTCCTCCGTCTGTACCTCCGCAACAACAAACCCCGACACAAGTTCCGGCAAGCACATCTGTTTCTACAGCTGTATCCACACCTATGGTTGCTATATCACGTTCAATGAATCCTTTCACATCCAGCACCCCAGGTGGTGCTACAGGAGGTACATCAAACATTTTTTCCACGCCACCCAGAGTAAATAAACTTTCCTTTCAAGAATTAGCCCACCAACGTACGCCCAAACTAGTAACTCCCGACATGCTTAAGGAACTTCTAATAGATTGTAGATATGACCCTGTGCCCGGCAAAGAGGACGAAATGCTGCTGGCATCATTACGTATCCGACGAGCTGCAATATATTTAGGGAGGCTACCAGGAATGACTACACATTTAGAAAATATGTATCACTTTGTCCAGTCAGGGAGAGATTCTGAGAGTATTAATAGAGCCATGGAGTACCAGAAAGTGGAGATACAGGGGGAACTGTTACGTTTCCTCATAAATTGTGTGATCAGAAATCAAGACCGACCAGGGGTAAATCCGGAAGAAATGCAAATTCTTACCACATGGAGTCGGAATATATCAGAGGGGAGACATGATAAACGATTAAGTATAGTAGCTATGTGCCGAAAGATCCGCAAAGAAGTAGAACGAATACACGAAGAAAGATTAGCAGTAGACCAGCCTGAACAAACCGAGGAGGAGGAAGAATTAGAACTGCCCACAGGACAGTTAGAAACAATGGCCTATGTAGGTAGAGGAAGATCTTGCAATAATACTAGATGCTTTACTGATCCGATACGTCCGATACGTCCAGATAATAGCAGAAATTTCCAAACCCCTATAATAAATATAAGGTCCCCCGAACATTCGTTCCAAGCCGCTGACAAATTACTCCGAGAACGAAGGGGTTATCATATACTCGATTCTATGGACGAACAAGAATTAGCCAGGTCAGCCGTTCACTGGGTTGATAGTCCCGGAAAATATAGTGATGATACACTAGCGCACACGTTTTTGAACCTCACCCCAGATGAACAGCGTTTAGCTGGTATCTATATGATTCAACAACTCCTTATATTATATAAAAGCCAACACTCCGATCCTGGTCCCTTACCTGATATATTGACTGAATTACTCACGAATAAATGGAGAGGTTCAGGTACTGAGTTAATTAGAGAAATACTAGAATCCAGAAAGCAGTACATTCTTTTTGTATGCCCCGAACATGTCTCACTGCCCATCAAGGAAAGAACGACGTATTACATGGATAGACAGAATCCCTTACGCGAAGTGCACCCGATAAAAGGTGAGGACAATCAGTTTAAACGTGTGTTTGTATACACACCCATATCTAAAATAGAACTATTAGAAATGAAGAAAGTGGTACCCAGTCATGACAAAGACCCAGCGGGTTTCCACCGTGAAATTAAAGACATGTTGCTCATGGGAGAGTATACCTATCCCGACATTATGAAAATATTGAAGGTATTAATGCCTGCGGGCATTTACGAAAAACTCAAGGAAAAGGATTGGGAGGTGGGAGACCAAAAGATAGATTGGACAGCATTAGAAAACGAAGAAAAAGCTCGAGGTCCAGGTTCAGGGCTTGGGGACAAGACCAAAACACTACCAGGTTTACTAGTACAGGTACTGCCACGTTTATTAACTACGAAAAAGGAAGACTGGGGTGCAATCTCAGCCTGTAAACAAAAGCAAGATGAGGACACTAGTGATTTCTATGCCCGATTCGAAAAATGTTTTGGTATAAATAGTGGAATAAAAGCAAGTAGCGAATCGTATCCACATCTGTTTGTGACAAAATTAGTTGAAAATTCCTTGCCCCAAGTTAAGAATAGAGTATTGAAATTCGAGAGTACCTGGCAAGGTAACACTCCGTCACAAATGTTACAAATGCTACAGTACCATCACAATAGAATTAGAGAGGAACAAGAACATGAACAAAGACGCATGAAAGACACGAAAATGAAAATGCTAGTTTCCCAGACAGTTCCAGCTGACGGTCATAAAAAGGGTATGACACAGTCCAGTGTTTCAGCAGGTCCTGTAAAAGGGACATGCAACTATTGTAAACAGCCAGGTCATTATGTACACGATTGTCCAGTTTTAAAACATAATATCGCCATAGGTAATACAAAAGAAAGACCACGGCCACTTAGACAGGATCAGAACCAACAAGGAGCCCCGCAGCATGCACAGTCCATGCCAGCTCCGCAACAGTCTATGCCTGCTCCACCACCGCAGCCTATTGCTGCCACACAAACAACGACACAACAGATGTACCAGAAGGCACAGTATGACTATCCTGATTATCAACGATACTCATGAAACAGCCTAGAGAGGGAAGTTGGCTTACCCCTTATCGAGGTCCCTGTAGATCAAGAAGGACCTTATGTACACAGTGAACTATTAGGCCAAGATAGAAAATTTTTACTTGATACAGGGGCAAGCCGAACAACCATAAAACATAGTGAAGTTCCAGGGGCACCCCTCTCAGGCTCACAGAATATTTCCCTTGGCTTTTCAGGAAAACCTATCATTAACGAAGTATCACAGCCTCTTCCACTTACGATTGGTCCCTTGACACGAACTACAGATTTATTGCTTACTAAATCATGTCCAGAAAACCTGTTAGGTATAAAAACATTGAAAGCTCTAGGAGCTATAATATGTTGTTCTCCGGAAGGAGTAAGATTGTTTTTACGTGATTTCAAAGGGCACTATGTGTCCCGAGACATGGATCACCGACTACAGACTTTACCCACACATTTATGGGCACAAGGCCCTACAGATGTTGGTTGCATGAACATTACGCCATATCGAGTCACACTAAAGACAGGAGTGGTACTACCACGAATGCGACAATACAAGTTACCCCCAGATGCTGTAGTGGCTTTACTGCAAATCATTGACGAGCTTATTACCCAAGGAGTGGTTGTGGAAACCGACTCCAATGTATGTAATTCCCCGATAATTCCGATTCTTAAACGAACTGATCCAAAAGCCCCGCCAGTATATCGATTGGTTATTGATCTGCGCGAATTAAATAAATGCATTGTACCACAATACCCCGTAGTCCCAGACATTTCTTCATTACTGACAGCCATTGATTCCGAAGCAACATTCTTTACTGTAATTGATCTCAAGAATGCCTTTTTCAGCGTCCCAATAGATCCGGAAAGCCAATACTTGTTCGGATTTAGTTTAAATGGACGAAGTTTTAAATTCACACGCGCACCTCAAGGATTCACAGAAAGCCCCAGCATCTATAGCCAAGCACTGAAACGAGAACTTGACAGTATCCACATGCCAGTCAACACTGCCCTGCTTCAATATGTCGATGATCTGCTGATCACCGCTAGAAGCGAACCTGAATGTGAAAAAGCCTCACTGACGGTTTTACAATTTTTGGCCGAAAAGGGGCACAAGGTGTCCCCTTCTAAGCTGCAATTCTGTGTCCAGCGAGTTGTTTACCTTGGGCACTCGCTGTCCAAGGAGGGAAGGCAGCTTACACCAGATCGCATCCAGTTAATTGCTAACATGCCAATACCCAAGACACAAAAGGAGGTATGGGCTTTCATAGGCCTCACTTCATACTGTAGGCAGTGGATCCCTCAGTATGCATTTCTAGCAAAACCACTCATTCAGTTGACAACGCAGGAGGCAGCCACATCGACTGTTCTCCCTTGGACTCAGGAACATACACAAGCTTTTGAAAGCCTAAAGAAAGCTTTATGTCAAGCACCTGTTTTAGCAACACCATGTTACAATAAACAGTTTACACTCTTTGTTACAGAACGCGAAGGTACTGCCTTGTCAGTACTCACACAGGAACAAGCAGGATCACACAAACCATGTGCTTATTTTTCTAGTACATTAGATCCCGTAGCTCAGGCTCTGCCTGCGTGCCTGAAATCAGTGGCAGCAACAGCTTTAGCAATCCGACAAAGCGATGCCATAGTGTTAGGACACCAATTGACAGTACAAGTACCACATGCAGTAGAGGTTCTCTTGAACCGCACACAAACACAACACTTGACTATAGCAAGACTCACCGGTTATGAATTAACATTGTTTCAGCCACACATAGAAATCAGACGTTGTAGTACATTGAATCCTGCCACACTGTTGCCAGTAAATGGAACAGACCCACTAGCACATGATTGTATTGAAGTTATCACTATCACGACGAAACCCAGACAAGACTTGACAGACGTCCCATTGTCAGATCCAGACCTGACGTTGTATGTAGATGGTTCATGTATGAGAACAAGTACAGGAGAGTTAGTGGCCGCGTATGCAGTTACAACAGACACTGAAGTCATTGAAACAAATTGCATAAATACCTTGTCAGCTCAAGCAGCAGAGCTCATCGCTCTGACACAAGCCTGTATTCAAGCCACAAATAAAAAAGTCAACATATACACGGATTCACGTTATGCATTCGGAGTTGTACATGACTTCGGCGTGCTGTGGCGAGAGAGAGGTTATTTAACTTCTCACGGTGCCCACATTCAGCACGGACCCCTCATTCATGCCTTATTAGATGCAATACATCTACCCACTGCAATATCAATTATGAAATGTAAAGCTCATATGAAAGTTACTGATATCATTTCTCAAGGCAATGATCTAGCTGACAGAACAGCTAAACAGACTGCTCAAACTCACACATCTGACATGACAAAGACAATAGTTCCGACACCAACACATTGCATGACGGTTAAGGATCCCGCTCTTGACGTAACTGACATACAGACACATGCTACACCAGATGAAATAAAGAAATGGACTGAATTAGGAGGGATCCAAACGGATCAAGGATGGATGACGAAGGAAAAATCTGTATGGTTCCTTCCTGATTCAATGGTTCAAGTTATCATTAATACAATACATAGTCCAGCGCACCTAGGAGAAAAAGCTATGCTAGACAGCATTCAACACATTTGGTTCAACAAACATTTACGAGCAGCAGCTAAACAAAAAGTTCGTACCTGTATGATCTGTTGTCAGTTTAACCCAGGTAAAAGCATTCCCGTAGAACAGGGTGGATTTCAGCCTCCTGATCACCCTTTTGAAGTCCTCCAGATGGATTATATCCAGATGGAACGATGTCGAGGATTCAAATATGTTCTCGTAGTTGTCTGTGCTCTTTCCCGTTGGACAGAGGCATACCCGGTTTCAGATTACACTGCCCCGACTACTGCCAAACAGTTGGTTCGAGAATTCTTCCCACGGTACGGTTTACCACGTGTTGTCTACTCAGATAACGGCCAGCCGTTCTCATCCGAACTAATGAAACACGTTTCACTTTTGTTAGGCTATCAGTGGAAATTTCACTGTGTCCGACACCCCGAGGCAGCAGGTCTCGTGGAATGACATAATCAAACTCTGAAAATTAGATTGTCCAAAATATGTAGAGAGAAAGGTGTCGACTGGGTAGTAGCCTTACCAGTTGCACTCTTTTACATGAGAATGGTAGCGCACTCTCGAACAGGGCTATCCCCTTATGAGGTGATCTTTGGCAGACCACCAAATATGTGGGGGACGCCTATACCACGCAAAATAACTGATGTTGACTGTAATATGCTGACAGATTACTTGGCTTCCTTGATGTCTGCACTACAATCTTGTCGTTCACAGGTAGCTGCAGCCTTTCCCGACAACACCGAGGTGAAACCCCATGACGTAGTTCCCGGGGACCTGGTGTTAGTGCGAAATTTTGACCGGAAGACTCAGCTGGATCCTAGGTGGAAATCGCCTCAACTTGTACTGCTCACCACGAGGACAGCCGTGAAGATCGAAGGTCGCAAAGGTTGGATACATTCAAGTCATATCAAGAAATTTCATGGACTACCGTCTGATGTAAACGATACACCTCGCGTGTCTTCACCGATTGACTCAAAGCTTCCTTTGGTTGAACTGAGTGATAAGGAACTATACAAACTAAAACTACGGTCTAACAAGTCAGACAATTTGATTGTTTAAGTCCTCTCCAAGGTGAATCGGTCGAATTTGTCTCTGACATGTATCCTCTAGACCTGAATAGAGAAAGAAACTGAAAGATGCAATTGAAACAACATGCGTACTGTAAATCACTGCGTAGTCATTGCACAGTGACGTTATTAATTTTGTTTTTCTTAAGTCTTTTAATAATCGCTGCAAGTATATTGTTGCACATATATTATCCTATTTCTAAACATGTTTACAATGTTACTGCTGAACATTCTTTTAGTGAATTACCCCCGCATGAGTTGTCCTATAGATTTGCGCTGCGCAATAACACTTTTATTAGTATGTTACATCATTCCCATCAGGCTAGCAATGCTACAAATTGTTGGATATGTGGCCGACTCCCTCCCTATCAGAACTATAAGGGAATTCTGCCTCTCTTTCCATATCCGTTCACACACAACGGCTCCTGTGGAGCATGGTTTAGTTTAATTAATTCCTTCGATTCAAACTCAGTAACTTATCAAGACAATTGGGTATGGGGAAACCTGAACCTAGTTTTACTCAAAGTCTGCCACCCTAACAAGGAGGGACTTCCCAAAAGAACAGGAACTGATCTAGAAAATGAAGTATATGGATTAGGGAATTTCACGCTTAATCTCATGATCCTGAATGTTGAATCCGAAGCTGCACCAATTTTGCCCGCTATGTCAGTATTTCCAGTTAAAGGTGAATTGTGTGTAAGAAAGAATGGTTCCATACATATGGGCCATAGTAGATGCACCACTGTAATAGAATTCAGTGATCAAGGCAAGTCTACATTTAGAGCTTCTCGCCATTCCTACTTCGTATGTGGTCAGACTGCATATATACGTTTGCCTCTAGATTGGGATGGTACCTGCTACATCGGATTCCTTTTGCCACCCGTTTTCCTAGCTCCTCCTGATTATCACAGAAATACTCATTTAATACACAATAGAGAAAGGAGAGATCTCCCAATAGTCGATTACACTGAGACAGCATGGGAAAAATACACAGATTTCAATAAAGGTCTCTTTCCCTATATAGGTACAGTTACCAATAGTAAGCTGATACGTAGATTAACCAGAACCCTTGAAGCAGTAGTGAACGAAACTATTTCCGCCTTAGGCAATTTAACAGAAGAGCAGTCTGCTATGCGGATTGTTGTGCTTCAAAATCGTCTTGTCCTTGACGTCATCCTGGCCGATAGGGGCGGAGCTTGTAGGGTCATCGGATCAAGTTGTTGCATTTTCATACCAGAAAATTCGCCATCTGTATATAAAGCCATAACTCGCCTTCATAAGATTGTAAGCCAGATACACCAGAATCCAGGCACCTGGACTTGGTCCGGTTGGTTTTGGAGTGTATTGACAGCCTGGGGGTGGAGAATGCTCTCCTTCCTAGGTATTGGCTTTCTCATACTATTCAGTTGCTGCTTATGCCTACAATGTGGACCAGCGATTTGTGGTCTGTGTGCCACATCGTGTATTCCACCACCAAGATTTCATTCATCCCGGAAGAAGAAAGAAGTACAAATGATGCTATATGAACAGATCGACGGATTGATGAAGATTGATATCTCCTAAGGGCAAGTAGGGGACAAGGAGGGAATGTGGAAATATGGATTTTTATGATCAGTTATGTCCCCTATCTTGGACCCCAACGGTTTCATGTATAAATCACAAGTACATGTATGTTCCCTCCAGTTCCAGTTATGAAGACGCAAACACATGTGCGTCCACCGTCAACATGTCCTCTTTCAGATCCGCCATGAATGGGCCGGATATTCTATTCCTAAGTATGAAAGGCCACCGGCTTTATATGGTTCATTTATCCCATTTTACAGTCCAGGCGAGTAGGCCCTGATTCTGCCATTAAGCTTTTTCCTGCCTTCTGCCTCTGAAAGCTCCAGTCTGAGCTCGCATCTGTATCCATGAACTTTGTCCTACTCCCTGCGCGGCTAACGGTGCCTGACTCGCCCTGTCTGCTTGCCAAAAACTGTATTTTACCTTCGAGATTATCTGCTCCGCTCCCCATCCAATGCATTCCTGTCTAGTAGTTTAAGTAAACATTCTTCCAGCTACCGAGCAAAAGGCCCGGCTTCTCTGTCTTTATGCAAGTAATTCATAGCCCTGTTACTATGGAAGATTTCTGCCCTTGCATCTCATGTAGACACTTAGACGCTTGTACACGCACTCACGGTCAGTATAGAATAGATTTTATTCGAGAGACCTTTCCTTTTGGATAACATAGTTCTTTAAACATAGGATGTTAGATATGATTTGGGATTAGGTTGACTTGACCCCCCAGACTTCTGTCTCCACATGTAGAGCTAAATGTCAAGTCCCCTTCACCCCCTAGTTGCACGTCAATCACACGTCATGCTGCTGCGCGCGCATCTCTGCCAAGTATTTCTGCTGACATTGCGAAATTCTTTCATGGAACCACCCATTTGTGACATCATACCTAATGACGTTCTTTAGTTACGCCTAGTTACACCCATTTTTAGTTACGCATGTATGTTTTTATCTCTGTTATAATGCCTCTTGTATAAAAATGATTACCTGTCAATAAAGTTGGTCCTTCACTTCCTGAACCTTCGTGGTGATGGAATATGGAGTCCACAATTCGAATTGATTTTGGAATAAAGCCCGTTCCGAACCTCTAATACCACGGATTCTGCCTCTTATTTTACTGAGCTATTATTATAAATTTTCCGCATCAAATTAAGTACCGGTAATTAAATTATTTACCACAATGCAGTGAACTGCACACTCACCTGCTCCCCTGGTTTCCCATAGAGCTTGCTGTTCTGTGGAAGGAGCCCATCCAGCAGGGCCAGGTTCTCCTCCTCAGTGAAGGCTGGGGCCATCTCCAGAGTAAGTGCCATAGCAGGAGCCAGAGGATGCAGAGCCAGCAGTAGCAGGGATGTGGTCCAGGAGCATGTAGTGCAGGCAAGGGAGCACCCTGGGGGCCAGCCAGCCTTATATCTGTGCTGCAGAGGCAGAATCTGTGCCATGTGTCCCAAGTGATAGGTCCAAAACGGTTGCGTTCTATGAATCTGGCCAATCCATGGAAATGTACGATACAACTCGTACATGCCTTCCGCATCATTCAAATCTTCACCTTCATGAAACACTAGTAATTGCAACATTGTTGTAGGCATCCAACTGAATTTCCAGCGTACAACTCGTAGAAGTTTTGAATCTGCATCCGTCTCCATGACAGTCCAGAGCCAGTGGGTGTGTCCGGCTCAGTCAACTGACTGTACAACGCATATTTTGAAAATACACATGCACCCGTCTCCATACGATTCAATGGCCAAGGTGTACGCCTGTCTCGGACCATGCCTGCCCGACACGTATGCATGATAGTCACACGCGTCGGACCTCATTGCAGTCAATGGCAAAGCGAACGCACGGCTCGGTCATGAACCGTGCAATGCGTACGCATTGTCACCCACGTCGTACCTCATTGCAGTCAATGGCAAAGCGTACGTACGGCTCGGTCATGAACCGTGCAATGCGTTCGCATTGTTAGCCACGTCGGACCTCATTGCAGTCAATGGTAAAGCATACGCACGGCTCGGTCATGAACCGTGCAATGCGTACGCATTGTCACCCGCGTCGGACCTCATTGGTTTGACAATTACTGGCCAGGGACACCTGTTCACACCTACCACACTACAGCATTGGCCACACAGTGTCCCATGGCATGTAAGGCTGCATTCCCTGGGTGCTGAGGGGGCCACATTTGGTTTGTTGGGTGGCACTTTTGTTCAGCCACTCCCAGGCTGTGCACATGTACATGGGGGCAGAATCCTTTGTGTGTCATGCACATTACCACTGTGATGTGCAAATGTACAGTAATGGGCATGAGTCGCGGACACAGTTTCATGTTGGATATGTTTAGGAGATGTCACATACACCCTGGGGGTGATGGCATGTACATCACAGTGAGACCTGTAGCCACAATTCTGATGTGCACCCACAGTCTGTGAGCATGTTGTGTCTCAGATGTGTCTGATCAAATGTGCCCAATGGGAGACAGTCTCCACATCCATGTGGTATATGCATCAACCTTGAAGGTGTGTGTGTGTGTCTGTCTAAGAGACGTACATGTAGGGTCTGCTGGGACAACAGTAGCCACTACCTGTGGGACTCACGCTTGCCTTGTGGTGTGTACGTGATACGCCATGTCAATGCCAGTGTCGATGTGGCAATACAGGGACCCTGGGTTTCTGCATGGCAAAGATCTGTGCCACTGGATTCAAGCAAGCCTGGCTGAAGACGGCTGAAATGCCAGAAACCGGTCCTAGGAAGCTTGTTTCCGGTCCAGGGAAGACATGGCTTGGTAGATCGGGCTGGACTGTTCCCATGAGGCACAAGGTCAGACTGATTTGCAAATGGCCATGTCTGAACTGGGGTGGCAGAGTGGGCTAAAGAACGGTGATGGATTAAACCCAGATCAGTTGACTGGGGGTGTGTGCTTGCAATGTTCAACACTCCGTCCTTCATTTCCTTTGGTTTTTGCAAAGATCTGTGATGCCTGGGAGCCATCAGGCCTCACTTGTCACTGTGGTGTGTGTTTGTAACGTCACAGCAGTACATAGGTCGGGTGACACAGCCAGATGATTGGCCATTGCACTATATGGGACTCATGTGGACATGTGGAATTGAGATGTGAGGTGATGGTCATGTAGGTGACATATGTGTCCATGCCCAACAGCACACACCTCAGTACATTGTGTAATGTCATGATCTATCATGTGATATTGAGCCTGGTCATGGCCACATGGGTGGATGAACAATCTTCCTTTGTTCATCTCTGTTCTGCAGGGCACCGGCTGTCCTTCGACCGTTCCCAGACCTTGCAACCATGCATGAACGCGACTGCATCCGACGGTACCGCTTCACCAGGCCACTGATTGAGGAGTTGGCCGAGCAGTTGGCACCACATCTGCTACCTGGCCGGATATACCCTACAGCACTGACCCCAGAGGTGAAGGTGATGGCAGCCCTGCACTTCTTTGCTACTGGTACCTTCAAGGACACTTTGGCTACAGCAGGTGGGATGTCGCAAACTATGTTTAGTCGTGTGCTATGCGATGTCTTGGAGGAGGGGATGTTGCATTTCCTTGACCTGTACATCAAGTTCCCTAGCCCAGCTGAACTCCCTGAAATAAAGGATGCCTTTTATACACTGGGAAGGATGCCGAACGTCATCGGATCTATTGATGGGACACATGTGGCCCTGATACCACCACAGGCACATGAGCAGGCATACCGGAGCAGGAAACTTATCCACTCGATCAATGATCTGGTGGTATGTCTTGCAGACATGTGTATCACACATGTGTGTGCATGGTTCCCTGGTTTTGCGCACGATGCCTACATAATGAGTAGTCGCATTGCAATGCTGATGTCACAGATGTCAGCTCAGCATGCCTGGCTTGTCGGTGTGTACTGACTGTTTATCATTGTGTGTGTTTGTCACTGTTGTATTCCGCACTCCTACAAAACTCAGCTACTTGTTCATTTTTGTGTTTGTACGTGACTCCGGATACCCCAACATGCCGTGGTTGCTGACACCCCTCAGGAACCCTGTGACACCAGCTGAGATGCTCTACAATGAGGCACATGGTCCGAGCAGGAGGGTGATTGAGCGGACATTCAGCCTACTGAAAAGCCGCTTTCGCTGCCTGGACAAGACCGGAGAGGCCCTCCCATATGAACTTGCAAAGGTGTGCAAAATAATCCTTGTATGCTGCATGCTACACAACATGGCAGTGCGGAAGAAGGTGCCTCTCATCCAGGATGACAATGAACAACCTCCGGCACCTGTGGAGGATCCCGGCCTGAGCCAAGATGCCAGTGATGATGAGGATGAGGGTGACATCCGTTCACAGCTCATCAACAACTTCTTCACCTGAATGTGAGTTTCCAGGGTTGTTATGTCAATGTATGGAGTTAGCTTGGAATTTGTTGTGGCTGCTCTCTTGCTGTCTGAATGTGTCTGTGTGCCACTTGACTGGATGCATGCAGTGATGTGTCCATTCAGGTGGTGTGTACTCCACAATAGGGTAGTACTGGTAACTTGTTTTTGTGTACGTTTCCTGTGACATGTTTTGTGCATGAGTTTTGCATTTCTCTCCTGTGGTGCTGTGCTTTTGACTTTGTCTTGTGTCTGTCCTTCACAGGGTAATTTTCCTGTTGTTTGTTCAACACTGACCACGAACACCCAGAATCTGACACCAGTGTGGGAGTAGTCAATTGACATCAAGTGATGTGCCACACACCCCTGGACTACAATTCTCAGACACTCTGTGACCGTTTGTCCACCATAACGTACAATTGCCTTTCAACTATTTTTGAATAAACATGTTGCTGATGTGTAATGAACCTGTGCTATGCTTTGTTAGGTGTGTTGTCTGTCTTCCCACATCTGACTGACATTTGCTTACCTCACCTGTGGACTTGTTACCACTGACTGTGGATAGGTGTTGTGGTTGTGCATACCTATGTGTTTCAGGTCAACATCATTGTGTGGGATGAGTAACATGGCCATGATGAGTATGTGTTGTGTTGCCATAGTGGTGTGTCTCCCTCACATGTGTCACATCACCATGACTCACCTAACGTTGGTCACATTGTTGCAGTATTTGGCATGCACTGTGTTGTGATGCAGATCGACATCTCCATGATACATGACAATTTGGAATCACAACAGAGGCAAGTATGGTGTACTGGTGAGTTTATTTTCAAACATGTGTGAGGAAAGTGCACAGGATGGTGGGTGCTGTACTTTGGTTTTGGAATCCAAAGTTCACATTAGAGTTGGAAGTGATGGTAGATGACACGTCCAGAGTAAAGTCCACAGTCATCTGCTACATTGTCCCAACATGAACCCTCCATGTCATGTGGGCGAGTTGTGTGCGATTGAACAAGGTGAACGGGTTGCGCACAAAGAACATTGTCCAGAAAAGGTTTAGAGGCCCTGGGGGATGCGCTGGGACATCTGCCTCTCACATGTCCTTCTTCGGACGACCCCTCTTCTTCCTGGGGGGGATCCTCAGGTGCAGGCCTCTGCGGTGCAGGGGACTCTCCTCCCTCCCGGTGGCGCTGGCAGATGGTGTTGCAACAGAGGTTGAGGCCACACAGGGAGGGTGGACAGGTTTGTGTTGATCTGATGGAGGCATTGGAGAATGTCCCGATGCACTGCAGTAAGGGCATCCCACTTGGCCTCCATGAGGGCATGGTGGGCAGCCTGCTCCTGTTGCATGTCCTTGAGGATCCCCACTACCTGGTCAAATCCTCTGGTGCTACCCTGGTATGCATCTATGATGAGTGCCAGTTGGGGGTCATCATGCAGTCCAGACCCCTCTGCAAGGTGCGCCCTCTGCCTCCCACCCCTCCCAGCACCCCTATCCAGACGGGCAGGACCAGCGATGGGACGCACAGGTGACACTGGGACCCCTTGGGTGATGTTGCTGGTGGTGTTTGCTGTAGCTTCCGGGGGGTCCTGTGTCCCTGTGCTGTGGGTGTTCAGTGGCCTTGGTCTGTCCGTGTTGGCGGGGCTGCCCTGTCGGTTTCCGGATGCTGGAGGCGTTGGTACAGGGGGTGCAGATGTTGATGTTGCTGGTGCTGCTTGATGGCTCACACCGGAGGGGCCAGGTTGGTCGTCATCATCCGAAGAGAACAGAGACAGAGTCAAACCAGAGAGCTCAGTGTCCACCAGAGTCTGGGACTGGGAATCCTCTTCACTTGGTGCTGGGTCCCCAGCACCACCTGTGTTTGGAAGAGACACACAATGTGAAGTATGTTTCTACATGCATCAATGGTTCACAAACATGACATTTTCTACTGTACGAACAGATGCCTGCCTGTACGCTGCTTTTTTCCAGCTTGTCACGGACAGAGTTTGATATTGTTGTTGCCCATGTCCCAGAATGGCCTTGTGCCCCCCACAACAGAGCCCAGTGTCAGACATCCTGTCAGTCCCTTCCCACTCCCTGTGAGGCGAGTATGGTTCAGTGTGAGCTTGCTGGGCCATGTGGGTCGGTGTAGATTGTCTGTGACTGCGACTCCCATCATACTCTTGACTACACCCCCCTTCCCAGCATGCCCATACTTCCTTCCTCTTGACTCTGCTTCCCTGTGAGGGGGTGTGACAGCAATGACAAGATGGCTGACTGTGAAATCCTGGTGTTTGTTTGGCTACAAGTCCAAAGAGAGCTCCTGTGCTTCACACAACAGCACCCAGTATGGGGTATCTTTTGCTGATATTTCAATGAGGTGTGTGTCAATGCATTATACCAGGTGAGTTGTGTGGAGTTTCTGTTGAGGGGGGGTGTGTCTCCACATGCTGGTAAGTATGGTCAGGGCTGTCAGTCCTCCTTCCCATCATGAATCATGCTTCCATTGTAGGTCGTGCAAGTTGTCTTTCAGGATGTCAGTCAGTGGTGTCCTGCTTCTGGTTTGCACACAACCCCTAGCAGGGCCTTGTGCTCCCCACAGCAGGACCCAGTGTCAGCCATCTTGTAAGTCATTTTCAACTCCCTGTGATGTGGGCATGTTTCAGTGAGGTCTTGATGGGTCAATCAGGAGAGGGAGCATTCTCTGTGACTACAGGCCCCATCATGCTTTTGCATACACTCACTTCACCTGCATCCCCACAATTCCTTCCTGTCAGTTAGTTGCACTGTGAGGTAGTGTGTTTGTGGTGGCAAACTGTCTGGCAGTGTCTATTTAGCTTTGTGCCACTGGCTTGCTCTATTTGTTTGTAGGTTGGTGCATGTCATGACACAGTTCCAAGTCACTATGAAATGGCAGGTATTGTGTTTGTCTGACTGGCATACACATCTTGGGATGATTATCGATTGGTTACTGTAGCTTTGCTTCCGGTGCATGGTTTCACTGTCCCCTTGCCACACAATCTTGGGTATGTTGTTTTTGTACTCACCATGCTCTGGGATGTCTGTTAGGCCATGGACGCTTTCTGGTGGTAGGATGTCCTGCACCTTCTCCTCCCAGGTCCTGAAGTAAACTGGTTTGGCAGGAGGGCCACCGCCGGTGCACTGACTCAGGGCGTGATCTTTTTCGATGAGTTACTTGACCCTCCTGCGCACGTCATACCACCTGTTCTGGATATCGTCCTTTGTGCGCCTTGCTGGTGCTTGGGCGTTCACCTTGCCCACAATCCTCGCCCACATCTTTGTTTTCTGTGAGATGGTGGTCCTTTGGACCAATGTACCAAACAAATGTGGCTCTACTCAGATGATCTCATCTACCAGCACTTCTAACTCACTATCTGTGAACTTTGGATTCTTCTTTGGGGGCATGGTGATGGGTGGTGGTGGTGAGGGATGTGTGTGTGAGGGTGCAAGTGAGGGTGGGTTGGTGTTGGTTTTGCTGGCTGTATGTGTGTGTGCTTTTGGATAAGGTGCTGATGGTGTGTGGGTTGTGTGATGTGTGAGTTGTGAGTGTGTCTGTGGTTGCTGTGTAATGGTGTTTGCTGCTGGCTGTGTCTCCTGTTTGCAAGGGATGATGGTAGTGATTGTAGTCCTTTATATAGTTGGAGTTGTGGGTGTGTCTTTGTACCATGTTTTTTTATTTGGTATTTATTGGCATTGTCATTGCTTGTTTGGTCCTTTTTTTGTCTTTTTTCCTTTGGGTTTTGAAGGCATGAAGGAGATATTCATGTGACGGAAACGGACGCTGCTGTTGTCTCATGCGGGCTTCTCTGCCTCGTTCACGCTGCCTATCTTCTGTGTTTGATACAATTCGGTTGCGAAGGTCTCTATTGCTTGTGTGCCCGGTTTTGTGTGCGTGCCGGCCGTGCGGCTTGGTCTCAATGCGAGTCGGTCTGGTTTTACACGCATTGCATCGTACTACGCGGATCAGACATCGCGGTTACGGGTCGGTCGGGTTCATTCCAGGTTCGTGTTGGTCGGTGAAATTCGCGTTAGTTTTCCGGCCGGATCACTATTTTCCCTACGGCTTGGTCGTACGGCTTGTATTCCGTATGTGTCGGTTGTAATTCACTCGTGTTGCATCGTACTACACGGGTCGTACGGCGCTGGTCCGTGTCGGTCGGTATTCGGTCCTGGTCAGTGTCGGTCGGTTCATTTTGCGGCCGGTATCGAAATCGGCCCCTAAATGTATACATAAAATTAAAAAAATATAAAAATAATGAAATAAATATTTTTAAATTACTTCATACCCTTATCCCGTATAAACCCAACACCCTGCTCTCAAAATTGTACACAAATTAAAAAATTATTTAAAATTTGAAACAAATATTTTTAAAATCCTCCCCACCTTTATCCCCTATAAACCCAACATCCCGCTCCTCAAAATACATTAAAATACAATAAAAATAAACATTTTTACATAAACAATAAATTGAAAAATATAAAATACCTTCTACCAAATATTTAAAAAAACATTAAAAAAGAACAAAAAATACAAACAGTTAATATTATTTACAACAATATATTCACCATCGATATTTACAAAATTGATATTTCTACATTACACACAAATTGTTATTTTAAACAACGAAAAAACTTACCTCTATATTTTCCACCATCGATATTCTTGACTCAATATTCATGCAATTCGAGATTTCAACATCTTTATTCTGTTTCTGCACCCTCTACACAACATACAAATTATAACACAAATCAACAGCCAGGAAAAACACAACAAAATTACATTGCAATCAAAAAGCATAAAAACATGGTTACACAAAATAAAAACATCAGAACACATCACCAACACAATACACAGGCTGACACCAGGCATAACTGTGGCATCCACAGTACCCTACTCAGAACACTCCTTGACCTGTGAAGAACCAGAAGTAGGGCTGCCTTGATGTCTGAAGAACCTAAAAGAAGATTGGACCTACCCAGGACCCTATAACGGAGTCCAAGGGTAAGTTGGCTGACCTCCATTTTTAGCTACTGGGACACAACAAGCTTCCAGAGGCCTACCTTCTTGCAAATGCCCAGCTGACCAGCCTCAACTGGACCTGCCCTTGAGCCTGCTGGAGTGAGTCCTGACCCTCAAGCGGTGCCACCAGATCCTTGACCCTTGGCTGGTGTTAGAGTGTTTTCTTTCTGTCCCTAAACTGCAAGAAGTGGGACTTAGAACAATTTGCAAACTTTCTGCAAGCATTGCCTGGAGAACTGAGAGAGACCAGGAAGGCTGTCAAAGCCGCAGTCATCGATGTTGAATTGCCAGTCGGCCTTAGCTTACAGGTATGCCCATCTGAAGGAGAATTGATTTTCAAAAAGGTTTCCAAGACCAAATATAAAGGCCTTTATCCAGACTGACGCTGAGCAGCAATTGATCGATGTTGATGCCTTCCTTGGAACGAGCTTGAGCACTCAGAGATATCATGCCTTCATTTACAACTGCACCATGACCTTGCACTTCAGCAACCCACCATTGCTGAGCATCACTTTGGATTTAGCTTGCAGCTTGCCAGCTGACAACTCGTCGCTTTTTCCCCATAAAAGTTTGTATGTTATGGTCATACTTAACTTTTGAGTTTGCCCCAGTCTAGTGCTACCAGATAATCATGGTTGGTGCTATGTGCTTTTAGGAGCTGTTTTTAATTCACAACTTTAAAAATCATATCTTCTGCTCTAGTAAGGGGCCGATTTCGATTCCGAACGTAAAATGTACCATCCGACACGGACCGGGAAAGGAGACCGACCGACATGGACCGGCGCCGTACGACCCGTGCAGTATGATGCAACGCGTGTGAATTACAACCGACATATACGGAATACAAGCCATACGACTGAGCCGTAGGGAAACCAGTGATTCGCCCGGAATCGGGACGTGATTCGCACCGACCGACACGCACCAGGAATGAACCCAACCGACATGTACCCACGATGTCCGAACCGCGCAGTACAATGCAATGCGTGTAAAACCAGACTGACTCGCACAGAGCCCAAGCTGCATGACCGACATGCACAGAAAACAGTGACTTGCAGCAATAGAGATCTCCACGATCGACGCGTATGAACCACAGAAGAAAGTCAGCGTGAAAGACCCGGAGAAGCCCGCACGAGCCAACATCAGCGGCCGTCTCAGTCAGAAGAACGTCTCCTTAATGCCTAAAAAACCCAAAGGAAAAAATACAAAAAAAGGACCAAACAAGCAATGACAAAGTCAATAAATATTAAAATAAAAAAACTTGGAGCAAAGACACACCCAGAACTCTACATATATAAAGGCCACAAATCACAACCATGATCCTTTGCAAATTCTTGCAAATTCAAGAGAACAGCCAGCAGAGAACACCATCAGACTGCAACCACAGACACACTCACAACTCACCCACCACACAACTTTCACATCCTTAGCACCTCACCAAAAGCACTCACACATACACCTAGCAAAACTGACACTCACCCACCCACACTTGCACCCTCACACACACATCACTCACCACCACCACCCATCGCCATACCCCCAAAGAAGAATACAAAGTTCACAGATCGTGAGTTAGAAGTGCTGGTAGATGAAATCATCAGAGCAGAGCCACATGTGTTTGGTACATTGGTCCAAAGGACCCACATGTCACAGAAAACAAAGATGTGGGCAAGGATTGTAGACAAGGTGAACGCACAAGCACCAATGTTGCGCACAAAAGATGATATCCAGAACAGGTGGTATGACGTGCGCAGGAGGGTCAAGAAACTCATCGAGGAGGATCACGCCTTGAGTTAGTACACTGGTGGTGGCCCTCCTGCCAAACCAGTATACTTCAGGTCCTGGGAGGAGAAGGTGCGGGACATCCTACCACCAGAGAGCATCCATGGTCTATCAGACATACTGGGGATGGAAAAGATATCCCTTACATTGGCAGGGAAAGGCCCAAACTTTGGGGAACTCTGACAACCACTTTTAGAACTCCTCGCCCAAGAGTTCCATGAGCTCAAATGCCCCAGGTATCTCCTGCTCTTACATCTTACAGCACCTAATGCGTCTGCTCAACAAGATGTGAAACAACAGTGAAACACTTTGTACCCAAGCATGACCCCTAGCTAGCTGTTGATGGTGGGGTGGGAGACGTTGTGGGGGGATTGTTTTTTGTCCTTCTTGCTTTTCCTTTTTCATTACTTCCTTTGTTGTTCACATCTTCAGATTGAATCTCGAGACAGGTCGCAAGCACGGGCTCTGCGTAGCTCACAAATGGATGTCTCCTGCTCAACACAACTGTTCTCCTTGTTGTTAAACTAATAAAATGATTTAAACCTAAACCAACAGAGAAAAATAAACCAGTGAATCAACCACGACCATCAATATAATAACGAACAAGAAAATTGAAGCAAGACAAATGTTTATTTTCAAATATGACAATTATAAAAACATGTTTACTATTCAAAACCTTATCATTAATAAATAAATAAATAACTAGACATATATTCACGGATAGACAAAAAAATGGCAGCAGGAGCAAAATTCATGACATTACAGTAGGGAAAACTACTTCTCTTCTACATGGGCTACACTTATACGCAAGGAAAAATAACTGGAAACAAAACCCATTGGAAATGTAGTAAATACTACTCCAATTCTTGCTATGGGAGAGCCACAACAGTAGAAATACATGTAGTTAATGTCAAGGAACACAACCATCCACCCAATGTGACAAAAATCAAGGTCAGAGATGCTCTAGAAACAATCGGAGAAGCAAGCGCCAGCTCCCAACGGGACCAGTACCCAAATACTAAAAAACATATTAAATTGGGTCCCTGAACATGTCACAGGACAACTACCATCCATTTCCACTTTAAGGGGTCGATTCCAATCCGGGTCGGACAGCTCTCTGTAGACCCCCCCAAAACGAACTGCCCGGGCGATGGTCAGCCATATCTCCTGCTTCTGGTGGGCATCAACCTGTGAGGATGACAAAGTTAAAAGTACATTAACACACATGCCCCATATTTGTGCTGCACACATGTGGATATACATGTCATCGTCACAAAGGGAAATAAGTTACACAGGTAGTGCAACCATGGGGAAGGACAAATCACCTGAATGTCTGACATGTTAACAATGCCTGGGAAGTTTAAGCTTGCACTAATGCACTTTAGCAGCAGAACACCTGTTAATTACTTTTACCTACACACTTTGGGTGATGAAAGTAGTCAGTGAGAATGCTTGCCACTGCTGGTGTACACACTGCTAGTACTGCTAGTCAGACAACATGCACAATTAGAAATGCAGTGAACTGCACACTCACCTGCTCCCCTGGTTTCCCATAGAGCTTGCTGTTCTGTGGAAGGAGCCCATCCAGCAGGGCCAGGTTCTCCTCCTCGGTGAAGGCTGGGGCCATCTCCAGAGTAAGTGCCATAGCAGGAGCCAGAGGATGCAGAGCCAGCAGTAGCAGGGATGTGGTCCAGGAGCATGTAGTGCAGGCAAGGGAGCACCCTGGGGGCCAGCCAGCCTTATATCTGTTCTGCAGAGGCAACATCTGTACCATGTGTCCCAAGTGATAGGTCCAAAACGGTTGCGTTCTATGAATCTGGCCAATCCATGGAAATGTACGATACAACTCGAACATGCCTTCCGCATCATTCAAATCTTCACCTTCATGAAACACTAGTAATTGCAACATTGTTGTAGGCATCCAACTGAATTTCCAGCGTACAACTCGTAGAAGTTTTGAATCTGCATCCGTCTCCATGACAGTCCAGAGCCAATGGGTGTGCCCGGCTCAGTCAACTGACTGTACAACGCATATTTTGAAAATACACATGCACCCGTCTCCATACGATTCAATGGCCAAGGTGTACGCCTGTCTCGGACCATGCCTGCCCGACACGTATGCATGATAGTCACACGCGTCGGACCTCATTGCAGTCAATGGCAAAGCGAACGCACGGCTCGGTCATGAACCGTGCAATGCGTACGCATTGTCACCCACGTCGTACCTCATTGCAGTCAATGGCAAAGCGTACGTACGGCTCGGTCCTGAACCGTGCAATGCGTTCGCATTGTCAGCCACGTTGGACCTCATTGCAGTCAATGGTAAAGCATACGCACGGCTCGGTCATGAACCGTGCAATGCGTACGCATTGTCACCCGCGTCGGACCTCATTGGTTTGACAATTACTGGCCAGGGACACCTGTTCACACCTACCACGCTACAGCATTGGCCACACAGTGTCCCATGGCATGTAAGGCTGCATTCCCTGGGTGCTGAGGGGGCCACATTTGGTTTGTTGGGTGGCACTTTTGTTCAGCCACTCCCAGGCTGTGCACATGTACATGGGGGCAGAATCCTTTGTGTGTCATGCACATTACCACTGTGATGTGCAAATGTACAGTAATGGGCATGAGTCGCGGACACAGTTTCATGTTGGATATGTTTAGGAGATGTCACATACACCCTGGGGGTGATGGCATGTACGTCACAGTGAGACCTGTAGCCACAATTCTGATGTGCACCCACAGTCTGTGAGCATGTTGTGTCTCAGATGTGTCTGATCAAATGTGCCCAATGGGAGACAGTCTCCACATCCATGTGGTATATGCATCAACCTTGAAGGTGTGTGTGTGTGTGTGTCTAAGAGACGTACATGTAGGGTCTGCTGGGACAACAGTAGCCACTACCTGTGGGACTCACGCTTGCCTTGTGGTGTGTACGTGATACGCCATGTCAATGCCAGTGTCGATGTGGCAATACAGAGACCCTGGGTTTCTGCATGGCAAAGATCTGTGCCACTAGATTCAAGCAAGCCTGGCTGAAGACGGCTGAAATGCCAGAAACCGGTCCTAGGAAGCTTGTTTCCGGTCCAGGGAAGACATGGCTTGGTAGATCGGGCTGGACTGTTCCCATGAGGCACAAGGTCAGACTGATTTGCAAATGGCCATGTCTGAACTGGGGTGGCAGAGTGGGCTAAAGAACGGTGATGGATTAAACCCAGATCAGTTGACTGGGGGTGAGTGCTTGCAATGTTCAACACTCCGTCCATCATTTCCTTTGGTTTTTGCAAAGATCTGTGATGCCTGGGAGCCATCAGGCCTCACTTGTCACTGTGGTGTGTGTTTGTAACGTCACAGCAGTACATAGGTCGGGTGACACAGCCAGATGATTGGCCATTGCACTATATGGGACTCATGTGGACATGTGGAATTGAGATGTGAGGTGATGGTCATGTAGGTGACATATGTGTCCATGCCCAACAGCACACACCTCAGTACATTGTGTAATGTCATGATCTATCATGTGATATTGAGCCTGGTCATGGCCGCATGGGTGGATGAACAATCTTCCTTTGTTCATCTCTGTTCTGCAGGGCACCGGCTGTCCTTCGACCGTTCCCAGACCTTGCAACCATGCATGAACGCGACTGCATCCGACGGTACCGCTTCACCAGGCCACTGATTGAGGAGTTGGCCGAGCAGTTGGCACCACATCTGCTACCTGGCCGGATATACCCTACAGCACTGACCCCAGAGGTGAAGGTGATGGCAGCCCTGCACTTCTTTGCTACTGGTACCTTCAAGGACACTTTGGCTACAGCAGGTGGGATGTCGCAAACTATGTTTAGTCGTGTGCTATGCGATGTCTTGGAGGAGGGGATGTTGCATTTCCTTGACCTGTACATCAAGTTCCCTAGCCCAGCTGAACTCCCTGAAATAAAGGATGCCTTTTATACACTGGGAAGGATGCCGAACGTCATCGGATCTATTGATGGGACACATGTGGCCCTGATACCACCACAGGCACATGAGCAGGCATACCGGAGCAGGAAACTTATCCACTCGATCAATGATCTGGTGGTATGTCTTGCAGACATGTGTATCACACATGTGTGTGCATGGTTCCCTGGTTTTGCGCACGATGCCTACATAATGAGTAGTCGCATTGCAATGCTGATGTCACAGATGTCAGCTCAGCATGCCTGGCTTGTCGGTGTGTACTGACTGTTTATCATTGTGTGTGTTTGTCACTGTTGTATTCCGCACTCCTACAAAACTCAGCTACTTGTTCATTTTTGTGTTTGTAGGTGACTCCGGATACCCCAACATGCCGTGGTTGCTGACACCCCTCAGGAACCCTGTGACACCAGCCGAGATGCTCTACAATGAGGCACATGGTCCGAGCAGGAGGGTGATTGAGCGGACATTCAGCCTACTGAAAAGCCGCTTTCGCTGCCTGGACAAGACCGGAGAGGCCCTCCCATATGAACTTGCAAAGGTGTGCAAAATAATCCTTGTATGCTGCATGCTACACAACATGGCAGTGCGGAAAAAGGTGCCTCTCATCCAGGATGACAATGAACAACCTCCGGCACCTGTGGAGGATCCCGGCATGAGCCAAGATGCCAGTGATGATGAGGATGAGGGTGACATCCGTTCACAGCTCATCAACAACTTCTTCACCTGAATGTGAGTTTCCAGGGTTGTTATGTCAATGTATGGAGTTAGCTTGGAATTTGTTGTGGCTGCTCTGTTGCTGTCTGAGTGTGCCACTTGACTGGATGCATGCAGGGATGTGTCCATTCAGGTGGTTTGTACTCCACAATAGGGTAGTACTGCTAACTTGTTTTTGTGTACGTTTCCTGTGACATGTTTTGTGCATGAGTTTTGCATTTCTCTCCTGTTCTGCTGTGCTTTTGACTTTGTCTTGTGTCTGTCCTTCACAGGGTAATTTTCCTGTTGTTTGTTCAACACTGACCACGAACACCCAGAATCTGACACCAGTGTGGGAGTAGTCAATTGACATCAAGTGATGTGCCACACACCCCTGGACTACAATTCTCAGACACTCTGTGACCGTTTGTCCACCGTAACGTACAATTGCCTTTCAACTATTTTTGAATAAACATGTTGCTGATGTGTAATGAACCTGTGCTATGCTTTGTTAGGTGTGTTGTCTGTCTTCCCACATCTGACTGACATTTGCTTACCTCACCTGTGGACTTGTTACCACTGACTGTGGATAGGTGTTGTGGTTGTGCATACCTATGTGTTTCAGGTCAACATCATTGTGTGGGATGAGTAACATGGCCATGGTGAGTATGTGTTGTGTTGCCATAGTGGTGTGTCTCCCTCACATGTGTCACATCACCATGACTCACCTAACGTTGGTCACATTGTTGCAGTATTTGGCATGCACTGTGTTGTGATGCAGATCGACATCTCCATGATACATGACAATTTGGAATCACAACAGAGGCAAGTATGGTGTACTGGTGAGTTTATTTTCGAACATGTGTGAGGAAAGTGCACAGGATGGTGGGTGCTGTACTTTGGTTTTGGAATCCAAAGTTCACATTAGAGTTGGAAGTGATGGTAGATGAAACGTCCAGAGTAAAGTCCACAGTTATCTGCTACATTGGCCCAACATGAACCCTCCATGTCATGTGGGCGAGTTGTGTGCGATTGAACAAGGTGAACGGGTTGCGCACAAAGAACATTGTCCAGAAAAGGTTTAGAGGCCCTGGGGGATGTGCTGGGACATCTGCCTCTCACATGTCCTTCTTCGGACGACCCCTCTTCTTCCTGGGGGGGATCCTCAGGTGCAGGCCTCTGCGGTGCAGGGGACTCTCCTCCCTCCCGGTGGCGCTGGCAGATGGTGTTGCAACAGAGGTTGAGGCCACACAGGGAGGGTGGACAGGTTTGTGTTGATCTGATGGAGGCATTGGAGAATGTCCCGATGCACTGCAGTAAGGGCATCCCACTTGGCCTCCATGAGGGCATGGTGAGCAGCCTGCTCCTGTTGCATGTCCTTGAGGATCCCCACTACCTGGTCAAATCCTCTGGTGCTACCCTGGTATGCATCTATGATGAGTGCCAGTTGGGGGTCATCATGCAGTCCAGACCCCTCTGCAAGGTACGCCCTCTGCCTCCCACCCCTCCCAGCACCCCTATCCAGACGGGCAAGACCAGCGATGGGACGCACAGGTGACACTGGGACCCCTTGGGTGATGTTGCTGGTGGTGTTTGCTGTAGCTTCCGGGGGGTCCTGTGTCCCTGTGCTGTGGGTGTTCAGTGGCCTTGGTCTGTCCGTGTTGGCGGGGGTGCCCTGTCGGTTTCCGGATGCTGGAGGCGTTGGTACAGGGGGTGCAGATGTTGATGTTGCTGGTGCTGCATGATGGCTCACACCGCAGGGGCCAGGTTGGTCGTCATCATCCGAAGAGAACAGAGACAGAGTCAAACCAGAGAGCTCAGTGTCCACCAGAGTCTGGGACTGGGAATCCTCTTCACTTGGTGCTGGGTCCTCAGCACCACCTGTGTTTGGAAGAGACACACAATGTGAAGTATGTTTCTACATGCATCAATGGTTCACAAACATGACATTTTCTACTGTACGAACAGATGCCTGCCTGTACGCTGCTTTTTTCCAGCTTGTCACGAACAGAGTTTGATATTGTTGTTGCCCATGTCCCAGAAGGGCCTTGTGCTCCCCACAACAGAGCCCAGTGTCAGACATCCTGTCAGTCCCTTCCCACTCCCTGTGAGGCGAGTATGGTTCAGTTTGAACTTGCTGGGCCATGTGGGTGGGTGTGGATTGTCTGTGACTGCAACTCCCATCATGCTCTTGGCTACACTCCCTTCCCAGCATGTCCGTTCTTCATTCCTCTTGACTCTGCTTCCCTGTGAGGGGGTGTGACAGCAATGGCAAGATGGCTGACGACTGTGAAGTCCTGGTGTTTGTTGTTGCCCATTTCCCAGCAGGGTCTTGTGCTCCCCACAACAGAGCCCAGTGTCAGACATCTTGTCAGTCCCTTCCCACTCCCTGTGAGGCGAGTATGGTTCAGTGTGAGCTTGCTGGGCCATGTGGGTCGGTGTAGATTGTCTGTGACTGCGACTCCCATCATACTCTTGACTACACCCCCCTTCCCAGCATGCCCATACTTCCTTCCTCTTGACTCTGCTTCCCTGTGAGGGGGTGTGACAGCAATGACAAGATGGCTGACTGTGAAATCCTGGTGTTTGTTTGGCTACAAGTCCAAAGAGAGCTCCTGTGCTTCACACAACAGCACCCAGTATGGGGTATCTTTTGCTGATATTTCAATGAGGTGTGTGTCAATGCATTATACCAGGTGAGTTGTGTGGAGTTTCTGTTGAGGGGGGGTGTGTCTCCACATGCTGGTAAGTATGGTCAGGGCTGTCAGTCCTCCTTCCCATCATGAATCATGCTTCCATTGTAGGTCGTGCAAGTTGTCTTTCAGGATGTCAGTCAGTGGTGTCCTGCTTCTGGTTTGCACACAACCCCTAGCAGGGCCTTGTGCTCCCCACAGCAGGACACAGTGTCAGCCATCCTGTAAGTCATTTTCCACTCCCTGTGATGTGGGCATGTTTCAGTGAGGTCTTGATGGGTCAATCAGGAGAGGGAGCATTCTCTGTGACTACAGGCCCCATCATGCTTTTGCATACACTCACTTCACCTGCATCCCCACAATTCCTTCCTGTCAGTTAGTTGCACTGTGAGGTAGTGTGTTTGTGGTGGCAAACTGTCTGGCAGTGTCTATTTAGCTTTGTGCCACTGGCTTGCTCTATTTGTTTGTAGGTTGGTGCATGTCATGACACAGTTCCAAGTCACTATGAAATGGCAGGTATTGTGTTTGTCTGACTGGCATACACATCTTGGGATGATTATCTATTGGTTACTGTAGCTTTGCTTCCGGTGCATGGTTTCACTGTCCCCTTGCCACACAATCTTGGGTATGTTGTTTTTGTACTCACCATGCTCTGGGATGTCTGTTAGGCCATGGACGCTTTCTGGTGGTAGGATGTCCTGCACCTTCTCCTCCCAGGTCCTGAAGTAAACTGGTTTGGCAGGAGGGCCACCGCCGGTGCACTGACTCAGGGCGTGATCTTTTCCGATGAGTTACTTGACCCTCCTGCGCACGTCATACCACCTGTTCTGGATATCGTCCTTTGTGCGCCTTGCTGGTGCTTGGGCGTTCACCTTGCCCACAATCCTCGCCCACATCTTTGTTTTCTGTGAGATGGTGGTCCTTTGGACCAATGTACCAAACAAATGTGGCTCTACTCAGATGATCTCATCTACCAGCACTTCTAACTCACTATCTGTGAACTTTGGATTCTTCTTTGGGGGCATGGTGATGGGTGGTGGTGGTGAGGGATGTGTGTGTGAGGGTGCAAGTGAGGGTGGGTTGGTGTTGGTTTTGCTGGCTGTATGTGGGTGTGCTTTTGGATAAGGTGCTGATGGTGTGTGGGTTGTGTGATGTGTGAGTTGTGAGTGTGTCTGTGGTTGCTGTGTAATGGTGTTTGCTGTGTCTCCTGTTTGCAAGGGATGATGGTAGTGATTGTAGTCCTTTATATAGTTGGAGTTGTGGGTGTGTCTTTGTACCATGTTTTTTTATTTGGTATTTATTGGCATTGTCATTGCTTGTTTGGTCCTTTTTTTGTCTTTTTTCCTTTGGGTTTTGAAGGCATGAAGGAGATATTCATGTGACGGAAACGGACGCTGCTGTTGTCTCGTGCGGGCTTCTCTGCCTCGTTCACGCTGCCTATCTTCTGTGTTTGATACAAGTCGGTTGCGAAGGTCTCTATTGCTTGTGTGCCCGGTTTTGTGTGCGTGCCGGCCGTGCGGCTTGGTCTCAATGCGAGTCGGTCTGGTTTTACACGCATTGCATCGTACTACGCGGATCAGACATCGCGGTTACGGGTCGGTCGGGTTCATTCCAGGTTCGTGTCGGTCGGTGAAATTCGCGTTAGTTTTCCGGCCGGATCACTATTTTCCCTACGGCTTGGTCGTACGGCTTGTATTCCGTATGTGTCGGTTGTAATTCACTCGTGTTGCATCGTACTACACGGGTCGTACGGCGCTGGTCCGTGTCGGTCGGTATTCGGTCCTGGTCAGTGTCGGTCGGTTCATTTTGCGGCCGGTATCGAAATCGGCCCCTAAATGTATACATAAAATTAAAAAAATATAAAAATAATGAAATAAATATTTTTAAATTACTTCATACCCTTATCCCGTATAAACCCAACACCCTGCTCTCAAAATTGTACACAAATTAAAAAATTATTTAAAATTTGAAACAAATATTTTTAAAATCCTCCCCACCTTTATCCCCTATAAACCCAACATCCCGCTCCTCAAAATACATTAAAATACAATAAAAATAAACATTTTTACATAAACAATAAATTGAAAAATATAAAATACCTTCTACCAAATATTTAAAAAAACATTAAAAAAGAACAAAAAATACAAACAGTTAATATTATTTACAATAATATATTCACCATCGATATTTACAAAATTGATATTTCTACATTACACACAAATTGTTATTTTAAACAACGAAAAAACTTACCTCTATATTTTCCACCATCGATATTCTTGACTCGATATTCATGCAATTCGAGATTTCAACATCTTTATTCTGTTTCTGCACCCTCTACACAACATACAAATTATAACACAAATCAACAGCCAGGAAAAACACAACAAAATTACATTGCAATCAAAAAGCATAAAAACATGGTTACACAAAATAAAAACAGCAGAACACATCACCAACACAATACACAGGCTGACACCAGGCATAACTGTGGCATCCACAGTACCCTACTCAGAACACTCCTTGACCTGTGAAGAACCAGAAGTAGGGCTGCCTTGATGTCTGAAGAACCTAAAAGAAGATTGGACCTACCCAGGACCCTATAACGGAGTCCAAGGGTAAGTTGGCTGACCTCCATTTTTAGCTACTGGGACACAACAAGCTTTCAGAGGCCTACCTTCTTGCAAATGCCCAGCTGACCAGCCTCAACTGGACCTGCCCTTGAGCCTGCTGGAGTGAGTCCTGACCCTCAAGCGGTGCCACCAGATCCTTGACCCTTGGCTGGTGATAGAGTGTTTTCTTTCTGTCCCTAAACTGCAAGAAGTGGGACTTAGAACAATTTGCAAACTTTCTGCAAGCATTGCCTGGAGAACTGAGAGAGACCAGGAAGGCTGTCAAAGCCGCAGTCATCGATGTTGAATTGCCAGTCGGCCTTAGCTTACAGGTATGCCCATCTGAAGGAGAATTGATTTTCAAAAAGGTTTCCAAGACCAAATATAAAGGCCTTTATCCAGACTGACGCTGAGCAGCAATTGATCGATGTTGATGCCTTCCTTGGAACGAGCTTGAGCACTCAGAGATATCATGCCTTCATTTACAACTGCACCATGACCTTGCACTTCAGCAACCCACCATTGCTGAGCATCACTTTGGATTTAGCTTGCAGCTTGCCAGCTGACAACTCGTCGCTTTTTCCCCATAAAAGTTTGTATGTTATGGTCATACTTAACTTTTGAGTTTGCCCCAGTCTAGTGCTACCAGATAATCATGGTTGGTGCTATGTGCTTTTAGGAGCTGTTTTTAATTCACAACTTTAAAAATCATATCTCCTGCTCTACTAAGGGGCTGATTTCGATTCCGAACGTAAAATGTACCATCCGACACGGACCGGGAAAGGAGACCGACCGACATGGACCGGCGCCGTACAACCCGTGCAGTATGATGCAACGCGTGTGAATTACAACCGACATATACGGAATACAAGCCATACGACTGAGCCGTAGGGAAACCAGTGATTCGCCCGGAAACGGGACGTGATTCGCACCGACCGACACGCACCAGGAATGAACCCAACCGACATGTACCCACGATGTCCGAACCGCGCAGTACAATGCAATGCGTGTAAAACCAGACTGACTCGCACAGAGCCCAAGCTGCATGACCGACATGCACAGAAAAGAGTGACTTGCAGCAATAGAGATCTCCGCGATCGACGCGTATGAAACACAGAAGAAAGTCAGCGTGAAAGACCCGGAGAAGCCCACACGAGCCAACATCAGCGGCCGTCTCAGTCAGAAGAACGTCTCCTTAATGCCTAAAAAACCCAAAGGAAAAAATACAAAAAAAGGACCAAACAAGCAATGACAAAGTCAATAAATATTAAAATAAAAAAACTTGGAGCAAAGACACACCCACAACTCCACATATATAAAGGCCACAAATCACAACCATGATCCTTTGCAAATTCTTGCAAATTCAAGAGAACAGCCAGCAGAGAACACCATCAGACTGCAACCACAGACACACTCACAACTCACCCACCACACAACTTTCACATCCTTAGCACCTCACCAAAAGCACTCACACATACACCTAGCAAAACTGACACTCACCCACCCGCACTTGCACCCTCACACACACATCACTCACCACCACCACCCATCACCATACCCCCAAAGAAGAATCCAAAGTTCACAGATCGTGAGTTAGAAGTGCTGGTAGATGAAATCATCAGAGCAGAGCCACATGTGTTTGGTACATTGGTCCAAAGGACCCACATGTCACAGAAAACAAAGATGTGGGCAAGGATTGTAGACAAGGTGAACGCACAAGCACCAATGTTGCGCACAAAAGATGATATCCAGAACAGGTGGTATGACGTGCGCAGGAGGGTCAAGAAACTCATCGAGGAGGATCACGCCTTGAGTTAGTATACTGGTGGTGGCCCTCCTGCCAAACCAGTATACTTCAGGTCCTGGGAGGAGAAGGTGCGGGACATCCTACCACCAGAGAGCATCCATGGTCTATCAGACATACCAGAGCCTGGTGAGTACACAACCAATATACTCAATATTGTGTGGCAATACACACACATCACTGTCAAGGGGACAGTGAAACCATGCACCGTTAGCAAAGCCACAGTAACCAATAGATAATCATCCCAAGATGTGTATGCTAGTCAGACAAACACAATACCTGCCATCTCATAGTGACTTGTAACTGTGTCATGACATGTACAAACCTACCAACAAATAGAGCAAGGCAGTGGCACAAATCTAAATAAACACTGTCAGACATTTGGCCACCACAAACACACTACCTCACAGTGCAGCTGACTGACAGGAAGGAATAGTGGGTATGCTGGTGAAGTGTGTGTATCCAAAAGCATGATGGGGTTTGTAGTCACAGATAATGCTCCCCCTCCAAATTGGACCATCAAGACCTCTCTGAACCATGCTCACATCACAGGGAGTGGAAAATAACTGACAAAATGGCTGACACTGGGTCCTGCTGTGGGGAGCACAAGGCCCTGGTAGGGGTTGTGCTCAAATCAGAAGCAGGACACCACTGCCTGACATCCTGAAAGCCAACTTGCACGCCCTCCAATGGAAGCACGTTTCATGGTGGGATGTCTGGCCGGGTGGGAAGGAGGAGTGACAGCACTGACCATACTTACCAGCATGTGTAGACACACACACCCCTCAACACAAACTCCACACAACTCACATGGGATAATGCATTGACTCACACTGTAGTAAAATATCACCCAAAGATACACCACACTGGGTTCTGCTGTGTGAAGCACAGGGGCTCTCTTTGGACTTGTAGCCAAACAAACACCAGGACTGCACAGTCAGCCATCTTGCCATTGCTGTCACACTCCCTCACAGGGAACCAGAGTCAAAAGGAAGGAAGTATTGGCATGCTAGGAATGGGGATGTAGCCAAGAGCATGATGGGAGTTGCAGTCACAGACAATCCCCACCCACCTACATGTCCCAGCAAGCTCACACTGAACCATGCCCACCTCACAGGGAGTGGAAATGGACTGACAAGATGTGTGACACTGGGCTCTGTTGTGGGGAGCACAAGGCTCTGCAGGGAACTGGGCACAAACAATCAACAGGACTGCACTGACTGACATCCTGAAAGTCAACCTGCACCCACCTCAATGGTGTCACGCTTCATGATGGGCTAACTGGCCTGGGGGAGAAGGAGGTCCTGACTTGAAAACAAATAACACCGAAGCTGGCCATACACACACATTATCTGCTAAAACACGTGGTACCAGTCACTCACAAAGTAAATGCCCGGGCAAGATGGCTGACACATGGGCCTGATAAATTATGTGGCTGCAAATCACACATATGCACTGGCCAACCCAAACATGTTTGCACACACAGCCATTGCAACCGTATGTTCAAACTCACTGTCTGGGGATCCAGTGTCCAGGGGTGCCCCATGGCCTGGCTGTGGAGGTGTGTCTTGCAGATGACAAGTGTGGAGATCCATATATAGTACATTGCACAAAACACACAGTAACTCACATATACATCATTGACAGGGAACATCTGACAGTGAATGGAATGGACACACCAATATAGCTTACCCCGTAGCATGGTCTCGTTCACACTAGGTGCTGTTGTGAGCTGCATTCCACTCCTACATCGTTCTGCAACATATACATCCTTCACACAGCAGACCACTCACTGTTATAGACACTGTAGACACAATATCTAACCTGGACTGCATTGGAGGAGACATGCTACTCACATCACCAACACCGCAACACACACAACACTGGCTATCACTGTCATGATCGCGGAAAAGCCAGAGAGCTGCCTTGCTCAATCCATTTCACCATGGAGAACATTGACAAATCACATATGCACGTACAAAACTCAGCACAAGACTCATTAACGATGGTGACATCATCACTTGTATGAAATGAGATGGGAACTAGGAACACAGGAAAAAAACACTTTCTCCCAATAGATCACAGGCATACCGGACTGTGACCACGTCGTACCAACACACCAATGTGACGCACAAAGACTAGCAAAAACTGCCACCACACATGCCCCAATCTTGCAATATATCCTAAGTGGAATTGCACGTATGTCCTTCCTTGTTATAGGTCAAATGTGGACAGGGATGACACACCTGTGTCAGCCACATGATGGCCCTTGAGTAGTAATGGCCATGTACAGTCAAATTTATACATGAGCTGGTCATGGACAAACTTCGCCATGCACATTGAAATGCTTCATGTTGGCTGGCCAATGTGCTACAACAATATCAATCTCAATCTCTGTCCGTGACAACTTTGGACAAAGCAGTGTACAGGCACGCATCCTGACCTACAGTAGCAAATGTCATGTATGTGAACCATTGATGCCTGAAGAAACATAACTTACATTGTGTGTCTCTTCCAAACACAGGTGGTGCTGGGGACACAGCAACAAACGGAGAGGAGTTCCTGTCTCAGACTCCGGTGGACCCTCAGCTCTCTGGTATGGATCAGTCTCTGTCCTCTTCAGATGACGAATAACAACCTGGCACCTCCGGTGTGAGTCATCATGCAGCACCAGCAGTACAAACATCTGCACCCCCTGCAACCACGCCTCTAACATCTGGCAACAGACAGGGCACCCCCGACAACACGGGCAGC
This sequence comes from Triturus cristatus, assembly GCF_964204655.1. Taxonomy (NCBI): domain Eukaryota; kingdom Metazoa; phylum Chordata; class Amphibia; order Caudata; family Salamandridae; genus Triturus; species Triturus cristatus. The sequence goes on from NC_140591.1 coordinate 679,539,958, forward strand.
ACAGGGACACAGGCCACCCAGGAAGCTACGGACAACACCACCAGTAACAACACCCAAGGGGGCCCAGGGTTACCTGTGCGTGCCACGCAGGTCCTGCCTTTGTGGCTAGGGGTGTTGAGAGGGGTGGTAGGCAGAGGTCACGGCTTGCTGAGGGGTCTGGACTGCATGATGACCCACAACTGGCACGCATCATAGATGCGTACCAGGATAGCACTGGAGGATTCGGCCAGGTAGTGTGGATCCTCAAGGGCTTTCAACAGGAGCCGGCTGCCCATCATGCTTGCATGGAGTCCAAGTGGGATGCACTTACTGCGGTGCATAGGGACATACTCACATGCCTTCGCCAGATAAGCACCAACATGTCCACACTTCCCTGTGTGACCACAGCATCTGTTGCCGCTAGATCTGCCAGTGCCACAGGGAGGGAGGATGACTCTGGTGGAGAGTCCTCTGCACTGCAGATGCCTGCACCTGAGGATCCCCCCCGAAGAAGAAGAGGGGTCGTCCGAAGAAGGACAAGTGAGATGCAGATGGCCATGCACATCCCCCAGGGCCTCAAAGCCTGTTCTGGAAAATGTTCTTTGTGTGCAAACCGTTCACCTTGTCGTATATAACCCAACTCGCCTACATGACATGGAGGGTTCATGTTGGTCTAATGTAGCAGATGACTGTGGACTTTACTCTGGACATTTCAGCTACCAGCCCTTTCAACTCTTCTGTGAACTTTGGATTCAAAACCCAATGTACAGCACCCACCATACTGTGCACTATCCTCACACATGTTTGCAAATAAACTCACCAGTACACTATACTTGCCTCTGTTGTGATTCCAACTTGTTATTTGTCATGGAGATGATGATCTGCTAAAGAACACAGTGCATGCCAACTACTACAGCAATGTGATCACCGTTATGTGAGTCATGGTGATGTGACACATGTGAGGGAGACACATCACTAGGGCACCACAGCACATACTCACCATGGCCATATAACTCATTGCATACAATGATGTTGACCGGAAATACAGTGGAATGCACAGACACCACACCTATCCACAGTCAGTGGTAACAAGCCCACAGGTGAGGTAAGCAAATGTCAGTCAGATGTGGGAAGACAGACAACGCACATAACAAAGTGTAGCACAGGTTCATTACACATCAGCAACATGTTTATTCCACAACAGTTGCAAGGTAATTCTACGTGACAGTGGACACACGGTCACAAAGTGTCGAAGAATTGAGGTCCAGGGGTGTGTGGTACATCATTTGATGGGAATCGACAACTTCCACCCTGGGATTGGATTCTGGGTGTTGGGGGTCAGAGTTGACCAAACAACAGGCAAAGTACCCTTGGAAGGACAGACATGAGACACAGTCAAAAGCACAGCAGAACAGGAGAGAAATGCAATACACATGCACAAAACATGTCACAAGAAACCTGCACAGAAACAAGTTACCATGTCAACACTATTGTGGAGTACAGAGTACCTGAGAGGACACATCACTGCACGCATACAGTCAAGTAGCACATAGACACACTCAAACAGCAACAGAGCAGCCCCAACACATTTCGGGCTAACTCAATACATTGACATAACAACCCTGTAAACTCACATTCAGGTGAAGAAGTTGTTGATGAGCTGTGTGCGGACGTCACCCTCATCATCATCATCATCATCACTGGCATCGTGACCCAGGCCTGGATCCTCCACAGGTGGCGGATGTACGTCATTGTTATCCTGGATGAGAGGCAACTTCTTCCACACTGCTATGTTGTGTAGCATGCAGCATACAAGGATAATTTTGCACACCTTTGCAGGGTCATATGGGAGGGCCCCTCCGGTCTTGTCCAGGCAGGGGAAGCGGCTTTTCAGGAGACCAAATATCCGTTCAATCCCCCTCCTGGTCCGACCATGTGCCTCATTGTAGCGCATCTCGGCTGGTTTCACAGGGTTCCTGAGGGGTGTCAGCAACCACGGCATGTTGGGGTATCCGGAGTCACCTACATACAAACAATTGAACAATTAGCTGAGTTTTGAAAGAGGGTGGAATACAACATTGCCAAACACACACAATGGTAAACAGTCAGTACACACCGGCAAGCCAGGCACGCTCGTTTGGCATCTGGGACATCAGCGTTGCAATGCGGCTACTCCTGATGATGTAGGCATCGTGCGCAGAACTGGGGAAACATGCACACACATGTGTTATACACATGTCCGCTAGACATACCACCAGAGCATTGATGGAGTGGAAATGTTTCCTGTTCCGGTAGGTCTGCTCATGTGCCTGTGGTGGTACCAGGGCCACATGTGTACCATCAATAGATCCGATGACGTTCGGCATCCTTCCCAGTGTATAAAAAGCATCCTTTATGTCAGTGAGTTGACCTGGGCTAGGAACTTGATGTACAGGTCAAGGAATTGCAACATCCCCTCCAAGACATCGCATAGCACACGACTGAACATAGTTTGCAACATACCACCAGCAGTAGCCAGTGTACTGGATGGTACCAGTAGCAAAGAAGTGCAGAGCTGCCATCACCTTCACCTCTGGGGTCAGTGCTGTAGGGTATGTCCGGCCAGGTAGCAGATGTGGCGCCAACTGCTCGGCCAGGTCCTCAATCAGTGGCCTGGTGAAGCGGTACCGTCAGATGCATTTGCGTTCCTGCATGGTTTCAAGGTCTGGGAATGGTCTATGGACAGCTGGTGCCCTGCAGTACAGAGATGAACAAAGGAAGATTGTCGATTCATCCACCCATGTGGCTATGACCAAGCAAAATATCACATGATACATCATGGCAATACACAATGTACTGAGGTGAGTGCTGATGGGTATGGACACATATGTCACCTACATGCCCATCATCTCTCATCTCAAGTCCACATGTCTACATAAGTTACATGTAGTGCAACGGCCAATCATTAGGCTGTGTCACAGTACCTATGTACTGCTGTCACGTTCCAAACACACACCACAGTGACAAGTGAGGCCTGGTGTCTCCCAGGCATCACAGCTCTTTGACAGGCAGATACCCATGGTCCCTGTATTGCCACATGGACAGTGACATGACATGGCGTATCATGTACATGCCACAAAACAACCATGGGTCCCACAGGTAGTAGCCCCTGTTGTCTCGGCAGGCCCTAAATGGACGTCTCTAAGACACACACACAACATTAATGCTGATACACAGACCACATGGATGTGGAGGCTGTCTTCCATTGGGCACATGGGATCAGACACATCTGAGACACAACATGCACACAGACTGTGGGTGTACACCAGAATTGTGTCTATGGGTCTCACTGTGATGTACATACCATCCCACCCAGGACTCAGGTTGTATGTGACATGGCCTAAACATATCCAACCTGCAACTGTGTCCATGACTCATGCCCATAACTGTGGTAATGTGCACAACACACAAAGGATTCTGTCCCCATGAACACGTGCACAGTCTGGAAATGGCTGCACCAAAGTGCCACTCAACAATCCAAATGTTGCCCCCCTACACACACAGGTAATGCAGTCTTACATGCAATGGGATACAGTGTGGCACATGCTGTAGTGTGGTAGGTGTGCACCTGAGTCCCTGGCAAGTGATCGTATGTGGAATCCGTCAAAAAGTCACACCAATGTCGGGGGAGAGTGTGGGGAGCCTGGAACAAATACAGGGGCTTTATATGTGACCCACCTGAGTTGCCAAGTGAGGAAATTTCGGATGGAAATGGGGAGGGAATGTAAAGAAATGTGTGGATTTATTAATGTGATCCATTGTGTAATATTTGTAACTAGGATGTGCATAATATCTAAAGGAACTGTACCAGCCAATTACAATAAGTGTTTCATTTGTGTGACAGTGATATGCCCTAACTTTAATAAAATAAAAAAGAATTAAAAAAAAAAAGTCACACCAATGTCAACCGACACGGGTGACTTCTACAGAGACACATTGCACAGTTCTGGACCGAGCCGTGCGCATGCCTTGGCCATTGACTGCAATGTGAACAGATGCGGGTGACTATTTTGCATACATGTTGTGCAGGCATGGACCGAGCCATGCGCACGCATAGCCCATTGAATCGTATGGAGATGGGTGCGTGTGGATTTTCAAACTACGCGTTGTACAGTCAGTTGACTGAGCCGTGCACACTCATTGGCTATGGACTGCCATGCAGACGGACGCGGATTCAACACTTGTACGAGTCGTGCGCTGGAAATTCAGTTGGATGCCTACAACAATGTTGCAATTACTAGTGTTTCATGAAGGTGAAGATTTGAATGATGCGGAAGGCGTGTACGAGTCGTACATTTCCATGGATTGGCCAGATTCATAGAATGCAACCGTGTTGGACCTATCACTTGGGACACATGGCACAGATTCTGCCTCTGCAGCACAGATATAAGGCTGGCTGGCCTCCAGGGAGCTCACTTGCCTGCACGACATGCTACTGGACCACATCTCTGCTACCAATGCTGCTGTCTCTGCATCCTCTGGCTACTGCTATGGCACGTGCTCTGGAGAGAGCCCCAGCCTTCACTGAGGAGGGGAACCAGACCCTGATAGAGGGGCTCCTTCCACAGTACTGTAAGCTGTATGGGAAACCAGGGGAGCAGGTGAGTGTGCAGTCCACTGCCTTCCTATTTGTGCATGTTGTCTGACTAGCAGTACTAGCAGTGTGTACACAAGTGGCAAGCGTTCTCACTGAGTACTTTCAACCCCCAAAGTGTGTAGGTACATGTGATGAACAGGTGTTCTGCAGCAAAAGTGCATTTGTGCAAGCTTTAACTTCCCAGGCATTTTTACCATGTCAGACATGCAGGGCAATCGTCAATTTCCATGGTTGCACTACCTGTGTACCACATTTACCTTTGTGATGACTGCATGTATATCCAACTGTGTGCAGCACAAATATGTGGCATGTGTGGTAATTGCCTTTTCACTTTGTCATCCTCACAGGTTGATGCCCACCAGAAGCACGAGATCTGGCTGACCATCGCCTGGGCAGTTAGATCAGTGGGGGTCTACAAGCTGCCACAAGAGGTGGCAGGACCTTCTGGCTGGAACCGGAGGATCGTAAGGATCCAGCTGAAGCTGTCGCCTCCTTGCAGGAGGGGTGGACACCGGACCCTGACCCCCCACATGCTCAGGATTCTGGCGGTGCTCTTCCCAGACCTGGATGGGCAGCTGAAGGCCAGACAGTAGCAAGGAGGGGGTAAGTCCATGCCCAATCTGTGTACTATGTCTGACATGCTATTTGCAGTCTTTTGGCCTGGTCAGACTTCCACATTACGTAGGTCTTGTAGTCCAGGACTCATGTCCCTCAATTGTGTATTTCACCCTCCTCATCTGATCCACAGGTGTGGCCCCTACAGTCTGTGGCTTGTGTCACTAGGGTACTGTGTCCCTGCAGTCAGCTATGTTTCAGGTTCCGGACAGCATCTGTTGTGTGTTTCATGGGTGGGTCAATTGTTTACACAATGCCTGAGATCTGACATGTGATCTGTATGTGCCCTTTGCTGGTCTGACTCGCCACATGTGCCTGGGGTATTTCAAACACACCCATGCAGCAGGTGACTCCAAATTCTGGGCCTCAGGAGTATGTATATCAAGCGTGTCACACTTGCTTAGCCACCTGCCTACTGTCCAGGGCTATACACTGTTTCACGTAGACCTGGGCTGTCATGCCTACTCCAGGGCATTTAGAAACAATCTTTACTCCCACTCCAGTGTATCAACTTACAGATTGTGCTTAGTGACATGAGCCTTCAGGTGTCTGCCTTGTGGTTTGGCTTCCTTTTCAGGACAACTGGGGTGTTCATGAGTTTGAGGGTTAGCAGGACATATGAGATGTGACTATAGGAGACAAGACCTGTGTGACATATAGGTGTGTGATCACTTGACATTGCACAATGTTGTATGCAACTGTGAAGTTCAGGCAGCTGTGTTTCATGCACAGCAGACTGTGAGGTGCTCATGTTCAGGGAGTTGTGTTCGCACACACTCATAAGTCTGAATTGTATGATGTGGGGTCATCTGGGTCCGGGATATGTTGTTTGCAGGGGATGGACAAGTGCACTTGTCAGCTGCAGAGTTTGCTTTACCCATGACCTATGTTTGTGACACAGTGCATACTGTTGTTGTCTGAATGCCCTGCCCCTGTGACAGGAGACAGTGATGACTAACTTTCCGGGCATGCCTGTGCCATGGCATTTAACTTGCTATGAGTGATCCTACATTGGAGTCAAATGTGCTCCATGCACTCCATTGTGGCATTGACTATCCGGACATGAGAACATCATAGTGTGTGTTGCTGGTATGCATTACAAGCATATGAAATGAGACTCTGGCCATCCCTTCTTCCTGACACCTGTACTGAGTCAGTGGCAAGAGATGTGATGTGTGTATAGTGACAAACTTCTACATGTTCACTTGCATGTCCAACAACTGTGTAGGTGGTGCATGTCTGCACATTGGGGTATTAGCATCCAACATGCATCAGACATATGGGTGCAAGTCCAGGAGGGATATGAGTGCCGTGGTTGATGGTCAGAATACAATTGGCGTATTCAATACAGTGTGAGCACTTTGAGCAGTGTTCAGATGATGATGCCAGGGCTTGCTCTGTGATGTGCTGTACTCACTGTGTTGTGTGCGGTCAGTGCAGGGGACTGATGTTGTTCTGTTTTTCCTAATTCTATCCAGATACATCCACGGCCACAGGAGGGGACAGCGCCACGGACCAGGAAAAGCCACAGAGCCAGACTGGGACAGAAAGCAAGGAGTTGGAGGGACCCAGTGGCAAGGAGGGCGAGAGGAGCCATCCCGAGGAGTCCTCAGCACCATCCACCCCAGCTGAGGACCACAGCAGCTCGGAGGATGACTCCCTTGTGGAGGCGGGTGTCGGCAGCCAACAAACACCAGCTAGTGAGGCTGTCCCCGCTACCACCACCACCACCATCACCACCCTCCCATCGGCTCCCATCCCAGAGGTCCGTGGAGGCTCCCGTGTTCAGGAGCATGTCTCCTTTGTGCCAGGCACTTCACCCCCTGCCCCTGTGTCCCCTGCTGCCCTGAGTGTGGAGTCTGTGGACTTGTTTTGTCAGATCCATGTAGGGCAGACATCAATGCTGAGTGTCCTCCATGCACACACCAGTTTGTTGACACAACTGGTGTCGTTCATGGAGGGCATGTCATCGGGCATGTCTGCCCTACAGAGGACCAATCAGTCCATGGCCTCCTCCATGACAGCAGCAGTGTCCCTCCTTGTTAGACCTGGCACCTTGGCGTGAGTCTCCCTTCCTCTTTTTTGTCACTGTGCCTCATGTGTTTTTATGGTGTTGGCCGCTCAGCGCGCTGTGCCACTGCCAACCAGTGTCGCGGTGTGAGTGCTCCCTATGTAAATTGTCTATGTTGGTTGGATTCCATGATTGGATTGTTTGATTTACTGTCAGACCCCAGTAAAGTGCGCCAGGAGCGCCAGGGCGTGTAAATGCAAACACCGCCGGTGGGCTTGCAGCACTGGTTGTGCCACCCACAGAAGCGGCCGGTAAAATACGTCTAAGGTCTGCCATCGCAGAACCTGCGTGCAGTCTGGTACTGACATGCTGACTGGCAAATGCCCACACTTGCCGGTCCCTGAAACCTTCCCTTAGCTGCATGTTAGTCACCCCTCTGGTAGGCCCACAGGCAGGGTGCGTTGTAAGCCTAAGGTAGGACACGCCTGGATGCGTGGCATGTCCTAGTAGTGAATGACCGCCATCTTGTTGTTCACTACTGCAAGGCTACCCTGTTCTCATAGGCCAGTATGGGCGGCCTGGATTGTTACACCCTATGATCCTAACCGACCCAGGGAACATGGTAGAAAATCGAGTTTAGTATGCCTGAACTCGGAATAATAAGGTACATCTTTTCCCAAGGTTTATTTTAATATTCCGGGTTTGCAAATGCCACTTTTAGAAAGCTGGCCTTTGCTTGCCTAAACATTTCAGCCCGCCTCTGTGTGATGTGTATCTGATGTCTGGCTGGTGTGAGTGACAGGGCTGGGGAACCCAGATGGGCAGGGCTAGGTAGCCTGGTGGTGAATAGGACGATCGGCAGGTAGATGGGTGGGAGGAGTACTCCTAGGCTCTGAATAGGACAGTGCTCTGCCACCTCAATGCCGGCTCCGCCCCCTGTGGAGCGTCTGAGGACTCTGCCCTGCACTCTGAAAGAAGAAGCCTGCATCGCGTAAACAAAGTGCTCAGAAACCGGACTGAACTAGGCAAGGGACCCCCTGGCCTGGGAGAACAAAACATTTGCTGTATAAATGGAGGAGCCCTGCTCCTAAGAAACTAGATCCGCTTTTGACCAAGAAGAATCTCTGCCTGAGGAGGAGGCACCGGGAAAGCTGTAGGAGGAAGACTGTCCCTATCCTGGGGGATTGGCCTGCAGTGGTGACCTTGCTGCCAAAGGGGAGAAGAGAAACTGTTGCTGAAGACTTTACTTTACTTTTACTTTCAAGACTTGTGCTTTTCCAAAACGATCTCCAAGGGCTTGGAACTGAGCTTGCCCCCTGAAATGAGGCCCAGGACCATTGGGCTCTACCTGATCTTCACTCGCCTGCCGCTGGACTGTGGTGTCCTTTCCCTCACCGGAGCTGTGACCCTCGTGCCCCAGTCCCTCCCTGAGCTGTGACCAGGACTGCTTAGCCGCCCCCGCCTTGGGAAGAGCCTCGCTCGATCGGAGCCGCTCCCCCTACGCTGTGCTGGGCTGCCCCTGTCACCTCGCTCGTTGGAGGCTCGCTGTGCACCTTCACCCTCCCGCCGGAATCGGCGTTTGTGAGCATCTCCAAGCCTCGGACGGCCCGGACGTATCTACGTGCCCGGCTGCCCCGCTTTGTTCACCCGCCACCTGCAACACCCCGCTCTTGCCGTGAGCCTGAAGATCAGACCCCCATCGTGAAGTGTGGGAGCCTCGGACGCCGCCTCGCCCTTCTGTCGAAGAGCCGCTGAAATCCCGCACCCACCTTCGCGTCAAGAAACAAGGTACTGTACTTACGAGCTCGCATCGGATCCAGGGTCCGCAACGTTCTGATTTCCCTGTCATCTGCCGCGTGCTTCCCGGCGCCGCCTCAGCACGAAGTGCGCTGAGGCCTACAGTTACCTTGTGCCCGCCTAAAGAACTTTCCGTAACAAAGAGAACTTTACCGTATTCCTAAGAATTGTGGCCCCATCAGTTTCACATTACTGGGCCTTGTATTTGAATCTGCTGAATCTACATAAAAGCTTATTTTTATATACTACCTGACTGGTGTCCGTTTGTGGTGCATGCAAGGGGTTTACTGTATGTGTAATTGCATTTGCTTAACCGTGTACACCTGAGACTTAGCCTAGACTGCTCGCGCCACGCACCTAGAGGGTGAGCAGGGGTTATTCTGGGGAGTCATCCTTCGCCCTGACAAGAAGTAAAGGGTCCCTGCTTGTTGTGGGTTCACACCTGCGTCAACCAGAGCCCCCTCATTTCTAACACTCCTCCAACAGTCCCTCAACCCTCCTACCCCTGCCCCATCCATGATTCCTAGCACGCTACCTGTCCCAGCACACACACACCAGCACATTCACCAAAACCCACAGACACAGGCAGCACACAAACACCCTAACCAAGGTCTAGATGACGTGCACGCAGGCAAATTCAGGAGACTGATACCACACTTACAGGGGTTGGTTTGCAGACACACACACAGGCATACACAACCTCTCCGTAGTCCTCTGATACCTCTCCCTCCAAGACCCCTTCCCTTGCCTCACCTGCAACCCCATCTCCCAAGAAGCTCTTCCTCTGTGACCTTGGCCTCTTCCAAACTGATCCAGCAGACCCAGCGTACAAGGGGAAGAGGAAGTTCCTACACACAGAGGGGAGTGCCCCTCACACCTGGACACCCTCCCCCAGGCACAGTCAGACTGAGGCCCCCACCCGCAAGTCCCCCCGGACCCAGAAAAGCAAGACCCCACCCTCGCCCCGCAGCTCCATGACACAGTCTCCATCCTTCATCCCCTAGGCCACCACTACACAGGTTCCCCCGCCACACCCTGCCCAGGTCCCCCACCCACAGATACACCATCCCTAAAATTCTCAGGCCATCCCCCCTACCACTTTCTCTTCTACCCCCACCCCACCGGTCAGACTGTTTGTGCCACTGGTGTGGGGACCTTGGCCCCCTTCTGTCCTGCTGACCAGTACCTGAGCCTCATTCCGCTCCCATGGAGTTGGGCACTGCAGTGGAGTCCACGACCACCCCGTCTGACTTGGGTACTGCAGTGGGGACCCAGTCCACTCCATCTGACCTGCCCACTGCAGTTGTGCCGGCACCCACCCCATCTGACTTGTGCCCCACAGTTGTGACTGCATCCACTATGTCAGACACCTCCGGTTGCAGGGATTCTCCTTCATCCACCGTCCCTTCACTGCCTCCTTCTGCCGAGCCCTGATCCTATCCATGCGGTGCCTGGCCTGCCCCCATGTATGCCCCTCTGAGTGGATGTCCCCTGTCCTTAGCAGTGCAGGCAAGCAAAGTGTGACAGTTGTCACTCACATCCCATTTTTGACTTTGGATATGGACTGGCCATTGGCCTCTGTTTTGAAAGGACTTTGCATTTGCATTTCAAATTTGCTGAATAAAGCATTTGTAGTTATCCTTGTGAATTTGATTTAGCTGTACATTATGTTGATGATATTTACCATGACCTTGCAGTTATAATGCTGAATTTTCAATGTGGAATACTGAGCTGTTGATGTGATGTACTCCATGTGGTCCATGAGATATGCATCATATTCAGGTCGGTATCCATGTCATCCTTTGCAGCAAACTGGGTGTGTCATGATTAACAAATTTTGCACATGGATGTTAACATTTCATTTGCATGGTCACATCTGTGGCTTGCACACATGCACATATGATGTGCTTCCCATTGTCCAATTTGTCTATTTATCTGACAGTAGGCAAATCCCACTGGACCTGCAGGTGTGGGCATCATTGATGTAGGAGCAACTGGGTCCTCTGTGCAAATTGCTAGACATATGTATTGAGTATGTGCAGATAACTTAAGGGACACTCCCGTACCCAGGCTGATGTGACCAGAGCCTTCATTGGGTGGTAACTGATGCCTGACTGACCAACTGTTCTGCTGACATGACTGAGATCTGCTGGGACTATGTTTGGCACAGCTGAGCTTCCATAGGAGTTGAGTCCCCTCAAGTAAGTGTGTTGTTCCGTGACATTGCCTGGGTCCATGGTGTGTGTGTGGGAGCATGTGTGTGTGTGTCCACATCCCTTTTTCTACACAGGCTGTGTTCCCGTGATATGTTCCTGTTGTTGATGCTTGCTAAGTTGTCCTGTGTTCATCCCACATCTTTGTCCTGGGCTACCAGATATGTGGGTGCATGACACACTACTGTTCATTGGTGTTTCATCATTGGGATTTGTCAGTTCTGAGTGGTGATGATGTGGTCGGACGCAGATGGGACACAGTCAGGGATCCCCAAGGCACTTGTTCGTAATATCATGTAGTTGTCCCTAGGTGGTACCTTTCGGTGATTGAGACATGTCTATGTGTGTGTGACGGCTCCCACTCGTCAGGTTCAGAGCTGCAATGTTGGCAGATGTCATCATGTGTGCCTTGTGGTTTTCCTTGGCTTCTGCATTGGCCTGGGACTGTGGCAGGGATTCCGAAGGTTACAGGAGCTTTGACATCATGGCCATGTACCACATACTGTGCAGTATGTCTGTCATTCACCAGGGTTGTAGACTGCCCTTGTGTGATGAGTCTGTGCACCTTAGTTCCTCCCAACATTACTGTGTTTGTCATGGGTGCATGTGCAATGTCACATGTCCATGTGGGCTTCACTGATGCACATTGGTGCACTTCAGGGTCTGTGGTGTTGAGGGTGGACAGATGTGAATGTTTGCATGGCTTGGCCCCTACCTCACGTTTGTCCCGGATGACGGGCCATGCTGAGTGATTTGTGTTTGTGTAGGTGTGATGTACGTTTGTGGCACAGGACACATGTCTGAGTTTCACAGTTTGTACGAAATCTACCTTTGTCATCACAGTGGACGTATCACGCATGCTTGTGTCACCCCAATGTATGGTCCCTGGTGCTGTGCTGTTGTGTGTCAGTCTCTTGCTGTTTTAGTTGCTGTTCATTACAGCTTGTGTCACATGTGTCTGTTGGGATCCCTCTCATCTCACAATGCCTGATTGCCCACTAAGGGGTGCCCAATTGATGGGTTACTTTTGTATGGCACTGTGTCCACATCTGTGTCACTGTGGTTCAGCCCCCCTCATGAGTTGTGTAGTTGCCTGCAGATACTGAGACACACACACACATGTTGTGTCGGATGTTCAGTGTGAGGTTGCCTGTTTGTGTTTGTGCATCTGAACCAGTGCATTGGTATTGCTGTTGTGGGCCATTGGCTGGATGTTGTTTGAGTGATTTTCCCTGCTCTCTCTGTGAGTCATAGCTAATCATTCTGCACATTCATCCTGTTTATTAGGTCCCATTGCTGCCATGGGATGGGAGTTTGTGACCTGACAGCTACATTCTAAACAGGATGTATTGATTTGTGTATCTATTTTCGAGATGTGTGTATGCATTATGATGGTCACTTCTTCTTTTGTGTCATTGTTCACTGTATGCAATGTCAGCCCCCATGGGTGGTGCTTGTCTGCACATGGCCGAGAGTATGTTAGATTTTCACAGCACTGTTTGCCACACCACTTTTCTGTGGGTATGGGACACAACCACCACTTTGCATCAAAAGTGTTTCATGTGGTGGGACCAGGATCATACATGCTGTTTGGCATTTGCAGCTTTTACCATGACCACACTTACCATTTGGTCAGTGTGATGATGGTGGGTTTAGACCCCATTACCACAATGCTCAACATTTGCTGCAGTTTGGAACCCCACCCTTAACTTTGGTATACACAGTGAGGGGGGTTATTGCACATTGACACAGTGCTATTGTGATGCTTGACTTGTGTGGCCCACACTCAGTTTTTGGTCACACATGTGATGGGAGTTGTATTGTATGTTCGAAGTCATATTCACTGTTGTGGGCACAGACTACACACTCTTGTCATGATGTTAGAGGGGATGTATTTTGCTGACATACCTAATGTTGGTGTATGATGGATGTGTGGCGCATCACCCATCCTATGGGTGTGGGTGTTGATATTGATAGTCACACAGCACCCTATGAGTGGGGGTGGCAGTAGTGATAGGCAACATACACCCTATGGGTGGGGGTGGCAGTAGTGATAGGCAACAAGTCCCCTATGTGTGGGGGTGGCTGTAGTGATAGGCTACACGTCCCCTGTGAGTGTGGATTGCAATAGTGATAGGCAACATACCCCCTATGAGTGGGGGTGGCAGTAGTGATAGGCAACAAGTCCCCTATGGGTGGAGGAAGCAGTAGTGATGGGCAACAGGTCCCCTATGAGTGAGGGTGGCAGTAGTGATAGGCAACAAGTCCCCTATGGTTGGAGGTGGCAGTAGTGATGGGCAACAGGTCCCCTATGAGTGGGGGTGGCAGGAGTGATGGGCAACATACCCCCTATGAGTGGGGGTGGCAGTAGTGATAGGCCACAAGGCCCCTATGAGTGGGGGTGGCAGTAGTGATAGGCAACATACCCCCTATGAGTGGGGGTGGCAGTAGTGATAGGCAACAAGTCCCCTATGGGTGGAGGTGGCAGTAGTGATAGGCTACAAGTCCCCTATGGGTGGGGGTGGCAGTAGTGATAGGCAACATACCCCCTATGAGTGGGGGGGGCAGTAGTGATAGGCAACAAGTCCCCTATGGGTGGAGGTGGCAGTAGTGATGGGCAACATACCCCCTATGAGTGGGGTTGGCAGTATTGATAGGCTACAAGTCCCCTATGAGTGGGGGTGGCAGTAGTGATAGGCAACATACTCAATATGAGTGGGGTGGCAGTAGTGATAGGCTACACGTCCCCTATGAGTGGGGGTGGCAGTAGTGATAGGCAACATACCCCTATGAGTGGGGGTGGCAGTAGTGATAGGCTACAAGTCCCCTATGAGTGGAGGTGGCAGTAGTGATAGACAACATACCCCCTATGAGTGGGGGTGGCAGTAGTGATAGGCAACAAGTCCCCTATGTGTGGGGGTGGCAGTAGTGATGGGCAACATACCCCCTATGAGTGGGGGTGGCAGTAGTGATAGGCTACAAGTCCCTTATGAGTGGGGGTGACAGTAGTGATGGGCAACATACCCCCTATGAGTGAGGTTGGCAGTAGTGATGGGCAACATACCCCCTATGAGTGGTGATGGCAGTAGTGATGGGCAACATACCCCCTATGAGTGGGGTGGCAGTAGTGATAGGCAACAAGTCCCCTATGAGTGGGGCTGGCAGTAGTGATGGCCATGCGACCCCTATGGTGGCCTGTTGCTAGTGGACAGGATATGGATCCCCTGGGTGTGTGTGATGTTTGGCAGGTACGTGTTGTTTGTTTGTGTGTGGTGGGTGTCTGACTTACCGTCTGCGCCGTCCGCATCTGTTCCTGATCCAGTCATAGATGTACAGTACTAGTATGACCTGCGCAATGGGATTCATGATGTGTTCATCTCGTACACGCTGCTTGTTGCTCCGTCTCGTACCCGTTGCTAGCTGGTCCGTCTCGTAGTCATGGATTGTGTTCTGGCGCGAATCGTACCTGATATGCTGCTTTCCCGGATGCTCTGACGTGCTGTACGTGGCGACCCGTCCGGCGCGTATGATTTGCGCATCGTACTTGTCCAGCCACTGCTGTGGGAACTGCTTCCGACCGACTCGATCGGCTATCGGAGGTACGGCTCATATGGGAAATGCAGCTTGAATCGCAGCCTACGTGTCGGTTGGATTTGTGTCAGTTATGCGCATCGTACTTCATTGCCCGGACGCACCGGCTCCTGGAACGTGTTGGTCGCAAGGTAAGGCTACGAACAGCTCTGTCCGACCCGGATCGGAATCGACCCCTTATTGGAACTTTTTCGTTTTGGAGTCTATTTTTTTTTTAAGCTTCTATGTGTTTCTAAATTAGTTTGGAATTTTTCTTGAGTTGTGTTTTCACTATATGGCTGTTTGAGTGATGCATTAATACTTTCCACATCACCTTTATGTTAAGCCTGACCGCTTTGTCTCAAACTACCAGAGGGTTAAATACAATTTAATTTAGTGACTTTTGTGGATCACACTGACGAGGAATTGTGAATATTATTTGAGGTGGGTCACTCCACTCAATTAATACTCCAATTTCTTACACTGCGTTTCATAATGTTTAAATCACTGTAGACATTATACAGTATAATTGAAAGGCAGCAGTTACACATAATTATTTTTTGAGTTTTGCAATTCCATTCATGCCTTTGGTCCGATGAAATTAAAGAAGGTCTTCTGAAACACACTAGTCCATGTTTTGTAGGCTTTAGTAAGCTTCTAAATGTCAGAAAACAGTATGTTCTTTATTTACTCATTGTTCTATGCAAATTTTGAATAATGTGGAAGTGCAGCATTTTGATTACCCTTTTCTCTGAAATTGTTTCTGTGTGAATGTGCCAAACAGTGAACTGGTAATGACCTGCTGTTGCAAATCTAGAGGCCCAGCTGGAAGGCTGGCTAAAATCCGTGGTATGGCTCCGATAATCTTAAAATGTAAATTTTTATGTATTAAGCACAGAGAGGACAGGATTGCATTTCTTACATGAAAACAGACATGATTTTGTTTATCTAAGCACAATTGTTGTTTTGTGCAGACATTGAACTACAATGAAAACCACTAATCCCAACCAGACAATAAAAAACAACTTTGGACAACTCAGTATGAAGCACAGCACTCTTCCCTGCCATAGACATGATCCTCCTGAGTTTAATTATTTATGCTTGGGAGTAAGGAAGACTAAGAAGTAAGCACACCACATGAACCACATTGCTGTAGCTCATCCCCAAAAGACAAATACTAAGGCAATTCTGGATGAATGCTAAATCAACCAGGCTTGCCTTTAGATGTCCATTAGCAAAGAAAAGGTATGCATATTCAGAAAACAACAACAAAGGCAATTCTGCATTTCTATATAGCTTGGGTGATGCTACATATATAACTAATTGTGAGGGTGACAGAAGAATAGTGGCAAATTATTAGAGTCTCAGAGGGCATGCTTGTACCTAATTCATTTTTAGGTCTGGATTGACATTGTAGGTGTCTGCTGTCCTATTGTTATCAATGGTCTAAGTTATATGTAGAAAGGGCTTCCCCTCCCCCAGACGCATATGTCAGCCTGTTGGCTATTCTTGTGTTGTATTTCTTGTTCTGGGAAGCGCTTCTGTCGTAATGCAAAAGGGATTATTTTACATCTGAAAAGTAGTCTTTCATTGATCAATGACTTACCTGCTATATTCATTTCAGACGGAGAGCAACCCATTTTCCACAAGATTATCAAAGCAATTAGGACTGTCCTTAATGAGTAATATACCATTGTGCATGCAACGCTTGTAAACAAAAATGTATGAATTACTTTGTTAACATCTCTTGGTATAATAAAGCCTTTAATACAGGGTGTGCCAATGCTTGTTTACAATGCTAAACAGAATAATGTCCGTTAGTGGACATTGTGAAATGCAAAAACCTATTTCTGTTTGCTTTGAGTTTGCACTGTTGCATGTTACTACTTCTAGGTAAACTATATGGTCGACAAGGCACTACATTGGAGCTTCTACCTTCACAAAAAGTACATCAACAAGCTAAGTTTGAAATCGAATGTTCTGCTACTTCGTTAGCCTATGCAACACCATCGTTCCTATACCTAAGCCCAACCTAAGCCTTCATTAGAGTTGATTTCAATCAAAATCGTAAATTTTCTACTAATCCTAACCATATCAACAATGTCAATGACAATCCCATAGATTGGTAGAAAAGTAAATACTGGTATTAGCTCACAGATAATTATTTGAACAAGTATGCACCATTTCTAATGCATTTCTAGAAAATCTCAGTGAGCATCCACCACACTTCTTCAGTCACCACATTGAAGGGAGAAAAGCAATCAGCATGTGAAGCTGGTGAAAACAGGTGCTTTCCAAGCCCTAATGGAACCACAGGTTTCTAAATGTATGCCACAAAGACACATTATTCAGCTATGGATTCTTACATACGTATTTTCATGCCACCAATGCAGCACATCTGAAAAAATCACAGTTCGGGCTGGTCTGTTCCCATTGGAGCCTGATTTACATAAGGCTGGGTCTAATCTGAGGTAGGATGGTAGGCAAAAGAAGGATGGGTTGGAATGCTACGCTGAGCGATTGACCGTGGTTAGACTTATTGCAATCACCCTCCCATCAACATGTTTATATTTTGTAGCATGACAAGTGACTGGGGCGAAGTAGATTCCCCCAAAAACAACGTCACCTCTTAAATTTCTGTTTGTTTCTGATGGTCAGCACAAGTCTTTCAAGGGACCCAACAGAGTGTGCAATATATGACATTTATGGGTGAGCCTTTGTGAACTTCATGGTATTTGGCCAGAAAGAAACTGCCTCTCTTCTTACCATTTTCAGGAGTGTTTCTGAAGTCGCAAATTATTTTTTTTTATTTGCGCATTTATGTTGCCCACAGGGCACATTATTTCTAAGGCTTCTGGGATGGACTCTTGAGAAATACAATAAAATGTTTTTTTTTGTGGATTTTCTGTGCAAGAATGTACAGAGGGTAGCATTAGCCACCTTTATCCAGACATCTAGGAAATTGAGTATCTCGCTCACTCAATTTGTTTTACAAATTTGAGGCCAAATTTATCAGAGTTTTGCCACGCAAGGCAATGAGGTTGAAGCCAAACCTAGAGTCAGATTTATCAAGCCAAACAAGGCCACCCTGTGCAGCTAAGTAAATCAGGGGTAACGCAAGGCAGGGCAAGTCGCTCCCTTGCGTTTCACTGTGTTATGGAGGGTGAATGTGCCCATTCCTGCACAAAAACAATTCTGCCTACAACACAGGCACCCTTGTGCCATGGCACAAGGATGTCTGCATTGGCGAAAGGCTATACTTTGTACACCAGCACGAGGAGAGGACAGGAATGTGCCATATAATGTTAAATATGGGGCATTCTTGCACTCTCCCTTTCAAGCACTGCAGCAAGGTGTCTTGGTGCATTGCATTTTCTGAAACATTGATGAATCAGTCCCTGGATGTTCATAAATTGTGATTTTGCCATTGAAAGATTTTGTTCAGATTGAACCCGGATGCCATCCAAATATACATCACATAGTCAATGTATTGTTATTATAGACCTATTTCTCCTCATATCCTGCATGTAAAGTATTGCTAGATATCTAGATATATGGATCATGGAGGAGCATGATGCTATCTGTACATCCTGTGCACAAAATCAACCAGTAAATAGTTTTTTACATCATCGACACTTGACCACATGAATGTCATGGTAAGGAACCTTGCAAACGTCTTGGTGCATGAAAATTACTGTTTACCTGTGGTCATATAGGCATCATGGAACAAGGGAAAACAATCATTTAATTGTCTCCTTGTAATGACAATGTGCCTTTAAGTCTTAAACATATGGGAATGTGCACATCATTTTACATGGAGCTGGTAACATCACCTGTCAATCTATTTCAAACTATTTACTAGCAATCTTCACTGATGTGGAATTATGACTGTGTCATTAGCAATGAAATGTTTTGTGTACCTTTGTCCTGTACCTATATTATGGCCTTTGAGAATGGTCAGTCTAGACCATGGGTACTCACAAACTTTCTCTCGGGGGCCAAATTTACAGTGTGGTTTGTGGCCGAGGGCTGCACCGGTGGGAGCGGGGTCAGAGGGGGAGGGGCTGGGCTATATATCCCTCCCTGTCTCTCTCCCTCCCTCTGTCTCCCTCCCTCTCCCTCTGTCTCCCTCACCCTCCCTGTCTCCCTCCCTGTCTCCCTCTCCCTCCATCTCCTTCTGTCTCCCTCTGTCTCCCTCCCTCTGTCTCCCTCCCAGTCTCGCTCTCCCTCCCTCTGTCTCCCTCCCTCTCTCCCTTCCTCTCTCCCTCCCTCTCTGCCTCCCTATCTGCCTCCCTCTCAGTCTCCCTCTCCCTCCCTCTCCCTCCCTCTGTCTCCCTCCCTCTCCCTCTGTCTCTCTCCCTCTGTCACCCTCCCTCTGTCTCCCTCCCTCTGTCTCCCTCCCTCTGTCTCCCTTCTTCTGTCTCCCTCCCTCTGTCTCCCTGCCTGTCTCTCTCCCTGTCTCTCTCCCTGTCTCTCTCCCTCCATCTCCCTCCATCTCCCTCTGTCTCTCTCCCTCTGTCTCTCTCCTTGTCTCCCTCCCTGTCTCCCTCTCCCTCCCTCCATCTCCCTCCCTCCATCTCCCTCCCTCCATCTCCCTCCCTCTGTCCCCCTCCCTCTGTCCCCCTCCCTCTCTCTCCCTCCCTCTGTCTCCCTCCCTCTATCCCCCTCCCTGTCTCTCTCCCTCCCTCTGTCTCCCTCCCTCTCCCTCTGTCTCTCTCCCTCTGTTTCCCTCCCTGTCTCCCTCTCCCTCTCTCCCTCTCCCTCCCTCTGTCTCCCTCCCTCTCTGCCTCCATCTCTGCCTCCCTCTCTGCCTCCCTCTCTGCCTCCCTCTCTCTGTCTCTCTCTGTCTCCCTTCCTCTACCTCCCTCTGTCACCCTCTTTCCCTCCGTCTCCCCCCTCCCTCCCGCTGTCACCCTGTCTCCCTCCATCTCCCTCCTCCAAATCTCTCCCTCTCTCTCCCTCCCTCTGTCTCCCTCTCCCTCCCTCCCTCTCGCCCCCTCTGTCTCCCTCCCTCTCTGTCTCTGTTCCTCTCCCTCCCTCTGTCTCCCTCCCTCCCTCTGTCACCCTCTGTCTCCCTCCCTCTGTCACCCTCTGTCTCCCTCCCTCCCTCTCTCTCCCTCTGTCTCCCTCCCTCTGTCACCCTCTGTCTCCCTCCCTCTCCCTCTGTCTCCCTTCCTCTGTCTCTCTCCCTCTGTCTCCCTCCCTGTCTCCCTCTCCCTCCCTCCGTCTCCCTCCCTCTGCCTCCCCCCTCTGTCTCCCTCCCTCTGCCTCCCTCCCTCTTTCTCTTTCTCTGTCTCCCTCCCTCTATATCCCTCCCTGTCTCTCTCCCTCCCTCTGTCTCCCTCCCTCTCCCCCTGTCTCCCTCACCCTCCCTGTCTCCCTCCCTGTCTCCCTCTCCCTCCATCTCCTTCTGTCTCCCTCTGTCTCCCTCCCTCTGTCTCCCTCCCAGGCTCGCTCTCCCTCTCTCCCTCTCTCCCTCCCTCTGTCTCCCTCCATCTCTCCCTTCCTCTCTCCCTCCCTCTCTGCCTCCCTATCTGCCTCCCTCTCAGTCTCCCTCTCCCTCCCTCTACCTCCCTCTGTCTCCCTCCCTCTCAGCCTCCCTCTCTGCCTCCCTCTCTCTGTCTCTCTCTGTCTACCTTCCTCTCCCTCCCTCTGTCACCCTCCCTCCCTCCCTCTTTCACCCTCTGTCTCCCTCCCTCTGTCTCCCTCCCTGTCTCTCCCTCCCTCCCTCCCTCCCTCTGTCTCCCTCCCTCTCTGCCTCCCTCTCTCTGTCTCCCTTCCTCTCCCTCCCTCTGTCTCCCTCCCTCTGTCACCCTCTGTCTCCCTCCCTCTCTCTGGGTCTCTCCCTCCCTCTGTCTCCCTCCCTCTCCCTCTCTCTCCCTCCCTCTGTCACCCTCTGGTCTCCCTCCCTCCCTCTCCCCCAGACTGCCTCTCTCTCTCTCTGTCACCCTCTGTCAACCTCCATCTCCCTCCCTCTCCTTCTGTCTCCCTCTCCCTCCCTCTGTCAGCCCTCAGCCCGGGCTGAGACAGCTTCCCAGCGCGCGCACACAAAGCCGCACCTGAGTACTTCACAGGTCTTTAAAAGACCATTTACATGTTAATAAAGCTTTGTTGTATTTTACCTCTTAGCGCCCCTGCATCTCCACTCCACTTTGACAATCACTGGAATCCCCCGGCCCCCACAGAGCAGAGTCTCAGAGTCTGGGCTGCTGCAACAGGCAGTGTTTGCTAACACTATTTAAATTTTTTGTTTAAAACACAGGTAGGATGTCTGCAAGGTCCGTGGGCCACCAAGGAAGGCTTGCCGGGCCGCTGGCAGCCCGCGGGACGTACTATGAGTACCCGTGGTCTAGACCAATACCTTTAAATGCAAGTTGTGCAATATTATCTCAAATTGCGAGCACCTGCAGAAATTCGAATAGCTGTGTCATATTTTGAGTTCATCTTAAGCCTTAGGGGTCTATTAGAATGGCGGGCGGTGGCACCACCACGGTGCATGCGGTGGCGGAAAATGCCTTTTTCTGCATGCCAGTGGCGGGCATCACGCCCACCATATTAGTATGGCCAAACACAGCCCTTTTCCTGTCCGCAGCGGTGCGATGCGCTCCGGCATCAAAGTGCACCCGCCACCACAGCAGTGGGAGCCAATGGAGACTCACCGCCATGCAGAATGCCATCCTGTCCGCTGTACAAATCAGGAGGCCTCAAAAAGCCAGTCGCACCTCAACGGAGAAACCGCCCAACTAGAGACGGCGGAAGCTCGACAGTGGAGCGCGAAACCTGACTCCCGGTCCCGACCGCAATGGACCCAGCTCTTCACGTCTTTCTGGTGCTGTACCTGATGCATCACCAGCAACTCATGGACCATCGCGGACGCCGCCGTAGGTACACAACAACACAATCCCACACACAACCACAACACACAACTCATGGGCTGATACAGGGTCCCTGGCCACACCAGACACCCTGGTGGGGACAGGAATACATCCACAAGTGTACCCACACAGTTCCTACCTGCCACCAAGTCACCCCTCCACTCCCAGCTCACACATCACCGCGATCTCAAAGTAATGTCCCGGTCACGTCACCGCAGAGGTGAAGACAAGGGAAAACATGCGCACAATGCAGAAGGCAGGGCCAGTGCCAGGCATGGGCAGGGCACAAAGTACACAGGGCCACACCTCCACACTCCACACACTGGCCACCCATGAATGGACAAGCCATGTGCACCCCCCGTGCACCCCCATGCCCGATAACAAGCTAGGTGAATCCACACCCTGCACCACACAACAAACAACTAGGGAGACAGCCATAGCAGGAGTGGCTGCAGAGGAACATACAGCACAAAAGCACAGGCCCAGGGCAACACACACACCACAACAACACCACATTCATGGCAAGAAATCTGAGTACAAGCACAAAATGAACACACACACATACAATCAACAAACATCCTACTGGACACACAGCCTGCCAAGTCACACAGACATACCCCACATTCACACACAGCCACATACACACACCACATGCCACCAGCAATGGAGCACAACATATAGGAAAGCCAAAGTGAGGAGCACACAAATGGGAGACCAAGGAGATAACCAACAAGCATGTGTGCATCACATGCAAGACACGGATCAGAGAACAACACTCTCACCCCATCAAAGCACACATGGCTTGCACAGTGAATGAACTCAATCCACAGTCACCTCAGTGCAACAACTCAGGGAGACAGCAAGGCAACCCATGTAGAGGCACAGGGAAGAAAGGAAGGCCCTGAAGTCAAACTGTGAACTGCCCCACATATGTACCCAACAACTTCACAGGAGTATGCCAGCAGTACAGCACACAGGGCACATTGACACACTCCATGACTGTCAAACACAAGTGGGATTCTCCACACATACTCCCTCATACCTGCACCACACATCCCCAGTGCCAGACACACAGAAGGGTGTCAATAATGTCCAGTCAATACACAGACAAACAATCACACTCCCTGGGGGTATCCACGCACATCACACACAAACAGGGGTGCCAGAACCAATGTATGCTCAAAAACAACAGCCAAACACATAAATCAACAGAAACACACACAGAACCACAACAAGACCACACATGACCTGTGCAACCACACTGTGAGAAGGCTATGGGAGCACAGACACCACAGGAGTGCACAACCATATCAGTCAGGAACAATGCACAGACAACATACCACAAAACACACAAGAAGTGAACCATCACAGAACAACACAGCCACATCAAACACACAACAGATGCACATGACACTAAATCACATAGGAACCACAGCAGGACATCAGGGGATGCACACCAGGCCAGGACAAGGCAACATACACCCACAGCACTGCATGGACAACGAGCAGTGTGTGCACACAAAACATAATAGTCCCACACAGCCATGAGTGACACACCATAAACACCCACAACAACAACCAAAATAGCACACTGACAACATCACACTTGGCAGGTCAAGCAGTACCCCAGCATACACACATACACCTAAAACAACACCCACAGATGCACAAGTCTGGGACACCAAAATGGAAACAACTTGACCAGGGGACTGGCCAGCACAGACAGTTGAACTGCACATAAGCAACCATGACTGCTGAACAGTACTACAACAACACAGATAACCAATTGGGGAAATGCCATGAGTGGCACAGTGCTCCTGGCCAAAGATCTGCACCACAAAGCACAGTGTCACAAATTAAAAGATGGCATGGCACACCAACAGGCAACACAAGGGGACAGCTGACATCAAAGTGAAGTGGTGTGCACTTCAGTGGTGGACATGGCAGGAGTGCACCATACACAAATAGAGGGAGTGCTGACTCACAATATCAAGGCATCTGAGGCACAGATAGGGGATGGTATGACACCGCACACCACATGCCACACTGGAGGCAACAAAGCACCATGTGACAGCAATGCATGAGCACATCACACCCACAATGTCAGTGTGGCTGAGCAGGTATGCACAGTGAGTACAAACAGTATCAAGAAACACGGCTGTTCAACAAAACAAAAGTCTGAGTTGCCAGTCACACACTCTGCATACTCACAATTGGCCAAAGCAACAAGTAGGAGTCAGACAGAACTACAAGGACACACCAACACACTGCACAGTGCACAACATACAACTCACACATGTGCACACAATCACAAGCACAGGCCTGAACAATCACACAAACAGGCACTCTACTCCTGGGTGACACATGTGTGTAGTTGACATTGCATGGGCACACGCACATCAACCCACACGACAAACATACCCCCTTCACACTGCTCACTTCTTGATCACCCAAGTGCACACATTGAAGCTAACCCATGTGACTAACCCATGTGACTAGGATGACTGACCATCACTACACTGCTGGGCACACAGAAAGTAAGAACACACAGACATGATGATCCTGGCTAGCCTGTCTGCAATCCAGTGGAAAGAATCACACACAGTGCCCCCAAATCTGACATGTACAATATAGCTAACATGAAGAAGAATGATAATGATAACGGCATTTCATCGGAAACCACCATACTTGCGCCCACAAGCATCAGAGTCAGGAGGAAATGAAGTCCCTATCACACCTGTAAAAACTAGAAAAAGTGAGACAAGCGATTGGCAATGTTGAAGTGGCATACAGAGCATGTGGCACAGTAAACCAAATACACACAGGAAAGACTTTATTCAGTAAGGACATTGACAAAACAGACAACAGGAGCAACTGTCTTTTTTCACAAATTGCACAGATAGGCCACATTTAAGAAGAGCAAGGCACAAAATGCAGAGCATGTCCATGAGAAGCCGCACAGGCAGGGGGCAAAGAGCAAGGCCAGTGGCAATCCAAGGTGCAGACTGAGTCCATTAGAAGCTGCACAGGCAGTGGGCAAACAGCAAGGCCAGTCCAAGGTGCAGGCCGAGTCCATGAGAAGCTGCACAGGCAGGGTGCACATATCAGTGAATGACAAGGCCAGTGGCCAGTCCAAGGTGCAGGCTGAGTCCATGAGAAGCTGCACAGGCAGGGGGCAAACAGCAAGGCCAGTGGCTAGTCCAAGGTGCAGACTGAGTCTATGAGAAGCTGCACAGGCAGGGGGCTAACAGCAATGCCAGTGGCCAATCCAAGGTGCACACTGAGTCCATGAGAAGCTGCACAGGCAGGGGGCACACAGCAGTGAACAACAAGGCCAGTGGCCAGTCCAAGGTGCAGACTGAGTCCATGAGAAGCTGCACAGGCAGAGGGCACACATCAGTGAACGACAAGGCCAGTGTCCAGTCCAAGGTGCAGACTGAGTCCATGAGAAGGTGCACAGGCAGGGAGCACACAGCAGTGTCTCTGTCCCCCTCTGTCTCTGCCCCCTCTGTCTCCATCCCCCTCTGTCTCCGTCCCCCTCTGTCTCTGTCCCCCTCTGTCTCCCTCTCTCCCTCTGTCTCCCTCCCTCCTCTTTCTCCCTCCCTTTGTCACCCTCCCTCTGTCTCCCACCCTCTGTCTCCCTCCCTCTGTCTCCCTTCCTCTTTCTCCCTCCCTCTGTCTCCCTCCGTCTCCCTCCCTGTCTCTCTCCCTCCCTCTGTCTCCCTCCCTCTCCCTCTGTCTCTCGCCCTCTGTCACCCTCCCTCTGTCTCCCTCACTCTGTCTCCCTCCATCTGTCTCCCTTCTTCTGTCTCCCTCCCTCTGTCTCCCTCCCTGTCTCTCTCCCTGTCTCTCTCCCTCCCTCTCCCTCTGTCCCTCTCCCTCTGTCTCCCTCCCTCTGTCTCCTTCCCTCTGTCTCCCTGCCTGTCTCTCTCCCTGTCTCTCTCCATGTCTCTCTCCCTGTCTCTCTCCCTCCGTCTCTCCCCTCTCCCTCTGTCTCTCTCCCTCTGTCTCCCTCCATGTCTCCCTCTCCCTCCCTCCGTCTCCCTCCCTCTGTCCCCCTCCCTCTGTCTCCCTCCCTCTGTCTCCCTCCCTCTGTCTCCCTCCCAGTCTCCCTCTCCCTCCCTCCCTCTCCCTCCCTCTGTCTCCCTCCCTCTCTGCCTCCATCTCTGCCTCCCTCTCTGCCTCCCTCTGTCTGTCTCTCTCTGTCTCCCTTCCTCTACCTCCCTCTGTCACCACCTTTCCCTCCATCTCCCCCTCCCTCCCGCTGTCACCCTGTCTCCCTCCATCTCCCTCCCTCCATCTCTCTCCCTCTCTCTCCCTCCCTCTGTCTCCCTCTCCCTCCCTCCCTCTCACCCCCTCTGTCTCCCTCTCTCTCTGTCTCTGTTCCTCTCCCTCTCTCTGTCTCCCTCCCTCCCTCTGTCACCCTCTGTCTCCCTCCCTCCCTCTGTCACCCTCTGTCTCCCTCCCTCTGTCACCCTGTCTCCCTCCGTCTCCCTCCCTCTGTCTCCCTCCCTCTGTCTCTTTCTCTGTCTCCCTCCCTCTATATCCCTCCCTGTCTCTCTCCCTGTCTCTCTCCCTCCCTCTGTCTCCCTCCCTCTCCCTCTGTCTCTGTCTCCCTCTCCCTCCCTGACTCCCTCTCCCTCCGTCTCCTTCTGTCTCCCTCCGTCTCTCTCCCTCTGTCTCCCTCCATGTCTCCCTCTCCCTCCCTCCGTCTCCCTCCCTCCGTCTCCCTCCCTTTGTCCCCCTCCCTCTGTCCCCCTCCCTCTGTCTCCCTCCCTCTGTCTCCCTCCCTCTATCCCCCTCCCTGTCTCTCTCCCTCCCTCTGTCTCCCTCTGTCTCCCTCTGTCTCTCTCCCTCTGTCTCCCTCCCTGTCTCCCTCTCCCTCTTTCTGTCTCCCTCTGTCTCCCTCCCCCTGTCTCCCTCCCAGTCTCCCTCTCCCTCCCTCCCTCTCCCTCCCTCTGTCTCCCTCCCTCTCTGCCTCCATCTCTGCCTCCGTCTCTGCCTCCCTCTCTCTGTCTCTCTCTGCCTCCCTTCCTCTACCTCCCTCTGTCACCACCTTTCCCTCCATCTCCCCCTCCCTCCCTCCCGCTGTCACCCTGTCTCCCTCCATCTCCCTCCCTCCATCTCTCGCCCTCTCTCTCCCTCCCTTTGTCTCCCTCTCCCTCCCTCCCTCTCACCCCCTCTGTCTCCCTCTCTCTCTGTCTCTGTTCCTCTCCCTCTCTCTGTCTCCCTCCCTCCCTCTGTCACCCTCTGTCTCCCTCCCTCCCTCTGTCACCCTCTGTCTCCCTCCCTCTGTCACCCTGTCTCCCTCCCTCTCCCTCTGTCTCCCTCCCTCTGTCTCCCTCCCTCTGACTCTTTCTCTGTCTCCCTCCCTCTATATCCCTCCCTGTCTCTCTCCCTGTCTCTCTCCCTCCCTCTGTCTCCCTCCCTCTCCCTCTGTCTCTGTCTCCCTCTCCCTCCCTGTCTCCCTCTCCCTCCGTCTCCTTCTGTCTCCCTCCGTCTCCCTCCCTCTGTCTCCCTCCCAGTCTCCCTCTCCCTCTCTCCCTCCCTCTGTCTCCCTCCCTCTCCCCTCCCTCTCTCCCTCCCTCTCTGCCTCCCTCTCTGCCTCCCTATCTGCCTCCCTCTCAGTCTCCCTCTCCCTCCCTCCCTCTACCTCCCTCTGTCTCCCTCCCTCTCAGCCTCCCTCTCTGCCTCCCTCTCTCTGTCTCTCTCTGTCTCCCTTCCTCTCCCTCCCTCAGTCACACTCCCTCCCTCCCTCTGTCACCGTCCCTCTCCCTCTGTCTCCCTCCCTGTCTCCCTCACCCTTTTTCTGTCTCCCTCCGTCTCCCACCTCTGTCTCCCTCCCAGTCTCCCTCTCCCTCCCTCCCTCTCCCTCCCTCTGTCTCCCTCCCTCTCTGCCTCCATCTCTGCGTCCCTCTCTGCCTCCCTCTCTCTGTCTCTCTCTGTCTCCCTTCCTCTACCTCCCTCTGTCACCCTCTTTCCCTCCGTCTCCCCCCTCCCTCCTGCTGTCACCCTGTCTCCCTCCATCTCCCTCCCTCCATCTCTCTCCTTCCCTCTGTCTCCCTCTCCGTCCCTCCCTCTCGCCTCCTCTGTCTCCCTCCCTCTCTGTCTCTGTTCCTCTCCCTCTCTCTGTCTCCCTCCCTCCCTCTGTCACCCTCTGTCTCCCTCCTTCTGTCACCCTCTGTCTCCCTCCCTCCCTCTGTCACCCTCTGTCTCCCTCCCTCCGTCACCCAGTCTCCCTCCCTCTCCCTCTGTCTCACTCCCTCTGTCTCCCTCCCTCTGTCTCCCTCCCTCTGTCTCTTTCTCTGTCCCCCTCCCTCTATATCCCTCCCTGTCTCTCTCCCTGACTCTCTCCCTCCCTCTGTCTCCCTCCCTCTGTCCCTGTCTCCCTCTCCCTCCCTGTCTCCCTCCCTGTCTTCCTCTCCCTTCATCTCCTTCTGTCTCCCTCCGTCTCCCTCCCTCTGTCTCCCTCCCAGTCTCCCTCTCCCTCTCTCCCTCCCTCTGTCTCCCTCCCTCTCTCCCTCCCCCTCTCCCTCTCTCTCTGCCTCCCTATCTGTCTCCCTCTCAGTCTCCCTCTCCCTCCCTCCCTCTACCTCCCTCTGTCTCCCTCCCTCTCAGCCTCCCTCTCTGCCTCCCTCTCTCTGTCTCTCTCTGTCTCCCTTCCTCTCCCTCCCTCTGTCACCCTCCCTCCCTCCCTATCTCCCTCTGTCACCCTCTGTCTCCCTCCGTCTCCCTCCCTCTGTCTCCCTCCCTGTCTCTCCCTCCCTCCCTCCCTCCCTCTGTCTCCCTCCCTCTCTGCCTCCCTCTCTCTGTCTCCCTTCCTCTCCCTCCCTCTGTCTCCCTCCCTCTGTCACCCTATGTCTCCCTCCCTCTCCCTGGATCTCTCCCTCCCTCTCTCTCCCTCCCTCTCCCTCTCTCTCCCTCCCTCTCCCTCTCTCTCCCTCCCTCTGTCACCCTCTGTCTCCCTCCCTCCCTCTCCCCCAGACTGCCTCTCTCTCTCTTTCACCCTCTGTCAACCTCCATCTTCCTCCCTCTCCCTCTGTCTCCTCTCCCTCCCTCTGTCATCTCACCCCTTGTGTGTGTCAGCCCTCATCCCGTGTGTGTGTCAGCCCTCAGCCCGGGCTGAGACAGCTTCCCAACGCGCACACACAAAGCCGCACACCGAGTACTTCACAGATCTTTAAAAGACCATTTACATGTTAATAAAGCTTTGTTGTATTTCACCTCTTAGCGCCCCTGCATCTCCACTCCACTTTGACAATCACTGGAATCCCCCGGCCCCCACAGAGCAGAGCCTTAGAGTCTGGGCTGCTGCAACCGGCAGTGTTTGCTAACACTATTTAAATTATTTTTTTTAAAACACAGGTAGGATGTCTGCAAGGTCCGTGGGCCGCCAAGGAAGGCTTGCCGGGCCGCTGGCGGCCCGCGGGCCGTACTATGAGTACCCGTGGTCTAGACCAATACCTTTAAATGCAAATTGTGCAATATTATCTCAAATTGCGAGCACCTGCAGAAATTTGAATAGCTGTGTCATATTTTGAGTTCCTCTTAAGCCTTAGGGGTCTATTAGAATGGTGGGCGGTGGCACCACCACGGTGCATGCGGTGGCGGAAAATGCCTTTTTCTGCATGCCAGTGGCAGGCATCACGCCCACCATATTAGTATGGCCAAACACAGCCCTTTCCCCGTCCGCAGCGGTGCGATGCGCTCCGGCACCAAAGTGCGCCTGCCACCACAGTGGTGGGAGCCAATGTAGACTCACCGCCGTGCAGAATGCCATCACGTCCGCTGTACAAATCAGGATGCCTCAAAAAGCCAGTCGCACCTCAACGGAGAAACCGCCCAAGTAGAGATGGCGGAAGCTCGACAGTGGAGTGCGAAACCTGGTTCCCGGTGCCGACCGCAATGGACCCAGCTCTTCACGTCTTTCTGGTGCTGTACCTGATACATCACCAGCAACTCATGGACCATCGCGGACGCCGCCGTAGGTACGCAACAACACAATGCCACACACAACCACAACACACAACTCATGGGCTGATACAGGGTCCCTGGCCACACCAGACACCCTGGTGGGGACAGGAATACATCCACAAGTGTACCCACAAAGTTCCTACCTGCCTCCAAGTCACCCCTCCACTCCCAGCTCACACATCACCGCGATCTCAAAGTAATGTCCCGGTCACGTCACCGCAGCAGTGAAGACAAGGGAAAACATGCGCACAATGCAGAAGGCTGGGCCAGTGCCAGGCATGGGCAGGGCACAAAGTACACAGGGCCACACCTCCACACTCCACACACTGGCCACCCATGAATGGACAAGCCATGTGCACCCCCGTGCACCCCCATGCCCCATAACAAGCTAGGTGAATCCACACCCTGCACCACAAAACAAACAACTAGGGAGACAGCCACAGCAGGAGTGGCTGCAGAGGATCATACAGCACAAAAGCACAGGCCCAGGGCAACACGCACACCACAACAACACCACATTCATGGCAAGAAATCTGAGTACAAGCACAAAATGAACACACACACATACAATCAACAAACATCCTACTGGACACACAGCCTGCCAAGTCACACAGACATACCCCACACTGACACACAGCCACATACACACACCACATGCCACCAGCAATGGAGCACAACATATAGGAAAGCCAAAGTGAGGAGCACACAAATGGGAGACCAAGGAGATAACCAACAAGCATGTGTGCATCACATGCAAGACAAGGAAAAGAAAACAACACTCTCACCCCATCAAAGCAGACATGGCTTGCACAGTGAGTGAACTCAATCCACAGTCACCTCAGTGCAACAACTCAGTGAGACAGCAAGGCAACCCATGTAGAGGCACAGGGAAGAAACGAAGCCCCTGAAGTCAAACTGTGAACTGCCCCACATATGTACCCAACAGCTTCACAGGAGTATGCCAGCAGCACAACACACAGGGCACATTGACACACTCCATGACAGTCAATCACAAGTAGGATTCTCCACACATACCCCCTCATACCTGCAACACACATCCCCAGTGCCAGACACACAGAAGGGTGTCAAAAAATGTCCAGTCAATACACAGACGAACAATCACACTCCCTGGGGGTATCCACACACATCACACACAAACAGGGGTGCCAGAACCAATGTATGCGCAAAAACAACAGCCAAACACATAAATCAACAGAAACACACACAGAACCACAACAAGACCACACATGACCTGTGCAGCCACACTGTGAGAAGGCAATGGGAGCACAGACACTACAGGAGTGCACAACCATATCAGTCAGGAACAATGCACAGACAACATACCACAACACACATAAGAAGTGCACCATCACAGAACAACACAGCCACATCAAACACACCAGATGCACATGACACTAAATCACAAAGGAACCACAGCAGGACATCAGGGTATGCACACCAGGCCAGGACAAGGCAACATACACCCAGAGAACTGCATGCACAACAAGCAGTGTGTGCACACAAAACATAATAGTCCCACACGGCCATGAGCGACACACCATAAACACCCACAACAACAACCAAAACAGCACACTGACAACATCACAATCGGGAAGTCAAGCAGTACCCCAGCATAAATACATACACCTAAAACAACACCCACAGATGCACAAGTATGGGACACCAAAATGAAAACAACTTGACCAGAGGACTGGCCAGCTCAGACAGTTGAACTGCACATAAGCAACCAAGACTGCTGAACAGTACTACAACAACATAGATAACCAATTGGGGAAATGCCATGAGTGGCACAGTGCTCCTGGCCAAAGATCTGTACCACAAAACACAGTGTCACAAATTAAAAGATGGTGAGGCACACCCACAGGCAACACAAGGGGACAGCTGACATCAAAGTGAAGTGGTGTGCACTTCAGTGGTGGACATGGCAGGAGTGCACAATACCAAATATAGGGAGTGGTGACTCACAATATCAAGGCATCTGAGGCACAGATAGGGGATGGTATGACACCGCACACCACATGCCACACTGGAGGCAACAAAGCACCATGTGACAGCAATGCATGAGCACATCACACCCACAATGTCAGTGTGGCTGAGCAGGTATGCACAGTGAGTACAAACAGTATCAAGAAACACGGCTGTTCAACAAAACAAAAGACTGAGTTGCCAGTCACACACTCTGCATACTCGCAATTGGCCAAAGCAACAAGTAGGAATCAAACAGAACTGCAAGGACACGCCAACACACTGCACAGTGCACAACATACAACTCACACATGTGCACACAATCACAAGCACAGGCCTGAACAATCACACAAACAGGCACTCTACTCCTGGGTGACACATGTGGGTAGTTGACATTGCATGGGCACACGCACATCAACCCACATGACAAACATACCCCCTTCACACTGCTCACTTTTTGATCACCCAAGTGCACACATTGAAGCTAACCCATGTGACTAACCCATGTGACTAGGATGACTGACCATCACTACACTGCTGGGCACACAGAAAGTAAGAACACACAGACATGATGATCCTGGCCAGCCTGTCTGCAATCCAGTGGAAAGAATCACACGCAGTGCCCCCAAATCTGACATGTACAATATAGCTAACATGAAGAAAGAATGATAATGATAACGGCATTTCATCGGAAACCACCATCATTGCGCCAACAAGCATCTGAGTCAGGAGGAAATGAAGTCCCTATCACACCTGTAAAAACTAGAAAAAGTGAGACAAGCGATTGGCAATGTTGAAGTGGCATACAGAGCATGTGGCACAGTAAACCAAATACACACAGGAAAGACTTTATTCAGTAAGGTCATTGACAAAACAGACAACAGGAGCAACTGTCTTTTTTCACAAATTGCACAGATAGGCCCCATTTAAGAAGAGCAAGGCACAACATGCAGAGCATGTCCATGAGAAGCCGCACAGGCAGGGGGTAAACAGCAAGGCCAGTGGCCAATCCAATGTGCAGACTGAGTCCATGAGAAGCTGCACAGGCAGTGGGCAAACAGCAAGGCCAGTCCAAGGTGCAGACTGAGTCCATGAGAATCTGCACAGGCAGGGTGCACACATCAGTGAATGACAAGGCCAGTGGCCAGTCCAACGTGCAGGCTGAGTCCCTGAGAAGCTGCACAGGCAGGGGGCAAACAGCAAGGCCAGTGGCTAGTCCAAGGTGCAGACTGAGTCTATGAGAAGCTGCACAGGCAGGGGGCAAACAGCAATGCCAGTGGCCAATCCAAGGTGCACACTGAGTCCATGAGAAGCTGCACAGGCAGGGGGCACACAGCAGTGAACGACAAGGCCAGTGGCCAGTCCAAGGTGCAGACTGAGTCCATGAGAAGCTGCACAGGCAGGGGGCACACAGCAGTGAACGACAAGGCCAGTGTCCAGTCCAAGGTGCAGACTGAGTCCATGAGAAGGTGCACAGGCTGGGGGCACACAGCAGTGAACGACAAGGCCAGTGGCCAGTCCAAGGTGCAGACTGAGTCCATGAGAAGCTGCACAGGCAGGGGCAAACAGCAAGGCCAGTGGCCAGTCCAAGGTGCAGACTGAGTCCATGAGAAGCTGCACAGGCAGGAAGCACACAGCAGTAAACGACAAGGTCAGTGGGCAGACTACGTGCAGAGTGAGTCCATGAGAAGCTGCACAGGGAATAGTTTAATACAGCAAGGAGCAACAAGGCCAGTGGCCAATACCAAGTGCAGAGTGAGTACATGAGAAGCTGCACAGGGAATGTGTGCGACTGTACCCTGCCATGGTCAGCAACACAGTCAGGGGTGTCACGATGGGCATCACAGGCCCCGCTGTGGAAGAGTCAGATGTGTGAGGTTGACCAACATTCAGACTTGGCTGTCAGTCAGACTGGGAGCTTGCTGAGTGTTGGGCACAGTTGGAGCACTTGACTGGGTAGTGAGAGGCCCAGCTGAGGTACAGCTATCAGTGGCTTGGGTAGCCGGAGGGCTGCTTAGGCCAGGTGGTGTAGTGACAAGTGGAGGAGGAGTCATGCTGATGTGAGATACAGTGTGGGTGTGAGATGGTGGAGGGGTGCCTTTTCACTTCTTGGGGATTCTAAATGGCTTGCCTGACTTTGAATCAATGGGACGTGGTGTGGACACAACAGGCACATGCAACACCAAGGCTGCATCAGGTGTAGACGCTGGCCCTCCCTCTGGGGACGTGCAGGATCCAGCGGGACACTTTGCCTGGCCTTGCCTCTGCTCCTCCATCCCCTGTTTACCAGGTGTTCCCCCTACAGTGCCCTCCTTTCCCTGCTTCACTGGTCTTGGAATGGGAGTCGAGGTAGTGGGTAAATCTGCCTTGGAGCCCTTCTTATGTGTAGCCTTGGCAGGCACCACCTTCTCAGTGGGCACGGAAACTGTCTGCTTGTCTTTGCGAGACGCTTTTGGGACAGGAGAGTCCTTGGCTGGGGATGCCTCTGAGGCATGTGACCCTGAGGTCTGCTTCTTCGCTTTTTGGGCCTTGGTGTCGCCTGACAGGGTTTTCTCTTCGTGCTCTGTGGTGGCTTTGGTTTTCTGTGGGGATGGTGTCTGTGGCCTGGAGCGCTTGGCCTGCTGCTGCTGTGTGCTACGTGCGCTGTATCGTGACCTTGAGGTCTGTGGAGCGTAGTCACTATCGTCAGATGCCGCCCCAGGCATGGGGTGGACAAAGGGACTGGAGCTGGACTCCAAAATTGCATCAGTTACAGGGCTGCCGTCACTGCAGAGGACAAAGACTGGACAGTCTGGTGCAGCCCACCCACGTCTGAATGTATGCCCTCCATGAAAGCAACCACCTGGGCCAATTTTTTGTTGTGGTCTATGAATGCATTGAGGAGAGCTGTCTGGCCTACACACAGCTGGCGCAAAAGGTCCACAGACTCAGCACTGATGGGAGCAGGGGGGACAGGGGCAGGCGCAGTGGTGCCTGGGGTGAAAGAGACTCCTCCCCTCTTACTGGTGCTAACACAGGCAGCACCAGAGGAAGTGTCTGGGAGGGTGGGCACTGTTCGATGTGTGGTGGAAGATGATGCAGAGTCCCCGTTTCCTGTACCCGCCAACATGGAAGCTTCACCGCTGGCATCAAATGAAGTTGAACTTTGCATCTCGGGCTGTTATTCCTCCAGCAGACTCCTGTCCCCCTCCAAGTCACTGGTCACATCTGTGTCACTGGGCTCCTGTTCAGCTGTTGTGCTTGTTTCCCCGCCACTGGTGTCCGTCCCATGTTCCTCTGTGACCATGGGAGATGCTGCATGAGAGAGAGAGATGTAGGGTCAGTTCAGTGGCAGAAAAAGAACATACATATGCAAGCAAAGCAACAGTGAGGATGACTAAATCTACATGTTGCATGCCAACCTGTGCAATAACATTGTGCAAACTCACTTTTGTCACTCAAACAGTGCGTGTAAACAAGAAAAACAGGCATAAGTGAGCCATGTGATGACCACACAGCACAACATCCTGCACGTGGCTCCGTTCAAACAGTAACACAAATAGCTCAGGCATGAAGCCCACCGCCCAGAATGCTATTGAAATGCCCAGTATTCGAATCCCCATAGGTAGTACAGGTAGGGCATACGCATGACAGCTGTACCTAGCACAGAGGTCACTCACAAGCCACTGCATCACACTACCAACATCACATAGCCCAGTCCTGGCACAGCCTTGGTACACATGCAGCCACACAGCCAAAGTCAAACTTCCCAGAATACTAACCCCCACTTTGCTGCTGATGCTCCTTCAATCGTGCATCCAGCGCAGGGTGTGTCACAGCCAAGATGCGGCACATCAGTGGTGTCATGCTGTGCCGTGCCAACCTGCCACTGTGAGGGAGCAGCCCCAGTGTCATCTCCGCAATGTTTTTTTCCAGCCATGAAATGTCGTCCCACCTCTGGTGGCAGTGGGTGCGCCGGCGGTTTAACACACCCAGGGCCCTACCACGATGTTCAAAATTGCATCTTGCTACTGTGATAGCAGATCCTATTGGCTGTAAGGGCATGGTCCATGGTGGTGACACACTGCAGGGGCCAGGCGGGCGCTACCGCGGTTGTGCATCTTTCAATTGCATCCAATGGCCAGCTCCACGGTGGCGGAGCACGCCTGCTGCGATGTTCAAAATTGCATAATGCTACCGCGATAGCAGAACCAATTGGCTGTAAGGGCATGGTCCATGGCGGTGACACACCGCAGGGGCCAGGCGGGCGCTACCGCGAGTTGGGTGCCATACAGTGGCATGGGTGACCGGGATTTGGGTGGCGGGTGACTGTGACAGCACCAATGGACACATCATGCTGTGTCTATGGCCATCTGTCAGTCATCCACAGTGCACAGTGTCCCCATGGTTGATGGCACGTCACAGTGCACACAATGCCAATGTGCCATGTACTCCATTGCTGAGCACGCATGCAATGTTTGTGTCTGTGATTTCTTAGATGGGCATGTACTCCCTCACATGTCATTTGTGATATTGATGTGCCTGTACACAGGACAGTGTTGTTATGGACTTTCCAATGTGTACACATGTTAAGGTGTGAGAGTGCAGGGAATATCACTGTGATGTTTTACAAGTTTAAGATTGTCCATATGTGCCTGTTCGCTTATGTTTGACCATGCACACACTCGTCATGTACGCTCAGCCTGTGGTCATTGTGTTGTTGATGTGTGGCAGGTTCAACAAACGCCTGAAGGTGTGTCAGGTGCAGCAGCTAGGTGTGAGACAGTGCCGTTGCATTTTTACACCAATGCTGGATGATATCCTCCCAGGCGTGCCCATGGTGAACGTGGCCATATTCATATGTGCGAGTATGATTTGGAGGTACTTGCTGGGTGTCAGTTGACAGGTGTACAATCAGTGTAGCTGAAGGAGTCCCAACATGTGAGCTGGTCTGTAACACAGTTTAGATGACAGTCACTGTTGGCGTTGTGTCCAGCAAAACATGAGATGCTTTGCCCATCTCATAATGTATTGCATTGACATGTGTCCCCTTTCATCTCACCTAGGAGGAGACCAACTCTTCATCGTCCCTTTACAGTGCTGGCAGACATGGAGAATGAGGAGATCATCTGGAAATTCCATCTTGATAGAGCCACCCTACAGACCCTTTGTGCTCAGTTAGAGCCCCACCTGCAGCCTCGCCAAACATATCCAACAGCTTTCACTCCCATGTCTAAGGTGATGGCGGCCCTGCATTTTTTTCCCACTGGATCGTTCCAGCACACGGTATCCAGCAGAGGTGGGATGTCGCAACCCATGTTTAGCATGGTGCTACGGGATATCCTGTCCGCCATGATGAGATACAAGGACACATATATCCATTTCCCCAGGGGGCAGGAATTGGCTGCTGTGAAGGGAGATTTTTATCCTCTTGGACACATCCCCCATGTGGTTGGTGCCATTGATTGCACCCATGTTGGGCTTGTACCACCACAGGCACATGAGCACATCTACCGGAATCAGAAAAATTTCCACTCCATTAATGTGCAGGTGGTGTGCCAGGCAGACATGATCATCTCGCACATATGTGTCAAATATCCAGGCTCGGCCCATGACTCCTACATCCTGCGGAACAGCATTTTACCCCAGCTGAAGGCTTATCTGCTTCCTGAGCGTGCATGGATTGTGGGTGAGTATGCCTAGTCAAATAGCGTGCTGTGTTTGTGACATGCTGCCCTCTGACCCAGCCACAGTGCAATGTGTATCTGTGTTTGTCACACCTAGGTGACTCTGCATATCCCAACCGTCCTTGGTTGCTGAGCCCACTGCGGAATGCCAGGACAGCAGCTGATGTCCACTACAATGATGCTCATGGGAGGACACGCTGTGTGGTGGAGCGCGCCTTTGATCTGCTGAAGTCAAGTTTCTGCTGCCTGGACCAGACCGGAGGTGTTGATGTACTCGCCCGGGAAGGTGTGTCAGATTGTAGTGGCATGCTGCATGCTCCACAACCTAGTCATTTGCAAGGAGATCCCTCTGCTCCTGGATGCTGATGAGCAGCAAAGGCCCCCACCTGCAAACCAACCTGTGTCCACTGATGAGGACAGTGGGGAGGTGGAAAGTGTTGACCTGCATCAACAGCTCATCACCCGCCACTTCACTTGAATGTGAGTGACAATGTACAACGGATCCATTGTCTGATGATGTTGCTATTGTTGTGAAGGTGTATGTGGGCTTTGTGACTGCAGCCGGTTGATGACCCTGTGGGGGCTGACAATTTTCCTGGAACAGGGCTGTTTAGTACTTCGACAGGATGTGTGTGTTGGCACTTGTTGCCCATTTTGCTGTGTGCATGTTGAGTTTTCTTGATGGTAGGTGTTGTGTGATGTCTGTGATGCCACTACAAGACTAGTGAATGTTGTTCTGCTGTGTTCTCCTAGGTTGAAGACAGTACACCCTACAATAAAGATGGAGCAGACACAACAACATGTGTGTAAGGGTTTTTTTATTTAAAATGGTAACTTGTGAGGGGGTGAGCATTTACATTGAGGTGATTAGTGTAGCAGTGAGTTGTCAGTTATGGAAGATGAGATAATCGAGTTGCCACCAACTTGATGTGGTGACCCAGTCCAACAGACAGATGCCATTCACAAGGCAGTGTGGCGAAGTACAGTCCAAAAAGTCAATGCAGTGGTGAAAAGGGTTGCCTTCAGGGCTGGCTCCATGACTGGCGTTTGGCAGGTGATTTGCCTCCAGATACTCCCAAGGTTTTCTTAGGACGGCCGCTTCATCGCTTGGCAGTGGGGCCCCTGCTGTAGGGCCAGTGGGGTCTGAGGACTCACCCCTCTCTGTGGGCGCAGGAGAGGATGGTGAACTGTCATCCTGCAGCCCACCAGAGGGAGGTAGAGGTGTTGGTTGTGGCACAGGCCTGTCCCTCTGTGCCGCCACTTGCTGGCCCAAGAGGTCCACAATTTGTCCCATGCGGGTGTCAATGGACCTCATCAGGAGGATGAGCTCACGGAACAGTTCGTCCAACCGGCCCATTCGTCCCTGGGCCCATTCATATGCCCCAAGGACTCTGATGATGTGTTCCAGGGATTGGGTCCCAGCCTCTTGTTGTCTGTGGGGGACCCTACCCCTCCCACCTTCCCTGCTGCCACGGACCTGTTGCCTTCACCACTGTAGGTACCCGCATCCTCTCTCTGCCCTCCCCAGTTGGTGGTGTGGGGTGGTCATCCACTGGGACAGAGAGGGTATTGCAGGCAGCACTGGTGGTGGTGGGGGTGATGGTGGCGGTGGACGCACAGGCCATAACAGCAGGGCTCTGCAGTGACGTTGTTATTGCAGCAGATGTGGTGGGGAGACGATGGGGTCCTGGGACCTGTTGTGCTCTGGCACACTTTGAGCTCATCGTCCAGAGAATCCCGGGAGACAACATCTGAGAGTACATGTCCTGGAATGGGGACTGGCTGTGCAGGTTGCAGTGAGTTCTTGGTCACCTGTGGGTCAGATGGGAGATGGTCATTTTACTGCACACCAAAAGCTTTATGTTAGCTGTATGCCATTCACTGTTTGTACACCACACAGTTGACTAATCATCACATTTTGTTGTATGTGCACTGCTGTGCATCCTGACATGGTGCTGTGGTGCACGCATTACCTACCATGCGCAACATACATGATTTTTGAGTACAGGGACATGTTGCCATCTTGGGACCAGCGCAGGAAAAAAAAATTGTGAGGACTCTTTTTTGCTCACTCAGCCCTGTCAGACGTTACATCTGTCCATGAACAGGCCATTGTCATCTCCTGCATACCTTTGTCTTGTCGTGTGCATATCTGGAATTGTACGACCAACCATGCTTTCTAGTTTCTCATTTGGTCCTTTCTGCTCTGGCCCCATGGCACTTACACATGGAAGTCAGTGCTGTGCATGATTGTGCCCAAACTTTCTTCTACATTTACATTGGTGTGTCACACTTTGGTTGCTGTGACAGTCTAATTGGCTTAGATGTGTGCACACTGTGAGTGGCAATAGGATCTGTGTGTATGTGTGTGCAATGAGAGGGCTGGTGATGTCATGTGGCACCATGCTTTTTGCAGACACTGGCTGTGTGCACATACTGGCTACTTACCTGTTCTTTTTCCCATTTGGCTTTGACTTGACACATCTGTGTGTGTGTGTTGTGGAGGCTTGCATCCTGTTTAGTGGTATGACTAGCAAGCATGATATGTCTACCTACCTGTTATTTTGTTTGTGGTGATACAATGGCTGACACATGCATCTGGCGGCGGTTTGATTGTTTTCCGCCGTGAATGCAACCGCAGCAGACGGGTTTTGGCCATCTCCGCCCGCTACGGGTGTTTTTTCTTGGCCTCGTTCCGCCGCGGTCGATATTTTTTGGCATTTGATCCTAATTTGGACGCCGGATTTTCCACGGTGCCGGCGGGTGGTAGATTTCTGGATCCAAGGCGGTCGGAGTGGCTTTTTGCCTGCCATCATAATAGGCCCCTTAGTTTGAAAGCATAATTACACCTTCAACTCATTGTTGCAATTGGAAAAAGATGCCAGATTGGGAGATAAAATCCAATAGAAGATTGCATTTTCCAATTTACCATGTCATATGAAGCAAGGATAGCTACTACTGAAAAAATCCCTGAAACCAACAGTAAATATCAGGAAGGGAGTAAACACCTCTGACTAGTTCATGTCACAACATCATAGTGACACAGAGAATGTCCCTGGGATCAGCAGAACAAGGACTGGGGGAGAAGATCACAGACCTCATAAACTGTTAAGTAATTGAAAAATATATATTTGCATATAAAAATAGAGAGGTGGCAGGATATTAAAATAAAAACTAAATAAAAATGTTCACACATAAGTAGGTCCAATGTGAGTATAGGCAGTGAACCACCAATTCAGGAATGAGGACTTACTGTTGAGTTCCAACAT
The DNA here is from genome assembly GCF_964204655.1 of Triturus cristatus. Taxonomy (NCBI): domain Eukaryota; kingdom Metazoa; phylum Chordata; class Amphibia; order Caudata; family Salamandridae; genus Triturus; species Triturus cristatus. Next base: position 679,580,549 of record NC_140591.1, read on the forward strand.
TTACCCACAGATGGTCAATGGACCTGGCAGTTTGCAAAGTTCAGCAGAAATAGGTAGAATTGTGCTGATGTAATTCTCACAAATTCTTCACAAATTCTTCACTCATAGAGTTATCACAAGCCAATACCGAACAGTTGTACACAGCTTACATAAAAACAGGAAAGAAGTTTGTTCAACATGAGTACATGCAGTATATATAGGTTGTTGTGAACAGGACAGGTCAATCGTAATACAAAATGTGATCTGTCATACGAGATGTATTGCACTTAAGAATTTCCTATTTATTGATGCCTTACATACATATCTTCTCTATGGTACATGTGATTTTTATAAAACTCTGGAGCTGGAGGCTGGAGATCTTAGGAAGATGTGGGGTTATCCAGGAGTTTTTTCTGTTTGAAAGGATTATCATGATGAAGGATGAAGAAAACACTGCCAAGTAGGATTTGATTCAACATTGAACACTGATGTGATCTCTTCATGTATGTTGGTGCATTTGTTAGTGTGATCTACATCTATTATTAAGTGATGGCATGCCCCATCCATCATGGTGACAAAGAGGTTAATTTGACAGACTTTGCATTGTATAAACTGATTGACAACAAAACAGGAACCATTTGATGTTCCTGTTCCATAAGCGTTGTTGACATGATCCATGTAGGTTGATGCCTGATATTTGGTATGAGCAAAAATGATCTCACCACAATGTGCAACTTAAATGGTTTTTGTGTTGCTATCAACACAGACGCCTACACAATTAGTATCAGTGGACAGCTGTGTGATGTGCATAACTGGATCCTGATGCTGCAATCACCAGCTTTAGACTTACTGCAAAAAAGGATGTAAAGGCACAGGTTCTACTGACAAACATCATCAGCATGTGGTTTGAACAATGAATCTGCTGAGGACATTAAAATGAAGGCAAATATACTCTTGATACCAGTGGCGAGTCGCAGAGGTAATGCTGTGGGGCGGTGAGGCAGGCAGGGCAGGGAAGGGTGGGGGTAGTAGAGTCAGACATACAACGGCAAGGAGTAAAGTAAGTAAATAAATAAATAAAACTATTTACCTTGCGCTTGCTGCATCACCCCACAGCATTACCTCTGCGAGCTGCCACTGCTTGATAATTTCAGTCCGTTCTCAGTGTTGGACAGAAGAAAGCCATCACGAGGCCATGGTCATAACCATGGAGTTACAGGCATAACTGGACATATACCTAGCTAATATTGTACGCTACAACATATAATTGATTTTATACCTTATACCACAATGGCATTACAAAAATCTTACATCCATTAACAACTACTACAGTACATCACATAGTCACCCATTGCGGATATAGTTTATTATTTGCAGTACTGAATGTGCCACATTTTTCTGACTTCAGTGAGTCTTTACCCTAACTGTTATGATGACACTGAACCATAAGTGAAGGATAGACTTCTATTTTTACATTTTATTTTTTACTATTCTTTGATAACTCGTTTAATTTGCCATTCCTTATTTGGGGGTATTTTGAAAAGTATTTGGGCGAGTTGTATACTAAAATACGTTTTTCTGTGTTGCATGTAAATTTCAATGCACTGCTTGATATTATTAGGGGTGGGCGGAATTTGCGAAATCCACTTTCGCAAATTATCGCGAAAATGTTTAAAATTATCGCAAACAAGCGGAAATATTGCAGAAGTTTTTTTCCCGCATGTTCGCGAGATTTTCTGCATGGTTGCGGGTCGCCAACTTACCCATCTGGTTGCTCGCGGGCGCAGCCATCTTGTTTTGAGTTGTCTCGCGGTGCATGATCGCGAGAAGAAAGACGTGATCGCACGACGCATGACGTCACTGCGGGCGCGAACTGTCGCGAGACAGCGCAAATGGCTAAAAACAATACAACATCTCATGGAGAACGCGACCGGATCAAGAAAACTTGTCGGCGAACGCAGGGATTTAGGTAAGGCGATCGCGCGCGCGAGAGAATGTATTATTTTACAGCGCGAGCAAGAAACAAATTATCGCCAAGCTGCGGAAAGCGGAAATTTTGACATTTTCGCGCTCTCCGCGGAACGCGAAAATGTCAAATTATCGCAATTTCCGTGAACGGAACGAAATTTTAGCCCAGGCCTAGATATTATAATATTACGGGGTCATGTTGTCATTTGCATTTCAGTTTGTATTCATGTGAAATGCCTCTCCACTTTCTTTCATCGTGGATAGCCTTTTGGCAGAACAATCTCTGACTATTTCATAATGCCGGATTCATGGATTCATGCATAGAAAGTTGATAATCTACGGTTTTACACATGTAGCCCCTGGAAGAGTGGAATGTCCATAAATTAACATGATGGTGCTCACAGAAGGCCAAATCACCATAAACTTGCAAACCATGGGAGGTAGAGTACAACCACTCCATGGTCCAAACTAGGGAAACAGTTGAAATGTACATACAGTTACGGGGGGCATATGTTGAATGTGCCCCATGGTGGTGTGGCCATGGGGGCCCTGTAGGGCCCACTTTGTTCCTGCACCACCAGCCTTTTCATGGGAGGGCTCCACCATGAAAAGGCTGGCATTCCAGGGACTCATAATATGCGGATCACTGCAGTCCTGCAAAGCATATTAGGAGTTTCCTCTCTGGCACGGTTTTCATGGCGGTTCCTCCTACATAATAATCGGGGGGAGAGGAAACAAAGGGGGGCCTGCAGGGCCCCCTTGTGCCTTTGTGCCATGGGATGCAGGCCGGTGGGGCACAACATCTGCCCCCCTGTATGCATGCACCCCAGTTCATGCATGGCATGGACGTTTCAGTCCATGATGTACAGGAACTGTTTTTAGCGTTCCCATTGTGCTGCCCATTTTTAGGGAAACCACTGGGGGAATGCCCAAAAAGCCCACCAGATAGGAGGAAACTCTCTAATATACCTGCTGGCCTGACCACAGCATTGGCGGTGTAGTGGCAGGGTGGACCCGGTGCTGCTCTGTCAAACTCATAATCAGACCCTTAATGAATAGTCACAGCTCCACATTTTATGTGCTTCTACTATAGAATGTTTGTATATTTAGCTGTCATAACTGGATCCAGAGAAATTGGCATAACCATTCTGCCTAATGCATCCTTTATTTCAATGTCCTTGTGTATATATTAAATGCCTAAGGTTTCTTTGGCATTGAAGGCACAGCACTTGCTGCTCTCTCTGTTGGCAGTGGCTACAGAATAACATGGGTGCAGTCAATGGCTCCAATGAGCATGGACATTCCTATGGGACCACCCATGGACTTTGATGTATACCCCAATCTACAAAGTTTGTAGAAAGGGATTTACTCCTTGAGGCAGGCATAACAAGGAGAAATGTTTTTATGTCTCCTTCTTTTTTCCCTCTTTGCACATATGATGAATTCTACAGCATGAAAATTTGAAGTTGTGAGAATAATTGTTATGCTGTAAGGAACCCCTCCCTGTACAAAAAGTAAATTTACCACAACACAGAAACCGTTGCACTATGGCACAGGGCTGTCTGCATTGGCCCATGGCAGACAAAAATGCCCCAGTGCAGGGAGAGGGCAGAAGATTGCCACATCTCCCATTCATGCAACAACACACAGCATCTTTACTTGCAGTGCTGCATTGTGTGATTATTTTAGTAAATCTGGGCTTTAGCATCTTATGATTTCTTCATTTTAAAGTGTGAATTTATTTAACAGACACTTCAGAGCTGAATTAGTTATTTGATGACATCACCTCTGTGCACATTACAAATTTACTATACAAAGCTGTTGGATATAGAGCATTTTCCACTAGCGAATAACAATTTGTGCATAGTTGATGAGGAGGAGGAGGGTGAACTAGTGGGAAGCAAAGCAAACCACTCCCAGCTTACACTCCCATTCTGTCTAGCACATTTCAATGTCAATGGGATCAATGACACAATATCATGGTAAAAAATATCGTTGACAAAAATATTGTGTCAAAATATAGTTTACTACAATATTGTCCTCCTATACTTATAATGGTAAGTACCAAAATATCGGGAACATTTTTTCGTTGACGCTAATATCATTCACAGTGTGCCAAAATATTTCTTTTACTATAGAGTTTGAAGTAGCAAATGATAAATATTTTAATATATTGATTTCATATATTGTAAATTTAGGAAATTCCACTAATATTTAATACTATATATAAATATATACACAAAGTGAAAAACCATTGTTACATAGGCTTAGTCAACATAGATGATACATACAATAACACTTGTGTTATGCAGTGGTGCTCCTATGAAAAGGTACATTGTGTTCAATGCATCTTATTGCCTTCGTGAAAGCATGGCACAGGATATCAGCCACAGTAACAGAATTATACAGTTGTCACGGCAAAATGCCATTGTACAAAAGAACAGGGCATGCAATATGAAATAAATATGAGTATTGTTAGAATGAAGCCCTGACCGCAAGTGGTGTATTAGAATAAGTAAACGCGAGCATGAGTTATAACTTGCTTCTTTTTTGCATATATATTATCTACTGGCGGTCGCCAGTAGATAGTTATAGTTAGGACCGTGTTTCCATAGGAAATCTCAAAATTCTATTTTGAATAACTTTGGCGCCGGTTGACGAATCTTCGCAAAATTTTCAAAACTAATGGGGCTCTCCGCTCAGCTCATACCCCGAAAGTCTCGGGGGGAATCGTCAAGCAGGGGCCGAGAAAAAAGGGGGGTCCCAAAACGCGTTTTCCCCATGCATTTTTCCATAGGACCTTTAGACACAGCTACAGCCCGAACGGCTGAACAGAGTTACTTGAAGTTTGGCAGAGAGGTAGTCTACAGGTCAAGGAAGTGCCTTTTGTAGGTCTGGTGTAAATCTGTTCAGTAGTTCCTGAGAAAATAGCATTTAAATCAATATATATATCTGTCTCAGCTTACGGTGCGCTTACGGTAAGCTTACGGTAAGCTTACCGTATGCGTACGGTGCCATGCGCGAGCGCGATTCTGATTGGCTGTTAGATCTTAGTAAACATTCGAATCGGTCGAAACCAGGAAGCGGCGGCCGCCATTTTCTCTCTCGCACTCTGAGGGGGGGAGGAAAAACAAAGGTTGAAAACATGTAAAGGGGCATGTTAGACAGCTCCTAACAACCTAGCATTGATTAAGGTGTCCCACAAGAACCCCCAAGGCAAAAAATTCAATTATATTTTTTTTTGAAAAAACGACGATTACGCTTACCGTACGCGTACGGTAACAATTAATTATAAAAAAAATCTATCCACATGTTCCCCCCCCCGTGTGTCAAAGGTGCCCGGAGGGCACCTTTTGTGCATGGCATATGTGTAAATTGAATAAATAATAGATTACCTTTCACAACGAAGCGCATAATATGTCCTCCGTGTGCGTGCGTACATGGCCCATCCAGCGTAACGTGGGCACGCGGTGCGCGTAGCGCACCGCGTGCCCACCGTGCGTGCACGGCACTAACTGCGTAAAGTGCTCACTGTGCGCGCACGGTGCGCGAAGTGCACCGTGCGCGCACAGAACGAACTGCGTTAAGTGGGCGCGCACGCCACGAACGGCGTAAAGTAACTTAGCATTTAAAAAACCGTACAAATTCACTGAAAAAACCATAGGTTTCACACACGTTATAGTTAGGAATTAGCATTTAAAAAACCTTGCAAATTCAGTGAAAAAACCATAGGTTTCACACACGTTATAGTTAGCTGGACATTTTACTCGTAAAAAACCATTGAAATTCCCCCGTTATAGTTAGTGCAGGCAACTATAACTCACGCGACCGCAATCCTCTGCTGATGCTAATACCGTATTTAGACACTTATTTGCCCATGTCTTCTTCCATTAAATTTTAGCTATACATATATTACAAATATTTTTTTTTCATAAAGACACATATGTCATCAGCAGAGGATTTCGGTCGCGTGAGTTATAGTTGCCTGCACTAACTATAACGGGGGAATTTCAATGGTTTTTTACGAGTAAAATGTCCAGCTAACTATAACGTGTGTGAAACTTATGGTTTTTTCACTGAATATATATATATATATATATATTTTTAAAACAATGGCCCTTACGCTTTGGGAGATCACTCGACGGCGCTCGTGTGCCATGCACCCTGCCTTCTTGATTCACGAATTGTTAGTTTGCCCAACGCGTTTCAAGGTGAAAACCTCTTCCTCTGGGGCTACAAATTATACATCTGAGGCTCGCATCATGTGTATCACATCCGATTTTATTGCATTCTCACACCGCCCTCCAGTGGGCGTGTGCACAGTGCTTGTTGTTATGATGCATGATGGGACATTTAGTCCTTGATACGAGAGTCAATATACATCTTAGTAATTTCAAATGTTCATTTGCACAGTTTTTATATATTCACTGAAAAAACCATAGGTTTCACACATGTTATAGTTAGCTGTACATTTTACTGATAAAAAACCAATGAAATTCCCCCGTTATAGTTACTGTAGGCAACTATAACTCACGCGACCGTAATCCTCTGCTGATGCTAATACTGTATTTAGACACTTATTTGCCCATGTCTTCTTCCATTAAATTTTAGCTATACATATATTACAAATATTTTTTTTTCATAAAGACACATATGTCATCAGCAGAGGATTACGGTCGCGTGAGTTATAGTTGCCTACAGTAACTATAACGGGGGAATTTCATTGGTTTTTTATCAGAAAAATGTACAGCTAACTATAACATGTGTGAAACCTATGGTTTTTTCAGTGAATTTGCAAGGTTTTTTAAATGCTAATTCCTAACTATAACGTGTGTGAAACCTATGGTTTTTTCAGTGAATTTGTACGGTTTTTTAAATTCTAACTTACTTTACGCCATTCGTGGCGTGCGCGCCCAGTTAACGCAGTTCGTTCCGTGTGCGCACGGTGCGCTTCGCGCACCGCGCACCCACTTTACGCAGTTAGTGCCATGCACGCACGGTGGTCACGCAGTGCGCTGCGCGCACCGCGTGCCCACATTATGCGGGATGGGCCATGTACGCACGATGGGGGACATATTATGCGCGTCGTTGTGAAATGTTTTGTTTATTATTTTCAGTTATTTGATATGCATTCGGGCACCATTTGCACATGGGGTGGGGAGAGTGTGGATTATTATTTTTTTTTTTTTAACCAATTTTTACCGTACGCGTACGGTAAGCGTAATCGTCGATTTTTCGAAAAAAAAAAAAAATTTTTTTTTTGGCCTTGGGGGTTGTTTGGGGGCCCGTATATCACTGCTGGGTAATTATTATCTCAATATACTGCCCCTTTACACATTTTTGGGCTTCATTTATGCTGCCCCACTCAGAGTGCGAGAGAGAAAATGGCGGCCGCCGCTTCCTGGTTTCGGCCGATTCGAATGTTTACTAAGATCTAAGAGCCAATCAGAATCGCGCTCGCACACGTCACCGTACGCGTACGGTAAGCGCACCGTAAGCGCACCGTAAGCTGGCTCAGATATATATCTTGATTTAAAGGCTATTTTCTCAGAATCTACTGAACAGATTTACACCAAACCTACAAAAGGCACTTCCTTGACCTGAGGACTACCTCTCTGCCAAATTTCAAGTAATTCTGTTCAGCCGTTCGGGCTGTAGCTGTGTCTAAAGGTCCTATGGAAAAATGCATGGGAAAAACGTGTTTTGGGACCCCCCTTTTATCTCAGCCCCCGCTTGACGAATCCCCCCGAGACTTTCAGGGTAGGAGCGGAGCATAGCGCCCCACCTATTTTGAAAGATTCGCGAGGATTCGTCGACCGGCGCAAAAGTTATTCAAAATAGAATGTTGCGGATTTCCTATGGAAACGTGGTCCTAACTATAACTACCTACTGGCGACCGCCAGTAGGTAATATATATAATCATATGACATATATATATATATATATATATATATATATATATATATATATATATATATATATATATATATATATATATATATATATATAATACATAAACAAGAAAACCATCAAATATAAACAATTCAAAATGTATATCAATTAATGTAGGCAATCAGTAAAATATTACAAAAAAACACAGTTACTAGAAAACTTACTATAAACATTGAAATAAATGATCTAAAATATTTTTAAAAAACACTGTTATAAAACCTATTTTGCCATATTATAATATCTATTGGCGTCTAAGAATATTAAATATACAATTCCCACTCTCGGTTAGCAACAGCAGGTAGAGTTGGACTTTCGGTGGCTGAGATTCACTCTTTTTAATCCAGTCACCGCAATAGGAGGAAAAACGGTTGGACTTCAGAGGGGTTAAATTTACCATTCCCACTCCGGTCCAAGCAACAATAGGGAAAGCATTGGACTTTGGAGGGGGGAAATTTACTATTCCTACTCCAAATAGCATGACAGTAGGGAAAGAGTTGGACTTTGGAGGGGTAACATTTACTATTCCCACTCCAAACAGGCCAACAATAGGGAAAGTGTTGGACTGTAATATAAAATTGTTCATATAAAATTGTATATACCATTGTTATTCAATTATGTATTCATTAACTACCTACCCTATACCCTTCCCTCCTAGCAGCCCACACCTAAATATATCTAAAAATAAGTCTTCCATAATTCACATATTTAAAATGAATTACATAATTTACAATTAATCATTAATTGTTAATTAATTATTACTTAATTGACTTACCAACTTATAACTCTACAAATGTAACAGCCCCCAACTAAAATATAATTTAAAGAAATATGCGTTTGATAATTTACAGACTTAAAATTCAATTACATAATTAATTTACAATAATATTTAATAGTTAATTAATTATTGCTTAATTAATTTCTGACCCTATACCCCTACAAAACTATAATTCAGCAACTAAAATATAAGTAAAATAGATCAGTGGTCAATATTTTACATAATTAAAAATCAATTAAATAATTGATTAACAATCAAATTATAGATTGTTAATTACTTAATTAACTTCCCACTGTAGGCACCGACAAACCTATGAGCCTGCAACTAAAGTTAAATGAATAAGTATTCCATAAAATACATCATTAAAAAACAATAAGTAATTGTTAATTAATATCTACTTAATTACCTTCTGACCCTAAACCACTACAAACCTTACAACCCACAAATAATATATAATGAAAATAAATCAGTGTTGTATAATTTAAATACTAAATAAATAATAAATAACAACATTACAAATAATTATAACTTATTACATAATTCATAATTGATTATTACCTAATTAACTGACTGCCCTATCCCGCCACACTCTGCAACCTGCATCAGGCCCAGAAGTTGAAGACAGCCTGTGCCGGTAGCCATGGTAGCAGTGGTCCAAACGGGACTTCTCTCAACGTCCGTTCCAGGCCCCGACCAGCAATTTCCACCTGCACGCTTTAGGCTCCAACAAGGAGGAGGAGACTTCAATGTGGAGATTCCAGGCAGCAAGAACTTCCAGAACGAACCGGAACCTCCACAAGGAATTCCTACAATAACAAAATTAGCACGGGAGAATCCGAGGGAGCTCCGACCTACAGGAGCTCCTCGGGGGTCTGCTGCCTCAGACCTGCCCAGAAACCTGCAGCTCTGGTGTCCCAGTGCCTCTGAAAGACCTCAGCCCCGACCTCTACCTAGGGAGAGGAGGTGAGTGAGTTGGGGAGCCTGTGGGCTGTGGCAGCCGACTGGCAGGGGGTCTCCCAAACTTCTGCTGAGGGGGGGCAGCAATAGGCGGCTACTAAGCCCGTGAGTGATGCAGAAGCAGTGAAGGGAGAGTCCTAAGAGTGCCTATGGAGGCCAGAGGCCCTAACTGCTTGCATCAACGGCCTGATCGATGGTCAATTCCACCATTCCAATCCACCATTCCGGTCCCAGCCCCCACTAACTTTTTGTTATTGACTGATAATCATTGCACCCTCAGACGACAGCAACAGCAATTGAAAATGTAACAGTGCAGCAGTGTTCCTAGCATGGGAAGATCAGTAAGGCCCCAAGAGGCCACTGTAGAGTCTTTTTGAGAGGCTCTGACTGTGTTCTGCAGCATCATATGGGGGCCACAAGGGAGAACACGGTACAAACAATGCTAAGGTTCTAAGATCTCTGAGACCTCTAAAATTCCAGGTAATACATCCAACAAGACTGGTGTAGCAGGGCAGGCTGGGGACAGAGAGCAGAGAGTAGTGAGAGACCCTAGGTGGCTGATGTCTGTGGGAATAGGAGCAGAAGCGTCCGGAATTAGTCAGGTGTGGCTTGCCCCTAAACCACAGCCTGCTACCTCACTCAGCCCTCACTTACTCAGTCCGCTAGAGTCCCCTCCGTGCCACAAATTAATTAGCACGCTTCCATAGGATTGCACACCTGCTACCCAAAATTCCACGTCAGGAGTGCCGGTTCTGTCCTGCTCAGAACCAACCCAGAGGCCGAGGGGAAATGTGTCAGACAGCCGCAGGCACCAGGTGTGGAAGAATAGGGCGAACTTTGACCCGCTGCAGAAGGGACAAGGAAAGGAATTAGATGCCAATGACTGAGATCGTCTAAGATCATCCAAGATCATAATGAGATCAAGTAAGGCAGCAGACTGTAACAAAGCCTAGTAAAAGGATGTGCAAGACAACTGTCAAAGCAAGCACTAAAGAAAATAAAAGTAAACTGATGAGAAATGAGGAAGAATGCTCCCTGATCTCACCACTCCTCCCCAATCCTCAGGTTCCCGCTTTACCGCATCTAGTGCGACCACCTTGACCAAACCTAGTCTCCAACCAAAAATATACTCTAAATTCTCTTTTATAAAAGATGCTGGGGCAGTGCTGTGTTCAAGCAATGACAGGATAAGCAATCTCCCCACCCTTATCCAAACAATGATAGTACAGCTATCTAAGATGGCGGAGGGTGAGGAGCTCGAGGAATGAGCTCCGCAGGCTAGGGATCGAATTCTGCTGTAATATCCCTGTTAGCCTCGCCACTTCAAGCCTAGTCACTCTACATGGCAATGTAAAAGGAACTGAACATTCACAAAAGGAAGTGCCTTCTCGGCAGAGACAACGACATCGTAGGGTCACTTCCCGCGGCCGTGCTGGTCAAGTTCCCGGCAGTCTGGGCGATGGACGTTAATCAAGGACGACGCCGTTGGAGAGTTATCTGACTCCGGCAATACCCGGTCTTCGCAGAAAGTGGACCGTGGATCTCCTGGAGTCCACCCCAGCTGGGACGTGGTCATCGAAGGAGAAGAAGGGTACAGGTCACCGAGAGTGCTCCGCTGCAGGGGTTACATCGGTGGCAGGTGGAGACCTTCCCTCCCTCCTTCGGAGGTGGCGTTCAGCCCGTGGTCCAGGCACAGCCTCATCATTGGAGGAGGTTTGCAGATCCCCGGGAGTGCTCCAATGCAGAGGCGGCATTGGTTGCGGGTGGCAACCCTCCCTCCTTCGTAAAATACAGGGAGGCAGAGTGCGTGGCTGAATGTGCCCGTCGGTGGAACGAGGTGTGCAATTCCCCGGGAGGTCATAGATACACCGATCTGTGGTGGTGGAGGCGACCCTCCCTCGCTACCTCCCTCGCGTGAAAGAGCCAGTGACTGGATGAGCTTGGGGACGGAGTGCCATTCCCCGGGTGATCTTTATCTTTGCAGTGGCGCTTGGCGCGGGGAGCTCTTGGGAGACAGAGTGTAGAGTCAGAGACATTAGGAGGTGTTTGGAGCCTTTAACCAGTCTTTCGGTGGCATTACAGAGTGAATATTCCTCAGGATAATGGGCTCAGAAGAGGATCGCTGGTCCTCTGGAGGCCATCGCAATTGGCAGGTGAGGAGCTAGACCTATGGAACTGACAATATTATTGGATTAATTTAGGTAGCGCCCTCCCACAGGCATAACTATTGATTTATTTTGCACAATTGTTGTTGTTGTTGCCCAGGCTGGCAGGGTAAGGTCCCCATTTTAGGCTTGCTCGAAATCTTCACCAGTGCCCTGCCGCAAAATGGCCAGAATAAGAACCTAATTAAAGATAGAACTATTCAGGCATCACCAATACAGGGAAGAGACAAAGGAATATGATTCAAGGCTCATTACAAAAAACCTACATCTGTTATCTGATTAGGGAAAGCGACAGAGGACTACGTCCCTGAGAAGGTGGGATCAGTGAAAGAGTTATAGGACTACTCCCCAGTTCGGAATTATCATGGCAGCCATCTTAGAGTGGTATATATCTGTTCAGGGAAAGCGACAGAGGACTACGTCCCTGAGAAGCCGGGATCAGTAATCGAATTATAGGACTACCCCCCAGATCGGAGTTATCATGGCAGCCATCTTAGAGTGGTATATAGGAACACAGTGAGCTTGTAACTAGTCCACCCCACAGATATCTAAATCACCTAAGGAAGACTGAAAATTAGTCACTGTACTATCAATAACCAAGAAAGCAAACAAGCTAAAATACCCCTATATTTATCTTCCTGCTACCAGGTAGACATAACGGTAGAGGATTGTTAATAATAATAAGATACAAAATTAACACTCATAACCATGATAGGATCCCATCTGAACCCGGAAGGAAGGAATTCCCATTCAATCTCGTACCCCCCTAATCTTTCTAAAAATTCTTCCAACACCTTTAAGCATAACCTACTTAGAAGTAACCCTGAAACCTTAATCTTAGACCTCTCCCTCAACACAAAAAAGGCTCTATTATTAACAACCTTATATTCCTTACTTCAAAAATTTCTAAATGACGAAATACCCTGAATAACCTGCTGAAGGTACAGGAAGTGAGAAACATTCCTAATGGCACTAAGATGCTAATAACACCCTCTCGAAAACTAAGAGCAACGCTAAGTATAACATGCTATAAAAATGGCACATTTCTCATTCAAGCCGCCAACAAAGATCCGGAAAGATTTGATGGATATTTCTTAACCTTAAAAGAACATGTCCTCAACAGCCTCCCTCCAGAATCCAACCAAATAACAACTCGCAAGTCCTCTCCCCACACAGAAATCAATCCGCTTTGATAGTAAACAGCATCACTAATGACAGTAGACAGTAGACAGTAGAGAACGTCATGCATGAAGGGCGTAAAGACGCCAAAAGAAGTGCCACCCGAAAAATAACCAGAAATATAACACCAAGCAACAGCATAGATGCTAATGACAACCCTCAACACAGAAGAGGAATCACACATGGGGCCGTAACCACAATACCAGGTCCTGGCATAGGATCAGCCTGGGTGGGCGAAATGAGCTCTCAAAACCCTGTACTAAAACATCAAATTATGGAGTCACTCGGCAAGCAAGCACCTCAACAGGAGACAACAACCATTGTGTTTCTTCCTGAATACAAATCAAAGTGCTGGGCTGACATATTAAATAGGGAAAAATCTTAAGTCTCTTAAGTCCATCAGTAGATTGAAGAATCTACAAACCAATGACTTGGAGTCAATAGAATTTGTGGAGGCAACAGAGCAACTGGGAACTGAAGCAACCAAAACAGTCTTGGCCTCGCTAGACTTAGTCAAGAAAGTCTTTAATAAGTATGCCCAACTCAACGCATTAAATTGTGGCCCTTTATTAAACCAAGATACCCGGAACCCTACTAGTAGACCCTAAAAACCAATCAGAACTCCAACACAGCACTCGACCATACTCAGTTTTGCGTGGAGTCAGCAGCAAATCTCCTAGGAATCCAGAATAAACAAAACCAGAACTATTGCCCCACACGAGCAGGAATGGCTGTCCAGGACTTTAAACACCAAAAGTCATAACCTTTGACATAATCCGCCAACTACATGAAATTCGAAACAGTACTCTAAAACTCTGTTCCTGGAACATTAACGGTATGGGAGACAAGACTTTGGACCTGGAGCTACAATTATATTTTCAAAGATTTTACATCATGTTGTAGAAGGAAACGTGGAGCGAATCACTAATTGAACTGCAAGGATTAAATCTACATCATTTGGCAGCCACAGAGAGTGCCAACTTCGGCCTTTGGAAGGGAGGTCTTGCCACTTAATGTTCTATAAGGAGCATCTATGCAGTAGAATCACTGTCCTACAATTTTTCCCCCCAACGCAACGCCTAAACGCAACGCAAGTACTTCGAATAATGACACAGGGGGCGCATAAAAATCAATATGTTTTACTAATAAACGTGTACTTACATCTGCGTGATAAATTCAAGGGCACTAATCAGTTGGGGGAAGAATTGATGAAAATACTAACTTAGGAAAAATAGACAAACATGATCAATACTGGGGACTTTAATTTACACATGCTGAGTTCAACAGAAGATGAACTATAATCATGGAACATACCGCCACAAGAAAGCAACACTAACGGATGACAAACAAAGGGGCATATTATCATGCCAGGCGCTAAAATTACCGCCGCTTTAGCGGCAGAAAACTGCCGCTAAAACGGCGATAATGGGCTTGATAATGTGCTCTATGGAATTCCAATTGAAGCCCATGTTAGGTGTGAAGGACATCTAACATGGGTTTCAATTGGAATTCCATAGAGCATATTATCAAGCCCATTATCGCCGTTTTAGCAGCAGTTTTCTGCCGCTAAAGCGGTGATAATTTTATCGTCTGGCTTGATAATATGCCCCGAAGTTAGCGCAGAAATACCTTGCAACCCTAGAGCAACTGGGCTTCCATACACTAAATGGCAGATTCCCAGGAGATCATCCACAGACGGCAACATTCCATAATGCAGCAACAAGTGCGAGAATCAATTATACTTTTATTTCTCTCCCTCTGTTTCCAAAAGCAGAGAACTACCACATTGGAATCATGGACCACAGAGATCACTTGCCGCATGAAACTATGATAAAAATGTTGGAAACAACTAGATCTCTGCCAGCAAAAGCACAATGCCCAGTATATACAACTCACAACGAAAGAGTAAAATGCAAAACCAATGACCCAGAAGGCCTTCTGGCCCTTGCAAAACAACTTCTCAGAGAAGCTCAAGCTGCAGAGCCTGACACAATAAAAAGCTGGGAGATAGTCACAAAAAACCTAGGCAACACATACAGAGATAAAAAGGTACAACACATAGGGGATAAAAAGGAACAACAACAAAACAGGAAAGGAGTTCATCCTCAAAGCAAATCCCTCACTTCCGCTATTGGAAAAACACACAAGTAAAACACCTTAAGGCATCCATAAATTGTGCACTCTGGAAATTAAAAAAATGTTGTCAAAATCCTTCTGCTTTAACCGACCTGAGGCAGATAAAAGCGAGACGAAAAAAATAATTTGGCTCCTCAAAAAAGAAGAAGAAGAGGCCCTGTGGGCAAAACCTTTATACTATAATAATATCAACAATAACTTGTGTTTCTGGCAACAATTAACACTTTGACCAATCCATCGATCCAAGGCATCAATTCACATTTGACAGAAGACACCTGGTCAACTTTTCTCCAACTTAATTTTAACAGAGATTTAGGGACCCCAACCAGTGCAAACACACCTTAGATTAATTTACAATCATCATCCAAATTTGGCCGTATTCTCACTCCTAAACAGATATTAACCATCACGGACAACCAAATATGTTTAAGGGCAAGTGAGAGAGCTCACCAGGGGCCTCATGTAGGTAGCCCAATACCGGTCGGTAACGGCCGATTTTCGGTAAATATACCGTTACCGACCGGTATTTAGGCTTTTGATATGTAGGGGGATCATTTCTGTATTCGGTAATTTACTGAATCGGTAAAATTACCGAATCGGTAATTTTACCGATTCGGTAAATACCGAATACAGAAATGAGATGTAGGGGGAGTGTGTGGTGGGTGTGGGGATTCGTTATTTACCACCAACTGAAAGTTGGTGGTAAATGACGAATGTCTCAGTTAAGGCATTATTTGGCGCTTAGATGTGTGCGATGTGGCAGACACACATGCCCTCAGGGCATGTATGTGTGCCACATGTGCACACATGCAGGAATCAGGGGTGCAACAGGGTGTCAATGTGACACCCTGCCACCCTTGATTGAGCTCCCCCCATTACCGATTCGGTATTTACCGATTCGGTAATGGTAACTGGCTTCCCATTGATTCCTATGGGCCTCCTGGCCCATAGGAATCAATGAGATACAGGTTACCATTACTGAATCGGTAAATACCGATTCTAAAATACCGACACTTACCGAATCGGTATTTTTTTACCTACATTACATTTACCGATTCATAAATACCGAATCGGTAAAATTCGGGATTTAAGAATCGGTAAATGTAATTTACCTACATATGGCCCCAGGTCCTAACGGGATCCTGCCAATTCTGTTCAAACATGACAAAGAATATTGGACCAAAGCATTAAAACCAATCTTCGTAGCAATCCTGCAAACATCGACGATTCCAGCATTATGGAGGGGTTCCATTATTTCCCCAATCCACAAAAAAGGTAGTAGGAAGGATCCGAAAAATTACCGGCTAGTAGCCTCACAGGACAATGAAGCCAAATACTACACAGGGCTAATACTACAGGAACAAACAACTTGGGCCACAGAGAAGGCAGCAATTCCACTAAATCAAACAGGCTCCCATAAGAACATGGGGACCACTACTAACATCATAATCCTTTCACTGATAATAGATGCCACAATTGCATGTAAACAACCCCTGTACATAAGTTTTATTGACTACATTTCAGCATTTGACCATATCGACAGAAATATGTTATGGCACAAGCTGCAAAAACGGAAAATTCCATCACTACTTTTGAAAACACTTAATCCTCCTACCCTCCAAAACATGGGTGCCAGTAAAACTAGGTCCAGTAGACTAACTAACAAAAAAGATCCCTATGACCTCAGGAATGAAGCAGGGCTGTGTGCTAGCACCAACACTTTTTAATCTGTTTATGGCAGATTTATCGGCAAGGCTACATGCAGGCAATTCACTTGCTGCGAAGCTGGGAGGCTTGGCCTTATCAAATCTCTTATATGCGGATGACCTTGTGCTCATTAGCTGGACCCCAATTGGCTTACAACGTTTGCTCGAGGTAACATCTTGTTACTCAGGAGATTGTGGCTCGAGCATTAGCCAAGAAAAAACAGAGTTCATGTGCGTGACTGCACGCCAAGCAAAGTGACACTATCCCTTGCACCTGGCAACACACCAGCTGGAAACTGTACAGGAATATAAATACTGGGAGTCATTATTGACAGCATAGGGACCTTTTCTGTCCAATGGGAGGCCATAAAAAAGAGGGGGATAGCGACAGCCATGGCATTAGAAATCTGAAACATAAGATCTCTGGCACAACTTTCTCCTCCCTGACTCGGGTGATACAGGCAATACTCACACTGTCTATCACCTATAGAAGAGAGGCCTTGAGAGGGAGGGTCTCAGAAACACTGGACGGCACAATAGCAAGAGCACTACGAATAATCTATGGCTTGTGAGATACACATCGCCTCCCAATTGAGATAGGAGTTTTGGATCCAAAAACAAGAACTGGCCAGCAAAGGAGCATATATCCAAAGCTGATATAAAATTAGAAAGGGGGACTCAAACCCTAAATGCATACTTATGGAAAGAACTGCAAACTGTGGAAGCAGGCTTAGCTAGACAAAATCTGGAAGACTCGCACGATCATCTAGCCATACGCGGACTTTGGGAGTAAAATTGTCAAAAGAGAGTCTCTTATACAGGATAAAGCCATCCTCTCAGAGAGAACACATGGCTGGTTCACTATTCGGAGTTACACCAAAGTTATGCTATAAATGTACCTTCACATCGGCTTCCCTAAGGCCATTAAGGAGAAGTTCCTGAATTTTTGCCTAGGTATATTGCCATCCGCATTCCACTAGCCGCCGTGGCTACTTCCTCCGATGCCAGCCAACTCTGCGGGGAAGGGAAGGAGGACATTCTGCACCTCCTAATTATTTGCACAGAACTACTAAGGGAGCGCCAGGAATTACTTAGACCCTTGTTCAACAAAAAAAATATGGTCCTGCCGACAAGCAGTGATAGCAAGTTTCTCTGGAGAGGACGTCCAGCTGAGTTTCTGTCTGGTAAAATATAGTGGACACAAAGATGAAAGATAAACAACCAATAAAAGAAAACACAATGGTATGAGCACCTTCGGTGGACGTGCCCCTCATCAAAACTGTAGCAGATTAGCCATCTGAGTTACTAACTAAATGTTGCTGCTACCCTTGCATTTTAATTGTATAAGATGGATCTTGAAATCCAACGAATGACAAATTTTGCACACAACATACGCCCATTGTGGCCTCTCCCGCATGGGACTCTGAACAAAAATACCCCACTGATGCTCAGCTTTAAATTTTTAACTCAATTTTATTGACTTCTCATGTGGAACTATGTTAATGTAATAATTTCACTATTGTACTTCACTGCTTATTATTCTACTTTTTAGGTAAATGATTGCAATGGTTTTAATTAATCATGCAAATAAAGATATTCTTATTTTATCCTGCCTCAAACCAAACAACCCGCTATAACACTATGGATTACTGTAAAAAATTAAATCAAGCGTTCTAATTCACTTAAAAAAACACGCTATAATTTGAAAAATTCATAACATTTATATAAACATAAAGAACTATTGTATCAAAAATTAATATATCAACTAAAAAACATTCAAATAATTGAAAACTGATCTTTTAACTGCTATATTATTGGAAACGCTATTAAAAATGTCAATATCTTACAAAACGATATTACTTACCTCAAAAACCGATATTCCTGTCAACAATGTTTGTGCATGAAAACATTTCTATGTCACAATATTTAGATTCTGATATTTTTGACTCCTCGTACTTTTAACTTGGTATTTTGTCGAACCACCAGTTCAATGCATAATTGCATTTCCACGACACGGCCTCTGTCCAAAGAACCAGAGTTATCACTGCTGAAGTAATTCATGCTAATCAGTCTCCCTGTCTGGGTCAGGTCTTGAGCTGCCTTGTCTCTCACACCCATCATCACATAAGCCGGCCACAGTATGTAGTTTCTAGGTGATAAGTGACAGAGACATTATAGAGGTGGACCGTGAACTGAGATTCACTCGTTTAAACAGGAAATCAGCCTTGAACCCACCAAACTTATCCCTACCACCTGAGATATTTGTTTTTGAGGAAGTGGATAGAAAGGATATTGAAAAACTAGATCCAAACAGAATCCACTACCATAACCTGAGCAAGGAAGAGAAACAGGGCATATAACACCTTAAAACAAGAGAAT
Source organism: Triturus cristatus (assembly GCF_964204655.1). Lineage (NCBI taxonomy): Eukaryota > Metazoa > Chordata > Amphibia > Caudata > Salamandridae > Triturus > Triturus cristatus. The sequence goes on from NC_140591.1 coordinate 679,599,745, forward strand.
ACATTGTCACAAAACAAGCAGACAAGGGAGGGGCAATTGCCGTTCAATCAAAACACGAATACAGTGAAATATGCCTTACTCTACTCAAGGAGGAAAGGAATTACAAGGATTTAATGACTCACCTCACTCCTGCATTACAAACAGAGGAAAATACTTTAGATGAGTCAGCCAAGGACAATGGGTGGATTACACAGAAGGAGGTGGAATTTCTAACTGTAACCAAACACAAAACACCATAATTCTATACCCTTCCAAAAATTCACAAGCAATGTTTCCCTGTAGAAGATAGACTAAACATCTCCAGAATTGGGTCAGTTTTGGAGCCCTTTTCTGAATTTGTTGATTGGTTCCTATATCCCTTAGTCACAAAAATATAATCTTACATGAAAGACACTAAGCACCTACTCAACATACTCTCAAGAATTGACTTTGATCCTAATATCAATCAGATCATGACACTTGATGTAGAGTCTCTGTATACAGGCAGGACGCGTTGAAGCCCCCCTCGTGGATCCTTAAAGGTAAATAGAGGGAGGAAGACGATGTCAGGGTATCTTTCTTGTAGTATAATTTTGAGACCCATTAATAATCTGAACAGTTTGGGGTTCTTTTGTCTTTCAGTGTATACCAATGAAAGACATTTTACAAGACAGCCGTCTTTTTCGATAAATGTAACAAAAAAGATTTAAACCATGTTTTGCAAAAGGAAGTAAGACTACACAGGTATGTCAGGCTGCTAAATGTATCAACTACTAAAATAATACACCTAAATAGGCATAAGATTAATATAAGGTCTCTACTTCTAGATTTTACACCAAGGATTTTAATGCCAAACGTTAAAAAGGAAGACTACTGGCATAAAAACTGTATATAAGGACTACATCAGTGACCTTATCAGGTGAGAATAGTGCCATAGTACTAACAAATGCTCATAACATTAATTAGCCTATTAAATGAACAAGGAGATGGACACTTATTGTTGGCATATATATCTCTCCAGACTCTTTGGATGAGAGGGCCAACAATATACCCGGCAGATCAAGTGAATTGACCTGTCAGTAACATGAAATAAGGTAAAATACTGCTTGCCTGAAATTTATGACCACTTTTATACTGGAACTGTTAGGGGGTCCTCCTTTGAAACCACACCATGGTGGGCTCCACATGGGATTACAAGCATATATGAGAATGAGCCCATCTGATAGAGCCAAAGGGGACATTTGAAATGTTGGGGATGCAATGCATGTGATACCCTTGGAGTTGTTAAAACATAAACAGTGTTCAATTGGTTATAGAAACAATAAAGAAAATAATGTAATCAATGAAAGATTGGGCAGCATTAACGTGTAACGAAGTTGTTGCTAGAATAGTGGGTATTGAGCAACCCATCATGTATAATATACTAAATGAATATATTGTATTTATTTCACACAGGATTGAAATCATAGGCAACCAAACAGTGCCATAAAAGAGAGACTTATAATGGTCTTGATAAAGATGGGATACCAATAGAACCATCGAAATTTATCAACTCTTCATTCAACACAATCCGTGGAGCTAGCTTATCCTGTAAATAAAAAGAATAGATTATATCCAGGACTAGCTATTGTAGTTTTCGGATGTGTTCCTAGATTACAAAAATGTACTGTCTGTTCATGTCTCTCTGTTGATTTTTTATGATTTTTTAGTTTTTTTTGTACAAAACACATAATCTCGACTGTATAGGAATCTAGGATTAATGTTTTTGGCATTATTTGACTTTCTGTGTATGAAACTAATGATGTTAAGGATATATGATTTTTTTTAATTTGATGTGACTGCAATTATTTTTATAGTGTTTTTAATGCAATATTTGTTGGTTTTTTAATATTTTCGTGCCGGGTACGTTGAGATCCAGCTTCGTATTTAGTGTTTGTATAAAACTTTCCACCAAGGGACACTTATTTCTACTTGTCAGTAGCACCCTATTTCCGTGGTTTGGCTTAAGGGGTCCCTCTCTTCTTTTCTATATCGATAAAACATGGACAGGTATTGAGAAAATTGAGAATAGACCCAACATGGCAAAAATGTTCCTTGAATGTGAGCAATGTTGGGTCCACAGACTAAAAACCCATCTCATTGAATTAAATGATGTCATACCTTCTACGCAATTGAACAGCTCCAATAAGGTATACAGAAAAGACAACAACAACATTATTTCCCAGGCCACTAGACCTATTGGTCCTCTCCTGCAATAGATGCAGGGCAGGTCTTTCCTAAGATGAGTTTCCAAAATCATTCTAAGCTCACTCCCAGTATATGATGAGAAACAACGTACAAATTAATCAAGACCATATTGGGTCTGTAACTGTTGAACACATCACCATAATTCACACACATTTGTGAGATCTAATATGACTTTTGTAAAACTTACCTTTAAATTGATTCCACTACTTGTCCACCTAGGACTATGAATGTGTGATTTTGTGATCAGAAATGTGTGCCTGTGTCATGAATTAAGCCACAAATGAATTGGTATTATAATACCTACTGTTAGATAAGCCATGTCAGTGGCACTGGCAATCAATTTTCTTGAGAAGGCAGTACTGGTTTTGGCAGTTATTTGATGAGAAGCCCGTAAGAGACTGCATTTCCCATGAGGCAATAGTGTGACTGTATGCGACACCTCTTGCTATGCAACAGGTGATGCATGTGGACCGCTCCTACTGGGGAAGAGAAATATAGCATACAGCTTAGTTCTGATTTATCAGTGGGGAGGAGAAGAGGGACAAATAGGTGCATAGGTGACAAGTTACACTTGATGACATAAGTAGCGCATTACAATAAGACCAAATGAAGCTTTTTAAGATAGAACAATAACTGATTGCAACTTGTTTATGTATTTAACTTTTAACTACAGTGTGTGACCACCGTGACATGTACCCCACTCCAACAATTGAGTTTGACTTCCAGATAATACAGGGATGGTACTTCATGTTTGTTGCCCTTATATCCTTAAAAGACCAAATACAACCGGGAAGTGTACATCTCCAACCTCAGGGCATGTATTTACATGTTATGTACGTTGTTTGTCAAGGCTCATATGGTACAGATAAAGGCAATAAGACACATGCTTGATATACCACACCTATAATAGCTTTTTATTTTTCTTCCTTTCCTAATTTGATTCCCTATTCCATACCTTTTTCCACACTGATTGACGTGATAAAGCACTGACAAGCGTATATTAATCATGATTATACACAAGTTGATCAACTTTTTATCGACAGGATGCAAGGCGAATACATTTGTCTTGGTGTGTCCTTACTAGAAATGATGATTAGGGTGAAGTACATATATAAGAAACTGGTATAATCCCAGGGCATACTATAGTTATTTAGTCCTGAAGAAAGCCCTGGCCTCCTAGGCCTCTCATATAGGGCTGAGACATGTCAACTTTGCACAGGGTGTAGAAACATTATCTCCATATGCACCCCTTCTTAATATTTTTAATCATACCAGGCACACTACTAATAATGGGATACCCTGGTGTTTCTAGGTATTTTTAGCAGCCACCTGTAGAAAACTATCATACGAAAATGTTCAATCTCATTCTGGTTTTTAGAGCCAGGATGGGATCTGATGATGTAGCATGACACCAATAGGGTTGGTGAGGATCTTACAAAAAAAAATCAAGGATGATTGTGGAGTTGTGCTAACATAGGAGAACACTAATGTATCAAACAATGCCTTGTTTAGAACAGTGTGATATGTTTTCTGCCAAAATGTCCACATTTGTTAAAACATTATGTCATAGATTGAATGAAGAATACTACAGATTTCAAACATTTTCAAAACCTCTGTAGATGTTTCATATAGGCTACCTTCGGAAAACAAATAGTAGACTTTTCTTACAAGTCAAATACCTAATGTGTATTCAGGATTGCTCCTCAAACATGACTAAAATAGGATGCATCTTAGCCCCTTTTCTATTTCTTGTGTACACCAATGGCCTGGAAAAATACCTGTTGGATAACTGTCATGACTTTCCAAAGGTCAACGGCAGGAGCATTCCAATGCTCTCTTACGCCGACGACACGGTACTTATGACACTCACAGGAAACAGTATGCCGCACTGTCTTGATGCCTTCCACAAATTCATGTTGGACCTAGACCTTAAGGTAAACTTTGCCAAATCTTTTGCCATGGTCTGTGGCCCAAAGGGCACAACAACTAGAAAGTTTGTAGTTAACAACTTTACTATTGAAAAGGTTGAAAACTTTAATTATTTGGGTAACCTTTTTAACAACAAACTAAGTTGGGCCCCTCTAATGCAGACCCGAGTCCAAAGTGCTAGTCGCTCTATAGAGAGTTTGTTCCGTTTCTGTGACAAACTAGGACAAAAACCTGTCATACATTTAAAAACTTTGTATAAAGCTAAATGCTTGTCGGTGGCTACTTATGGGGCAGGAGTTTGGGGGATCGAAAGCCCTGACTCACTACAGATTATGGAGAATAAATTTTTAAAGCGTGTATTGGCTACTCCATCAGGCTCCTCAAACAGATTTGTTCACAATGAAATAGGTCTAAGTTATGTGAGTGACACCATTCGCCTTTCTCCTTTATTGTTATGGGGCAAAATATGGCAATCAAAGGACTTACAGCTTACCAGAGATATCGTCCGGGATTGCTTAAGATTGGCAAACATGAAACAGATCCCCTGGCTATCATATGTTGATGAAATGTTTCATAAGTTAGGCCTGGGTGATATTTTTGACAACCCCGAAAACATACAGGGAAACATCAAAGCTGTAATTAAAACAACCTATTGGAAATCACCGTTTGTGAATTCCCTGGTTAGCCCTTATGCTCCTAAGGCTACTTTGTTGCACCAGTTTTATTTATCCTTTACAAACAATGTGCAATGGCGATTCTACCTGACAAGGTTTAGGTTACACACCCTGCATTTTCTCTTTGCGTTCCCTAAACAGGGGGGTTGGTGTGAGAGACTGCCCCCCTGTCCTTGTAATGACAAAGATACCCAAAGCACGATGCATATTGTTCTTTTCTGTCCTCTATATAAGGACCCGAGAATCAGGTTCATTAAGCCGATCCTTAAAGAAAAGCAACCATGCCATTATGAAGAGGGCTATGATTATTTACTATCTCTATCTTCACCTGGTGTTTGCTGTGCAATGCTAAATTTTATAAGGGTGTCACTTCTGATTAGGAAACGTTACGGCTAAATCTGGCACCATGAAGCCGACTTTTGATTAACTATATTGTATATTATTGCATCGTGATTTTCTGATTTTTTTATCTGTTTTAATCGGCATTTTAATGTATGCCCTGGCATGAAGTACCAATGAAATCATTTAATTGATTGGAAGTAATAGCTTTGGGGTTTTATTTGTGATTATTTTTTAGCTAATGAACTCTAACAGTTTAGTGTTATAATTGTAAGAATGCTCTTTAAAATTGATTCTGAAATAATGTTTGTAAATGAAACTGTTTGACTTTTATGATTCCTTTGCTTTGAATCGAATACATTTTTGGAAACGACTAAATTTTCTAGATGGCCTTTAGGCTTGTTACTCAAATAAAGCATAATTTTCTAAATAAGATGTTGCCTCAGCTTTTTAGTGAATTGAGAATGATAGACTTGAATGACCTTTTCCTATCGAAAGTTGGGAAAAAGTACAATACCACTTACACATTATAAAGTACGGTTTACTCAATGTCATAACTTACTAAAAGCATCACTCACCATACAAAAATGGCTCTGTGGCATTAATTCAGTACTAAACTTCAAGTCCCAGGGCTGGACTTCAGCTACCTAGCTGTTACCCAGGAAATATGCCACTGATACCCTGATAGAATAGTCAAAATTAAAGTAAAGTCAGTCAGTATCACTACCTCTAAGTCACACACAATTCTCCTTCTCCCTTATTGTCAAAATTGCACATGGGTGGATTACCCAAATCCTGGTAGAAGTGGAAAGAACACTAGTGCAAGGTCATCAGAACAACAACAAAAGATTATCTCATGAATATTCTCAGAGCAATCCAAATATACGTCTGTACTGTATAATGATGTAGCAAACATGACAACCATTTTGAAAGTGGTCTTTAATAACAGAAATCAAATGACTATCAAGACACTGTATTATTACAATATATCATATAATTGCATCAACCCACTATAAACAGTTGTAGCAAGCATGCAGTCATTCTAAAACGGAGATCAACTAACACGAATTGGCTCATGTTAAACACTTTCTATCCTGCAGTATGCCAAAGAAATAGCCTTATACACATCATAACTCTACAACAGTTCCAATATATCGTCATTATTAATGGCCTATCTTGTCTACCTTTGCATGTGGTCCAGCGTAATGTCTGTGCCTAGTGCATTTGTGCATTATATATAAATGTTATCTGATAACCATATAGAAACATGTGCAGTGTATCAAAGAATCATTCGTTGATTGGCCACATGTATTTAAATAAATGCTCCGCATGTACTCAAAATGCAACTATTATACTGTGGAAATGTGGATTTTCCTGATCAGTTATGTCCCCTATCTTGGACCCCAACGGTTCTATATGCATGTTACAAGTACATGTATGTTCCCTCCAGTTCCAGTTTCTAAGACGCAAACATATGTGTGTCTACCGTCAACATGTTCTCTGTCAGATCCGCCATCAATGGGCTGGATATTCGATTCCTAAGTATGAAAGGCCACCGACTTTATATGGCTAAGTTACTTCATTTTTACAGTTCAGGCGAGTAGGCCCGATTCTGTCCTCAAAGCCTTTCCCTGCTCTCTGTCTCTGACAGCTTCAGCTTGAGCTCGCATCTGTATCCATGAACTTTGTCCTACTCCCTGTGCAGCTAACGGTGCCTGCCTCGGCCAGTTTTCGCCTGTCTGCCAAGAAGTTGTATTTCACCTTCGAATTATCTATTTTGCTCTTCAGCCGATGCATTCCTGTCCAGTGATTTAGGTAAACATTTCCTTTAGCTCACAAGCAAGGGACTCAGCCTTTCCGTCCTCCTGCAAGTGATTCATAGCCCTGTTGCCATGGAAAGTTTTCTGCCCCTCGCATCTCATATAGACACTTAGACGCTTGTACACGCACACAGTCAGTATAGAATAGATTCTGTCCGAGAGTCTCTTCCCTTGTGGATAACACAGTTCTTTAAACATAGGATGTTAGATATGATTTGGGATTAGGATGACTTGACCCCAGACTTCTCGTCTCCACATGTAGAGCTAAATGTCAAGTCCCCTTCACCCCCTAGTTGCACGTCAATTACACGTCATGCTGCCGCGCGCGCATCTATGCCAAGTATTATCTTATAGATCCACCTATGTCTGATAATTCTAACCAATCATGTTTCTTTTATTCCTTATTACGCCTAGTTTCGATTATGTCACTGTCACGTCATTTTTCTTATCAAATGTTACGCCTTCTACATTCGTTTCATTGTAATGTACTTATTATAAAAATACATGTCTGTTAATAAATTATTGTACTTCACTTCCTGAACCTTCGTGGTGACGGAACCTGAGGGCCGCGACTCGAGTCGGCCATTTTGAATGGAATAAAGCCCATTAGAAAACCTCTTATACCACGGATTCTGCCTCTTGTTATTTTGAGCTATTTACTTTAATTTAAGATTCCGCATGAAATTCAGTCCGGTAATATTTATTTTATTTACCACAATACTTACGCATTTTAGCTGTACCTGAGTCTGGCTTGTAACGAGGTCCAAGATTTTCACATTTATTTTCATTAAATGTTTTTCAAGTGTGTTTTTTTGCTCTCTCCTCTGTAGTTGTCTTTTTAACATGTCTGTTCAGCTAGAATAGCCTTATAGCTTATTATATTAGACTAGGGGGCTATTGAACTTTAAACTATATGTTGCTCTTGGATACGGAGACTGAGACAGTGGGAGAGACCCTCCTGTACCAGACAGACAAGACTGGTGTTACATTTAAGGCTGCTCCGATGATTGTTCTTGGTTGCGAGATGGGAAACCTAGGAAGTTTCCCTTCTACCCAAGAACACTAGCTTTGGATTGGTTTGATTGGCTGAAGCCAATAGGGGGAAGCCTTCTAGAATATTCTTTCATGCTTCAAATGTGTGATCTGTCCTGATTGCTCTGATAGAAGACTCCTCTACTTTTCTGATTTCCCCTGCCCAGTATTTTGAGCTTTATGCTTGAATAATAAGATTCTTTCCCATGAACCTTAAACATGGTTAATCTGATGCTTACACCTTCCTCATAGAATTTCCCCTTGCTACTTTCGATACCTTATTTAGAAGAGGGAAGTTCATTTATGGAACCTGCTTGTGTGAAATTTCATTTCCTTATAATCTATACATTTTTGACTGCATGATCATTTAAAAATGTATGCACTTACAACATGCTTTCTTCAATTTTTCTGCCTGATTTAACTTGTAACCTGAACTAAATTGTTAAAAAAAAAACTTTAGGTTTTGATACCATCCTCTTTGTTGTTCCTGTGCAGCCAAATTAGTTTCAATGTACTTGAAATACATTGCTGACATTAGCTCCTTTTTAACACTTCAAGTTGACAATCAAAGGTCCATATGACCAGAGCAGCAAAATGTATTCTTGTCAGTTCCTCGCGTCACTGCCATTGGGGTTGCCCCCCATTTAGTCCTAATGTCTATTAGGTGTGTCATTAGTCTGAGTTCTCATCAGCGTTCAGTTGTGAGCCACCCGATGCTTCCATCTCCCTTGTTGTTGACGCCGCCGATTTCATGGGTTGGTGCTTGTTTCAGTCCTTGCCTCCCGGGTCCCGTGGCAGGGCGCCACCCCTCCAGCCAGTCGTGGGCTTCCTCCAGTGTCATGAAGAACCAGCTTTTTCCTTCTGCCTGTACCCTTAGTTTTGCTGGGAACAACATTGCGTACTTAAGTTCTCGATTGCGCAGTTCTTTCTTGATGTCTAGAAAATTGTGGCGCTGCTTGGTCACAGCTGCTGTGTAATCTGGAGCAAATTTGATATTTGTAATAAATCCTTGAATGTATTCTTCTGATATAGATCTCAGTTAATGAGGAAGCCCTTTCACTTAATTGACTGTATTTCTGATATTTCGGATGTGTTCAATTGTGGGGTGTTTTGTTGAGATAAAATATTGGCATGTCAAAAATTGGAGGTTCCCCGCACCCACACCATGACCCTCATGGAACCTAGATGGCTCCCTTGTCTGGCCCATATCATTGTAAGACCCAGTTGCATCATCCTTAGAGCCAGCAGAAGACACACAACTGTCTATCTCGCTGACAAGCTCACCACCTTAAGTCGCTCTTGGCACACTTGCAAATGGGACACTATCAGACTGGAAAAGAGGTAAATAGAACAAAACAACAGGCTGTCTCCATATTTATGTTCAGGATTTGAAAGAACATCACCATATCCATCTGGAGAGCAATTACATGAAAGTTCCCTTTCTCTCTTGGAACCCAACTATCCCTCCAACCAGTGATTAATTGTATCTTTGCTTTCAACCCTGTACAGGTACACTGGAAGCAAAAATTAGCCTCAAAATGTTGTCTCAATACCTATCTGCTATGACCTGCAATCTGAACAGCTTCATGGAGGTTAAAGTTCACACAAAAAGAGGATGAAGAGGCAAAAGTAGAAGGTTCTAGCTTCTCTAAAATCTAAAAACGTGAACATCAAAAACCTGTCTACATTTTGGAAGGCCATGAATGGATTTCAAAATATAATATTCTCTCATTTTATGACAAAAACTGACCTCCTCAATTCGAATGCTGCTATTTAATCTGATTCATACACATTAAAATATAAACTGTACTGCTTTGCTTCCTAAGTGACCATGCCCATGATATGCAAAATCCATATTAAAAATTCAACACGCATTTGCATGATTCCCTGCCTAGTGCTAAACTAATTGTGTGTTTACAAGGTGTGAAGGCACTTGCAGTTGGCAGATCTATAGGACAATGGTCTCTTTCTTGTATTGCCTTTGACATGTATTAGAATGACAGCATTAAAAGGTATGTCCCAAAGTTAATACTTGTGAAAGAAGAAGAGCAGGATTTGTATTCCATGGCTAGGAATATGGGCTGAGATCTGAAGAAAATATGTTGATTTCCACAAACAGGCCTTTGTTCCATAGTCAAAATATCACGCTAACACCTACAACACTTCTTGGAATATTTACAAGCCCCTATCGCCGCCACATCGTCACTTTTAGTGATGTTGGGATGGCAATACGGGCTTCGCCTTATCTACAAGGCTGTGTTAAGCCACCTATCATGGCTTAACGCTGCCTTGTAAATAAGGCTCCCTTTCACGTTATACTTGGCATGAAAGAGGAAGGCTGTGGATGTTCCACCGCAACAACCATTGATTTTATATGTACAAGGGCAGCGTAAATATGAGGCAGCGCCAAAATTGAGAACAAGGAAAACCTGGTCTTACCCTGGTGCAACTAGGAGAAATGGTTAATTTCTCCTCGTTTTTGCTGTTTTCATGTGTGCTGCATTGTGCTGCACACATGGAAACAGCAAAACTTCAATGATTGTTTATGTACAGAAGGCCCCGCGTCCTGTACATAAACCGAGCACCAGCACAAGAGGAAACACAGTGCCGTACCATATTCTTGTAAAAATGGTGCAGCCATGCGTTTCAGAAGTGGCGGAGAGTGTCGTTTATCCAAGGAGGCTAACGACACGCTCCACCACTTCTTTGTACATATGCCCCATCAATTAAGTAACTGAATACTTGAAGGGACGTTATTACTGAAATAGTTTCAAAAGCAGTCTTACAATTGATTCAGACTGAAAGGGTCATATTGTAGTTTAAAGCACATTAAACATTTTTTACACAGTTTACTATAGTGAAAGTTTATAAAAATATAAATTAGCTTGTCATTAAAGTTCCACGCATGCCAAAATAAATTGCTTGTGGACCAATATTTATTTTGCGCGCTATCCAAAGGAATCTGCTAATATAGGTTTAAAAACGTATTTTTCAGGTGTGTGTAAGTTTTGACATAGAACAACATGTGGGCATTTTGTACACGCTACTGAAAAATTGTGATTTATAAGGAATCGATATATGTTTTAAAGCAAAATACATTTTGAAAAGTCTTATGAGACCAAAAAGCAAAGAAAGCATGAAAGGTAATGTAACAAAGGCTTACGATATTTAATCATTTGTGAAGCAAGCACCGTCTAACATATTCCTTCAGCCAATCAAATACCTGACTTTGAACCACGGATGAATTAAACTTGTTGGGCAGCTTACCTTCTGTTCCTCTGTGCCAAAGCGTGGCAGGGAATGTACAATAAGTCATATGACCTTTTCTTCTCTATAGGGTATTCTTTGTGATGCTCAAAGATATTCTACAGTAGGAAAAATGGATAAAGAAATGAGTTATAAATATTTAGATTGGTTTTGAGGGCGCCACAAGGGGCTTAACAACAACTAAGCTCTTTTCATAGTCTGTTCCCACATGCACGGTAACCTGGTAAATTACTATTTTAACCTTTACAATTGGCCAATATTAATTCCCGTTTGAAATTAACATACACTCCTGAACTTAACTGTGATGTTCAAAGAAAAATACATAAAAGCCCATTATGATAAACTAGTGTATGACTGACAAGACTGTAGGATGAAGGTGGGACTGCTGGATAGAAAACAAAAAGTAGGCTTTTTTCCTGCTAAACGAAAATATACAAATTCGCAAGTGATAAAACTCACATAACCTTCGCATGTTTTGGGGCTTAAAGCTTAAAGAGAATTCTAAAAATGTAAATATTCTTTTACTGGAGGAGGGTCAGGGCACACATTTGGCGACATATTACATGAGATTTGGTCATGGACTATGTTTCCTTCGTTAAAATCTCTGACGTTTAAAATGTTTAAAATCTCTGAAATGTATAAAGTGATTTATGAAAGAAAAACTTAGGGGCATATTATCAAGGACGGCGTTAAAATTATCGCTGGTTTAGCGGCAGAAGACTGCCGCTAAAGCGGCGATAATGGGCTTGATAATATGCCCTCGAGAATTCCAATAGAAGCCCATGTTCACACCAGAACATGGACTTCTATTGGAATTCTCAAGGGCATATTATCAAGCCCATTATCGCCGTTTTAGCGGCAGTTTTCTGCTGCTAAACCAGCAATCATTTTTAACGCCGTCCTTGATAATATGCCCCCTAGTTATGTAAGTCTAGTATTGGGTCCCTATCTATTTCTCTTGTTTGCTCTTGGGCAGTACGTTCTCTAAAAAGGACTGGGGAAAAATCAATGTTCTCTATTCTGTTCTAAGTACCACCAAAACTGAGCAAAATATTTTTGCCTTGTTTTACGTACCAGAATAAAGGTTTAGTATTCTTCCTGCTATGGACCTCTCATGACATGGCATTGTGTTGCAAATCCTTTTCAACTATTCTACTTCATGGTTTGACAATAAACATCAGTACCTTGAGTGCCACTAAGTGAAATAGGACAACTAATCACACAATTGCAACACTGCTCAAATTGGGTCCTGTGGCCCATGTGAGCCACTAACACATGCTCACACATCCACGGATATCTTGCTTAGTTTTCATGACTATCCAATGAGTACTGTCATTATGCATGCACTGACAATATGCAAATATAAATAGCCAGACCCCTTCTGTATAGCACCATATCTATGCCACTCAAGGATGTAGAAGCACAGTGAAACACCCTGTATGTCATTAAGCATGAACTGCAACTAATAAATATGTGGGACCCTGTGTCAAATGCAAAATGGTGTAGTAAGGCACAGTGATATATATGGGGACATTATGGCCTTATGGCCCTAAGAGCCCTCACATACATTGAATGTTAGTGCAACCAAACATTACATCAATTATACCATATACACACATAGCAATATAGAGGAGCCATAGCACAGACTCTGGAACCAAGCTGTACACCTCTAGGCAAAAAGGGAAATGTCAGACTATTGTCTAATCTAATTTTGCAAGTTGTTGTTGTCCCTCACTTACCAATTATTCAATGCCAAGGATGAATGATGTTTCTCGGCAGGTGGATACTAACTAGCAAACAACAATGATGTACTACTACAATGTTGCAAGGGTGAGTGCATAAGTGGTAGGCACCAGTGTGTTTCCCAACACACCCATGAATGGGTACTGTGGGGTTACAGACCAATCTCTATTGTACATGCAGCATCTCTTCCACACACAATGCTACAGCAGATGGCTATTTATGTGGGTCTGTACATTTATTCACTCAAAGACGTCCATTGACAGTGCCAGCAGAACGGTGAAGAGTCCTTAAGTGACTCAATTGTGATATTGACTGACTCTTGTCCATAAGCCTCATACTAAGTGACACATATCCGCTAACAATGCTGGCCAGTACTACCTCATTTAAACAACTCAACTTACTCCATGCTTGCAACTCATAATTTATAAAGGAGGACAACGTATTGCAAGTAGATAAAATGTATATATCTGAAACATATTGTCTAAATACATTCAGCTAACCTTAACTAACTATACTTATTAACACATTTCACTATACTAACTATTTTAAACTACTCACACCTATCTAGCCTAGCCTAACATTCTTAAACTCTATATGTGCACTATCCTATCTTATCCTAAACTATCTTAACTATTAGACACAGAGGTCAGCTTAAACGTCTACACCCACCCCCTTAATACACAGAAATTAGCACAACACAAAAGACAAATACATGCTAAACAAACACTACCTAAACATATACATCTAAATTAATATATTTTGCATTTTTTTATGTGTTTGATCCCTATAATCACCTAAAAGTACTATCTATTAAAATATTAAACTAACTTATAGGACCCTACACTAGACCTATGCTAAAACCTAATCTAACCTTTGCTAAAAATACTATACTATACCAAGAACTGGTAACCAACTGGGGAAAGGTAAAAGCCTGATGTAGAGTCAAATATGGACACTGATCCTCTATGTTGGCACCTGCAAGGTGGGCAATATGGCATGCAGACTTGAGAGTTCCCCTTCAATTTCAGCCATTCTCAGTGTTAGATCTGGTAGGTCCTTCAGGGCCTGTGCTTCAAAAATGTACCCTACTGCAGGGGTAGTGAGCAGGGCCTGTGTTGCATTGGCTGTCTATCCAGCCTGGCTTCCAGGTACTGAGTGCCTTTGCCTCCTAGAACAGTTTCCCCATCATCTTGTATGCTTAAGCCACATGCCTGATGTGGCGGTACTGCTCCAGCTTGATGTTGTGGTGTGGCTGTCATGTTGTCTGGTGGAGGTAAAGGAAACATGTACCAGCAAAAGCTGAACTTGTAAATGATGTCAGCGCTAATAGGCTCACATTTTCGGAACATCATATGTGGTATGTCCACCCAAATACCAAATTTTGGGAAAGAGAAATGAGCAAAATTCCTTCTAAACATATACTTCTCCTAATGTAACAAGCAAACATATTCAAGTTCTGGCAGTGTAGGTATACAAAATGGCACTGTCAACACAACCATATTAATCCTGAGACTTAGTTGGAAGCATGATGTGGTGTACACATGGAATTGAACACATGGTCTAAATATGGACTTCCTGGTGTTGGTTATGCACCATGCAACAGGGTATGTGTGTGGTCAATAATCTATGTGAAATGAGTTATGTTACGCAAGTACAGGTAGTGTGCCTCAGCATTGGTTAACTCATCTGACAAATGTACACGGTCAAACACATTGCTGCATATACTGGCTTTGGTAGTCAAAACATAGATGGAAAGTGGGTAGCTCTCTCCCGTAAAACAAACCTGTTGGACACTTCACCAATATTGACTCAGGAAAATACCAGGAACCATAAGACATAGCTTATGGCATAACGTTCCAGCAATATCATTGTGACCTTTACATATCCTAGTGTCTGTCCACATATGTCAGCAAGGTTGCTTTCCTTGATGCACATTAACAAAAAGGATATCCATGTCATGAGTGTGTGCATGCATGCTGTAGATCTCATGTTTACAAGTACTTTGTGCAGTAATTAGCAGGTAATCCTCCTCCATTGGTCAATGGTAACAGGGTTGGTGTTAGCCAGTAGGCGTATCACCGCCATTAGGTTAGCAGTGTAATGGGCTGTATGCTGCCAGCACAGTGAAGACCTTCATGTGGTTCTTTACACATTGCATCAAATTGGCAAACTCCCTGCAAATATATGATTAGTTACTAGTGGACAAATTTGAGCATATGAAGCCACAAGTGAGGAATTTAACTGCCTTTCCATTTGCAGGCTTGTGATATTTGCCACATCTACTCCTACCTATTCTGTCTGTACTGATGTGGGATTCCTTACATCCTGTCAGGACATGCCAGTCCATATGTCCATACCTTGCCATGTGGACATCTACACTAGCAATATGCATCAGACAGGCAGTCTGAAGAAGAAAAGAGCAACCCCATGGTTAAATAACGTGTCTTTCCTGTATCCTTACATACCCCATAGCATTTTTGTAATGATTCCTCTGTCACCCTATCTCACATAGTAATGATATGGATTACTCTGATGAATGCTTAGGTACACTTGAGGCTGGATTATAGTTGCCATACCTCAGGATAATTGTGACCTAAGTGTGAAACTAAGTAAATAATTCCAACTGACAATGTACTTACACCCTCCCAGCAATGCACTTTGATTTACAATATGTCCATTGTAATTACTCTAATCAATGATTAGGAATAACTTTGTCCTCTCACAACCACATATGCAGTATCTATCATAGGAAGGAATAATGGTTTGTGATGCCTAAACTGCACACATGGTCACACAAGTTTCTCTGATTGTGAAGTTTAGCTTCACACACAGCTACTGGTACATGTATGGATCACAAAACATTTTAGTATTGAACAGCATGAATGTCTGATCATGCCTATAGTTTTGTTGAACAGCATGTATGTCTGATCATGCCTATAGTTTTTCACACTGTACTCATTTTCATAGCTAGGATACACATATTCTGCATGTATGAACATAGTATGATGCTAAACTACCATAGTAGAAATAGTATTCTGGAGAAGATGTTAACTGTACATAGTATCTTTTGACACTGTAAAGATGACTATTGTTCATGCTGTCTGGGATATGTGTTGCACCGCATCCCTACTGGTCTCATGCTCAAATATGGATATAGGCAAGCATACCTTGTCCAGACAAGTTCTGCCTCTCTTATGCAACTTTGCTGTAAATAAATTTGGAACAATAGTTTTTTACTTGTGTGCCATGGTATGGGTGTCCGAAAATTGAACTTCTGACCATATGTAGATATTGTTTCTAGTGATGGTACATGCGGCACAAGTATCCAAACCGTAGGTGGCAAAACATGACCACAGCAGGTAAAGAGCCATAAATCACGTGGGCCTGCATATATTGCCCTTACATACTCATTGTCATTCAACCTTGTCTATTGCACATGCTACTGTGTGCTACTTCATTAGTGAATTAACATGTACTGTAAATTGTTTACTCGAGATTGATGCTCCCTACACACATCACAATGATACAAATATCATAGATCACATACAATCCTTACAGAGCTGCAAACACATTCTATTAACACTCACTGGTAGCATTGGGATCCCTGAAGGACTCCACCTCACCCTGGGTGTATGTTGAAGGGCGATCTACAAGATACAAACATGGTACATTGCTGTGTGAATATTAAACATATACACTGTGTAGACATGAAGCACAGTACTATTTTATCACAAATATCTGGTATATTTAGCACATTAAACACATAGCACTTGGCAAAGCTGACATGGATTAATAAAAGACAGATATTCGCCATATGGAAGTGTTTAATTTTAAGGACAATATCTGACTAATCATGTCACTGTGCATAGAGAGCGGTGCATAAAGAGCAAAGTAGGCGCAAATCATTCTTCCTTGCTACATGGTACAAGAATGCATACCTTCGAAGCCTATATCAAAATATAGTGTTAGACGGGCCACCAACTGGAAGTTATGGCAATGGTAGGGGCGTGACTAACTCTATACGTGTGCTCAACAATGCAGCACCCATCAGACAGTCACAGCATGATAGGTGAGTTTTCATTACCTTCCTCATCACATGTCACCTGTGCAGGGTATTTCAACATTAAACATTCATGCTCTGTACAGGCTCATATGTGAATTGAGGTCACATATACAAATAAATGCATGTGAAATGATTTGGTGGGCCCCTAAACCCTTGTCCAGCCAGTGGCGTGACAAACTATGAGTGGGTCTCCTGGCAGCATACATGGACAATGGCCCACATGCCCTGGACCCAGTCATGAGCTCTCAGGCCAGGGGCCCACATTCCCTGCACGGTGCCAGAGGAGCCTCCTGGAGCTCCGGGCCTCCCCTGCACTGCAGGATGTGCTTGGACTATTGTTGCTCCACTGTGAACAGCCCCCTGAGGCATGGCTAACCTGTATTATGGCATACCACCCCTCAAAATATATACCCCTTACTATTAAGGAATAGATTAGATCATTTTAAAAATGAAAACAAAGACATGCAGATGGTAAATATGTACTTACCAACGGGGCCACCAACGTCAATGTCAAGGGGATCTAGTAGATCGGCCTTGTGGCTCATAGCATCCACTGATCGGTGCTTTAGCTTGTGTACAATGCAGTCTACACCCAAGACCTTGCTCATGTGCTATCGCACTGTCTATCACCGCTGCTTATTTTCCTTGGTGGGGTAGCCCTGGCTGACTCTACCCCCATAGCTATCACGTTGGGAACATAATGTGCCAACAGCCAAAGCAGGCCCCCAAACTCTCACTTTAACAGGTCCTTTACACACCCCTTCCCCAACATGGCCCTACCTACTCTAGACCCCCTTACCACTATGAGAAATATCCCTTAACCTTGCCCCTACCCATACCCCATAAACTACAAAATCCCTAATTCGACTAACACCCAACAATACAGCAAAAATAAAAATACAGGTAACAAATACAACACACATGACAGGGACAGCACAGACACCAACAAGGCAAAAATACTCTAAATCTCTGACACAATCCACAAAACACCTCCTACAACCAGCACAAACAAAAAGGCTGTAAGTGAAAGTAGCTTCACACTTCCTAGTTTGCTGCCTGCCAGAGCCATTTCTTCATGTCCGTTTTCGACACATTTGTTGTTTTTAATGATGCATCGGTACTGCAATAGCCAACGCATGCTAATTCACAATGCATTGTTTTTGACGCTTTAGCGTTCATGTGTGGCTTTCGACCAATGCTCCGGATGCAATGCAATGTGCAAATGGTTGAATGATAGGTTCTGACGCAGGCAACTGGCCTATTGTCTGAGATGCAATGTAGTGAGCTGTGCAATGTATGTGAACACACCTTGGACTCATTTATCTTGCTCTTCTTTTCTTACCTGACACCCTTGATATCTTCGGATGTGTTAAATGTCATTGGTAATACTGCACCTATGTGTGAGTCATTGCGTTCATTGTGCTGACATTATGAGTGACAATATTTTATTGTGAAAACCACATAAATATATTGATGTGTAGAGACATTCGAAACATTTTGTTGGTCTCATGATTTGTGGTATGCTTGGGTGAACGTAGGTAGCTGCGGAGTGGCATCACTTCAGTCAACGATATTGGATTACTATGCCAATGAAATACAGCATTGCATTCACAAATATGCACAATTTCTTAATTCACATTTTTTGTCTACATTTCTGCCACAGGCTGTGCTACTGATGCCATACAGGAAAGCACAGACACTGACTGCTTCAGCCAGTCTACAGTGTATGTGGCATCCAGCTCACAGATTAACTGAATAGATATGAAAGGCATGGTGTAAGGTCGTTATCACATCTGTGATTGTCGGGCTGACATAATTTAGTATGCTAAATTAGCCATCGACCACCATGGAATGTTGTGGTACAGACACATCAGTTGTCTGGACTTTGGGCCCGATTCACAGAACTAACTTAAGACAAAATCCTAAACTTACTACCATTTTGGTATTCACAGAAGGCACTTACTCATTTTGGTATTCACAGAAGGCACTTACTCATTTTGGTATTCACAGAAGTTAGGAGTCCTAACTTTAGGACTCCTAAATGCCTTCTGTGAATCATGAAAGTCTTAAAATTAGGATTTTTCTCAGTTTAGTAGTAGTATAGTTAGGACTCCTAACTTTAGGACTCCTAAATGCCTTCTGTGAATACCCAAAACCTTAAAATTAGGATTTTTCTCAATTTAGTAGTCCTAAATCTAAAC
Organism: Triturus cristatus; assembly: GCF_964204655.1. NCBI lineage: Eukaryota > Metazoa > Chordata > Amphibia > Caudata > Salamandridae > Triturus > Triturus cristatus. The sequence goes on from NC_140591.1 coordinate 679,619,039, forward strand.
TTAGGACTACTAAATTGAGAAAAATCCTTATTTTAAGACTTTCGGTATTCACAGAAGGCATTTAGGAGTCCTAAAGTTAGGAGTCCTAACTATACTACTACTAAACTGAGAAAAATCCTAATTTTAAGGCTTTCGGTATTCACAGAAGGCATTTAGGAGTCCTAAAGTTAGGAGTCCTAACTATACTACTACTAAACTGAGAAAAATCCTAATTTTAAGGCTTTCGGTATTCACAGAAGGCATTTAGGAGTCCTAAAGTTAGGAGTCCTAAATTTAGGACTACTAAATTGAGAAAAATCCTAATTTTAAGGCTTTCGGTATTCACAGAAGGCATTTAGGAGTCCTAAAGTTAGGAGTCCTAACTATACTACTACTAAACTGAGAAAAATCCTAATTTTAAGACTTTCGGTATTCACAGAAGGCATTTAGGAGTCCTAAAGTTAGGACTCCTAACTTCTGTGAATACCGAAATGAGTAAGTGCCTTCTGTGAATACCAAAATGAGTAAGTGCCTTCTGTGAATACCAAAATGGTAGTAAGTTTAGGATTTTGTCTTAAGTTAGTTCTGTGAATCGGGCCCTTTGTGTTTAGACCAATATGTGTGGCACATTCACAATGAACCTGGGTAAATGTGTTAGAAAAGTATGTTTGCCTATAGTTTGAGCATCACAAGTCCAGCTTGAGTAGGCCAGATAAGTGTGATGACTCCCAAGTGCCACTATGTATCGCAATTCACTACATCACATTACTCTGCACCAGAAAGTGGCTCCTTGAGCTTTGAATGTGATTAGCCATTCACACAAGATAGTGATATGTACATTTACTGACAGATGACACCACACAAACCTGCAATGCATCAGTGAGTACTATCTTCATAGGAGTGATATTACATGTAGTTAAACCATGACATCTTACTGCTACTTTGATTTCCTTTGTGACCTGTGTACAGCAGCACACATAGATAGAGCATTAGGACTCACATTGTTATTTGGTTAGCAGGAAGATGCACCATCACAGTAGCATCCATTCCTGCAAGTAACAGCTGTATCCTTGCATCTTGGGACAAGTGTATCTGGATTGTGCCTAGTAAGCCAATCCAGCACTGGTGCAGGTCAAGAGTCAACATGTTTAAGTGTTATGTTATATACCATTCAAATCTTGCTGTGTGCTTGCAAACATTACTGTGGCATCAGGAGACTATCTGTGCTGCACTGTGTGGCCATGCCCATCATATCTGTTTACAATCACAGGACATCATGCAAACTATACAGTAATCGACATATGTAAAACTACAACATAACATTATGAAGTGCATGGCACACACTCAGTCATTGCACACTGTTTGGTACTACACTCACTTTGGACTGTGGCAGAGGGTCTGTAACTGAACATACTGTAGCTACACACATAATCTCTGCATGCACAGACTGTTATACAATGCACATTTTCAGTTGTGTATGTCTTGAACAGGCAATCGTGTTCAACATATGGTGTTATAATGCACAAATATATCAGAAAACATGAAGTAGATCCAAGCTGAATGTGCCACACAGCAACAGACATTTTGAATAGATGAGTGAGCCATAGCAGTGAAACATGTTTAAATAGCCCACTGTACTTGTGATGGTAAAATAACAAGATGCTGCCATTCACACATGATTTGTGTCTTTCTCCTGTCAAAGTTAGTAGCACTACATAGCCCCTGAGGGCAGGCCTTCATGTGTACTTCCTGGTACAAAGATACTGCATGCCCTGACACAGACATATGTAATGGCACACACTCAACTTAAATTTCACCTTTGGGTGGATAGTATATTTGTAATCCACTCAACTATGCACTAGCACACTCAGGTCAGAGATACATAATTCTTGTCATGCTAAAGTAAGTTGACATCTAAATCGCTCCATCTGATAATGAGCTATGAGTTTTATGTAGGCACATGCATTTTTGTCTGACTTTTGATCCAACTTCAATCTCACTCTTGACATCCCAGTATCCTTCAGGGTTTCAGAAGTTTGCGTGTAACCTTTCCAATTTTATACTGCTCTGGCAATTTATTCTGTGTACCATGTCGTGTTCATGTTGTATTTTGACATGGCTTTGGTCCTCATTGCACTGCTGAATAATGCATGGCAATAAATATGTACTGTATCATGATGAAGTATATATGACATTGTAATCAGGAAAAAGTTCACATGCTTTGTGGTAAGCCACACAAGTATGTATATGTTCTTTCCAAGTAACTGCTTTTATATGTTTGCATGATATTAGTCCTTTGTCAATGAAAACTGTCACTCATGATCTCTGATGATATCTGCAATGACATGAGCTCCAGAAAAAACACTGTTGGACTTGGCCCTTTTTGCAGGGTCATCCCTGAATGTTTTGCCTCCCTCCTGTATTTTTTCTGACTTGTTGTTGGTTGTTTTATCACTCTGGGCACTTTATCACTGCTGATCAGTGCTAAAGTGCATATGCTCTCCCTATTGTAAATTGATGTATGGATTAATGACTCCATGATTGGCTGGTTTGGTTTACTTGTCAGACCCTAGTACAGTGCACTGCGTGTGCCCAGGGCTTGTAAATCAAATGTTGCTGGTGGGCTTTTAGCACTGGTTGTGCCATCCACAGAAACATCCTGTAAACATGAGTCTCAGGTCTGCCATTGCAGAGCCTGTGTGCAGTCCGGTACTACCATGTTGACTGGCCAAGTGCACCCACTTGCCAGACACTAAACCTTCCCTTTTCGTCATATCAGACACCCTTAAGGTAGGCTCAAGGGCAGGGTGCATTGTAAGTATAAGGTAGGACATGCCCTGGTGTGTTTGGCATGTCCTAATAGTGAATTACAGCCATTTTCATTTCTCTCTATTGCAAGGCTACCTGTTCCCCATACGCCAGAATCAGCAGTTTGATTATTACATCTTATAATCCTAACTGACTCAGGTAACTAGTTTAGTATGCCTGAAATCAGAGTGATAAAATGCATCTTTTAGTGAAGTTGGTTTTAACATTCTGTTTTTGAAAATACCACTTTTAGAAAGTAGGTATTTTCTTGTCTAACCATCCAAGCCTGCCTCTGCTAGGTTGTGTATTCCTTGTCTGGAGTTTGAGTGACAGGGGCTGGGGGATTCCACGAGACACGGTGAGTCAGCACAGGGCTGAATAGAGAGATCTGCATGTAGATGGGTGGGAGGAGTTGCACCTGGGACCTGAATAGGGCTGTGCCTTCCCTCCACAATGCTGGCTCCACCTCCTGTGGTGTGTCTGATGTCCATGGCCTGCACTATGAAAAGAAAGAAGGAGAATTGTCAACAAAGTGCTCCAGGTCTGACCAGAACTGATTTGGACTAGGCAAAGGCCTCTCTGCCTTCAGAGAACAAAGAGAAACTGTGTATAAAAAGGGGAAACCAGACCCTAGAACTTTAGAACACTTTTGGGAAACAAGAAGAAACCTTTGCTGAGGAGAGGAACCAGAGAGACTGAGGAGAGACTATCCCTAAGCTGAGTGTTGTTTGGGGGATTGGCCTGCAGTGGTTGCCTGACTGCCAATGAAAGGAGAGATGAACTTTGTGTGTACTTTATACAACTTGTGAAGGATCTCTAAGGGCTTGAGATAGAGCTTGCCTCCTGCTGAAGTCTCAGGGACAGCAGACTTCACCCACCAGCTCCCCAAGAGTTCTTTGGAAGTGCCTGCAGTTGTGTTGAGCTTTCTGAGGGACGGCTGGAAGCGCGACGCACGAAGAAGAAGCGTGTCGCCGAACTGCCGCTGTCGCTTCACAACGCGAAAGCACCTCCCATCGCCGGAGAAGAGGATCGACGTCACACCAGACGCTGCCTCATCATCGGAGAAGCGTGTCACAGGCGCAGCTGCTGTCATCGCATCGCTGGGAAAGCTTGTCACTGCTGCAGTTGTCACATCGTTGCCGATGCACCTCGCATCGCCGGAGAAGAGGATCGACGTCGCATCAGACGCTGCCGCATCACCGGGAAGCGGGTCGCAGGGCCGGTCGCGGCTCAGAAGAATCGGTGAGTCGCCGCATGGCTGTCAGGCGTGCACGCATTGTGTTGCATCAAAAAGAAGATGCTATCTTTGTTTCATTGCACCGGATCTTCATCGCATCACAGCGTTGCGGGCCGCATCACCACGGAAGCGCAGAAACAAAGCGACACATCACCTCCCCTCACAGAGAAGAACCAACGCATCCCCTACGCATCAGTAGGGACCCGACGCATCACCATTCTTGCGTGTAAGGGACCTATGGAGCACCTTCCCTGCAACACTTTCATTGTATAGCGTTACGCATCCTAAGGTACATTGAACTCAAATTGTCGCATTTTACATCTTAAGAAAACAAAGCTATTTCTACTAATTTTAAAGTACAGTATTGTGGACTTTTTTTGTTTGTGGTCTTGTGTTAAATCTATATAAAAGATACTTATTTTTAATATAAAACTGGTGTGGTGTCCATCTGTAGTGTTGACACTGTTTCAGTGTATGTGTTCACAAATGCTTTACACACTGCCTCTGAGATAAGTCTGTCTGCTCGTGCCAAGCTGCCAAGGGGGTGAGCAGGGGTTATTTTAGGAGTGTACCCCCTTACCCTGACTAGACGCAAGGGCCCCTATTTGGTCAAAGGTACCTACCTCTGCCAACCAGAGACCCTCAAATCTAACAAACACCAATAATCTGCATTAGAAATCATTGGTAAGACACACTTGAGTGTGATTTTAATCTTAGGTATGGTAGTTTGTGGTTTGTATTCCTACGTTCACTGAGGACTGTCTGTTGTACACTTATCTGATGCACAATACAGCAAGACTGCTAACTGTGCATCTCTGCACAGTTCAAGTGCAAGTGGAGAGTGATGATCAATTTGGATCTTGAAATGTGGCAAGGCTGGCCTGTCCTTTAATGCAGTACAGTGATTGACATTGCAGTTCTGTATGTGTGCAAATAATAGATATGCACAATATTGGTAAACAGGTCTGATGACATGATGGTTACACTTTGAGGCCTACTTCTAGTTGACGAGATGGGGGTGAGTTGATGTTTAATGGGACTGGGACATACACTCCAACACAAATAATGGGTGTTTGAGCTTTCAGTCTGTCAAAGTACATGTGAATGAAGAGAAGACATTTTAGAACACTGTGGTTGTATTGTCTTTTCTCTGCAGCTGTAATTTGGATCTCCCCTCCATCCTCATACTCCATTGGGTCCTGTTCATCATAGTCCACGTCCTGCAGGACATTTGTCTTTATTCAGATGTTGTGGAGAATGGCACTTACCAGTATGATCTTGCAGACCATAGGAGGAGAGTAAAGCAATCTCCCCCCTGACATGTCAAGGCATATGAACCTGGACTTCAGCACACCAAAGGTTCCCTCCATGATGTTGTGGGTCTTGACCAGTGCCTGTTTGTTCTGTTGTTCCGGTTCAGTGTGGGGATGCGCTATTGGGGTCAGGACCCATGGTTGGAGACTATATATTTGGTCAGCTGAAATTGAAAAAAGGAAATTAAAACAGTCAATGCTTTTGCTTTCTACTACAGCTACAGCCCTTTCCATGTGTGCCATGTTTACTGAATGACTCATACACATTTCTTATGGTATTTCAGAATATGTGTTACTTATACAGTTGGCCATAAGCTTACACATGTCTGTTTCAGTTCTCTGTGCAGTAGCAAATGATGAGCATGACTTGATAGATTGTGCACTTCTTCAGCTGGAATTTCATGTGTAAACAGTAGCTTACTGTGAAGTGAATTTCGAAATGGTCCTGATCACTCTATGTTATGTGCACTCACTACATGTGAGATGCGACAGATTTTTTATCAGAAACATGGCTGGTTATTTGTTCCTCCCTAGGTAGGTTGTGACAGTGCCAACATGTTGAACACTGACAGATTGTTGATCAGAAATGTGGCTGGCTAGTTGTTCCTCCCTATGTGAGTTGTGACATTGTCAACATGTTTGACACTCACACACACACATGTCCATGTTAAACTACAGATTTTGTTGACACCCTTCATTACATTGAAACAGCCATTTCATAGTTCACTAACTTTGCAACGTGATTTTGTAGCATTAATTATGTGAGGTTCAAACGTAAAAGGCATTGTTTTGCTATTTATTGTCAGCCTTCAACTATTGGTTTTTACTAGAGAAGTTCTCATGGTGCACTTTGATACACACATGTGTTGCAATGTGGGCCTTCTTTATGTGGGACACACTGATATTGTTACAAGGAGCTGTCCACTCAACATTTAGGCACATTACATTGTTTTTTAACATTTTTGTATAAGACTATGACTTATAGGGGATAGCGTAGTTCTATGCCTTGATTTTGGCCTCATTGTTGTGGCAAATGTATGTTGAGAATACGATCCTGAGAACAATGTAGTCCCTTGTCCTGGTTGGAATTTAATCTAAGGTGTTGACTGATGTATGACATGTTTGACTGCATTGCGTTTGACTTGTTGAGTTGTACATTGCTTGATATATGTACTTTACATTTGACCTACCAACTACATGGAACAGGTGAACCATCACATTGGTTACAAAAGTCAATGGAGCCGTCAACTTACATGTGTATGTGTACGTACACTGTCAGTATTGCTGAGACATATGTCTGTTTTGTACTGTTGGTGTCACAATGTTACCTAGTATTGACATTTACACATCTCTAGGGCCTACACTGAAATGGCATGCCACACATGCCCTTTTCACATTCTTCTTCCTGTATTGGTCCTGACACTTTGGGCAACATAAAAGTTTACAGCTAAGTGTGGCACCATTTCTCATTTCCGCAGTACTTTTTCTTACACCACTGACATTGTGGAACTTTACCTGATAGCAGGAGTCTGTATGCCATTTCATGTGGTTCCATCCATCCACATAGAGACACATTGCTACTCACTGACCTTCTGTAGCTACTGCCATTCACAGTTTAGTAAGTGTATGTCAATGTGGCGCATCATTGCCTCCACTTGCAGTGGTGCATTGTTGCCACTGTGCGCAGATGACACAAGGGACCAGATTAATTGGAAAGTATCAATTTGCAGTGTTGCAAGTCACCTGTCTGCACTGCATCTCAGAGAAAGGTCAGTAATGCACAGTATTTAGGCCACACAGCACACTCCTGAACTTTCCCTATACACTGGCAAGCAATATGCTGCCTAGCACAAACTCAGACACACTTTGCAATGCTAGATCGTCTTTGCACAGTAGAGGGAACCACCGGGCAAAAGTTGTACCCTCTGAGCCATGATAACTTATCTATGTTTGCCACAGACTGCAGCACACATTGGAAGTGGGAATGACTTGACTGACCCCTGGCAGATTTCTTGATACAAATTACCTGAGAAACTCAATTGATTTGTCACATTTCAAAGGTTACCTGTTGTAGGATATGTGTCACGCCTCTTGAACAATGAGAGTTGCATGGAGACACCCTCACATCATCCATGGAACTCCTCTCATGCACACAGTGATGCTACACTGCATTTAGACCAGCGTTGAATTGTTCTGTACCTTTGCGCCATTCGAAGGAACATGAAGTGTTTCTCTGTGTTCATTAACATGTGTGACTTGGGGGTTTGCATTACACGTGCACCATGAGGCACACCCCTCAGATATATGGCTATATCTTCTTCAATAGACACATATATGGCTATTATATTATACATTTGTTACTGTTAGTAAGTCTGTAATGTACTTCAGTTTTACTTACCAACAAGTAGTCCATTCTCATATTGGCCATTCTGGAAGCGGTGAGTGATGAGGAAGTGCCTGAAGACGTAGGCATCAAGCGCACTCCCTGGGTATTTTGCCAACACATATGTAAACATCCCCTGATTGTCCACATTGGCCTGGACATTGATAAGGTATATATGTTTCTGGTTCCTGTACAGATGTGATGTTGCTGCAAGGAGAATCAGTTGCACATGTGTGCAATTCATGGCACCCAGCATATGTGGAAATCCAGCAATGCCATAGAAACCTTGCTTGGTGTCCAACTGCTGTTGTGGCTTGGGGAAGTGGAGATAGTGGGGTATATGGTGGATGATGGCATCCAGGACAGAGGGTAGGAAGGCATCAATGGTTGTGATATTGCTGCCACTGTGGCTAGTTGTTATCTGGAATGCCAGACCCCTCATACATATGGCCTATCTCCATTATGAGACATAGAGATGGCTATTTTGTCATACACTTCTTACTGCTAGTAAGGCAAGTAGGCCATTCCCATATCGCCCATTCCGGAGGTGCTCATTGATAAAGCAGTGACTGAAGATGTAGGCATCATGTACATTCCCTGTGTATGTTGCTAGCAAATGGATTGGGTGAACATCTTCTTATATTCCATGATGGCTTGGAAATTGGTAGCATAGGTCTGCTTTCGGTTCCTGTACAGGTGAGATGTTCATACAGGGGGTTCTATTTGCACATGTGTGCAATCCATAGCACCTAGCACATGTGAGAACACAGAAATTGCGTAGGAACTTGGCAGTTGGTGGTTGGAGACTTGGCACTATCTTACTCAGCAGTTCTATTATGGGCTCCCTCCTCAGTCTCTAGCATGTGATGACCTCATCCTCCCTGAGGTCCATGAGGGTAGTCCGCTGGTGAAAAACCTGCTGTCTTCTCCTGTGCTGCCTATGTGGTGGGGGTGGTTTTCTCCTCACAACTCTCAGCTGCAAAAATAGCACCTCTATGGCATAGTTTAGCTTGCTTAACTGTTTTGTGTGGCTTTTCTTAATGTACCACAGCCAATGCGTAATTTCACCTGGGTTGTCGATGCTCAGGAATTTGATGCATTTCAGGTTCTGTGTGCTGCTTGCCAAGGATGTGTCACACATTGTCAAAACCATAAATACCACTGCATCGGTTTTAGGCTAGAATTTATGAGGGAACGCCTACCTTGAAAATATTATTCTCTGCGTGACTCGGTTGGTTCTGACATTGGTAATTTCCAACACAGGCCTACCAAAACTGATGAATTTGGCCACATGCGTCCATTTTTAAGAATGGAGTACTGCCTAGGCTGCGGTCACGTCACACATAGTGACGTAATGGCAGCACAGGTCTCTCATAAATAGGACCCCTTGTCCTTATTGCTATGACTTTCCAAGGTTTTTCAGGAGACTTACTTTATTTTAACAGTTTATCAACTTCTTTCTGATAAATCATCTACCAAACATCAGAATTTTTTAACTTTAATCAAGTAGACCAACAATACTGATTTAGTCTTCAACTGCTATCCAAGATTTCAACGTTTCTAATAAAATGTCCTTCTCATTTGAGTTTATATTTTGTTCGGGTATTATTTGACATATTGTGTTACTGGTTTACAGCATTATCATAAGTGAAGCATAAACATAATTTCTGAAAATACCTGGAAACGATCACCTTAGTTTTCCTAAGTGGACAAAAAAATCGAAGTATTTAAAATAGCTGATGTAGTTAGAGTTAATCATCTCATTAATTTAGGGCTTAAAGAATAATTAAACAGGAAGATTGCTAATCCTTTCATTGACATACGCTGACCTTATTAATGCATTATTTTACACAAAATGCATTCTTTTTCTTCTAATAAAGAGGCATATTCATAAAACTTGAAACAAATGCACTCAGAAAAGTTTCTATTGAAACCCATTTTAATGAAATATGATATAAGAATGTGCGAGAGAGTGTTATGGTTTTTATGTACTATGCACTCACTGGAGGTAATAGGAACTTTTTACATATGATTGAAAAGGAAAATATGGGATATGAATTTATCTGGTCAAATATATTCAGTGTATTGATACTGACTTGCACTCAGAGAAAAGAGACAGTAAATATTCACGTTTGGTCAGTTTTTGAAATTATTTTATTGCCCACATCAACATCCAGGCATGTTTCTCATTCGTCCTCATTTTAGAAAAACATGTCAGTGTTGTGTGATTCTATTATAGCAGCTAATTACAGAATGGCTTCATCTTCTTACTAATTGCTTTACTTTACTTTACCTTATGTTATTGTTTTCTTTGCAGACCTCGTTTAGTTCAGTTTTACAGTGATACACATAGATCCCCTCACACAACACAAAATCTAACTTTAATAGTCAGAATGGAGGAAACGTTTCCGCCTTAAATGGCATGGCATCTCAATTTGGCTGTCATAAACTCAGCAACTTGTTGGTAGAGTCCACTATGTACTGTAGATTGTATTTTAAACTGACCAATGCTACACACAGGTAAGGGCTGTGGCTGTCAGTGGCCCGGAGGCCTGAAGGGCCCATTTTACCCTGACTCTTGCATGCACCTGGTGCCATTGCACACTTGCTAGGCTACTGGCACATGGCAACCAAGTTAGTGACTATTAGGGCCATATGTAGGTAGCTAAATACCGGTCGGTAACGGCCGAAATTCGGTAAATATCCCGTTACCGACCGGTATTTAGTAAGGGTGGGCGTAGTTCGCGAAGTAGCACTTCGCGAAGCTACGCAAAGTGCAGTTCGCACTACGCGAGCTTCGCGTAGCACTTCACGAACTGCGTAGTAACATGTTCGCACTGTGCAAGATGTTGTTTTCAATGATTGCACAGTGCGGACAAGCAACCGGCACTGCAATCATTGAAAATGGCATCTTGCACAGTGCGAGCTGTAGTTTTCTGCTGCTCGAGGAGATTTTTACTCGAGCGACAGCTTTCTCAACGCGAACTGGTAGTTTCTCATCGCGAGCGGTCGCGAGCATACGCGACCCCTCGCAATGAGAAACCTGACCTCCTCGCGTTGGGAATCTCGCCGGGAGGTTTATTTTCCTTGTTCGCGATCGCCAACTTGATGTTTCTGATCGCGAACAAGGAAAAAGTCTCGCCGGGATGTCATTTTGCTTGCTCGCGGTCGCCAACTTGACGTTGAGGACCGCGAGCAAGCAAAAAATGACCGCAGCACTACGCGAGACTACGCTACGCGTGTTCGCAATGTGCTACGTGAAATTCGCGTAGTGCGAAGTATCGCGAACTTCGCAAACTTCGCGAGCGTAGCGTAGTGCTTTGCCCAGGCCTAGTATTTAGCTATTTGAGATGTAGGGGGCTGATTTCTGGATTCGGTATTTACCGAATCGGAAATTAAGAAATCGGTAAAATACCGATTCGGTAAATACCGAATCCAGAAATGCTATGTAGGGGGAGTGCATCATCGGTGTGTGGATTCGTTATTTACCACCGACTAAAAGTTGATGGTAAATGATGAATACCTTTAAAAAAGCATTATTGTGCTATTTGAAAAGTGCAATGTGGCAGACATACATGCCCTTAGGGCATGTATGTGCGCCACATGTGCACACATGCATGAATCAGGGGTGCAACAGGGTGTCAATGTGACACCCTGCCACCCATGATAATGCCTCCCCTATTACCGATTCGGTATTTACCGAATCGGTAATGGCAACTGGCTTCCCATTTATTCCTATGGGCCTCCAGGCCCATAGGAATGAATGGGAAGGGATGCATTATTACCGATTCGGTAAATACCGATTCTTAAATACCGATATTTACCGAATCGGTAATAATTTACCTACATTACATTTACCGATTCATAAATACCGAATCGGTAAAATTCGGTATTTAAGAATCGGTAAATATTATTTACTCACATATGGCCCTAAATGTGCTAGATACAGGATCACGTTTTTTTATAATCCCAGGTAGCAGCCATGCCATCTCATTTTGAATCAAAGGAAGATGGCTCAATGCTGACTCAGAAGCTGCTAAATCTATACAATTCCTGTAGTGAAGTCTGAATTGAATTACTGCACCCTGGAAAAGGACTATTGCCGATCTTTCACAGACAAGCTTGGAAGATGGGCAATAGTGGAATGCCAGGTGTTGGGTTCAAATTTTACCATATGCTTTATTCATCTAATCTAGATGTAGCAGCAGTCATAGAGGAACTGGTGACGAAACTGGCATTGTGGGCTTCCCCCTGGTTGTGTGTGGCCATCTTAATCATCATATGTAAGAAGAAAGCAACATGACTCAGTCAAAGAAGAATGGAGGAAGGAACCCATTGATTTACAGAACAGTGCACTAGCTTATGAGTAAACATCGGCTGGTATATTTATGGAACGGGCTAAAGTCCCTGAACCTGGGCTATACTTATTTTTCTCATCTCCACAAGAAGTATGACCGGTTGGATTATTTACTAATTTCAGCTGGTCTAGTCATAGGGCCTACCATCTGTATGTCTGATCTCAGTTCTGTATCTCCCCGTGGCTCTCATGTGGGTAAAACCTGACCCTTGTGTTTTTTCTCTGATTGTTTCTGCCCCTGTTCCAACACTTTGGTCTGTCCCAGCTTTGGTCTTGGCCTCTCCCCCTGTTGAATGTCTATGTTGTATCCTCTAACAAAGAGGATCCCTAAGTGTTTCGGTATCTAGGTCCCTTATTAGGTGGGCGACTTGTAGAGGGTCTCTCCGAATCACCTCCGAATCACTCTCTTAACCACTACCTAGCTACCTATCGTGGGAGTGGTTAGCTGTAATTTGAATTGGCTGTCCTTCTTTGTTGTCTGCTCGTCCTGAGGAAGACCCGCAGTGACGCTCACCCAATTGCGCACACTCCAGGGTAGAAACATTGACATTTATTTCAGTCTATGTCCTCCAGGTCCCCCAGCTACAAGAATTAAAAACTTGCCTAGGGGTCCCGAGAACCCATGTGTTAGAAATAGGAAAGGACAGACTTAATTTCAGCTGTTTGGCATATTGTGTACATATTTAAATGTCTCTTACCACATGTGTATAATTTCACATAGTCTCATATGTCACCTTGTTTCACTTTGTTCACTTTATCTTCATGCCACCGATGTCATTTGATGATTATCGAATTTGACATCCCTCTATGATTCAAAGTGTAAAAAAACTATCTTTATATCAAAAATAATTTTCTTCTATGCGTGTCCTATCCTAGTCTATAAAGAAATGTATTAGACTTAATTTTGCATGAGCGATACTGCATGGATTTAAAGCTAATGTTCTACCCGACAGAACCGTTTGTAGTTTTCTATGATAATGCCCAGGTTCTGAGGGACACAGGGTCACCCCATTGAGTCTACTAGTGGACTAGTGATTGTTATTACCTGCGAGGGTACTGTTTATCATGCACTGGATTACGATTTGGAAACACTGTACAATTTTTATTTAACGTACAAATTGGATATATGTCAGAAAACAAAACATTGTCTTACAGAAAAGATTATATCAATGAATTGATCTGGGATCAAGGCGAGTTCAGCTTTCTGGGGGCAGGGGCAATACCAGTCGAATCATCCCTTAATGAAAAACTCTCTAAATTGGAAAGATTGGAACAAAACCTGGTCCGCTCCCGCTTACATGGGCACCTCTTAACAAAGTATTTACAAGCCAGTATCATACCCAAGGTCTTCAAGCGAAGAATGAGCCTGCAATATTTATAGATAGTCCTAAATTTAGGGAGGGCTTCAGTTTTGTTGCCAACCACTTTTCGAGGCACTGGACGGTGCTGGATGTTGAGACAGCACTTGATTACCCCAAAAACTCACACAAGAGATGGCAGATTTGAAAACGGAAATCTTGGAAGACCAGGTTGTCAGTAAAGCCAAGGAGGCCCTTGAGTGTGATGAGAAAGTCATAGCGGAATTGAACACAGTCACACTGAATAAAAAACTAGACAAGCTAAGCAAAGATATCAGGAACTACAATAAAAAAGTAACCTATCCCTATCTAGCTGAGGAATATTACTAGCAGGATAGTCAGGGCTTCTATACTAACAGAAGCAGACATGGCCCAAGAAGATTTGCCACCTTTTCAGATTCATCACTAGGTAGTGGTTCTGAGAGTGATTTAGAAAGACCCTCTACAAGCCACCCACTTAATCAGGGACCTAGATACTAAGTCCCTCAGGGATCCTCTTTTTATCATGGGATACAGCATGGACATTCAACAGGGGGAGAGGCCAAGACCTAAATTGGGATAGGCCAAAGGGTTTGAACGGGGGCAGACCAATCAGAGAAACAACACAAGGGCCAGGTTTTACCCATAAGAGAGCCACAGGAAGATACAGACCTGACGCCAGTCATATAGATGGTAGGACCTATGGGTTCAACCAGCCATAGTGACTCTATTGAAATGACTACCACCCCTCAAAATAGAGACATTTTGTCTATCCAACTAACATCAAGTAATGAAACAATTTTTACACCTGAAACGATTACGAAAATACAGTCTACCGTAGTCCACCCCCTGACTGACCCCATTATAAACATTTTGGACTATATCTTAATACTGCAGAAGAAGAGATCCTTGCCAAGGACCTTTCATTCATTCCCACGGTTCCACCTGATTTGTTTACCATAAAATGAGAGCTACAACAATTTTTCAGGAAAATAAGACTTAGATACTATTTTACCAATAGAAAATATATACCCCACCACGCACAGCTGTGACTCCCTTTCGACCCTCTTCCACTTTCACTCCTGCTGCACATCTAATGAGCTAAAAGATCCTGGCGTATGAACAAATCGTCCTGAAAGAGATCATGGATCTCCTGGACCATAGGAAATATATCAAACAAAATGTGACCAGAGAAGAGAGACGTGCAACAGGCTCTGGAATCACTGAAACATAACCGAGCCACGGTCATCAAGGTCACTGACAAAGGGGATTCAGTGGTGGTGCAAAACTCTGGCGACTACATCATGGAAATTTCTGAACAGCTTACAACAGTGAGAGTTATTGCCCCATTACTAAAGACCCAAGTGGACACAAGACACCTATGTTCAAACTGATTTGGTGGTTTGACACTCCTCTATGATTTACTCTGCAGAGAATCCAACCCTCAAGGTGGTTTCTCTTTGTACAACACTGAGTGGTAAGTAAATGGACTACCGCTCTTGTTCTCCCAGCCAAATCTTATAACTGGAGACTCCTTGGACATTGTTGCATGACATGAATTTGTATCTACCCCTAATGCTCATCCCATCGTGGGAGTGGTTCGCTGTAGTTGGTTTTGGCTGTCCTTCTTTGTTGTCTGCTCATTCTGCGGAAGACCTGCCGTGACGCTCACCCAATTGCGCACACTTCAGGGTCGAAATGTCAGCATTCATTTCAGTCTATGTCCACCAGGTCCCCCCACTACAAGAATTAAAATCTTGCCTAGGGATCCCCAGAGACTATGTGTTAAAAATAGGAAAGGACAGACTTCATTTCAGCTGTTTGTATATTGCGTACATATTTGTATGTCTCGTACCACATGTGTATAATTCACATAGTCACGTATGTCACCTTGTTTCACTTTATTCTCTTTATCTTCATGTCACCGATGTCATTTGATGATTATTGAACTTGACAGCCCTATATGATTCAAAGAATAAGAAAACTATCTTTATATCAAAAATCATTTTCTTCCATGCATGTACCATCCTGTAGTCTATAAAAAATGTATTAGACTAAATTTTGCATGATCAATATTGCATAGATTTAAAGCTAATGTTCTACCTAAGAGAACCATTTGTAGTTTGCTATATGTATATCCAGGTTCTGAGGGAGACAGGGTTACCCCTTTGATTCTAATGGTCGCATCCAGGAAAGCCACAGGGCCCAATGAGATACTGATAGAGTTCTAGTGTTTTTTTTTTCTGAAACTGGCCAATGATTTGATCAACACTTCTCTCAGTGTCCAGCCTCATGAAGATGTACATATATTGTTGTTTTTAGAAAGAAGAGAAAAAGCCTCTAGTGAAACCTGGGTCATACAGATTTCACTGGTTAATTCTGATGACAAACTCTATTAAAAAAATTCTTGTGTCACGTATTGGGAGGATCATAGCCAAACTGGTTTCTCCTTGGCAGCATGAATTTATCCAGGGTTGAGTGGCCATAGAACACAATAGGTGGGTAATTATACTGTTGGATATTTTCGAAGTGAAGTGGAATCCATTGGCTTTTATCCTTCTTGATGCAGAGAAAGCTTTTGACAGGGTTTCTTGGGAGTATCTTTGGGATGTGCTTAGATGCTAGAGGATTGGGCCAGATATTATCAACGATATGAAAGCACTTTATCATAATCTAGTCGTCCGACTTCAAATAATGGGGTTGGAATCTGGAAGTATACTGATTACAAGAGGAAGAAGGCAGGGATATCTTTGGTCTCCCCTCTTGTTCACATTATATATTGACCCTTTCATCAATTGACTTGTAAGAAATCTGGCTATGAGGCCAGTTAGTGTAATTGGGTTCGATACCAAAGTTCAGCCATATGCGGATGATATTGCCATGCTCACGCCAGAACGTCAAAGGGTTTTGGCTGAAGATAAAAAAGGAGGCTGAGTTGGCCAGGGCGATTTAGCCTATCATCCATTTAAAGGGAAAACCCAGATAGTTTGTACTGGTAATATAGTAATGACTGATAACCTAAAAGTAGGTAATGTGACTTATCTAGGAATCAAATTTACTGCTAGATTGGAGAAAATCTTTGAAATTAAATTCCCTCCAATATTGGGGCAAAGCCAAGCAAGATCTAAGGAAAATCAATGGCTTACACTTAAACTTCACTATTACATATCAATGGGGTAAACCACCAATAACCCGAAGGACTTGGGTGAAATGGAACAGCAGTGGTCCAAAAGGAGAGACCAACAGAAAAGATATGACTAAAGATATGACTAAACTAATTAGGTTATCCTAATTTCCACTGCCTCAGTCTTGAGGTAGGGGGTAAGCAATTACTTCTATCAATAATGACAAGAGTATGCAATAATATCAATACTTATAACACAAAAAGAAGTAAATGCATGAGTTTTATTTTTTTATATACAACTTGACAGTTTAATTACATTATTTACTCACAGTAGCTCGAGACAGAATGATAAGATAGAGAAGGTGCTCAAAAAGAGTGCCAGTGTAGGAAATTTGGTTACAGAACAAAAAGAAGTCACACCTATAACATAACCATTGTATTAAAGCCTACCCATGACATTTATTTATTAATCATAAATGTGATCTCATTGTATAGGGGCAATAGTTTCAATCATAGTTTCCTCTTATATGGAAGAATAAACCAATGCAGGCTTTTGCTAAATGTCGACATTTCGACCCTACAAAGGGGAGAGGGGCAAGTTAGAGCCTTAACAGCAAGTCTTCATCAGGACTCGGAGACATAATAGAAGGGAGAAACCTGGAGTATTCAGTCCTTCGGTGAGGTATCTGCAAAATGATCTGCAAAAGACAATATCTCTCAGCTGGTTAGTCTCTCCAATAGGACCACTGTTGTTGCGTATTACTTCTAACCTTACCAGGTAGATGTAATGTTATATAAATTATCCTATGGCGGAAGGTCTTATATATATTTAGAGCAATGCCACTACAACTGAAAGCACACTGCTTCAAAAAGCTAGATGTCACCTGTACTTAATTTAAATAGTAGTGCTAAAGGACTCTGCAGGCACTATGATATAAAGTGCTCCCTAGAAACAGGGAGGGATGGGCTATCCCTAATTTTAAGTGTTATTATTGGTCATCTTTGTTGCAATCTATGGGGATTCTCATCAAAGAGAGAGGAAATAATTCCATCATGGCCAGAGGTACCGTCTATCTATGAACTGACTCTGGTGGTGGACGCTGGGGTAGTTTGGCAAGGAACACTGAGTATAGTTACTTCAAGAAAGTTAAGCTTTAGACAGTCAGAGCGGCTTTTAAGGTTTAAGGTAGCTTAAGAGTAAATAACATTTACAAGATATAGCAGATATACCCTGCTGTGACAATCTGCCATCTTTCTATCTATATTCCATGATAGAGTTTGCAACCTATGGGAACAAGGAGGTGTGACTAGATTGGCTGATTAATTTAATCATGGACAACTATACTCATTTTGTGACCCTGAGCTAAAGTTCCGCCTGGCATGGAAAAACATTTTTATTAAGTACCAGCAGATTATAGACTTCATATTTAAGATCGGTAGTAGTTTACTCACTGTTGATATAATCCTGCACATTAAATATAGGTTGCAGAGAGGCAGGATTGGGCATATTTGTAAAATTTGAATCAATGTGATATCAGATGACCTAGAGGCCCACATGGGTAGATGGGAGGAAAAACTTGGGCCCAAGTGTATAGCCCTGCAGACATCGCTTCAGGTGGGCATGGAAGTTCTGCTGACTGCAGGTCTGAGTTGTTAGCATTACAAGACTATTTTTAATCAAGGTCACGTGAGGGAACATGGCGGCTCCCCTCCCCTAATCCCGTAATGTAATAGCGAAGTAGCAACGACCTCAAAACCGCAAAATCCTTCTTTGGTTATCATGTATCTATGCAGGTTTGTCCTGGGAGCCCCCGGAACCGCTCCGAGCCGGGAATCACCGCCCCATCATGGAGACAAGCCGCGGAACAGCTGAGGCGTACACGGACGGCCCATGCGCTCTTACCTAGCAGCAGAGGCAGCACAGGCGGCCTGGATCGAAGAGGCTTGAAGGCACGAGAGTGCAGAAGGGGCAGAGTAATAGCGGCATCAGATGAGAGTGGGAAAGAGACCCCCCTGCCTTCGAGTGGCAATCAGAAGAAGCACTCAGGAGGCAAAGAGGATTTCCAAAAACAGCAAAAAGCCCATATGGATGAAACCCGCTACGGCATCTGTAAAATCGGATATTCGGTCTGATAAAACATCCAGGTACACTCTACGCACCCGAGCGGTAGGCAAATCGGGGCTAAGTCCTGACTTTCACTTACTTTTGGCTCCAGTGGCCCCTATAGAAACTGTTATTAAGGAGGTTGTCCAAACGAAAGCATTAAAGGCAGGCAAGCTAGCAAGACACCTGTCGAAGAGCCCGCGAGGGAGGGGAAAAATAATCTCACACCCCAGGTCAGGGTTACCCCCCTCTCTCAAAACCTTCTATAAAGTCATGTCCCACTCTACTACGGTAGGAGTGGGCGGGGAGAAATTAGCGGCCACTCCCCAAAGGGAGCCAGAGGGGGGTGAACCCTCAGTTGAAGCTACAGATGTGACTAACTCTACATGGGGAGATGTAGGCAATACTGAGGTGACCAGTGGCTATGGTGGGTCAATTGGAGCGGTGTTCCAGATTTCAATACAGAAGAGATTCAGTCCCTTCGAAGCAGGGGAGGAGGTGGAAGGTGAAAGAAGCTCTCGCCAGGCAGTTCATCCCAAGACTACAATAGCGATAGCAACAGAAACAGCGACAGTGACAGAGACAGGGGGATTGAACCTACACCTGGAAACTCCTTTGGCCTCTATCCTATTGGGATTAAGGGAAGAGATCAGTAGCAGGTTTAAAACGTCTGAAGCTAACCAGTCAGATATACAAGCCTCTTGCTCCGCCCTGGCACAGAAACTAGATGAGGTGGCAGTAAGGACCAACGTACTGGAGGTAGAGGTAGGCCTGATGAGGAATGATATCACGAAGA
This sequence comes from Triturus cristatus, assembly GCF_964204655.1. NCBI lineage: Eukaryota > Metazoa > Chordata > Amphibia > Caudata > Salamandridae > Triturus > Triturus cristatus. The sequence goes on from NC_140591.1 coordinate 679,638,477, forward strand.
ACAAAGAGGGACTGGGAGCATTGGTTAAAGAGGACATGGTGCGAGAAGTTGGCCTGGATATATGCTGTCCACTAATTATAGTGGGCACCTTGCACCAGTCCAAACAACCCCTTATTGATGATAGGTGAAAGACAACCTTTATTGAAAGCTATCCTAGTGGTAGCTATGGAGAGCAGCCTTTAGGCTAAGTCTTGAAGGAATGTAAAGCAGCTTGTTTTACCAGTCTATATTTTCTTCAATGACCAAATGAAAGGCAACCACACCAGGTAAATATATAAAATATATGTATTTATTTCTGAACACACCCTACTAGTCTCTTTATGAGGCTAGAGGTTCAAACACATACGTTACACTTCAAATATTATAGTAGAATAGCACAAATACATGTCAAGCCCTAGGGGCGAGCCAGAAGGGACAAAGAGGGGACCATTTTGGCCCACCCCCTCATCTTCCAGGGGAGCTGGATTTCCCAGATCAAGCTCATTGTCATTTTCCTGGCCAGCATCAGAGGTCAGGTCATGGGGAATTTCATCCCTAGGCCCTTCCTCAGCTGCTGCCCCACCCACTCTGCCTATTCCTTCACACCCTATAGGTCTTCTGAGATCATCTAGCCTGAGTACCTCCAGGAGGTGCTGGGTGGTTGGACTTTTGCCTGTCTTCAGTCTCCTAGTACTGCATAATGCTCTCAATTCCAAGAATGGGAGCCTATCATACTTGGAGGGAAGAAGCCCATTGGCTTCTGGCAGGGACCCACTGGTTCCTGGCCTTGCAGACATTACTAGTGAGGTGTGGTGCATTGCACTACCTACTCTAGTATGGCCTACTAAACTCTCTTGAGTTGTAGAAAGGGTGTGCTAAGTCCTTAACACACAACTCTAAGTTCAGTAGAACTTACTGTATTCTAAAGCTTGCATTATATGTACCTCAGGTACCTTTAGAGGTCTTCAGTTAGTCCATTCACTTGAGATAATCTGGTAAAAAAATAGCAAGCTGGAATCCCACACGCTGCACACCAACGTGAGAATTTGGCCTGGTATATGCTGTCCACTAATTATAGTGGGCACCTTGCACCAGTCCAAACAACCCCTTATTGATTATAGGTTAAAGACAACCTTTATTGAAAGCTATCCTAGTGTTAGCTATGGAGAGCAGCCTTCAGGCTAAGTCTTGAAGGAATGTAAAGCACCTTGTTTTGCCAGTCTATAATCTCTTGAATGACCAAATGAAAGGCAACCACACCAGGTATATATATAAAATATATGTATTTATTTCTAAAAACACCCTACTAGTCTCTTTATGAGGGTAGAGATCCAAACACATACATTACACTTCAAATATTACGGTAGAGTAGCACAAATACACGTCAGGCCCTAGGGGCGAGCCAAACCATATACTAAAATAGTGGTATAAGAACCACGACTTAACTAGACACATGGCCTAGAGCCTGTAGAATCGCTGGGACCCCAAGGAACCACCCAAGGTAGTGACACAGGGGACCCACGGGGGCCGTGTGCAGTGTGAGAACACAGCCGCGAGCTCCCATTAGCTTCTATGGGGAAAGTCGCGGTTAGATTTTTAAAGATTAGAGACACTTAGAGATGAGCTAGGAACAAACCCTTTTGGACTTAGGAAGTTCTAGGGTCAACACCCATGGGAGCAAAAGAGTACTCGAGTTACCTCACCCAGGGAAGCCGGGTGCATAGGTGTCAAATGGTGTCGGGTCGAGTCATCATTTTTAATGGGAGCTGGCAAAGAAATGCTGCTGCCGGGAAGATGCGAAATGTCCGAAGAGATCCAAGCCTGGATTGAAGTCAAGAAGAACCTGAAAGAAGAGGGTGCAGAGTCTGGGTCACTAGCCAGTGACCAGGGGCACGATAGACGAATGCCCACCGATGTCGGGTGATTTCAGGTGAAGGAGGTGAAGCTTGACTCTTCAGGCACGAGGACCAGGAGGCGTCGAGGACAACCAGCAGCTGGATTCGAGTTGTTCCTCGAAGGATGTCGAGTGCTGCAACCCACGCAGAAAGGAGAAAGATGCTTCGGTGCAGACCAGGAAGGTCTGAGAGACTTGGTGGGGAGTTAGGGCTCGTCTGGAGCAACCAGGGAAGCCCAAGGAAAATCAAAGTTGTCTTCAACGGACCAGGGATCGTGAAGGGACCTCGAGAGGAATCACAAAATGGTGGCCCATGAGTCACTTGGGGTGACTAGGCCAACAATCTTCAGTAGATTCTCTGCTTGAGGTGGAGGCTACACGTAACCCAAAGCACAACTTCAGGAGACGTTGAAAAGTCAATGCACTTGCAAATGTGCACAGTGACCAGGAGTTCCGGTTCCATGTTACTCACGAGGGCTGCAGGTCTCAGCTTTGCTGGGGACTCGTGTCGGCGTCTGAGAAGGCTGGAAATCCTCTTCCTGGACTGCAGATACTTTGGAGTCCGTCAGGAGCTTCGGAAATGCAGACCGGCAAATGCTTCGTTGGTGCCTGCCAAGCAGGGGAATCACTCCTTGACTCCAAGTGAGATTTCTTCTGTTCTCTAGTCTTGACTAGAGAGTCGAAGTTCCAGGATTCAGTTGCAGAGTTTCATCCAGGGATATCTAAAGTCCTGTTGCCAGGGGTTCCTTACTTATACCTAAGGAAGGGGTTGGACTAACTCTGGGGACCCACCTATGGGAGGGTTTGGAAAGAGGGGTGGCTACACCCATTTCCTTTGTCCAGTTTCACGCCAGAGCAGGGGCTGGAAGCCCCTGAACCGGCTTGAGGTGGACTATGCACAGGGACACCAAATGTGCCCCCAGTGCAGGACTTCAAAGCACTCTGAGAGTGCTCCCACCCTGCCCCAATACACATCAGCCTGTCTGGGAGGTGATTACACCTCCCTGTGACAGGAAACCTATTGCCCAGGCCTCCCGTGCTGGAATGGCGGTCAGCAGTAGTAGGCCAGGCCCGTGTCTGTGGCTGCAGCATCCATTTTGTGATGCCAGGGCTCTTTTAGGTAGGTACCGGGTATAACGCTGCTGTCATGTCTCTCCCTCTAGAAGGGTGGGATCATATTCTCACACAAGGAATTGATGTGGGGTATGATTCCAAGGTGTTTGACACGACATATTTCCGTGCAGTCAGTTCAAAGTTAGCATTAACCGTTTTAGTTATAATGCACTTAAGAGTATATAGTCAGGCTGCGCTACTGACAACTCTGGAGGATAGATTCCGAAGGCTGCAGAGGGGCTCAGCTCTGGCCTGGGCACCCTCTCACATATAACCAAGCACCCTGCCTTCAGGATTGATACGGCCTGCCATAGTGGTGACTGATAGGTTTCTATGTGTAGTGATAGGTGAGATATAGTGAACCTATATCTAAGTAAGGGGTGTATGTACCACCTTACCCAGGCTGCAGTAGCAGACCTGTGGTGTCATTTTGGAGGGCTTTCCATGGGTGGAATAATACATGCTTCAGACCCTGGTAGGCCTCTGGGGTAACTATGCCCTAGGTACATAGTATACCATATACTAGGGACTTATACGGGCACCTCAGAATCCAATCTGTGATGTACCTATGGTACATGGAATAAATTTAGAGAAGAAGCAGCTAGGCTGTGGTCCTGAATAGCAGGGCCCCAGCCAGACTAAAATTGAAAAACAGTGTTACAGCAGCAAAATGTGGGGGTAACCATGGGAAGCAGATCCTACTCTGCTACACAAGGGACTCAGGGCAGACCTGGAAAGAGTCGAAAATCACTCTAGAAGAAACAACCTGAGACTCCTAAATATACCGGAGGCGGAGGAAGGTTCTAATATTAAGGCTTTTGTAATAAAGTTGCTATGTGAGACTGTACTGAAAGATAGACCAGAAATTATTCTGGATTGCGAGATACAGCGCATACATAGAAATCCCTTCCGACGGAACATCCAGAGGCAGAAGCCAAGGAAAATTCTTATTAATTTTCTCTTGCATACAGTAAAAAAACTAATCTTTACAGCTGCTCTGAGAAATGGTTCATTTTCCACCCAGAACTTTTCCTTCTCCAGTAGGTCTGATTTGTGTCGCGCTACGGACCAGAAACAGTGGAAGTTAGGTAAAAGAATGGATGAATTAAACAAACTTGTTTCAAAATCCCAACTAAAATTCCTGGCGATGCTCCGTGTTAAGTGGGACAACCAGATGCGAAATTTCCGATCAGTCGAAGAAGCAGATGACCTAATTGCTACTATAAAGAAGAGGGGAGCACCTTGAAAAATATAGTGTCAGATGTAAGATAGGCACTAGACACCAATTTGAGACACTACACTAGTTTTAGTTTTATTCAAATTACCTCCCAAATTATATAGTCGTAAAGTTATTTTTAGGAGTGTGGTGAGTGAAAGGAAGGAAAGGGGGAGAGGTCCGAGATTCACTTTTATATTTTCTTCCTACTTTTTTTTTTTTCACTTTGGAGATGATTCCCTCCCTCCGGCGGCCCAAACAGGTACTATATGCCTGGAAATCAAGGGAGGGTTCCCGGGTCGGGGAGTGGGAGGGCGGCAGAGGGGACTGCACTGGTTGGGGAGCAGTGGGGAAAAACAAAATAATATGTCCTCATGTCAGTATTATAATCTTAAATTTGGACCACAGTCAAAATTAGGCAGTGATGGGAGGGAATGACAAAGTGCTCCAGGTATTAAGTTGGAATGTGAATGGCCTCAGATCTAAAGCCAGGCAGAGGCTAACGATGAAATATCTGGATAAAACCAAAGCACAAGTTGTAATGCTCCAGGAAACCCATTTAACTGCCAGTGAAAGTAGAGAATTTTATACAAAAATAAGGTGGATACAGAGCTTTGCTGTTTCGGACTAAGCAAAATATTTTAAAGGGGTGGCGATCTTGATTAAGAAGGGCTCGGTAATTGAGTTAATTGCGTCAAAAACTGATAGCTTAGGTCATAGCGATTCTAAGATGTGGGGGTTCAGACATAGCATGCATAGCTATTTACGGTCCCAACATGGACGACCCACAGTATATAGTAGATCTGCACTTAATACTGGCTAAGTTGCTATTCCTAATATTATAGGAGGAGATTTTAATACCTTACTGGACCCGTCTCTCGATAGATCAACTAGCAGGAGGGGGAGGCAGGTCCAGGCACCCAGGACAAGGCAGGCCTTGAAACATATGATCTCTGAGCTAGGTTTTGTAGACACATGGAGGCAGTTAAGAGGGCAAAAACGGGTGTATACCTTCCATAGTGAAACATGCAGCCACTTTTCTAGGCTTGACTATCTACTAGTGGATAGATTGTGGGCTGGGAAACTAAAAGAGGTAGATATATTACCTGGCCATATCTAGGATCATGCCCCAGTTAAAGTAGTTTTAAATGGGGTGAGAGTATGCCATAACGTGAGATGGACCCTGAAAATATCCATCCTATTAAACCTGGATGTGACTGCTCTCCTGAGGAAAAAAACGAAATAGTTATTTTTAGACAATGCAGTCAGCCTCGTTATATACAATATGGGATGCCTTTAAGGCTTATATACGAGGGGTACTACAAAGTCAAGTTATATATATATATCTATGAACAAACTTGACAGAGAAGAATTAAAAACCTGGAGGGGAAAGTGGGGGAGCTAGAAGCTTCACTACAGCATGCAGATTCAACCCAAGATGTTCAGTCTCTAGCGGAACAACTAGAAGAGGCAAGACTAAACTATAAGATTGGTCTGGAGAGAAAGTGTCGTGAAAAATGGGCGGCTGCGCAGATGAAGCAATTTGAGTATGGAGAAAAGGCAGGAGCTTTGCTGGTCTGGAAGTCCAAGATGGAATAGGTTCCGTAATTATATCCAAGAATGAATTACCAACGCTCAGGGTGATATTTCAAATAAGGGCGAAGAGATGCAGGCTTGTTTAATCTCCCTCTTCTCCGAATTCTATATGGAAGAAATAAGACTAGAAGATGGGACTTTAAAGCATTGGCTGGATACGTTAGATCCTCACCCGTGAAGGTAGAGAAATAATGAATGCCATGATTACCGAGGGTGAAATAAGGGAACAAAAGCGTCTAAAAGATGGGAAGGCAATTGGACCGGATTCATTACCGGGCGAGCTGTATAAAGTAATTGTGGATGAAATGGTCCCAGATATCATTGTTTAACTCCATGTATAAGGAGGAGGGGCAAACACCTAGCTCTTGGAAGGAAGCAATAATAACTTTGATCCTTAAGCCTGCAAAGGACCCAAGGAGCGCGGACTCATATCGGCCTATCCCCCTGCTAAATGGCGATTATAAAATCTACTCTGGCATTTTGGCAGGGAGATTGGCAAAGGTAGCACCCCAACTAATTCATCTAAACCAGAAGGGATTTGTCCCCCAAAGACAAATCCAGGAATTAACTTTGTCCTTGATAGGAACCAATGACCTAGCAATCACACAATCGTTTTCCCTGGCGGTAATCACTATAGATGCCGCTAAGGCATTTGACTGTGTTAGTTGGGCCTTTTTATTGGCCGTCCTGGAGTCGATGGGCTTTGATGCTGTGTATTAGTGCTATGAAAAGGTTGTATCAAGGCCCCACTGCTAAGATTTTATTGAATGGTGCCTTGACTAAGAGCTTCAAGATCTCTAGGGGCATGAGACAGGGTTGCCCCCTGTCCCCTCTTCTTTTCGATATTTATATTGAACCCCTGGCCCATCTCCTGTAGAAAGACGATCAGATAGTACCTATCCACTCACTCCCTACCCGCAGTAAAATTGCATTGTTCGCAGATGACTTGATAATCTATACTTCCGATCCATCTAGAACAATACCTAGGATGGAATAGCTAACAAAAGAATTTGGGGCCCATCTCCCTGCTAAATGGCGATTATAAAATCTACTCTGGCATTTTGGCAGGGAGATTGGCAAAGGTAGCACCCCAACTAATTCATCCAAACCAGAAGGGATTTGTCCGCCAAAGACAAATCCAGGAATTAACTTTGTCCTTGATAGGAACCAATGACCTAGCAATCACACAATTGTTTCCCCTGGCGGTAATCACTATAGATGCCGCCAAGGCATTTGACTGTGTTAGTTGGGCCTTTTTATGGGCCGTTGTACTGCTCGATTTTCCCGGCCTTCTTGTGTTGTAGAGCGATTAATATGACTTCAGTCTCTTTCCATCCAAGTCTAAGGATTAGAGTAGTGAATGGAGCCTATTTATTAGACACTTTGACACGATCCTGTGCTCCTCCCCATAGATCAGGGCTTACATACATAGCCTAGGGGATAGATTCGTTAGTATTAAGGATAACCTGCCCTATAGTGAGGGTATTTCATGGAGTCGTGCTGAATTCAGGCCTGGTAGGCCTCAGACAGGAGAGACTCCATCTTTCTTTCTGCCCCGGCAGCTTGGGACATTTCTAGGTGAAGGGTGATATTTTAGTTATGAGGTGTTATTCGCTCGGAGAGAACCGGTTCAGGCCGGCCCTTATCGAAGGAGTGTATTCTTCCCCTGCCGAAGACACTACATCAGGCCGGCCGGCTGGGAACGTGTCCTTGGCACGGGGAGGTACAGGAATTTGGTGGGCGGCAGGTTTCGAGCTGGAATTTTCCATGAGAGAATGCACCTCTATATTAGTGAAAGTCTGAGTTAGATATTGGCACTTGCTTCTAGTCCATAGGCGGCACCTGGCCGTTAGCAGAAAAGCTACTACTTATTTCAGGGAAGACAGATGATGAACTTGAATCTAAAGAGGAGAGAGTAGCCGATGAGGAAGAGGTTCCAGTGACTCGGAGAGGGAGAAGGGAGTAGATCCGCGACTGCGGAGGTGTGACTTCCAGGCGAAGCCGAGGCACAGACGAGAAGGGAACCTAGATGACCATTGAGCACAGGCTACATACGACTAAGGTGATGTCGACCCCTTTTTATTGAAGTGTATAACTTAACCTTTTACTTTCCTTGCAGGTTGTATATATGATGTATTCTGTGAGTGTGCATGTAGCAATTAAATAAAGTATTTAGCTTGTTGTGAGTCAGCATGTGTTGTGTATCCTTGTATAGGAGGATAGCCTATTCTTCTAGTCAGATTCAACTTGACATGAACAGATGTTAATCCTGATCAGGTAAGTGGTAACTGAATGAGGGAGAAAAGAGCCCCTCGAACTAAAGAACAGGTTGTGCTCAACTAATAGTCTTTGTGTGATCTGATACATAGTAACCCCGATTCCCCTATCGTGTACTACGGTGATAATAGGATGAGCTCGTGCTAAGGCTGCCGTCTGGGTAGGAAGTACTGGGTCCGTTCGAGACCGCGAGGCTAAGGCTGCCGTCTGGGTAGGAAGTTCTGGGTCTGTCTGAGACCGCGAGACTGTGGCTGCCGTCTGGGTAGGAAGTTCTGGGTCTGTCTGAGACCGCGAGACTGTGGCTGCCGTCTGGGTAGGAAGTTCTGGGTCTGTCTGAGACCGCGAGGCTGTGAGGTCTGAGACTGCGAGACTGTGGCTGCCGTTTGGGTAGGAAGTTCTGGGTCTGTCTGAGACCGCGAGACTGTGGCTGCCGTCTGGGTAGGAAGTTCTGGGTCTGTCTGAGACCGCGAGACTGTGGCTGCCGTCTGGGTAGGAAGTTCTGGGTCTGTCTGAGACCGCGAGACTGTGGCTGCCGTCTGGGTAGGAAGTTCTGGGTCTGTCTGAGACCGCGAGACTGTGGCTGCCGTCTGGGTAGGAAGTTCTGGGTCTGTCTGAGACCGCGAGACTGTGGCTGCCGTCTGGGTAGGAGGTTCTGGGTCTGTCTGAGACCGCGAGACTGTGGCTGCCGTTTGGGTAGGAAGTTCTGGGTCTGTCTGAGATCGCGAGGCTGTGAGGTCTTGATATATATATATATATATATAATAGGAATTCCCTGTCCCTAGGTGGTACATATATATGTGGTTATTTAGGTGTAAAAAGGCCCTAGGGAGGGGGTAACGTTCTGGTTTGGGTTAGAAAGGCTCTGTTGAGCGGGTTCCACCTGATCCGAAAACCCAAGCAGAACATTTGGCGTCACGAACTGTTTACCAAACCTGTGTGCGTTTTGTTTGTCTTATGTTTGCTTTCGGTGTGTGCGTGGTTTTCTTTGCATTCTTTTTTATATATTTGCGTGTATAGTTTTTTTTTCCTCTCTCTCTTTCTCTCTTCCTTTCTTTTCTCTGCGTTTCTTTTTCTTTCTTTTTTCGCGATGTTTTCTAAGAAATCTAAATCTACTCTTAAATTGTCCGTTGATATTCCCGGATGGGATTCAACGCCTTATGGAGCCTTAGCCCGTGAATGGGCTGACTCTACTGGTCTGAGTGAAAATTGGAACTCTTCTTTGGAGTCGGCGGAACCGGCTGACGTGATTACTTGTTTGCAGACGGCACCTGTATTGAAGGGTGAGGAGGTTCCCGCTTTGGGGCGCAGAGGTTGGGTTATTCTGTCTGCGTATCGGATTCTGCATGAGAGATTGTTGAAATTACAGATCTCTCTTAAGGATGTGGAGGCACACTTTGTTGAGATTCAGAATTCTAATACTCTACTGCGATGTCAAAATAAGTTGCTTTCTGACAAACTTGACACTTACCAAACGGTTGCCGAAAGGGCGGCTGTGCGGATTGCTCGTTATAAGTACAAGAACAGGCGTGGTCGAGTTTCGACGCGTAAGGTGCGTCTGGTCGTGGTGAAAGCTGGACTAGATTGGAATCCTGATGAATGGGATGGTAATATCTGGGACTCGAGTACCTCTTGTTCCTCGGGTGAGGAGTCTGTTACGCACGAGTTTTCTCGTTCCCGTCATGAATGTAAGTCTGCTTCTCGCACCTCTGATGGTGCACCCCGTGATTATGCTCATTCTTCGGGCGGGATCGATGCTTCTTACACTGATTGTCCCTCTACTAGTACTGCTCGGGCTCCTTGTGATGCTCGTCCCGTGGTCTCTGCGCATCCGGTTTTTCGTCGGAAGTTGCAGCAATCTCCTAATGCTCCGCAGGGTGTTTCTTTGGACTGTTTAGAAGATTTTACTCAACAAGAAATTAGTGATATTTTGCAGCGCTTTCGGCAGCGGACTGGTGAGGCCTTGCTCACATGGATGGTGCGCCTTTATGAACTGGGCGCTGCCGGTATTATGCTGGATACTGGCGACTGTTTGAAATTTTGTTCTTTGAGTTTGGATTCTACTGTGCAAGATCATTTTCGTAACTATAATGGTGGTGGTCAAATTTCTTTGCTCCAATTGGCGACTGAGGGTTGTAATTTGAAGTATCCTACTGAATCTGACTGGCCTGTCAATGACAAGCCGTGGTATACCTTGCGTGATGCTGCGCAACGTCTTAAGGAGGAAGTGATGAAAACGGCTATTTTTCTGGGCACTGCTGACAGGTTGCTTGATGGGATGTTGACTTCTTCTGTGCGGAATCGTATCATTCGCTCTTCTCCTGTCGCCTACAAGCAGGTCATGATGACTTTGTTGATTAACCAGACTGGTAATGTGCTATCTACGGTGTTGGAATCGGTGCGCCAACTCGGTGAGTTGGGTGAGTGGTTTAAACCTGAACGTCAGCCCCGGTCTGACACTCGTACTCCTGGTGAATATAAATTTACTAGACGTGATATCTTTACTGGTCTTTTGGCTGATGGTGTACGTCGGGAGGACATTGATGGTGAGACTACTGCTCATTTGTGGGAGTTGTTTCGCAAACGGGGCTTGGATCGGAAGGAGGGTGCCCGGCGTGTTCGAACGACTGAGTGTAATCGTGGTTGTTCTGATGGTAGCGGTGATGACGATCGCCGTGGGCGCTCTGATCGTCGTGATGATCGGTGTCCTGTACGTGATCTGTCCCCCCGTCGAGAGCGGGACAGGGAGAGAGAGGGGGAAAAGGAAAGGGGGAGAAATGATCATGCTTACAGCAGGCGTAGAGATGATAGGGATCAATCTCCTGAGTTGAGGAGGAGAGAGAATCGTCACAGCTTGGTTGATCGTAACCCACGGTATAATACTGAAGACTTGAATCCGTTCCGTACGGGGAATGGATATGAACAGGAGGTACCGATACCTAAGAAACGTGAGAGTCTTTATCCTGATTTGTCCTGGTACACAGAATGCAGTAAGAATGACTAGGAAATAGGTCAAGCTCCGGTACACAGATGGGCTCATAGATATAATAGACCCTATGTAGATATTGATATTTATTGGAGACATCGTAATATCCAAAGGGCCCGAGCATTAGTTGATACAGGAGCGGAGGCCACTCTTATTCATGGAAAATCAAAGAAGTTTACAGGGCAGCCTTTTACTATTACCGGATTAGGAGGAAAAGAAACCCCTGCAGTTCAAACTTTGCTTGAAATGAGAATAGGTAGAATCCCTAGAAAGGAATATTCTGTATTAGTGGTGCCACTCTTAGAATTCATAATTGGAATTGATATTTTGAAGGGAATGACGTTGCATCTTGATGATGGGTGTTACCAATTTGGAACGACGCATTATATCTCGTCCAGACCTATACGGGTTGGTCGTTTAAGGATGCCCCCCATACAAGTTCCCCAGGCGACCAAAGTGGTTTGTCAGAAGCAGTATCGTATTCCGGGTGGTCATGAAGAGATTAGTACCACCATTCAGGAGTTGGTTGATGCAGGTGTTATAACTCCAGTTACTTCTGCTTGGAATAATCCTGTTTGGCCGGTGCGTAAGAGTGATAATTCTTGGCGCATGACTGTTGATTATCGAGAATTGAACAAACACACGCCCTCTTTGACTGTTGCAGTACCGGATGTTATTACCCTGATTGAAAGAATCCAAACACATCCAGGTACATGGTATGCGTCCATCGATATTGCTAATGCTTTCTTTTCTATTCCAATTGCCCCTGAGTGTCAGGAACAGTTCAGTTTTACGTGGAACGGGCGTCAGATGACGTTTAGAAGTCTTCCTCAGGGCTATGTGCATAGTCCTACGATTTGTCACCGGCTGGTGGCAGAACATTTGGCTGAGGTACCAGTTCATCCCAAAATTCAGATATGTCATTATATTGATGATGTTTTGATCCAAGGCGAAACACAAGAGGATGTTCAGAAACAATTAGATAGAGTCATTGAGTGTCTGCGTGAGAAAGGTTGGGAGATCAATCCGGATAAATTACAAGGTCCGTCCCAAGCTGTAAAATTTTTAGGTATTAATTGGCATGAGGGACTCCGCGAGGTGATCCCTCAAGTTAAACAGAAGATTCTTGATTTTTCGGTTCCGAGGAATAGGAAGGAAGCCCAGAGCTTCATTGGCTTATTTGGTTTTTGGCGCCAGCATATTCCTCATTTGAGTCAAATATTGGCCCCTTTGTACCGAATTACACGTAAAAAGAATGCATTTGAATGGGATAAGCAACAGCAAGATGCATTTAGTCTGGCGAAAGAGGCAATTCAACATGCTATGGATCTATGGCCTGTACGTGATGGTGATGTGGATTTGAATGTGTCTGTGCAAGGCCCTTATGCAAATTGGAGTTTGTGGCAGAAACAAGGCAGGAGTAAGGTACCGTTAGGTTTTTGGACCAAAAAGCTACCTGATGCTGGTGAGCGTTATACACCCTTTGAGAAACAGCTACTTGCTTGTTATTGGGCTTTGGTGGATACCGAGCAATTGACTTTGGGACATGATATATTCTTGCGTCCTGAAATTCCTATTATGCAGTGGGTTCTGAGTTCACCGAAAACTCATCGAATTGGGCATGCTCAAGAGGCGAGCGTGATTAAATGGAAATGGTACATACAAGACAGGGCACGTGTGGGCCCGAAAGGAGTTGCGTCTTTACATGAGCAAGTGGCGCAAGCACCGTCGACTGAGACTGAGAGTGAGTGTTCCGTACCTTTAGAACAGGAGTCTCCTGTTAAGTGGGGTAGACCTTTTGATGATTTGTCCGCTGAGGACAGAAACCATGTTTGGTTCACAGATGGGTCGGCGAAGTTTATTGGGACGACACGGCACTGGAAGGCGGTGTCTTATAATCCGGTCACACAGAAACTGTTGAGCACAACTGGTGAAGGGAAGAGTAGCCAATTTGCCGAGCTTTACGCTGTTTACCAAGTTTTGAAACAAGAATTACCTGGTACATGTCATATTTTTACCGATTCTTGGTCAACTGCCAATGGACTGGCTGTTTGGTTGCCAACTTGGCATTCCCATAATTGGAAGTTACATTCCAAAGAATTGTGGGGAAAAGAGTTATGGCAAGAGATTTGGGAGATGCTCCCACAGAGTACTGTTACAATCTTCCATGTGGATGCTCACACTCCAATAGACTCCCTTGACAAATTTTTTCATAACATTGCAGATGAAAAATCTAAAATTGCTGAGGCAGTGGTGGACAGACAAGATCCTGATATTGCGGGATTGGCGAAATGGGCACACCAGAAGGCAGGACACTTTGGAGAGAAGGCCACTAGCAGGTGGGCTGCTGATAGAGGAATTTATATTCCCCTGGATCTAATCAAAAATGTTATTTTACATTGTCCCGTCTGTCAACATATCAGACAGCGTAAGGTACCCCAAATTGTTAGAGGCCATTTACATCGCGGGAAATTGCCCGCTCAAATTTGGCAGATTGATTACATCGGACCCCTTCCCATGAGTAGGAATTGTCAATATGTTTGCACAATTGTCGATACATATAGTGGCTTGCTGGTAGCTCTTCCATGTAAGCAAGCTACCCAATTGAATACCATAAAAACATTAGAATTAATTATGATGTATTATGGTGTGCCATTCCAAATTCAATCTGATAATGCATCCCATTTTCGTGGAAGATTGGTACAAGAATTCTGTGTGGAAAATAATATTGAATGGATATTTCATATACCCTACTACCCGCAGGCCTCGGGCCTGGTGGAGAGATTGAATGGCCTGTTAAAGGACCAATTACGAAAGTTAACAGATGACAAGTATAAAAACTGGCGAGACTTTTTACCACAAGCACTATTGATTCTGAATAATCGTCCTTTTTTAAATGCTGAATCTCCACTTATGCGTTTGTTTCCCCCAAATGTTGAGACTATGCCTAATGTAATCAGTGAAACTGTGATGTATTGGGAAATTACTCCCGGAGCTCTGACTCCATGCAGAGCTACCCCAGGGTCGGCAGGTTTAGACTTGCACGCCATGGATGACACCGTTCTGGAGAGTAAGAATCGGGTCATCATTGCTACTGGTGTTGGTATTCATATACCACCTGGGAATTTTGGATTGATCGCCCCTAGATCGGGGCTGGCTGTAAAAGGCATCCAGGTACTTGGAGGTGTCATCGACAGTGACTATCAGGGAGAGATTAAGGTACTTCTGCTAAATAGCAGTGAGATTGACTTACTGATACACCGCACTGACCGAGTGGCTCAATTACTCATTATGCCTGTTTTCAGTGGCGAGATATTGAAAGGCACTGCCCCAACTTTGCTAACTGTACGTGGCCAGAAAGGCTTTGGCTCTACGGATAACCCTGGCGCCAGGGTTTGGGTGCAATCGCCTAAGAATCCCCCTGAACAAGCAGAGGTTATTGCCACCGGTCAGGACAATACCATTTTGGTTATGAGGCCAGGGAAAGATAGCTGGGAAGCTGTCCCAGCTGATAAATGTTATTTACGAGAATGATTAATGCCTGTATTTGGTTCTTTTTCAGATCATTCTTTGGATTGTTGCTGCAGGATGTGTCGGAACTGGACTCCTTTTGGATTGGTTCGGCGAGAGAGAAGGGATCCCGTCAACCCGGGATGAACTGAGAACCCGAGTGTTGCGTTCCTTCAATGCGTGGGATTCGTCATCGAACTTTTGGACATTACTGGCCAAGAGAGTGACTGATGCCCCTCACTTCTGCTTGACACCGATGAGATCTGTGCATGACATTCTAGCGACTTGTCTAGTTGCTGTCCCCGCCTCACTGGAGACTTTAATTAGTATCTTTAACGTTTCGAAGGCTCGTCCGAATATTATCCTGGGTGATTTTGCTACCCATGTATATTGTCCTTTGTGCACTGAACTGCCGAATGAGCAACTCCCCATCCAGTCCCAAATAATTACGTATAATATCACACGAGGTGACCTATGCTTCTTTCTTACATGTAATCCTAATGCAATTTCTGAATGCCTACGCCTCAAGTTAAGAGGCGCCACTTCATTCACAACTCACGAACGGACTTTGTGTTTTCAGAGGACACCGACCACATGTGTCTCAGTCCAGAACAATATGACTTGCAATAGTTTGGTAGTTACTCCCAGTCACTATCGTGCGATGTTGCTACCTGCCGGATGGCTTTTCTCATGTGGTAACACTTCCTGGCCATATGTCCCTGCAAACATTTCCGGAGGCCCGTGTGCCATTACCAGACTGAGTTTGCTGATGTTCTCATCACATCCAAATGCCAACTCTCGTGTGCTTCGAGATACTATGATGTTACAGGAGGATTGTGACTCATCTTTGCATTTATATTCCAAGTCTGAATATCTTAGCCTAGCTGTTTCAATTATTGGTGTTCCTGCTTTGGCGGTTTATAATGCCAAATCTATTGGGAAAATGGCTTGCTGGATGGTGAAATCTATTAATCATACTTCTACAGTCTTGTCTGACTTGCTATTGGACGCCCAGGGTGAACGTAGGGCCATTTTGCAAAATAGAGCAGCCATTGATTATCTTTTGCTTAAACATGGACATGGTTGCTCGGACTTTGAAGGCCTCTGCTGTTTTAACTTATCTGATCATACACAATCCATTCGTGCACACCTAGATAAGTTGCATGACTTAACGGATGAAGTTAGAAAACACATTGATCAGGGCTGGTTTGACTGGCTCTTTAATTGGTTACCGGACGTGCATATGTTACGCCACACATTAGGTGGCATTTTGATTGCTATCGCTGTTTTGATTTCTATCTGTTGCTTTATTCAGTGTATCCCTTCACTGCTTCACTTCTGTACACTCGGTACTAGACATAGATCAGTTAGTTTTGTTTCATATTATTCTTCCACCGATGTTAGTTCTGTTTAATGGATGTATAATAGACTGAAGTCAAGGGTGAAATGTACTGCTCGATTTTCCCGGCCTTCTTGTGTTGTAGAGCGATTAATATGACTTCAGTCTCTTTCCATCCAAGTCTAAGGATTAGAGTAGTGAATGGAGCCTATTTATTAGACACTTTGACACGATCCTGTGCTCCTCCCCATAGATCAGGGCTTACATACATAGCCTAGGGGATAGATTCGTTAGTATTAAGGATAACCTGCCCTATAGTGAGGGTATTTCATGGAGTCGTGCTGAATTCAGGCCTGGTAGGCCTCAGACAGGAGAGACTCCATCTTTCTTTCTGCCCCGGCAGCTTGGGACATTTCTAGGTGAAGGGTGATATTTTAGTTATGAGGTGTTATTCGCTCGGAGAGAACCGGTTCAGGCCGGCCCTTATCGAAGGAGTGTATTCTTCCCCTGCCGAAGACACTACATCAGGCCGGCCGGCTGGGAACGTGTCCTTGGCACGGGGAGGTACAGGAATTTGGTGGGCGGCAGGTTTCGAGCTGGAATTTTCCATGAGAGAATGCACCTCTATATTAGTGAAAGTCTGAGTTAGATATTGGCACTTGCTTCTAGTCCATAGGCGGCACCTGGCCGTTAGCAGAAAAGCTACTACTTATTTCAGGGAAGACAGATGATGAACTTGAATCTAAAGAGGAGAGAGTAGCCGATGAGGAAGAGGT
Source organism: Triturus cristatus (assembly GCF_964204655.1). Lineage (NCBI taxonomy): Eukaryota > Metazoa > Chordata > Amphibia > Caudata > Salamandridae > Triturus > Triturus cristatus. The sequence goes on from NC_140591.1 coordinate 679,655,160, forward strand.
TCCAGTGACTCGGAGAGGGAGAAGGGAGTAGATCCGCGACTGCGGAGGTGTGACTTCCAGGCGAAGCCGAGGCACAGACGAGAAGGGAACCTAGATGACCATTGAGCACAGGCTACATACGACTAAGGTGATGTCGACCCCTTTTTATTGAAGTGTATAACTTAACCTTTTACTTTCCTTGCAGGTTGTATATATGATGTATTCTGTGAGTGTGCATGTAGCAATTAAATAAAGTATTTAGCTTGTTGTGAGTCAGCATGTGTTGTGTATCCTTGTATAGGAGGATAGCCTATTCTTCTAGTCAGATTCAACTTGACATGAACAGATGTTAATCCTGATCAGGTAAGTGGTAACTGAATGAGGGAGAAAAGAGCCCCTCGAACTAAAGAACAGGTTGTGCTCAACTAATAGTCTTTGTGTGATCTGATACATAGTAACCCCGATTCCCCTATCGTGTACTACGGTGATAATAGGATGAGCTCGTGCTAAGGCTGCCGTCTGGGTAGGAAGTACTGGGTCCGTTCGAGACCGCGAGGCTAAGGCTGCCGTCTGGGTAGGAAGTTCTGGGTCTGTCTGAGACCGCGAGACTGTGGCTGCCGTCTGGGTAGGAAGTTCTGGGTCTGTCTGAGACCGCGAGACTGTGGCTGCCGTCTGGGTAGGAAGTTCTGGGTCTGTCTGAGACCGCGAGGCTGTGAGGTCTGAGACTGCGAGACTGTGGCTGCCGTTTGGGTAGGAAGTTCTGGGTCTGTCTGAGACCGCGAGACTGTGGCTGCCGTCTGGGTAGGAAGTTCTGGGTCTGTCTGAGACCGCGAGACTGTGGCTGCCGTCTGGGTAGGAAGTTCTGGGTCTGTCTGAGACCGCGAGACTGTGGCTGCCGTCTGGGTAGGAAGTTCTGGGTCTGTCTGAGACCGCGAGACTGTGGCTGCCGTCTGGGTAGGAAGTTCTGGGTCTGTCTGAGACCGCGAGACTGTGGCTGCCGTCTGGGTAGGAGGTTCTGGGTCTGTCTGAGACCGCAAGACTGTGGCTGCCGTTTGGGTAGGAAGTTCTGGGTCTGTCTGAGATCGCGAGGCTGTGAGGTCTTGATATATATATATATATATATATATAATAGGAATTCCCTGTCCCTAGGTGGTACATATATATGTGGTTATTTAGGTGTAAAAAGGCCCTAGGGAGGGGGTAACGTTCTGGTTTGGGTTAGAAAGGCTCTGTTGAGCGGGTTCCACCTGATCCGAAAACCCAAGCAGAACAGCCGTCCTGGAGTCGATGGGCTTTGATGCTGTGTATTAGTGCTATGAAAAGGTTGTATCAAGGCCCCACTGCTAAGATTGTATTGAATGGTGCCTTGACTAAGAGCTTCAAGATCTCTAGGGGCATGAGACAGGGTTGCCCCCTGTCCCCTCTTCTTTTCGATATTTATATTGAAGCCCTGGCCCATCTCCTGCAGAAAGACGATCAGATAGTACCTATCCACTCACTCCCTGCCCGATGTAAAATTGCATTGTTCGCAGACGACCTGATAATCTATACTTCCGATCCATCTAGAACAATACCTAGGATGGAATAGCTAACAAAATAATTTGGGGCCCATCTCCCTGTTAAATGGCGGTTATAAAATCTACTCTGGCATTTTGGCAGGGAGATTGGCAAAGGTAGCACCCCAACTAATTCATCCAAACCAGAAGGGATTTGTCCCCCAAATACAAATCCAGGAATTAACTTTGTCCTTGATAGGATAGGAACCAATGACCTAGCAATCACACAATCGTTTCCCCTAGCGGTAATCACTATAGATGCCGCTAAGGCATTTGACTATGTTAGTTGGGCCTTTTTTTATGGGCAGTCCTGGAGTCGATGGGCTTTGATGCTGTGTATTAGTGCTATGAAAAGGTTGTATCAAGGCCCCACTGATAAGATTTTATTGAATGGTGCCTTGACTAAGAGCTTTAAGATCTCTAGGGGCATGAGACAGGGTTGCCCCCTGTCCCTTCTTCTTTTCGATATTTATATTGAACCCCTGACCCATCTCCTGCAGAAAGACGATCAGATAGTACCTATCCAACCACTCCCTACCCGCAGTAAAATTGCATTTTTCGCAGACGACCTGATAATCTATACTTCCGATCCATCTAGAACAATACCTAGGATGGAATAGCTAACAAAAGAATTTGGGGAAGTTTCGGGATATTTGGTGAACAAGGCTAAGACTGAGGTCATGGTTTGGAATTGCGAAGGCTGGGCGGGCAGAGTGTGGGAGGAAATAAAATATCTAGGGATTATCATAGTAAACAAAATCAACGACATCCCACTCCAGAATCTAATTAGAGTATCTAAGGAGATAGACAGATCCCTATCTAGATGGAAGAATCTTCCATTAACTATATATGGGAGAGTAAATTTGGTAAAGATGTCCATCCTGCCAACGTTAACGTACATATTTAACTGTATCCCGTTGAGATTACCTAAACATATAATTAATAAAATACAAGAAAAAATATCCAGTTTCATATGGGTTTCTCGTGGAATACGACTCTCATGGAAAAAATTAAGGAGGAGGCTCTTGAGAGGTGGCCTCGCTTTGCCGGACCTTAACCTTTATTGTATGGCATCCAATTTAAACAATTTTGAATGCTTTTAGGAGACTCTGACTCATCCACTTGGGGCTCATTGTTAGGGGAAATGACTAATGAGTATGGGACAACAGCATTTTTGTATAAATTTGGCGCTCAGAATTTTTTTTTAAAAGTACGATAAAAAGTACTCGAGGCATCCTTAAGTCTTTGGTGCATAGTGAGAAAGATGCTAAATATAGGATACTATTCAGAATTTGCACCAATTTGGGATTCCCACGTGACACCAGAATGTTTGAAAGATAGCTTGGCGATTCCACTTAAGCAAGCCAGGTTGTCTAAATGGGGAGATTTGATATATGCGGGCAAATTGCTTCCCTAGGAAGTATTGAGAGCCAAAACTGGAAAAAGGCTATCCAAATTTAAATATATACAGCTGATCTTATGGATTTCATCAATCTTTCACAAGACAGGTATATCTTGGAATTTTGAGACTGGTATTCAGGATGCTAGAGCAAAGAATAAAGAAGAATCTAAATGATACAAGCACTTTTTAGATGCAGATGAAAGAACATTTGTGGGCAAATTTTAAAATACATAATTTCTTCACAATTTACAGATTGCATTGGACCCCTAACACAGCCGGTCCCTAGACACAATAGATGAAAGCAACTGAAATCTGATGATATACACATTTTCTTCACTTGCACAGAAATAAAGGAATTCTGGAGGGTGGTCGAATCCACCATTAGTGACTTCTTGAGGATGCTTGGTTCCAGTCCAGGGAGGACCTGGCTCGGCAGTTCGGGCTGGACTGTTCCCATGAGGCACAGGGTCATGACTGATTTGCATATGGCTGGGTTCAAACTGGAATGACATGGTGAGCAAAACAACGATGGATTTAGGCCCAGATCTCTGTACTGGGGTAAATGTATGACATTGTTCTGCATTCTGTCCATCAGCTGTTGTTTTTGCATTTGTCACCCCGAGTGGGACGGGTATGCTCAGACGTGAGTCCCGTGCTCTCCATGCCACTGGAATCAAGCTATCCTGGCTGAAGAGGGGTGAAACTCTGAAACCGGTCCTAGGATGCTTGGTTCCAGTCCAGGGAGGACCTGGCTTGGCAGTTCGGGCTGGACTGGTCCCATGAGGCACAGGGTCAAGACTGACTTGCATATGGCTGGGTTAAAACTGGAATGGCATGGTGAGCAAAAAAAACATGGATTTCTGACCAGATCTCTGTACTGGAGTGAATGTATGACATTATTCTGCATTCTGTCCATCAACTGTTGTTTTTGCATTTGTCACCCCGAGTGGGACGGGTATGCTCAGCCGTGAGTCCCGTGCTCTCCATGCCACTGCAATCGAGCTATCCTGGTTGAAGAGGGGTGAAACCCCGAAACTGGTCCTAGGATGCTTGGTTTCAGTCAAGGGAGGACCTGGCTTGGCAGTTTGGGCTGGACTGTTCCCATGAGGCACATGGTCAAGACTGATTTGCATATGGCTGGGTTCAAACTGGAATGGCATGGTGAGCGAAAAAACAATGGATTTAGGCCCAGATCTCTGTACTGGGGTGAATGTATGACATTGTTCTGTATTCTGTCCATCAACTGTTGTTTTTGCACATCTTGAGGAAACCCATAACCCTGACAGCAATTCTGGTACTGCTCGGGGTAAATCATGACTTGCCAGTTAGGTTCGACAGCAAACAAAGAGGCTTGATATTCTACCTGCTTTTATTGGCCAGACAAGAGATATGTAAGCATTGGAAGGACCCGGAGCGTCCAAACCCCATGGGATGGTTAAAAACAACCAAGTGGACAAGTTGAATGGTTATGGACAGTAATCCACCAAGGTCATAGGACGTCTGGCAAGCCTTTGTGAATTGGTCAAGCTAGTTGTGATTCATATATTGAGACAGTTTTTTTTTTCTTTTTTTTTACAGTTCTTTGATTATCCCAGACCGTGGCAACTTCGGAGGCAATACATCCCGCTGGGAAAGTACATGTATCCCCCAAATGTCTTGGGCGAGAGAATGCAATGGTCCATGCAACACAAGGGCTCCAAAATGGTCCAATATTTGCAGAATGCCATGGCCGACAAGAGGACACAAATAAGAGAAAAAACCCCACTATTTTTAATCTATATTTTACTCATGCTAAGATGTGGTGCTTGTAGAAGAGACGCAATATTATATGAACTAATTGTGGGGGAGGCCCCAGGGACATTGCACATATGCTTTGCTAATGCACAAACCTACCAGCGCTAAAAGACAAAATTGGGCTGTCTTAAGGGTTGCACTCAAAGATGAAGTCACTATCACCCCATTATTGATTTTATTTGGTAAAGAGCAGCGCTTTCTGGGTGACAGAGGCAAGCTTTATTTTGTACTTATAGCTATGGCAGTGACACATCTTATTATTGTTGTGGCTCAGTTGAATACAGACCTTCCAGCAGTGGAGCAATGGGTTTCTCAACTGGTCTGTAGGCACAATCTGGAGTAAACCCTCTATAATCGCAAGGCATAAAAGGGCTAGGAAATACAAGGCCATGATCCGGGCACCAATGGTGAAATGGGTCGAGAAAAGTTTTGGAATTCAGGACTGAATAGATTCAGGTGCTCAGATGTCTAATTAAGGTTAAAGGTTTGTTTTAACCACACTAGTAGAATGCAATAGATATCCCAACTTTATGATCAATTTTAACATGCTGGAAATGTTAGACGATTAGAGGCTGATTAATGTTTGAGACTGAACGAAGCTTTATTGTCTTTAAACTTGAATGAATTGCTGATGGTCAGTCAGACACGACTGTTTTTGTATTTGGATAAATATCCTGTTTTTCGCTCATTATGAAAAAAAATAGGAAAAGCACAAGCTGGAAAACAAATAGTGGATAGACTAAAGTGAAGATGGGAGAGTCCTTGAATCACCACTAAAATGAAGCTGCTAGAGATCAGGAATATAAACTTATTCAAAAGGTCAGGCCAACAATACAGGTGGTGTCAGCGCTTCCTTAATCTGGGAAGCAATAAACTTTAAAATATTGTTGGCCTCCACTATCTTAATCCTGACAGACAAGTCATATGATAGGAGTACTGACAGATGTTCATAAGTAGCCCTCGCTCTCTGGTTGAATTAGCATCAATTTAGTGAAGTTCACATACATATACAAACAGGCTCCCATAACACACAGATCGATTGCAATATGTTTCAGTTCAAAGTTACGTATGAGATGGGAAGGACCAGAATCAGTTATTGCACTGTGTTGTGTGAATTGGAGAGGATAAAACTGTGCCATATCTTCAAAAAAATGGCACAATTCTGCTCTCACCATGCGCTGAAACACTTGTGTTATAAAGTAATGGTGTCTGTGTTAAGATCTTAATAGTTTTGTGCAGGAAGAGCTACATTCCTGCACAAAAACTATCCTTTAGGCCTATTTCCTCTTTGGATGTGTGTGGCAGAAGGCAGTACACATGCAAAAGAAGAAGTTCAAGATGCTGACCTACTCACAGAAGGTTCTACACAACCAAGGAACCGCCTGAAGTTCCACCAACCGCAAAGAAGACAATGCACTGCCTCCCTATCACTTGCCCATACTTCCCGCATCTACCGAAGCAGAAAGGGAAGTTGTTCCTTCTTCCACACCACAGCAAAGACCTGGAATAGCCTCCCCACGCAACTCTGGACCATCACTTCACTTGCAGAATTCAAAAGGGCCCTCAAGATCTGGTTTTTGGACTGAGCCTCTGAGACCTTCTAGCGCCTGAATTCCCCAACCGGGTAATTAGCAGTGCTTTATAAACCTTGACTGATTAATTGATTGAAATGCGGAGGAAGAATGACAAGATTTTTCCTCATTATGCCAGCCACAGGCCCATCATTTTAGTGAAAACCCATGTCTACCAATCCATGGGTGAATGCACAGGAATGCCCATGCATCATCCATGGAATGCCTACTTGACACACAGTAATGCAAGGCAGCAGAATGCTCTGTGCTATGTTACTTTTTTTTAAATGATGCAACACAACCATTTTCATTGCTTTATAAATACCACAAAGATTTTGTGTTAGGTCTGCATGAAAAATGTGACTCAAACCTGATGCAAAATCTTTGAAATTCTGTCCCCAGTTTTCCTAATTCAGTTTAGTATGGTGCAACTTTTTCTTCCTATCTGCGCCACAAAAGGCCATTGTTTGTGATCATGTGGCAGCATTGGTTAGTCATAAAGGACACATGGACTTCCGCATTAGGCTAGTGAAGTTGAAGAGGATTTCAGGGCTGCATGAAGTAAGATGTTCTCAAGCCATTAATTTCTAAAATCTACCTGATGTATAGGCATTATATTCATGCAGATAGATCAGGCTAATACAACATTTTGACCAGCGCTACTTAATTGTGCTCTGTTAAGGAAGCAACTGCCTAAAACATATTTTGCCATTACATCAGAAAAACTGGATTCTGTAGGAGGTAATGTGCGACATGAACATTTGTGTGCAGTTGTTCTTTGATGTATTTGTTTTTGGTATGGATTTGATATGTTCTATTGTTTTTTGTGCTGCATTTCTTCAATGTGATATTTTTGTATTATATTATAGTTGTTGTGTTGTATCCAGTTTTGACTGTTTAGATGAGTTGTTCCCTCTTATGTTTTAAGAGTGTTGCTTATTGATTTGTGTACCATATGTCAACAAGTCACACATTATTGAAGAGGCTTAATCTGTCTCTCTCTCTCTCTCTCTCTCTCTCTCTCTCTCTCTCTCTCTCTCTCTCTCCTCTCTCTCTCCCCTCTCTCCCCCCTGCCATAGATCCCCCAGAAGTTAAAATTGATCCATCTGTTTTTATAGCATATAATGACATTTAATTAATATACTCCATGAACCTGTATACTTTCCCTGACAACTGTATATATTTTACCCAAAGCTTTTCTGTGCTTCCTACATATACATTGTTTAAAGTATATTCTGCACTGTCTGTTGTACAAAGAAGAGAATAATATTCAATTATGTGATTAAGAAGACATTATAGCTGTGGAGATAGAGATGTTTAACACTACTGTGTGCAAAAAGTCCTAAAGACCCTCCCTCTTTAGGATTGGAATGATTTAGGAAAGGAAAATGCTAAAGGTTAGAATAATGGTTTCCCTCAGTCATTATATAAAATTCCCTGTAATGCCTTTAGACTAGTTAGCTGAAAGGAAGTAAAAGAACCAGAGACTAGGCCTCCCATTGAATCTGTAGTTTGCTTCCAGTGGCAGAGTGCTGCGTCCAGCATACGAAAAATTATGGATGTGCCAACTGAGTCTTCCAGACATTTATTTTGGTAACAAACATATAGCTTACAAAGATTCAGGAAGAACAGTTATACGTGCTGCCATCCAGATAAGCAGTCCAGCAGGAATGCCAACTGAACCAAACAAGTACCCTGACAACCGAACTTAACAGTTCTACATTCATACATATACAAACAGGTAAACACAATAGAAATAAGAACTCTACATACTATTATAATTACAATAAGAATCTCTTAACAAAGATAATCACAATGCATATATTATTACAGCATCTCCCTTTTAACAAAAACAACAAATAAAAGAGAAAACATAAGAATAATTAATACATCATATAGTTCATGTACCTGGAATGCAAAAAAAATCCCCTTTTTCACTGACCCCGGGAGGAGCTGGCGAAGCGCAACTACGCGGTGGTCCACAGAGTTGGGAAAAAACTCTGTGGAAATCCGCTCTGCTACCCGCCTTCACCATCCCCAGGCTTCCCTCCTCCGCCTCGCCGTCTATCTCCTGCGTTGGACGTACATCTTGCAAAAACTGCACATGCGCGTGCGGTTCTCGCAAGACGTCTTGCAATAAATTTGCATGTGCACGAGTGTATGTGCAGTTCTCGCAAGATATACGTCCGACGTCGATGAGGAGGAGGAGGGCAGCCCAGAGACGCCACAGTACAGGTAAGTGTGTTTTTATTTCTTTTTTACATTCATTTGTACATATTTTTTTAGGGGGTGTAGAGGCGGGGGCTGGCCAAATCCGCTCCGCTGCGGAGTGGGAGTTTTGTCCTATACTCCGCGTTCTCCGCAGAATACGGAGTAGGCAAATCTCCGCACACTCCGCTGGTAAGGCTGAGTTCTCCACCTGCCCTTACTTTCACACGGTCTCCTACATGACCTGAAACAGATAAATTAACAATTTGAGTAGGGGAGTTACATTTTCTTTGGAAGAAAAATTGTTTGACACTCCTCGTTGATAAGCAGAACTGTCAATACAAATTTCTTGATCTGAGACAACATTGGACCTCAAATCAGGACTATCAACATTGACAAAGCTAGACCCCCAATCAGGACTGTCAACATACCCACAATTTGTCACATTCTCAACTAGCAACCAGAATTTCCAAACATTCCTATGCTGGCAGCATCCATACCATTGTCTCCACACATTCCTACCCTGCCAGGATCCACATCCTTACCATCATGTCCAAATTGCCACACTAAGCAACTGTTTTCAGACTCATACATATGGGGCCCAATTCACAAAGGTCAACTGAGATGAAAGCCTACCTTCACGACTTTCGGTATTCACAAAGGGCACTTCCAAGAAGTAAAGTTAGACTTTTGTCTCAGTTTTGGTCTTAGTTAAACTTAAGACCAAAACTTTCTGAATACCGAAAGTAAAAAAGTTAGACTTTCGTCTCAGTTTACCTTTGTGAATCGGGCTCATGATGTTCACTTCTTTTGATAATCTCTTTTTTGAAAATGTTCAATCTTCACAACAGTACCCTTATTCCACAACCCTCTTTCTTTGGGTAACACAGCAGAGCGAGTGTCTCTTAAAATTTGCCCCCGAGCAGAAAACTTGGAATAACCTTTAGACACCTTCCTAGGCTTCTTAACAAATGCCCACTCACTCACTGCAAAATATTTTTAAATGAAGCGTAAGCAATATCATGAGTTTTATACTTTCGTCCAAAATTTCTTCTGACACAGTCATCAAGACTCAAATAGTCTTTGAGTTTATTCTGACATGACAATTTACCAGACCAAGAAGGTGTGAGAAGAGTTTTAGCTTCTCTACTCTTTAACAAAAGAAAAGGAGAAAACCCTGTAACTGAATGAGTTGTGTAACTCCATACTTTTGCCGCTAAATCCATGTGCACATCCATGTTAGAGCCTACAGCTGTTTGGATTCCTTCTTTAAAAATCTTGGGGCATATCATCAAGGACCGGCGATAATTATCGCTAAGCGCACTTAGCGCTAGGATAATTATCGCCGGGTAACGTGGAATTTTATCGTTGAGATACCGTGCTATTAGCAACGCTTATCTCAAAAGCGATAAAATTCCAAGCGCTACCTGCCAAATGTGAGATTATCGCTGGAAATCCAACGATAATCTCATAAAGTTTGGCGATAGCTTGATGATAGGGCAAGGCATACTTAGCCATGATATCCACCTTACATAGGATATCATGGCTAAGTCAGTCTTAAAGCAGGCGTAAGGAAAGTAGCGATAACAGAGGTTATCGCTACTTTGCTTGTCGCTCTGCAGGTTAGCGTGCCCATTGATAATTGGAGAAATGTTGCTTAGCGACATTTCTCCAGTTATGTCAGGGCAGGAACGCCCACTTTGCATCTCATTAGAGATGCAAAGATGGGCGTTCAGTAAACAGGCGCTAATGCAAAGATTCATGCGATAGCGTGACCTTGCTGATAAGGCGATAAAAGTATTGCCACTTTTCGTCCGAAAACGGACACTAAAGCGGCGATAATTTTATATCGCCTGCTTGATAATATGCCCCCTTGTTTCATATGTCAACTAAGCCATTGGCTGCAGGAAAATAAAGTGGGGTTCTTTCATGTCTGATGCCATGTTTTCATGCAAATTCTGTCATTTTCCCTGAAACAAATTAAGTGCCATTGTCGGAAATCAAAACTTTAGGATTTCCTTCAACAGAAAACACTTTGTCAAAAAAGTTGTGGGCATGGATACAAAGGGGCTTATTATGATGATGGGTGGAATCTCTTCCCCCAACACCGACTCAGTCATGGGACCGACCGAAACCCGCTTGACAAAACCCGCTTGGAGGTCCTGACAGTCTCCTTAGGAAGTGACCGAACATGGTTTGGTCGCATTCCTATATTTCACTATGGGAGCATGCATTACGGCGGTAAACCAGATATAATGCATGCTCCCATAGTAAAAATGGAGGTGCGGTTCATCCCTGCACCCTGTGGTAGGCACCTCAAGGTGCCTGCCAGAAGGTGTAGGGAACAACCTAGGCCTTCAACCAGAGGCCGTGCACCGCTTTCCATGTTGCACAGACCGGTGTGGAAACCATGTTGGAAACCGTGATCGTAATCTGTAGAGCGGAAAGACCCACCCTTGAGATTACCTGCCGGCTTATGACTGTCAGATAGGATCTTGGAAGCCAGCCGGAATGACCAGACGGTTTCCTTTCTGACTGCCTCCAACATAATGAGGGGGTCAGAAAGGAAACCGAGCTGCCCATTACAAAGTGTCAATATCATAATCGGCCCCAAAGTCATAATAACCACAAGCACAATAAGAAATCTCATGTCATTGGATAACTTATAAAATGGCCCTGAAACCTCAATGGCTATATTATCCCACCAGTTTTGCACTTATTAAGATTCCAGTATTTATCCGAAAGAAAACATTCAGAAAATCTGTGAATAAATTGCTCTACACACATATTCATAGCTGGCCACCAGTAATGCTTGAAAAGCCTGACATACCTGGATGCCCCACATGAGCAATAGTCAACAACCCTTGCCTTAAACTCTCAGGTGGTACAAATAGACCTTGTCAGGTCACCAAACCATTCTCCACAGGCAATTCTGCCAAAACGTGTTCATAAGAAACTAATGTTGGGCTCAAATTCTATACAGGTGCCCATTTACAAAAAAAATATTTTTAACACCATAGCATCATTTGAATGCTGTACTCATTCTTTTTCAGCGATGGTTCAAGAGGAATGACTAATAGCATTAATAGCAGAAACAACACATTCCTGCTCCTGAACCAAATCATTTTCCAAGTCTCTTTCGATCGGTATATACGACAAGCAATCAGATCTGTAATTAGTCCCACCCGGAACGTACTTCACACCAAAGGCACATTTCTGCAACTTAGATACCAACTGCACTAGCCCAGATGAAGCTGTACCAGTGACATTACCATTCATCATGAATATAAGTGGTTTATGATCTGTTCAAAGATACAATTAGAATTTTTCCACAGACCACACACAAGCCAATGCTCCCCTTTTAATAGTACTGTAGTGTTTTTCTGACTTACTCAGAGTTCTTGAACTGAAGACTATGGTGCACTTCTTGCCATGATGAATTTGAGTAAGCACAGCTCCGAGACCTACAGAACTTTTATCCACAATGACTGCGCACCTATCAGAACTACCGAAAGGCTGTAAAGCCGGTGCACTCAAAATCGTGGGCCCGATTCACAGAACTAACTTAAGACAAAATCCTAAACTTACTACCATTTTGGTATTCACAGAAGGCACTTACTCATTTCGGTATTCACAGAAGTTAGGAGTCCTAACTTTAGGACTCCTAAATGCCTTCTGTGAATACCGAAAGTCTTCAAGTTCGGATTTTTCTCAGTTTAGGAGTAGTAAAGTTAGGACTTTTCCTTGGAAACAGTCATACCTTTATTACTCAAAATACTCAAGACTTTATCGGTACTTGTTCAGTGATTCTACTGCCAGAAATCAGGATATCATGCTGAAATGCTTGTACACCCCTGATGCATTTTATTAATGAATCCATTAGTTTTTGGAAAATACTAGAAGTTAGCCTAAATGGTAATCTCCAAAATTTAAAGGTGCCAAGGCTGTAACAAACACAGTAAAATCGTGTGACCTTGGTGTAAGTCCTACCTGATGGAACGCTGACTTGAGATCAATGATGGAAAAGAAAGTGGCATCACCAATTGTCATCAACATCTCCCGAATCTTAGGTAAAGGCTGGCAATGCACCACAATGTTCTTGTTGAGTAGCCTCAAGTCAGCAGACAAACACAAATTGCTATCCTTTTTTGGGCCAAAACAAAAGCCGAAACCCATTCTGAAGAATCAACAGATTGAATTATACCATCCTTACACATTCCATCTTATAGTATTTCCTATTGATCTCTAAAACAGAGCGGAAGGGACCTGACTTTGTGCCTCACAGGAACTGCATTCATTTTATATCACGAATAATACCCTTAACACAGCCTTTTTTATTTTCAAAAATGATCTTATGCTTATTAATAATATCATTAATTTCACAAGTATTTTTATTTTGAGATAAATCAATTGATGCAATAGGCATTTCGCCCAATACAAATGGTTGATCACTCCCTGGTTTAAGTATGATACTCACTCTAGCCAAATCCCTCCAACAAGTTGCAGGCCTTATCTGACATAATCTAAGTATTTTGCACCAAAGAACACTCAGATGTTCAACAAAGTAGCCTAACATTACTATGTCTTGTCCACCAAAAGCTTTTAGATGAACATCTGAATGAAAAAATGACTTATTAAAATTTGTAATGTGATATCATACATCTGACAAAATTGTAATAGGTGAACCAGAATCAGCCATTATTTCTAAATCAACATCATCAATGAGTGCAACACCTAACAGCTTAGTGAAAGAAAAAGTACAAGTTATAACATCATCCACAGTTAACACAAGATTTTTGATTAAGTCCCCCTAAAAATATCTTCTGGTGTCGACTCCACCTCATTGACCCTAACTGTTGTATTTGCTCCTTTGCCAGAAGATCTGCAGACCATCTAAAAATGACCCAGTTTCTTGCATTTGGTGCACGGTGGGTTGACAGCGGACAATTTGGGATATTTCTGATTTGTTGCTTTGACCCACATTTATAACAACTAATTTTGCTAGGAGCTGCTGTGTTCACTTTCCTTTATGCCATATCATTTTGCCACCTCATTATTGAAATGGCACACTCCACATCACTGCATATGTCTGACCATGTAATTACTTTACTGGAAAAAGATGGCCTTTCAATTCATTTAGCAATATCAATTGCTTCTGCAAGAGTAGGATCCCTAAAGGCAAGTACCCGTTCCAGTATTTTCTTGCTGGATCAGTAAAAAATGAATTGCCCCCTCAAATATACATCCAAGTTCATACCAAATTCACATTTAGCTGCTAAAATGTGTAAACTGGATATATACTCCCCAATTGATTCCTCCACCAATTGTTTCCTATGGAAAAAACTATGCCTTTCAATCATAAAGTTTGGTTGCTCTGAAAATCTTTTCTCCAACTACTTGACAGCCTCTGTATACTCATCCCAAGGAATAAATTGTAGTGCAGGAGGCTCACATTCAGGAAGGTTATCAAAAATGTTCTGGCCAGCATCACCAAGTAAACCAAATAACAATGCCTTTTTTCTTTCATTAGAATACTTTTTCCCATCAATGGCCACAATTTAGTTTTCAAATGATCTGAACCATTGTCTCCATTTGAGCACGGGCTTCCCATGATTCTGAAGAAAGGGTGCAATTTGCAAAGGATGCACAGACAAAGCCATGTCAAATATAACTCCAGAGGGAGTATAGGATTGCAAATGTATAAAGCTTTAGAAAAGTCACCCACCTTGAAAGGAAAAAGAAAGTTCAATCTTCACAACGTAATGCAAGCCCCAGTAATCCACATGAGGAATTGACAATGTTGGAACTCAAAGCGGTGACAAAATTGCTCCAGAATGCTCAACCCAATGAAACGTGCTAAACGCTGCCATGAAATGTACTTGTAGACTATACTCAAAAGAAAGCATGACTATTCAATGCACGCTCACTCCGCTCACCAGGGCCAAAACTGATAAAAAAATTGACCCGAAATAAGAAAGCAAAGGCCAAGCCACTGCAAAAAATTCACCAAATATGCTTCCTCAGTGATGGAGCACACTTTGCCGACTGATGGGCAGACACAACAACAAAAAAACTCACAGTGGCTATCACTCATCACCAAATAATGTTGCATCCTGCATATAAAAATGACTCATGTGCTAACTGAGTTTTCCACACGTTTATTTAAGTAACAAAACGTAAAGCCCACTTGTCTTTCCCTCATATAACTGTTCTGGTTCTCATGTATTATACTTCCCAGGACCTTATCTAGCCTTTGGGCAAGAATTTGTGTAAAGATTTTATAGCCCGAGTTTAGCAAGGATATTGGTCTATATGCCTCACATTTTTTGGGGTCCTTGTCGGGTTTGGGTATTGATGTTAATATTGCCTCATTCCATGAAGAGGGCAGGGGACGATGTTCCATATAGATCCCATTTACTAACTTTAATAGATGGGGAATAAGTTCCACATTTAACGCCTTATATATCTCATTTGGCAAACCATCCAAACCAGGGGCCTTCCCATTCCGATGATTATTTATGATTTTATCTATATCTTCCTTGGTAATATCCTGAATTAGAAATACGTTTTGGTCTATATTCACCCAAAATCTGGTTTGTGCAATTGATGTGGCCTTGGTTTCAGGAACTCCCTTAACCATAATGATGGTTGACGCCACTAGGGCCTTTGACAGAGTCAGTTGGCCTTACTTATATGAGGTAATGGAGAGAAATGGATCAGCGGAAAATTTCCTTAGGGCAATTAAAATCATCTATTAAGTGCCAACAGCAAGAATATTGATTAATGGTTCATTAACCTTGTCTTTTGGGATAGGCAGAGGCACAAGACAGGGCTGTCGGTTATCCCCGCTACTATTTAACATATACATAGAACCTCTAGCTACAATAATAAGAACAGAACAGAGAATTCTCCCTTTTCATCATCTTGAATGGACTAATACGGGTGAAAAAAGACTTGAATGAAATGGCTTTTATCAACTTTAATAGACTCATGAAAGAAACTAAAAAACGTTTGCTTCAATGGGCTTCTCTCCCAATCTCTATTCTAGGAAGAACCAACATTGTAAAAATTATGATGTTACTAAAATTTACATTACTCTTTAATTCTCCTCTATATTTTAAGCCAAAATTGTTTAGAAAAACACAGGGAGAACTAAGCTGTTTTATTTGGAGTTGTAGCAGTGTAAGAATTGCGTGGAAAAAGCTTAGAAAGAAAAAGTTAGGTGGTGGTATTGCACAATCGGATTTTCAATTCTACTATTGGACTTTTGCACTGAAAGATGTATGGAAACTGTTGATGGATTCAAGTGACACCCCAGTATACCTGAGGGCCCTAACAAAAAAATTAACGGAAGAAGGGAACTTCTTTTTACATTAATTTGGACATCCCAAACATTTCTAAAAAAAATCAAGTTTAAAATACTCATTACAACATGTAACATATGGATACAAGTTAAAAGAGTACTGGGAATCTCATACTACAGTGCTAAAGTTCCAATTTGAAACTCCCCATCGACACTTCTGTGCCTCCAAGACAATTTATCAATACCTTTAAGGCTGGCTGGTATTGAGAGGTGGGGCCAGTTAGCTATGGATGGTGCCCTAGTTTCATGGGATAGGTTACAGATAATCACGGAATGTAGACTATCTTGATTTATATATTACCAATTAGTAGGCTGGTCTCGAACCCAGTCGAGCTGGGGGCAGGAATCGGATATTGAAGATGAGCTACAAAGTACCCTGAAATACAAGAAGGAAGTTGCTAGATGGTACTGGGCGTTGGTACAGGGAGAAGATAATTCCCGGGCTTTGCCGGAGGTGATTTGGAAGCTAGACATGCCAGGCTGCGGCATATCAAATTTATGGCAAGTATCTGTATCTATGCTTTGGTCCTCAGTGAAGTCTGCCCCACTCAGGAGGAATCACCTGTTTACACTATAGTGGGTGTATTGGTTGCAAAGAAGCTAGCAAAGATGGGGGCTGGTAAGAAGAAGTATTGTCCAAAGTGTTCTGTGGGAATTGCGGACGACGTTCATCTATTCTGGCTGTGTCCGGCTATCCAGTCATTCTGGCAAGAGGTGGGGTAAGTATTGAGCAAAATTATGGGTATAAACATCACGGTAAGCCTCCCTTTAATCATCTTTGGGACACTGCATGGGGAAATGGCTCGTCTGGTAAGGTTTAGAGCACAGTTAATTTTTAACTTGATAGTTTTAGCACAGAGATAAATGTGTTTGAAATGGATTTCAGAGTTGCAACCTACGTCTCCAATTACTGGTCTGAATAGGGAAAAGGTTTGGCTGAAAGAGTCTAAAGCCAGACAGAGGTGTCAAATTGTTCTCCCTGTACCATCCCTCGGATATGACTCTTACCCTTTCTCTGGTTGCATATGAGGACTGAAAAAAAAACATAAAGCCCACCAAGAGTCAGGAAGAGCAGAGAAACTTGCTGCCATCCAGCAGGAATGCCAACTGAACCATAACAAGCTCCATGGCAACCAAACTCAACGGTGCTACATTCATATATATACAAAAAGGTAAACACAATGAGAATAACAAATCTACATACTATTATAATCACAATAAGAGTCTCTTAACAAGAACAATGACAATGCATATAATAATACAACACACAGTGAGTATGGGAGTGGATAAGAATGCTACCCTGAGAGATTGCCAGTCGTTAGACTTTTTGCATGAATTCCTCCTAACAATGTTTGTGTGTTTAATATGATTCTGTAAATGGCCAATAGTATGCTTAAACATGAGTCTTGTGCTCACTCTGACACTGGACACTAGCTGCACCCACTTGAAAAGGCCCAATCAGGTCGAAACCAGTCTTTAGACAATTGTGTTCTGGTTCACGGAGGACCTTGTCTGGCAGTTTGTGGTCAACTGATCTTATTGGAGCACTGTCAGGGATGATTTGCATCTAAAATTAGTTGACATGGGGGCGTGGCCAAGATGGTGAGCGGGTAAGACGTGCAGTCTTCGTCTCCCCGCTCCGGTTTGCCCTTTCCTAGCTCCTACAGCACAGTACATGCCCCAGACTGTGGGGAAGCAAGCAATCAGGAGCCGGTTGAGCACCAGGGGGACTGGTTTGCAGGTGTCGGCACCCGCGGAAATGAGACAGAGACCGGGGGAGCGGAGCGAGTCCAAGGGTAGAAAATGGCAGTGCCGACAGGCAGAGCTAGAAAAGCCTGAACTCGGCAGAGCCATCCTGACGTGCGTGGTGAAGGAAGCCGCAGCCTGCGGCTTGGGCACGCAGCAGAAGGTAGCAGAGGCAGGTGAGGAGTCCAGCACGGGGCAGGAGAGGCCTGCGGGGGGCAGGATGAAGCCCAGGCAGCAACGCATGAAGGAGACCCGGAGGCACCTGCAAGCAAGGCCAAGTGTGGTGGGAGGTCACCTCAGTACGGGGAGGTTATCCAGACCACGGCCTGAAGCTGGGGCACGCAGCGGAGAACAGCAGAGGCTTCAGATCCCAGGTGGGGAGTCCAGCACAAGGCAAGAGAGGCCTGTGGGGGAAGGACGAAGCCCAGGCAGCAAAGTGCGGAGGGGATCCAGAGGCACCTGCAAGCAGGCTGCGTGACGAGGGAAGTCACCGCAGCACACGGAGTTTACCCTGACCACACCAAGTCGGCGACCGTGTCCGGCGGCCGGGGTCCGACTCCTAGAGTGGGACCCATGTGCAGCCGGCACACACACCCCCCGAGGAGAAGATTCGGAGTCCAGAGCAAGTGGGGGACTGGAACAGCCCTTCGCCCAGTCACCCTAATGCAGAGGAGCGGGCCCAGGAACAGAAAATGGCGGCAGTGCCCTGAGCAGAGCTGCAGGCCCAAAAGCAGCTGAAGGGGCCCTGAGGATGCAGTAGGGAGGCATGGCCCCCAGCGCAGCCCGGGCACAAACAGGGATGATACCCCTGCGAGGATCCTGGCAGAGACAGAGAGGGTTCGAGGGGATGGCAGGGGCCCTGCAAAGCACTCCCAGAGGCAGAGTCGGGGACGCTCGTGGTCCTTGGCCAGGAGGCAAGGAGGCCTCAACAAGACTAAGGATCCCAGGGGAGTGGCATTCACCACACAGCGGCACCCATTCCCGACTGGCACGCTCGGCCGGTAGTGCCTCAGCCTGTACTGGAGGTGCGGTTAGAAGAGGCCTGGAGGACAACCGGCCAGCAATCCAGTTGAATGGAGTAGATGCTCCCCAGTAGGGCCATTGAGGAGGAGACCGGAGGAGACGGGTGCAGCAGCGGCGAAAGAGAGATATCGGAAGCCCCAGAGTGATACGAATGAGTAGGGAGGCCCGGGATAGGGGGTTCACACATCTAGGACGATGAGGAAAGGAGGTGCGACCAAAGTGGCCTGAAGGTGAACAACTACAGCGCAGAGGAGGGCACAGGCCACAACAAGGACAGAGGAGGAGGGTCACCAGACTTCGGGTGGGCTGCAGGATAAGAGACCCCCAGAACACTAAGACGGTTTGAACGGCGATGGGTTGAAGTGGTACGAAGACAGCAGTCTCCTTAGCCAGTATGCCCTCACTGAGAGGGAAGAAGGAGTGGACCCTGAAGGACATGCTGACCAAAATCCCACAGACAGGCGGATTAGAAGGCAGGATATCTCCTCTCACACAAATGGAGCACGAACCGGATGGAGCTGAAGCTCCCGTTTCCCGCTCTTTCCTAGAGACATTGTTTAGCACGCTAAGAGATGACTTTGAGTCATTAAAAGAGGAACTCGCAAGGGAGGTGAAAGACATTTGACGAGATGTGGATGCTGTAGGCGAAAGAGTGGCCAGCATCGAGGACCAGGAACAGGCCAGGGAGGAAGAACTGGAGCAGCTCCAGCAAGAGGTGATTAGGCTACCGGCCCAGCAGATAGACCTCCAAGCGCTTACGGAAGACCTGGAGAACCGCTCCCAGCAGAATAACATACGGGTGAAGGTAGTTCCATGGGAGGAAGAGGTGGCGGACATTGTGCAGTACCTGCATGGGCTGTACTGGAGCATTTTAGGGGTCTCAGAGGACTTTGCTATCAAGATAGTCTGGGCGCACAGAGTGGGTTTGAGAAGGTGGGGGCCTGCGCCCCCGCAGGACATCCTGGCCTACTTGCCTGACTTCCTCCTCAAGGAACGCATTTTACGAGAGGCAAGGGCAAAGCATCCACTCAAATACCAGGGCAAAAGAAGGGACTTTTGTTTGGTGACGACGCATCTGAGGGACCAAGGGGTGGCATATTCTTGGGGCCATCCTTTCCGGCTGATTTTCAAGTGGCAGGGCAAGTTACGCCAGATTAAATCATTGCAGGAAGCATGCAGAATACTGGGCCTGGAATGACTAAGTCAAGAGAAGGATGCTAGCCACTAAACAAATCTCTGCCGGACCGGAGGCAAAGAGTCTGAGGGAGGCGTCTCATGGAGCATACACTGGGGCCATCAAATTACAAACATCGCAAAGATAAGAGGGATCATCTCATGGCACAAGTGTTAGAATTAGAGCGGGTGCACAGTAGAACCGAGGCACCGAGGGTCTGGCATCAGCTGAAGGCAGCGCAAGTTTAACTGACATTGATAAAGTTGAATATGCAGCACTTCGTCTCAAGCGCTCATATTATGTGGGAGAGGACAAGATAGGGCACATGCTGGCATGTAAACTACGAGCCCGCACCCACCAGACAAGGGTCCAATCAATCTCGAATGATAAGGGGGAGGTGGTTAAGGAGGATGAGGAGATAACCAAAGAATTTAGGGATTATTATGCAAAATTATACAAAAGGGAGGCCACCTCTGGAACGCCGATGATGGCCTATTTAAGGGACGCGCAGAGAGCAGTGCTAGATAGGGAACAAGCAGAGCTACCGGACGGCATGATCCGGATCGAAGAAGTGATAGGGGCGAACTCACGCCTCAAGCTCATGAAATCCCCGAGACTGGACGGATTCTCATCAGACTTCTATAAATCCTTTTGCCATATCTTTGCTCCGCTCCTAACAAGACTTTTTAACTCCTTTGCAGGGCCTGGGTCAATTCCCCCCCATATGCTAGCAGCATCCATCGTAGTTCTGCCTAAAACGGGGAAGGATAAAAATCTTTGTGGTTCTTATCGCCTGATGTCCCTTCTCAATGTGGACCTCTAGCAGTTCACCAGCATTTTAGCGGCAAGACTGGGCCCCTTAATGCCGGGCATCATAGAGCCAGATCAATCAGGCTTTATCCAAGGTAGGCAGAGTAGCGACAACACCAAAAGGATCCTCCACCTGTTTGATGAAGAGCACCGCACAAATATGGACACCCTCCTGCTATCGGTGGATGACGAGAAGGGGTTTGACTGGGTAGAGTGGGACTTTATAGCTCAAACCCTGGTTCACTTTGGGCTAGGGGACCGGCTCAGGGCATGGGTGACAAGTTGCTATAGCTCACCTATGGCGACTATCAGGGTATGGGGTATTGTCCTGACCTTTTGCCATCCAGAGGGGGATGTGGCAGGGGTGCCCACTGTTGCCCCTCCTCTTTGCCCTATACATCAAGCTGCTGGCCCAGAGGATCAGAGATAACCCAGACATCACGGGAGTTCCCTTTGGGGGGAAGGACATACAATAAGCCTGTACGAGGATTATATCACTCTGTCTCGGCATTTTTAAAGGAGCTGGAGTCATTCATGCAGGTCTCCGGATTCCGAGTGAATGTGGGGAAGTCCATGATACTCCGACTAGACGGGCGATGGTCAGCCTTATGGACAGGAGATGATATTGCCTCCGGAATTAAGATCCCATATTTGGGAATTGAATTGGCTCCGACGGTTTAACGGACGATCACATTAAACTACTCCAAGTTAGTCCGACAGGTCACGAGAGAGTTACAGAGTTGGAAGCAGCATCAACTGTCACTGCTGGGACGTGATGCTGCAGTTAAAATGTCTATTCTCCCCAAGTCCTTTTACCTGTTCCAAACACTGCCGGTTTGGCCACCACAGGGGACATTCAAAACTCTGCAAAAAGCAATACACTATTTTTTTGGGGCAGGAGCGCGACCACGCATGAAGAGAGAGCTGGGGAATTTGAGAATGGAGGAGGGAGGCCTGGGGATCCCGAATCTGCTAGAGTGCTTTAGGGCTCCCCAACTGCTATACATAGTGGAATGGAGTGGGATGGAATCGGAAAAGAGATGGCTTTTTCAAAATAGGGCATTAGCGATACTCTCTTTATGGAAAGTCCCCTTTCTGAAATGAGGGGATCGACCACGGAATCTTCAGGGCTCCCGGATTACGAATACAGTATTGCAGGTATGGGACAATGTGGCCAGTAGAAGGGGGCTGACAACTTTTTCCTCTCCGATGACTCCCCTCCTGGAAATGGGGGAATTCACTCTTGGCTCGATGGGAAGGCATTCTCGGTGTGGCAGGCTTCAGAGTGCAAAGTGGCAGGCCATCTGTTTGATGTAGAGGGGATCATTCCCTTTTCTCAACTAAGACAGGACTATACCCTCCCAGAGGCGGAACAGTTCTACTATCTCCAAATAAGGCAGTGGCTTCTTCAGCCCGAAGTACACCTGAAAGTCAACAGAAAACTGACAGTATATGAGAAGTGCCTACTGACGAAACACTCCAATAAGAAAATGATCTCGGAGTTATATGCAATGCTGCGTCCACCTATCCTAACACAGCCCACTGCTAATCAGAAACGTTGGGCGAAAGAAATAGGGAGAGAACTCATGAAGAAGGAGTGGGGGGACATGTTTTATAGGGCCAAACACCAAACACACGGTACGAAATTCAGCAAGCAAGGAAACTGCTTTCTAGATCGCCACTTACTACTACTTGCTGGCGGGGTTGCGGGGAGGAGGGGACGTTACTACACTTGCTATGGGAATGTAGGGAGCTAGAGACATATTGGCCCAAGGTTTTTCCAGATTCCCGGCTTATGTGGTGCTGCCCAACCCTTTAACATTTCCTCTGAAGTACCGCAAGGGGAAGCAGATGCGCCTCTCCCTCGGGGTAGCACTCCAGAACATCTTATAGCATTAGGGAACACAGACAATACCAACACACACGGGGTGGCTACATAGATTATGGTTAGGGCTCCCGGTTTTATGGTATTTATTTTTTTCACATTTCCGTCTGTATTTATCCATATTTATTTTTTCATAATTTTATCTGTATTTATCCGCATTTATTTTTGTGGCAAGCAAAAGAAGATGCTGAAGCTAGTATTTTTTCACATTTATTTAAATAGACAATGCACACTTTTTGCCGTTTTTTTTTATAGTGTGACTTTGCAACAAAGGTACTGAAGTGCTTAACATGAGCAACAGTTTGTTTACACAAGGTCATTTTCATTTTTACAGACACTGGGGAATTAAGGGATTTGGCCAGACTCATGGGATGGTGAGGCAAACCCGAGACTTGAGCCTATATGTTCGCATCCATGGTTGTTAATTCACCCCAGTGCTATGGGTAGTGAAGGTGACATCACAATCCTTTTGCCATCACAGGGTCACATCCACTCTTAGCCCCACAGAAGTCACTTAATTCCTGCTGTGCGACTAAGACAATAAAGCTGAGTGAAAATCAAGGAACGTAAACAGGGCTAATAAGATTCCTGATTTCTTCCTGTTTTTTCCCACAGCAGTGATGACCAGACAAGTCGGGTGGTTCACCATCTGTACTCCTCACTAACGCTAATTGACCACAACGTTCAAGTCCCTCCAAATCTACTACTCCCATTTCCTCCACCCACCACCTTTTTGGTTGATGTATACACCCATTGCCATATAATTAATAAAATAAATGTAAAGACCGAGCCCACAGGTTGACACTTTAGGCCACCAAGATTAATGCACTTGTAATGGGCTCCAACTTCCCCAATACAATTAGAGATCGGGCTACAGAAATGAGGAACGTCAGCGATTAGACATCTATACAGCTTTTACATGCTGAGAGCTACTCAACAAGTCACCCCTGTGTGCTTGTGCCCTCCTCACCCCTTCAGTATTTGTGTGGTTATACCTGTGTACTAAAAATGCTACAGTTAGCAGCAAGTCAGACTACCTGCAAGGTCTGTAAACTACAGTGACTTAAGATTGTCCATTTATTTGAAAAGAAAGAACTACGGCCTGGGCTTCGATGAACAATTGCGAGGGCTAGCATTCAAGCATTGCTCGAGACGGCATTTGGTGACAGTCGCTAGGGTTAGGTTTCAGATGTGGAGATATCTACTCACTCATTTGCATGCCTAAATTTCCATTAGACGGCTCTGTGCTTGGCTGGGAGCGAGCATTGCTCTCCAGGGAGAGGCCGTATTCCAGTGTCCTGTCCGCCTTGCATCCGAGTGCTCGAGCACGCATTACCAGGTGATCACTGCATCACGGGAACTACGGCGACTTGGGCAGAGCACTGCACCTCGCTCCTCCGGTGTGCCAATGAGCCTGAAATGCATGCTTGCCTTTGCCACCCTGTAATTAACCTTGGTGTTGTGTTTGGATCTGGGCTGTAGCTGTGAACCAGGCGCTGTTGTACCTCAGACGTGCAGATGTTCACGCGCACTTTAAGATGCGTGGCTACCTTCTTCGGGGTTCAGATCCACAGAGCTCCGAGGTCAAGTGGCAGACCCCACCCGAAATATCTGTCTTCACTAAAACTGCTTTGCAGTGAAGAATGGCCATGGGCACTAAAGAAAACTACCCGCCCTCTTCACACCGAGCCCCAATATGGTTTCGAACTCATTTTAGGATGGCCGCTGCTTCTGCTGCTGCTGACAGCCAGGACCCTTTCAGTGAAAATATTCAAAGAACATCACTGTCCTGCTGCTCGCCCATTTCTTTGCGCTTTAAACTATGCCTCCGGACAGGCAGTTACTACGAGCTGATGGAGAGACAACAGATGACGATCGTCATGGTGTTGACAGGATGTGGGGGGGGGGGCAATTAACCCCGTGATGTATTGATAAAGGCTGATAAGCACTCTCGGCCTGCTGCTGTCTGAGAGGTAGAGTGGCTCGCTCATTAACAAGGAGAGCGCTTAGTTCAGACTTGGGAGGGCGGGGTGATTTAGAGGGGAGAATAATCTTCAGGACATCGCAGTAGCAGTTTCAGATTTCTTTCCTTGGCCCCTTTGCACCTCAGACACTGATTTTCCACAGGAGCACATAGACACCATAAAGCTGGTTGGTAAGTATTTTTCCGTTTCTATTTATAAATACAGACAAAGGAAAAAATGTTTTCCGTCTGTATTTATGTGTAAAAATCCGTTTAAACGGAAAACCGGGAGCCCTAATTATGGTACATCCTGGGAATGGAACGGGTACATGCCTCCCTCACAAACACTGCACCGGGATTTAAAGAGGTATAGCGGCCACTAGTGTCTCTTCTGTCCACCGAATTTAACAAAATCACTTGCTCAAAATACCTTCGCCTTCTCAGACTCATGGCGCCGGAAGCGCTTCCTTCTAGACCCTGAGTCCACCCATGGACTTACCTTTGGGAAACACTGTGAAAGATGGATTAGACATTGCGCACACCAGTTCTGGGGAGGGGGTGGGTGGGGTTTGTTTGAATACTTTTTGACAACGTTGAATATTATTGCTTTTCTTATCAAAATGCAGCATGTAAATCGATATTGGGCAAGCCTCACAAGTTTATGGTGGACATTTGTTAGCCTGTATTATCGCAGAGGATACCGAATGCAGTTATGTATGTTTTGGTCGCTGGATACCAGCGCGGATTGTGAGACAGATATAAGGGTTGTGTTTCTGCTAAAGATGTCAATAAAAACAAAGTTAAACCAGAACCTGGGCGTCTTTGGGAATTCTCTAGGGTATATTATCAAGCCCATTATCGCTGCTTTAGCGGCAGTTTCCTGCCGCTAAAGCGGCGATAATATTATCGCCGTTCCTTGATAATATGGCCCATAATTTCTAGGTCAGAGGCAGGTTTGGTAAAAATCGCCACTATTTAAGGTAATTTATTATATAAATCACGGAACAAGGGTGTGTGCTTTCCCAATATGTTTAGGTGTTTCTAGTAGATCACCTGGTAGTAGTATCACATTGTAATTCTTTCCCCATAAATTAGAGACTGCGGTATTGTCTGTTTTAGCATATGTAGATAGCACAGTTATTTTGTCAAAAATGCATCTTTGATTTAGAACAAGCTGTTATTGCTTTAACAGTTTCCTCAATGAACAATACGTTTACTCAAAAGGTAACGAAGCTTTGTGCTGGATAAAAGCCACCTTCAGAATCTGCTAATAATTGAAGAGGAGGAAAAACCGGTAAGGTGCAGGGTAAATTTATTCTTTACCAGCTACACCAGGCTGTAGGCAATAACTGTCGTCCTGGAACCCAACACACAACATTCCAATTGCCACAAGATTCCACCCACAACATTCCAACTCCCATACCCCACAGCAATAGATAAACCTAACACATCCCCTCCCTACAAAATAATAAACAGTACTTTTGGAATATGCACAAATGCAAATCGTTCACAAATGGAGAATCCAAATATGACACTCAATTACAAAAGGAGGAATAACATGCAGGGAACATGTTATGAAGTACAGTAGGCATGTAATGGTAGATAAGAAGAAGTAATCTTGTAGAATATAATCAGGTCAACAGTGACATAATATTGAACTTGCATCATAGTAATCTATTGGAAATATGTTCACTCAAGAATCCAATCATGGGGGAGTGGCCAACAGCCGAGGGAAGTGGCCGCAAGGTAGCTTCGCTCCGTCACGCCACTCCCGATAAATCCATAAAATAAAGACTTGTCCCGGGCAAAATAACTTGCTGGGGAGCTTGCCTGACCTCTATCCAGCGGCGAGCACCTAATCCAGGGCGTGGCTGCGGCGAGGATCCAAGGCCTGTGCAGGCACCTGGAGTGCGCAACACGGCTGGTGGTGCCACTGGTGAGTGTGTTGCCCCTACCAACCCCACAAAGACCAACCTGATGGCCGATGTGCCCCGTGGGCCGTCGAAGCCCCCAGGGAGCTGGCACATTTTGAGATGCTGGCTGGTGTCTCTCAGGGCAATCCGTGAATTCACACATTGTGCCCACCTGTCCCGCGGACCGGCCAAGACTCGACTGCCCATCAGGGCAGGAACAAAGAGCCTGCGATTAACGCCACTGCGACGTATCCTTCTCCTGCAGCTCCCCTTGGCCCAGCAGAAGCAACCTGATGCACCGCTGTGGCGGTGCATACGAGTGCGCCATACAGAACTGCCTTAGAGCCGCCAATGCAACTGGGCTCTAAGTGTGGACCCTGAAGCCATTCTCTAGTTTCTTGGTGCTCGGGGGCAGCGATAAAACAACGTGTATGGGCCGCGCCCTGCACGACATTAAGGATCCTGGGCCTAGCGACGCCTGGGGAGCCAGAGCCAACTGCCGCTACCGGGATTGAAGGGCCTCCATTATTGTCTGAACAGTGGACAAACAAATCTCTTGCTGGAGGAGGGAAGCTGGATCTTGCTACTTCTGCATATGGGCCACCACTCATTGTGCAGAAGGATCAGACGCAAAGCCCCGCGTCTGACCGGTGGGTGCTGCCCCAGATGCTATAGCTCTGCTCTCTCCCCCTACCACCATTGCCGGTGTGGGTCCCTCCTGAATCTGTGGCAACTCTGGGTCTAGGTCCGACTGGTGAAACCCGACAGGCCGTTGTGGGCTATTCTCACAAGCAGGCAGCGGCGAGTAGCTAGTACGACCCCGGCCCCCTTCTTCGGCACACCACACCTTATGACACCATCATGGCGAGCGGCTGCAGCGGACGCGGAGCGCTCCAGACTAAACTCAAAACATTTGCGTGGCAGAAGGGCCAAGATGAGAAGCAAGCTAGCCCCGAATCTGATGGGAATCAGCTGGACCCCACGCTGCAGGATATTTTAGCTGCGATACCGGCGGTACGCACCTCCTTGGAAGGCTGCATAGACACCGTCGCCTCGGAGGTCTAGTTGATGAGAGCAGAGATGAAGAAAATGGCGGAATGCATGCTCAAAGTGGAAATCACGACCAAGGACCTGTCCACCGATACCGACCTTCTCAAGTGCCAGGTGGCCGAACTCCAGACCACTCAAGAGGCAATGGCACTGCAGCTCGATGACTATGAAGGCCGCATGTGGTGCAATAACATGTGTATTCTTAGGGTGCCAGAACGAGCCAAAGAGGCTGTGGCAGAGCTCTTTGTCGAAGATTTAATCCTCAACCACCTGCGGCCGAAGGGACTACCCCAGCATTTCTCCATTGAACGTGCTCACCGAGTGCCCGGGGCCAGAGCAAGGCCTGGTGCACCACCCCGAACCCTGTTGGCAAGAGTCTTCAACTTTTGCAACAGAGATGTCATCCTTCAAACGGCAGGAACGGCCCCACCGCTGGCTATAGACAACACCAAAGTCACCCTCTTTCCAGACTTCACCCTACGGGTCCAGAAACAGTGTTGCAGCTTCCTAGACGTTAAACATGCATTGAGGGACCAGAACATTAAATACGCCATGCTGTTCCCGGCCAAGTTGCGGGTGGAATCGGAGGGGAAGGTGTAGTTCTTTGCTAGACCGGAGAATGCTTGGGACTGGCTCAAGGGTTGGAGAACAGTTGACAAATGCCATTGAAAACCAACTGGTGACAGAGGCAGTAAAGATACACCGAGCCCATGGATTGAGTCCTTGCTGAGTGGCGATTTAACAACACAACGCCCAACAGGATAGGGCCCTGAGGCCTAGCAGTGATGCGACTGGTCTTTGGTCCACAAGACTAGTTGAGATGACTCTCGGCGGACGCAAGAAGCCCAGTCATCAACTCACCTTACATGATAAATTCAATGCAATGCAGAGTATATATAAACCATTGACATATTGCGGGGTCGAATGTTAGGGGGTATGAGTATTCACCTGAATAAGTGCTTTAGGGAGTGGGGTTGGATCACATTTCTAACACTGCTGAGGGTGGGCAAAAGGCACTCTGCAAGTTGGGGGTGGCGGTAGGTTCTATGCCCGTCATGCAGGGAGGCAGGGAGGAGGGTGGTAGTAGGGAGTTTGGGACAAGGGGGGTTTGCTTCGGTTATTCAGATTCTTCTTATGTGATGGAGATGACATATTTTACCACGCACATACTGGAGTACACGGGACACATAGATTTGACACGTTACGTATCACAGTACACAATGGAGCCTTGGCCTGATGAAGCATTACACCTCCTACTAGCACCATGCCTGATCATACGGCGATGAGATATCTTCGCATATTAACGTGGAACGTCAACGGGCTGGGTGATAAACAAAAGCGGAGGGTGGTACTCCACTATCTTAACCAACAGGCCCCAGATGTGGCACTGCTCCAGGAGACACACCTTCAGGGCAACAGCTGTAAAGCTCTTGACCGTTGGGGTTACAGACTGGTAACACATGCCGGGTTCACATATAGCTCCAGGGGGGTGGGCATTCTCATCCGTAAACAATGCCCCTTTATTCTAGGTAAAATCTGGACCGATGACCTGGGTAGATACGCTGACGTAGCAGGCACATGGGAAGGGAAGCCCCTCAATATTGTCTCAGTCTACGTTCCCCCAGCACTTAAGGCATCTACTCTATCGGATCTGGGCAAGTTGCTGCTGGTGCTTCCAGTCGGCTCACTGGTACTGAGAGGAGATTTTAACCTAGCTCTAGATGGCCGTGTAGATCGACGGCCTCCTCGACTGGACATACACGACACATCCACCCTGAGGGACTTTCTCACAGCGTTTGGCCTCTTGGACCTCTGGCTTCATTTTAACCCCCTAACTCAAGGTTTCACATTTCGCTCTGGGGCCCACGGGAGCCAATCTCGCATTGATCACCTGTTCACACACGCAGGCGACCTCCCCTACTTTAGCGAGGCTCCGAAGTGCTCTCATGGAGGAGGTTGGTCATTCCTTCACAGAAAATACACACTCACTTCAATCGAGCGGTACACTATGGGTGGCCTTTGGGGCGGTAATCAAGGGTCAGGCACTCTCACTGATGGCAGGACATAGGAGGGAACGGGCGGCGGGACTGACAGCTCTAGAACAATACATAGGAGACTTGGAGGATATCCACACCCTGGATATGAAGCGCCTAGACTACCGTCAATTAGCTAGAGAAGCAGTCAGGGCTCAACATAAGGCAACTGCGCACAGGGTATACGAACTGGGCGACTCCACTGGTAAGAAGCTGGCGTGGTTGGAAAGGCATGAGATGGCTCAAAGATGGGTGCCCCTCATAGAGACAGACACAGGGGACTCTGAATCAGACCCACAACAGATTGCCGAAGCCTTCGCCTCCCATTTTACCTCCATATATACCTCTACCACATGCACCACTCTGCAGGACTCACAAGATCTATTGGCCACAATTCCCATCGAGGTCCTCACCCCGGCAGACCGTGACTACTTAGAAGGGGATCTAACCGAGGAGGAGCTTACGACCGCTATTAATGGCATTAAATCTGGCAAGGCAATGGGCCCTAACAGGCTCCCAATAGAACTTTTTAAGCCTGTATCATCCAAGATAACGCCCACCTTGCATGCCATGTATGTCGAGAGCATCGACCCATTTCGCTGTTGACGGCCGAAAATACAATTCTGGCCAAGGTATTGGCCAACCGGCTCTTTCGAGTACTCAGCAAGATCATTCACGCTGACCAATCAGGCTTTATGCCTGGACACAACACGGCCCACAACCTGTAGCATCTACATGGAGTACTGGGGAGAACCGGCACCATCCTGGAAGATGTAGCACTACCATCCCTAGATGCAAAAATGGCATTTGATATGATCTAATGGCCCTATTTATTTGCCCTCCTTGAACGGGTTAGGTTTGGCCCTAACTTTACCCGATGGGTTCAATTGTTGTACAAGAGCCCCACAGCACAAGTGGTAGTCAACCAACACACCTCCCACAGTTTTAGCCTAGGCAGAGGCACCAGCCAGGGTTGCACTTTATTGCCCCTCATTTTTGCCCTTCTGCTGGAACCGTTGGCGACGTGGATCAGGGGCGACCCCATGATCAGGGGCCTGCGGTGGAGAGACAAGCATGAGGATAGATTCTCCCTCTATGCAGACAATGTCTTGCTGTACGTGGCAGCCCCCAGGGACTAGATTTACAGAATCCTGCATATATTTACTATCGTTAATGCCCACTCCGGCTACACCATAAACGGGGGGCAATCGGTCCTGTTCATGCTGCGGGGCCCCGGTACCACAGATGCCCAAAGACATTACCATTACGGTTGCTTGTGAGGGATTTTGCTACCTCGGCATCTACATTACACTCAATCGAATCCATTTCTACAAGGCTAACCTCCTGCCTCTGCTGGTCTGATTCCGTAAAGATGTCACCCACTGGCGGGCACTACCCCTGACTCTGCTAGGTAGAGCGGCGTTGTTTAAAATGCTAGCCCTTCCTCGCTTCTTGTATGCGCTGCACAACACTCCTCACAAAGTCCCCGATACATACTTTGTCAATGTGGAGAGTGAGGTTAGAAATCTCTTGTGGGACGGAAAGTGTCCCTGTATTACAACACACTAACTTACCAGAGGATGGTAGGATGAGGGATTGCACTGCCCGAACTTTTACCATACTACTGGGCCTCCCAGCTAGCTGTGATAAATCAATGGGTTTTTGCCCCACCACTAGAGCCGACATACCGCATGGATAGATGGGTTATGTTCAGGGGCGGTTATCAGCGAGCGCTCTACTCCAATCCCAAGAGACTTCACCTGACAGGCCTGACTGCCCACACGGTGACAACCTGGCATACGGTTACCAAGACAATGGGCTGGCACAACAAGATCACGTCACACACCCCCCTGTGGGAATCTGAACGATTAGGCATGCTGAGTAGGTATCCGGGGTTCGATAAATGGGACCTTATTGGACTTTCCTCGGTGGGGGACCTATGGAAACGCAACTGCATGGTCTCATTTGCATATCTTCAAAAAGAATATCAACTCGCCGAGTCAGAGACCTACCGTTACCTACAGATTGGACATGCACTTACTTCCATCATTCCTAAGGAGGAGACTTTACCTGAGGCCTCCCCGCTGGACGAAAGACTCTTGACTGACCCCCTGACAAGCAAGGCGATCTCGCTCACCTACCGTAAACTTCTGAATAATCCACCTGACCCATTAATCCGACTTCGCCAACAGTGGGAAATGGACTTAGGCTATTTAGAGGACGATGACTGGCAGTAGGCCCTCTCCTCTCCCAGGTAGTCACCATCCCTATGCGCCTGCGACTGGTCCAGCTCAAGGTCGTACACAAATCCTATCTGCCCGTGCATATGTTGGTCAAGATGGGCCATCGGACTGACTCCGTCTGCCTCAGGGGGTGCGCTTTGGAGGGCACCTTCTTTCATACAATATAGGACTGCTTGCAGTTCCAGCCCTACTGGGGCAAAATAGTCTCTTAGTTGACAACGGTGGGGGGAAGCTATCACATTGTCCCCACAGCTTGTTTATTGGATGTATGGGAAGCTACGGACCTGACCCAAACTGAACGTACGTGGGCATCACAAGGGTTTGCTTTGGCGAAAAGAAATATCGCTCAGGGTTAGGGAACTGGTACCCTACCGAAATACTCGAAATGGGTCAAGGATATTGACCTGGCCACGCTTGCAGAAAAAAAGGTGTTCAAGCGCCGAGGGTGCCCGGTGAAGTGGGACAATAAGTGGGCAAAGTGGAATGTCTCTAGAGGCGAACTTTTTATCTCTCCTACAGTGGAATTGTGCAAAAATGTTAAAGATATTGTTGCTCTTCCCATCTAAC
Organism: Triturus cristatus; assembly: GCF_964204655.1. Taxonomy (NCBI): domain Eukaryota; kingdom Metazoa; phylum Chordata; class Amphibia; order Caudata; family Salamandridae; genus Triturus; species Triturus cristatus. Next base: position 679,687,440 of record NC_140591.1, read on the forward strand.
GCAATAGTGTGCTGTGGCATAATGCGTGTATATGTACAAATGCCATGTTTGTGTTTCACTGAACATATGTGGACCTGTGGTCGATTACTATACCATCACAACTATTTAATAAAATGAAAATGTAAAAAAATAATCCAATCATGGTCACAACAAGGTCATCACCCATTCGTTACATAATGTTTAAACTAGAAAGGTAAAGATTTAACCTGTACCTTCTTGGAATGCCCCACTGAATCTGGTACTACATATCTTCTATGGTCAGAACTTGTACTTAAACTTTTTCTGTATATATTCAGTCATGGCATCAGGAACAATAGCAATCACACTTGTGTCCCATATCTAAATTTTCTCTAGCACCACAACATGGTCTCACCTAACAAATACCTCTTGTAAAAACTCAATGACTGTCATAGTGTTCACTGTTTCCACAAATTTCAACTCAGGTCATTTTGACATATAATCTATTAGGACCCAAATATACTTAATTATAGCACCACAAATGGCCAGTGACACCGCGATGTCCAATGTACTGGTTTGACAAGAGCAGGCACAGTTACTTATGTTTGTCACTCAAAACACATGCATAACCCTTCCTTACATGATGTTCAATATCCCTGTCTACACCCGGCCACCCAAAGTCTTCCCTTACTTTTCATTTCATGGTACATATGACTAAATGGCCTTTTAATAAACAAGATTTAATATCTTACCCTGAAGACCGCGGGGTACAACCAAAAGCTCACATCTATGTATCACTCTGTTCATTATAGACAATTCCTCTCATCTCTCCAAAAGGGAATTAGGCTTTCTCGCATTTTCCCTTTAACAGGGCCATGTACCTGACAAATACTGCCCAACTTCTTGCATTACCTCATCATCCAAACATGGGCCATGTACCTGACAAATACGGCCCAACTTCTTGCATTACCTCATCATCCAAACATGCTTTCTTCCACTCCTCCTCTGAAAGTGCACTATTCAATACTGTGTCAACCAAACAAATAAAGTCTACTTTCTCATAGTCCTCATCAATTTTGTGGAATGACCGTCCAAGGACAACTTGGATAAACAGTCAGCGGTAAAGTTGCGCACCCCATGAACATATTACAATTACATTGGAACTTCTGTAATTTGGTATTTCCATTTGGCAATGCATGGAGTTGTCCTCCCTCCACACTTGGTTTTGAATACATCAACCAGTGGCTTATGATTGGTTCCCAAACTAAATTCACCGCACCACTTTGCCAAAACTAATTTCTATATGGTAGAGTAAGAATATTCATCACTCCCCAAGGCTCTTGCCAGACATGGGTCCCTTGATCACTGCACCACTGGATTCAAGGTAGCCTGGCTGATAAGGTGTGATACCCCAAAACTGGTCCCAGGATGCTTGTTTCCAGTCTAGGGAGGACCTGGCCTGGCAGTTCAGCTGCACTGTTCCCATGGGGAGCAGGGCCAAGACTGATTTGCATGAGGCTCATCTAAATTGTGGTGAGCAAAATAATGATGGATTGAACCCAGATCTGTAACTGGGGGTGGGTGTTTGAAAAGTTTCAATACTCTGTCCATCATTTTATTTTGTGGCATTGCTATTTGCGACCCTATTGGCTAAGGGTATGCCCAGATGTGGGTCCCTTACTCGCTGCGCCACTGGATTTAAGCAAGCCTGGCTGATGATGGGTGATACCCTGAATCTAGTCTTGGATGCTTGTTTAAAGTCCAATGAGGACCTGGCCTGGCAGTTCAGACGGGATTATTCCCATGGGGAGCAGAGTCAAGACTAATTTGCATATGGCTGGGTCCAATCTATGGTGACGTTGCGAGCAAAATAATGATGGATTAAACACAGATCTGTGACTGGAAGTGAGTTTTTGAAGTTTCATCACTCCGCCCATCATTTTATTTTGTGATGTTGCTATGTACTAAACCCACCACATGAAGAGTAGTCTACTGTCAAACAAAGAAGGGTACCCTTGGTGGGCCCCTCCCGTTCACATGATGGGTCCAGGACCTTGCTCATGTCAAGGGAATATCTAAGTCTTTGCACACACACACTAGATTAGTTTGAGGTTAGTGCCAAAATTAGAAAAAATGTATCGGATAGTTGTAATTGGATACTCAAGGCAAGGTAACATGTCTGTACACTGTGCAGGGGACAATCCCATCCCAACTATACCAAACAATATGAAATTGACTCTTTTCTGATACTCTTCTGAGAGAACACAGCTTACTTCTCCAAGTGCATCTGCTTAGCAAAGAGACCACATGTCCAAAGTCACCGAACTATTACTAGACACTGCCCCTAACAAAATACCCAGCCTGTATTTCCAATGCATCTAGTAACACTACACAATAGGTTGCCGAACTCCGTAATGCTCTTAATTCAGCATACTTTCAATTTTAAGACAGAAGCCCAGAATACTTCAGGAATCAAGTGTCACAACTAAGTATCAACTTACATTATTGTTGGGTTTATCTATTGCAGTGGGTTTTGGGAATTGGAACATTGTGGGTAGAGTCTTAGGGCGATTGGAATGTAGGGTGTTGGGTTCCTGGATGTCAGTTGCTGTCTGGAGCCTGGTGTTGTTGGTAAATAATAAAGTTACTCTGTACCTTACAAGTTGTCTTCCTTTTCATGTGGCGACAAGTGCAAGCATCTCTGAGTTCAGCATATTCGGACCTTGTGGTGGTCCAATAGAGCTTCCTGAGTTTGGGTGCATCCGACAGCTTGATTTCCGGGTGATGCTGAGCCGTGCGGTCCATTCAGGTGTTGCCAGCAAGTTGGATTGACGCCTCACGGCATTGTAGGTGCCCCAAGTGCCTGAGGTGATTCAGACAGGTTCCGACGAATGTTAGTGCCTTCCTGAGGTCAGGACCCATACAGGTGAAACAGTGCACGGTGCATGCAAAGCAGTTGACGGGCAATTTAGAGGCTTAGTTCGCACAGAGCAAACAGCAAACTGTAAAAGTCTTTCTCAGAAGCCATCTTAAAGCATTGTAAAACTAGTATGCATACTTAGGCATCATACGTCACTCTCCCCATTCATATTTGAGCATTGGAAACATGCCTGATTTGTGTTGTGTTGTGTTGTGACTATTTTAGTTTGGGCTTCGCTATTCACAATTCAAGTGGCCATCTTTACATTGGAAAACATTTTGGTAATCATTTTTTATTGGGCACTCCAAGCAAGAGATAGAAGTGCCATCAACTAAGAAAAAGGAATAGCACTGTGGAAAAAATATAGAACATATAATTCCATTCCTATTTTACAGATGTTCCTGCATTAACAGTAATCCTTTCACCATAATCCTTGCAAGAAACGTGTCCATTGACAAGCACACTTATTCTTTACCTTACATTTGTGCCTGCATTAATGATTAGAAGCACACCAAATATCTTGGGCACTGCAACTCACTCACATTGGATTCTACGTTTGTGTGGATAAAGTTGCAGCACCCAATCATTTCTGACAGTACCCAGTACCAATCCCATCAAGAAAGTCTTCCAGGATAGGGCTTTTGGCAGGGTTGGGAGAACACGGGGTCGGTTCCTTGGCCGTGGCCAAAGCTCTTCAAGACCCAACCTGGGACATTGCGTAAGATATGCACACCCACACTTTGCTCCACACTACTTATTTTGCCCACAGATACAAAGACCTTGCGGGAGAGGCTTCAGAGGCGAGTGGAGACAAAGAGGGTTTTCAGCAGGTAAGAGCTATGAAAGACCTTTCAGAAACCCCTATGAAGGTGGGAAGCAGACTAGCCCAATTATGTGGAAACTGGAATTTGGGGACTCAGGAGGACCCTTGTGTCCCACAGAGAGTGAAGAGATACAAGATTGAATTTACAAATACATAACTACACTGGGAAATTCCCGAAGAAATTATATTCTCACAAGAAAATTTTATGTTAGTAACACAAGAGGTAGAATATTTATTTATTTATGTATTTATTTTGGAATAGTTCATCATTTCCATAATCTACAAATAGACTGTTACATAGCAGCATCACTACAAAAGGCAGGATCAGATTAAATATCGCACAACCTACTTTTTAAATATTATATAGTACTTCAAATGTGATTTTATACATAAGCAGTCAGATGCATTACAAATGCATTGAAGAAAACCCCATTTAATATGAAACGTATTTATAATATTTATAATTCAGTATAAAAAGAAGCCGAATAACCAATAGTTTCCCATAATTTCGCAAAATTCCTATACGGCCCGGATTTGAATGCGTATTTTTTTCTGACTCCTTAATCCTATTAAGTTTATACGTAGCGCAATGTGGAAAAAAGATTTCCAGGGCGATCAACAACATAATCAGCTTTCTCCAGCCAGGAAAGACACAGGTCATTTCTGCCATCACTAACATTTTTAAATTAGAATGTATCCCCACTGCCACCTATGGTGCTGAAGTTTGGGGTTTTAGGCAGTGTGACAGCATTCAGGGGGAAGAAAATAGATTTTGTCGTAAATTATTGGGCACCACTATTTCTATTTCACAGTACGCTTGCCACAGTAAATTGAAACTCCCCTACATTGAAGACTATATCAAAGCCCGACCTGCCTTATTTTGGCTCGCGATTTGGAAGAATCCCGCGGAGCAGCTAACAAGTGAAATAATTACAGATTGTCTTGGCTGTGATAAAGAAAGGGATATACATTGGCTTGCTGCTGTTAGGAAGTGTCTGACTAGCGTAAATCTTGAGCGGATATTTTTAAATCCAACCGACTCAGATGGCATAAGTAGAAAAAGCCTACAGAAGTCACTTTACACGGTATACAGCAAAATTAGACGTGAAACAGAGGTAAAAAAACCCTCAGTAGCTAGATATATGATGATTGAGAAAACCTCCCTCCAACCCTGTAGTTATCTTTTAAGACCAATTGGTAGATAGGAGAGGGGTCTGCTTTTTAGACTAAGGGTGGATACTGTGAAATGTTTGCTCTATTTCCCATTGGGGTTTAGTTCCAATCTGGACCAACTTCCTTGCCCCTGTAACGTCCAATGTAAACAAACAATGATGCACTTTTTTTTGTTGTAATTTTTATCTAAAATATACTAAACCGTTTTTGATACCATTTTTTAAGACAATACCAATGATTAACTACAAGGTAGCATATGAGCACATTGTTACTCTGGAAGATGAGGAGCTAACCTTCCGAGTTGGTTCCTTTTTGAAAGCGGCAGTACGTGCCCCCAATTCCATGTGCAGCTATTGATTTATATTCTGTGCAAAATTTACTGAATATGTTGTAGACATATCTTGTGGAGCTCCTTTTTACTGCATTTGTAAATATGATGAATTGTTGTATGTATTTGATGAAGGTGATTAATGAATCCCGCCATGTTTTTCTTAACTGTTTCCCTCCCCATTTTTAACTGATCGAAACTGTGATATTTGAGATCTTGGATTTGTGCTTTTATGGATATTTATTGTAGTCGAATAAAGATTTTAGAATTGAATTGAATTAAGTTTACACTGTAGATGTTGAAAGGTCGGAATTTCATCAGACCGCTACCTTTGTAGTATCAAAGATCGAGCTAGTAGGACCATGATGTTTATAATTTTTATGCAGTAGGTCAACTCTTAAGCTAGGGGAGTATCCTAAAACAGTATGCTGTGCATGCAGCATCAGCTGCACTTTCAGTTTGTCAGTGCAGTACTGATTAATGTTGCCCCAAAACCTACATAGCCTTAAACAACCCCATATAATATTTGTCCAATTCCCTCCCCCTTCCATATTGCACCGAAAATAGTTTGCCGGGATCTGCACATTTATTAGATGGATACAATCAAGAAGTCAATATAAAATCCATTTAGTGTAAAATTGCATATGTCGTACATTGGCCCCTTTCAGTAAGAAGAAATTACACTTATTAATCTGATCCCAGGCTGAAATGGATGTCTGGAGGCCTTCTTTTGACTTTTAGAGGGTTTATTGACCAAAGGTGTAATAAGATAGGGAACGGAGTCAGGTTTTATCAGCAATATCTTTCTAGTGGAGAAGAAGGACAAAGGGATGAGATCAATGATAAACCTAAGGAAGTTGAACAAATGCGAAACCACCCTTTAAAAATTGAAGGGGTGCACCTCCTAAGAGATGTGCTAAGGAAAGGGGATTGGCTAACTTGGTTAGATCTGAAGGATGCATAGCTGATCATCCCAATTTGGCCACCAAACCAAAGGTTTCTCCAATTTACCTGGATGGGTAGACTTTGGCAATTCTGCAGTCTCCCTTTCAGACTCTCCCCAGGGCCTTCATGTTTCACCAATATTATTCATCCTGTAGCGGGATGGTTGAGGGCAAGAGGAGTAAGACTAATACTTTACTTAGACAATATGCTGATAATGGCACATTCCAGAGAAGTGGTCTTACATGCACGTACTAGAACACCTGGGTATTGTCATAAACAGGAAAAAGAAAATACATGGGAACAAACTAGGAAATGTAGTTCTTGACTTTTGTCATAAATTAAATAAGGGCAGAATCGAACTTACCAGGGGAAAAGTTAAAGAAACTTTGCAAAGAATTGAGGAAAATCTTAGGGAGGAACAAATTCCCCTTGAGGGCTCCAGCAAGGATCCTAGGCCTCCTGTTCTCAACATCACAAGCAATCAGCCCAGGTCCCTTGTACTACCGGGCACTCCAAAGACTGTCAATCTTATCCTCAAATGTTGTCTTTTGATCCGGATTCAAAGAAGGAAATACTTTGGTGGCTGAGGAACTCAGAGGCATGGAATGGCAGAGTCATTTTTGAGGAAGACCTGGAGGTAGTAATAGAATCAGATGCAAGTTTAAAGGGATGGGGTGTAAGATTTGCCGACTCATCAGCAGGGAGACGCTGTACAGATCAGGAGAAGGAGTTGCACATCGATTGCTTGGAATTACTAGTAGGTTCATTTGTAATTCGTTGCTTCACCAAAGACCTAATGAAGTGCTCTATGAGGTTCCACAAGGACAATATGTATGCATTCAGATATGTCAACAAAATGGGGGGATTTCACTCCAAGTGTCTTTCAGTTTTAGCCAAGATCTTCCGAAGTTAGTGCCTGAGCAAGAGCATTTCAGTTGTAACAGAGCATATCCTGGGATTGAGCAGTGATGTTGCAGATTGGTTCTCCCAGAATTTCAGACACTCCAGCAAGTGAGGTTGAACAAGCAAATTTTCCTCAGCATCAAGTCAATACAGGGACACTTTGGGATGGATCTCTTTTTTCAGACAGACTGAAGACTCAACTATCAAAAATGTTCAGCTGGAGGCTGAAACCTCAGACCTTGGGGTGGATACCTTCCTTCAGAATTGGCACGGCCTAGCACCTTAAACTTTCCCCCCTTTGGCATGCTACCAAGACTACTGTTGTACGTTTGCAGGAACAAGGAGGTCACAGTAGTGATAACACCACTTTGGAGGTAACAGGCCTGGTTTCCAATCCTACTAGAAATGAGCATAGACCTACCAATCTTACTTCCAACTTTCAGAGAAATAATTACAGGTCCAGGAGGAGAGTCACATGCTATTGAGGAGAAAGGACTACTGATGCTGATGGCCTGGAGGATTTCATGAGACAGTGGCAGATCCCAGACCTTTCGGTAGAAGCTTTTAAACTCATATTGAAGTCATGGGCGCCTGGCACAAGCAGATCATATAGACTGGCTTGGGAGAAGTGGGTTTGTTCGTGTCATTGAAGGAACTACACTCCTGTTTGAACTAATTTAGCACACGTAGTTAATTACTTATCTGATTTATTCACATCAGAACTCTCTTATAGAACAGTTTATGTTTACAGATCGGCTATTGCAGTGGGTCACTGCCTTGTAGATGGAGTCTCTGTGGGACAAAACTTACTGACTTAAATAATCATGTGAAATATACGGGCACAAAGAGCAGACTTGGTGTCATGGACAGATGGCCTAGAGCCTCACTGTAATGATCCAGGACGTTGATTTCTGTGCAAAAGACGACTTTGTGGGGGACTGAGCTGATTCTCTGTGTGAACAGCACGGTTCTGAAGTGATTTTTCCCACTCGCATTTGTGAAAAACCCAAAGGTTTGAATTAAGAGCAGAAAGGCAACGTCCAATGCCTAAGCTCAGAGAGGTGACGCTTGGGTGTCAGGTGCTCATTGAAGATAGGTCTAGGAGCTTTGTGGAGACTGTTTTGTCCTTGAGACTCAAATCAGGAAGCCAGCTGACTAGCCCTGTGAGCCCCTCTAGTGATCTGAGTTCGAGATGGGTATCAAGTCCAGTTCTTTCTCTCCAGGCAAGAGTTAAGCAGGTGGCTGGTCAGCACAGCAAGGCAGCAGCTCCTTCAGAATGGCAGTCCAGGAGAGGGGCTGTCTTTTCAGCAGCACAGCAGCCCTTCTTCCTAGCTGTATCCACAGGTTCAGAGGTGTACTGCAGTAGTGGTGTTAGTGGCCCAGTACTTATTCCCATTGGAACCTTTGAAGCTGGGAGACTTCAAAGACAGATATTTGAAGTTCACAGATGTCCTGCCCTTCCTGCCAGGCTTCAGACTCACTTCAGTGGGGTATGGAGCCCTTTGTGTGTGCACAGGTCACTGCCCCTTCATATGTAAGTGAGGTTGTTCTCAACTCCTCACGCCCATACTGCTAGGATAGCCCATCAAGTCACACATAATCTCCCAGTGTGTGTGGCTGCCTAGGGGGAATATATAAAGCCCAGTTGTCACCCACCCAAGATATGTGGTCAGAGACAGACAGCAGGCACCAAATGGCTGAAGTAAGAAAATTCAAACTTTCTAAAAGAGGCATTTTCAGAACTGCAATTCAAAACCAGACTTTACCATAAATTAGGATTTTAAATTAGGAGTCCAGAGATACCAGATTTGAAGGTTCTATTTCTTCCCAATTGGAGATAGGACTTGCAGTAGTGAAAAACGAATTTAGGAGTTTTTCACCACCAGGCCATGTTAAACTTAAAAGTACATGTCCTGCTTTTAAATACTTTGGTCACTGGCCACTGAGCTGTCCAGGGCCTGCCCTAGGGTGACATAAATGTATAAAAAAGTAAGATTTGGGCCTAGAAAATGGTTTTAACTGCACACAAAGGCTCTGCAATGGCGGGGCTAAGACATGGATAGGGGGCTACTTATGTGGGCACCACAAGCAGTGCTGCAGGTCCACAAGAAGCATATAATTTAAGACCCTAAGCACATCAAGTGAACTTTACTAGGGACATATAAGTAAATTAAATGTGACAATTGGGTATGAGCCAATGTTGCCATGTTTAGACAAGAGAGCACATGCCCTTTGGCACTGGTTAGCAGTAGTAAAGTGCTCATAACACAAATTAGGTCAGAAAAAGCAGAGAAGGAAGGCAAAAGGTTTGGGGTGACCCTGCATTTATCCAACAGGGTTATATACACCTGAGTCTTGATTCATGCCACCCAGGCACTCATCTCTAGTGGAACCTGCCTTGAATAATAAGAGGTGGGAAGGGGATAGATAATATCCCAAAGCACAGTAGCCTAAGTACCAGTGAATTTTATTATACCTACTAATACTATCAGTTCATTATTCCACTTCAAGAGTGTGTATTAACTGAATTTTCCAATAAATGCTCTAGGTTGGGCAACTCCTCACACTACCTCCCTGAGAAGTCTTTGGAAGTTTGCTATTGTTTCCACTGAGAGTCAATTTCTGAAGGAATTATATATGACCTAGTTTGCAGAGTAACGGTAGAGAAGTATGGCTCAATGATTAGAGCAGCAGACCCTGATGCAAAGGTCTAGCCTGGGACCAGGGTTCAATTCCCTGCCTCGGCGGGTCTTGTGCTCAAAAATTCCACGGACCTGATAATTCTCCCCTTGGTGCCGTTCCAATCATGGAGTCCCACTCTGCAACTCTGGGCAATAGCTTGCTTAATCTCCACAACAGCCCCCACAACGCTAAGGATGCCTGGCCTCCACCTTGGGGGTGCCCAGGAGTGGATGCCTCACAGGGAAAGCCAGGATGGGTTCCACAGTGGTATTCGTACAAGCGCCTTGAGACCCTTGCGGGTGAGTAGTGCGCTATACAAGTATCAATTTACATTTTACATTTTTAGGCCATAACCTAGAACATCAGCAGCAAAAGGCCACCGCTCCCATGGTTGTGGCCCAGTAGTTCATGCTTGCCCTTGTTGCCCCCAAATGGGATCTGGTAGGATATAAAGCAGTGAATAAATTAGTTTGGTAATTACATTTAATGGACAGAATGTTGACGATCGGACCGGGACAGGGTCCGACTGTCTTTCGGTTTTTGGCACTTTTACTAGTGCAGGCTTGAATTTACAAGGCTATATAACCCATGCTTATTCTGTATTTTGGAAAGTTTAAATAGAACATGACCACACATGACATTGCTTGATGACAATAGTGTGAAAGGTTGAGCCAATTGCAGATTGCGAGTGGGCAATTGTGTTAAAGAATCAAGAGTATGTAGAGGACTGCACCATATGAAGTAGATGAAATTGAGTGGTCGCTTCCTCTCAGTATTTCTCCATAAAATGCATTTTGGTAAGATTGTAGAATGTTGGTGAAGAAGAGTGTATCACAAACAAGTGTGTTGTTAGGTAACTTTAAAAGGTTACATAAATGCCCTTCATGATACTGTAAATCACATGTACATAAAAAGAGGAGTTGTTATTGTTCTTGTTCTTTCTTTACTTTAACATGAATTACTGTTACCCATAAATGTGCATCATACATACTGAAAGGGTAATAATAATCATCCCCTCTGAAATGTATTATGATTTGTACACATTTAAGGTGTATCACATATTTTTTAAAACTATACTTTTCCCTCTCAATTGTGACATTTTTTCATCAAAACTCTTTAAATTCTCATTGTTAAATACTGCAAATGTGTCATTTTCAAGTAGAATATGGGCCTAACCTTCAAAGTATATGACCTAGCCTTAGTCTCTGCTGTAAGCTTATGTTTAAAATTAGCAACACTTGCACTGTCCATCAAAAAAATCTGTGTCAGAGATGTGACATGGCAGGACAAACGTTAGAGGTACCTGACAGGAAAGCTCAAACAATGGTGATTCAAAATGCAAGAGCCCTTTGTGCTATCTCTGTAATTTGTTTGATTAGAGAGTCATTCATGACCTAAAACCGAGGCTGTCAACATATTTACACCTCCCATCGATGATTGATGAACAGTAACAGAGCATTTGAACAGGGAAAATGTGGGTACATTGAAATGTGTGGGCTTTAAGGGGTTGGAAAAAATTCAATTCAAAATTTAAGGATGGAAATGCAATTCCTTTCTCTAGCACTACCACATTGCACGCACTGTGGATTTCAGTGCTATAAAAGCAAACATGGTCACGTTTGCCTCCAATGATATTGCGCATTCTTCTATGCCTGCCCTGCACTTGGTCAGGGCTGACCTAGAGAAACATGATGTTTGGCAGGATTTGTGGGCATCTCTTTGTGGAAGAGGAAGATGCTTGAAAATTAGCAGCCACTGCTCCTTGCATGCAATAGGATAGTAATTTTGCAATGCAAATATGCATGTGTGCCAGTTAATGCTTACATACACCACTTATGATACACATGCTCACCATCCCTTTAAGAATTATATCACATTTGATCACATCCGATCACACATAAAAATCTGACTTTTCATGATTTGTTTTAGGACAGATTAGGAATAACGCTATAACCTTACTTCTGATACATATCCTACAAATGGAAAATGTGATAAAACAACAATGATTTTATGTTTGGAGAGTGATCAAGAGTTTAAGGTTGTTATAAGGTTAAACAGGGCCCATGCACATGTCTTCCTTTTAGTTTTATCTTTCAACTTGACATCTCTTCTAAATTGTGACTTTTACTTACACAACAACAGACTTAGAAAGTATTCTGCTTGAATCATATTTCTTAGTAATATTTTAGCATGTCATTTGTACACTCTGTCCAAGGCTAAGGAACACTGAAAGCGATGCCCTTGTATCTGGTTGTCCGGTTGGAGACAGCTCTGAGTCTCAAGACAAACAATTACATTGGTGCTGAACCTTTGACACAGTGTAATTAGAACTGTGATTTTATTATATAGACCACCTTTGAGTCAAATTTGGCAGAGGAGCACTTCTGCAGATGAACCTTCTGACTCTAACCCTTTTCCTGCAAAGAACGGTAGCTTGCGCTGCACCAGATCGTTTTCCTGACACATCATACACAGTTATGTGGGGTGAGGTTTTCCAATGTGTCAGAGGCTACTCCCACTATGCTCTTAATAGTGTAGGCAGGGCTAGGTAGGAGCATAACTAGACAAATGATCATAATCACACTGTAACATTAAAATGGTTAAACTGTCTATCTCTGTTTCACCATTCTTGTACTGCTGGTTACATTGCTTTGTTTTGTCCTACTAACATTCCAGCTCATGCTAGTCACATAAGAATACAAATCAAATCAAATCAAAAACTTTATTCAGTCTTAATATATGAAATTAAAGTACATAATGATAAAAAAACAATAGATTATGTGATGAGATTCAATCTTAAAATGACACAATATTAAGCACAGTTCATTACACAGCAGATCACATTTTTTTAAATCTCCCACACTTCATAATCTGGGCGCTGAAAAAACATTAGGAAAACAAGAGACAAACATCATAAAAATACTGGGAAATTATAGATTCACTCTGGTGATATACAGCTCACAATGTATATGCAGAGGAGGTGAATAACAGATAAGCGCCAGAGCAAACACTCAGAGAGTCCACTGTGCGTTGTTATTCGCCAGCCTTAAGGCCCTTGTCTGATAAAAGGATTAAAAGCTGCAGAATGAGTCTAAGGTTTCAGGGGCACTCCCCTCTCCAAATGATTTTCTTAGTTTAAGAGATGCTGCCAGGAAACAAGTGACAGCAAAAGATACACTTAAATCTGGAAGTAGCTGGAGAAAGCTAAGGGCAGGCTTAACCTGTACAGAGTTTAGGGATTTCTGCAGAGGTAACAAAGAAATCTTGCATGGAAAATCATAAAAACCGCAAAAAAACACAAAACCGATGAGACCCTTGGTAAAAAAAAGATTACATGTGCAAACACTAATCTGTCCGATCCCTTTATTCGTCCGGGGTAAGGCCAACATCAACTGGATTTGATTAAACCAGAATCTAATAAGAAGGAATAGGTGTTGCCCACTATGTATATTGAGCAGGTGAGGTTCAATAGTGCAGCCCATTAGCAACTGCGCATGGGCACAGGCTGAAGGTTTGTCAAGGTCCTGCCACTCTTTCAGTGCATCCCTACATAATAAGAAACTCCTTCCTGTTTAGGGTATGTCAGCATTCACAATATTCAGGGGTGATTCAAACAAGGGTTCTCTCTTGAGTTTAACAAAGGTTTCCCTTGTTTGTATAAGTTAACCATTTAATTGACCTCCATCCATCGAACTTCATGTAGTCCTACGTTAAATCCCTGTTAAAGTGGCTCTCAGGAGGCACCCAAATAGAGAGCCACCTGAGTAAAGGATGCAATGCAATGATGTCCAAGAGATATGACATACATAGCTCCTTGTGAGCCATAAATGCGAGGGTAGAAACTGGTACTGCTGAAAGGCGTTATTCTCCTCCACTTGGATTTCTTAGAGGTCTATATAGCCTCAGACATCAGTACCATGTGTTATATTATGTTAATTTAACTTTTACTGATCAAGAATCACCCTTGGAGGGGCATCTCAGCGCCACAGTGACCTAGAGCGAAGAAGGCAGCACAAGTTTAGAGACAGCTTGGTCTTAAAAAGCTTTCTAAATTGAAGGTGATCTGTGCACTTCCATATGTGAAAGGGTAGTTTATTCCAGTAATGGGGATCCAGATAGGAGAAATATCTGCCCCCAGAGCGTGTTTTCCTAATTCAGGAAATAGTAAGAAATGACTTGACTGTGGATCTTAAAAGTCTGCCTGGCTGGTAGGGGGTGAGCTTCTGGGCCAGATAACTAGGTCCTCTGCCATTCAGTTATTTATGCGCTATGTAGCATATCTTGAAAATTAGTCTTTTGCACACAGGCAGCCACTGGAGAGAGAGGATAAGGGGAGTAGAGGCCATTCTGGAAGGCAGATTTAGGATGAGGTAGGCCTCTGTGTTTTGGACCACTTGAAGTTTGGCCAGTAGTGCCTCATTTATGGTGGCTAGTAGGGCATTGCAGGGAGGGTATTGCAGTAGTCAAGTTGGCTAATCACTAATGCTTGTACCAAGGGTTTGCGCACCGAGTGTGGAGGAAAGATTCTACACAACAGACTCTGAATATGAAAGCAGGTGCCAGTGGTAACTATTTTCTGATCTTTCATAGTAATAGTCTGATCTAGGCGAACGTCCAGATTCTTTACTGCAGCTTTGTTGTAGGTGCTATGCCTAATTCTGCCAGCCACCAGTCTGGGGACAAAAGCAGTTGTGCTGTGCCGAAAAACATGATCTCAGTTGGGCTAGCACTCAACTGAAGAAAGTTGCCTGTCATCCAAACAGAGATAGCTTTCATCCCATCTGTAAAATGTGCTTTCATATTGTGCAGGTTTTTATCAAAAGAGATAAGAAGTTGGGTATCATCCACATATGAAAGTGGTGTGAACCCGAAAGCTCTGATGGTTTCAGCAAGAGAGGTTACATAGATGCCCTGAGGCATCCCCTTGTCGAGCTCTATGGTGCGGGATCTGAAAAGGGCCTATATTAATTGTCTAGGTCCTATTAGATAGTAAGCTTGTAAACCATTGCAGAGCCATGCCACGGATACCTATCATCTCTAGTCTCTAGAGCAATGCGTGATAAGACACTGTGTCAAATGCGGCAGACAAATCAAGCAGCACTGAGTGAGGGCTGATTTTATCCAGAGAACTTCTGATGTAGTCTGTAACTGCAATGAGCACAGTTTGAGTACTCTACATTGGTCTTAACCCAGACTGGGAGGGGTCCAGAATCCTATAAATTCTTGAAACTCTATAAGGTGTCTATTGACATGCCCCTCCATTAATTTACTCAGTAGGGGGAGCAGCGGGATGGGATGATATTTGGACAGGTCAGAGTCTGGAAGATTAGTCTTCTTGCAGATAGGAATAACCTGTGTGGCTTTCCAGTCTAATGGGGGCACTACCGAGCTGATTGACAGGTTTAATAATGAGCGGATGACCGGGGCCAGCTGATTAGACAGAGTCTCTCAAATCTTGGCTGTAGCGATGTCTAGAGGCAACCTTGATTTAGCTGCTTTTAAAGCTTTACAAAGGGAATCTGGCCTAGGAGGTGAAAAATACTCTGGGTTACAAGTACTGACAGCAGTAGAGAGGATAGTATTGGATTCTAAGCCCATTTAGTTCACCGGTCTGTGAAAGATGTTGTAAATCAAATGAAATTTCTCTTCAAAATGATTTGAAGAGTACCACATAGAACTTGTGAAGGTAGGGTCATTAGATCCAAGTGCTTCAGTGTCCACATCTACTTCTAAGGAGAAGGCCTCTAACTGCACCGCTAAATCCTCGATCATCTCATTTTTTCTCACAGTAGTAGGGGCAATCAGCAAGGAATTAAGATTAGTCGAGGAGAAACTGGGTATTGGTACCACTGACCCAGACACAATGACTCCAAACTACCTTGCCATTGCAAACAATACTAACATGAGACGGGGCGATGAGACTCGGTCTGAAGGGACTGCCCAAGTAAAGCAGTCGCTGAAGTCCACCATTCAGTGGATCTGTGTAGGAATTCACCAACAAAAAGCAGGCATGCAGGGTTAAGAATGATTTAAGGACTTTATATTACTCTTTATAGGAGTTCCTAGCCTGTCTAAGTTGTAGTGCCATGTGTGACTTGCATGCTTATTTGTAAGCTTCTCTATCCCTGGCGTTATGGGCTTGTCGCCATCATCTCTCTATCTTTTTACAAAGGGCTTTCTCCCTGCGTAATTCTTGTGGATACCATGGAGCATGTGGACCATGTTTAACTACAAGATGGTTTTTCACAGGGGCCAGGCTGTCTAGCACTGTTTTCAAAGACTCATAATAGTCTGATAGTGCTTTGTCCACATCCCCAACCTCCATTATCATCGGAATATTTAATTTCTTAGTGAAAGAGTCTGCAGTGACTTCGCGCCATCTCAGTTTTTTAGGGTATCCAAGTGCATGTGTTCAGGTGACCTGAAACCCAACTAATGAGTGATCTGTTCAAAGGAGGTAGCAAGGAGGCTCACCGGACATGGAGGGTCTACTTCTCATTCTTGAAGAAAAGGAGAAAATTATTCTTACAGATCGAGACAAAGAAAGTCATTTTGATTTTCTCAATGGGCCCCATGAAGCATAGTTATCAGTCTATTTCCAAATATGTAAAGGTTTGGACCTTTGTTAGCTTATGCTCCCAGGCCTAAAAATATCTAGTTGTGGCTATCCCTTGTGCCCATAAACCAAAACCATTAGATTGGACTTGCCATAATTAGTTGATAAATCATGGCTATTCATATACCGAAAAAAATCATCAAGCATTGCTTGGAGACCTAGAGCAGTTCTTGCAAGCAAAACGGTATATTCATCATATATCAGCACTCGAATCATGAGGTTATCAACTCACAGACAATCAACCTGCTTATCTAGCAATCTGGCCCCTAAGTGATTCAAATACAAGTTAAACAAAAAGGGGCCAGAATGACTCCCGGTCTCACTCTTCGCTTCAGGGAAAAAGCTCTAGTGCAGGACCCATCCACATTATATTGGTCAACTCCGACATAGCCCTATGCAACTCGCTAAGGAACAAAACAATCTCTTTATGGGCCATAATTTGGACCTGTTGTCCCTATCAAATGCTGATGACAGGTCCATAAATGCAATAAACAAAGACTTGTTAATCAGCAAGAAAAGATTTAAACATTGATTACAGGTACAGAGGCCTGGGTCAAATACACATTGCAAATCAGTGAAATGGAATTATCCTCTGCCCATGACATTACCCTCACCAGGATTATCCTGCCTATTATCTTGACAACCAAATAAATCAGGGAGATAGGACAATAAGAGCTAGGTGAGTCTCTAGAACCCTTCTTAAAGACCAGGACAGTAAGCATGCGGACCCTGATTCTGGGTAACCCAACCATGTGGACAGGTTGATCACGTCAGTTAAGATCGGCGCCCATAACTCTATTGTGACCTTGAATAGATCTGCGGTGATCCGGTCAGGTCCAGAAACTTTATGTGATATAAGTAACTCAATGGCTGATTGGGTCTCCTTGATGGTAAATGTTAAATTGCAATGATAGGAGGCTTGCTGTAGCAGGCTCACATTCTACTCCTCCAAAAGAGGCATTATAAACACCCTCCAAATTCTTCACTCATTTTTGGGAACAATGTGTGATGGAATAGGGCAGTCACTGGGGTCATCTCCCAGAACTTACGACTATTGGCCCCGGGTGAAGCCTCAATCAGCTCCTCTCAGGCCTCCTCTCTTAACTCCCTTTTCCTCAAGTCTAACACCTTCTTATAGTTGATTCATCAATTGACAATTAAAGGACGAGCAGTCTTTAACAGTTTACTGGCTCTCGAGCAGTCCCTAATGAACCAACTTGAGACACTGGCCTTGATTGATTTTGGATGTAACAGTAACTTTGACTTTATTTCCTTTCCTATCTCTCATTATACCATCAAAATGTTAGCCTTTGTAGAGGCACCCTTGAAACATGTTTTGAAATCTACCATTTAGTCACCACAGAGGATCTTAAGAAGTCTTCTGGCATTACCTTTGACAAATTTAATCGTCTGATCTGGTCAGTCAGTACACCACCCACATGGATCAGCTTGTCCCAGGCCAAAGACCGTACAAACAAATCTGCCAGATAGATGTCAATACACTTATGGTCACTGAAACCAGAAATATTTACCCTGTAATGTATAAAAAAAGATCTGCAACACAAACAAAAATGGAATCTATTTTGGAAAACTCCCATCATGACCTTGATACTGTTTAGTCATGACATACTCCAGACTGAATTTGGCAAGATGATTTAAAAAAGAGCCAGCTTGAATACAATGATCTAGACTCATGTAATCACAAAAAGTATGAGAATGTGGGCCACACAAACATGGATGTTAATTGAAACCTCCCGTTAGAATAAAACCAATTTCATTATTGTTACAAGATTCAATGTGGTGGATCTGATCTCTAAGAGTAATAAGAATGTCACAGAATATGGGGCCTGACGTAATGTTATGAAAATGTAACACAAGATTGCCAGCTTCATGGGAACTAAAAACAAAAGCCTGTATATTTGGAGAGCCTGTTGCCAATTCCTTGGTTCTGAATTTTAGAGACAAGGAGAAAAGTGTCAACTGTCCAACCCTTGGGTGTCCCCTTAGCGATGGGATATCAGGTTTAAGCTATGATTTGTACCCATCAAACAAGACAGATTCTTCTGCATCCCACATCTCCTGCAAATATATTATGGCAAATGAGGTTAAACACTTCAGCCATTCAGGGTTGTGTCCTTTATTGTTGATGTCTGCCACATTCGGGAGGAACAATAGGGAGTGACCCACATTACACTTGTTTGTAGCTAACGGGTCATCAAGGATATTAAGCATGAAAAAGAGGTCACCATCCATTGCACTATTTCTCCACTGATGTTCGCCATATTCCCTACCCCCTCAAAATATAGTGACCTAGTATGGGTGGAATTATTTAGTCAGTCTAATGATTCTACCCATAGCGCCTCAAAGCAGTTATAGATGCACATGGCAGAGTCCCCACCTAAGACTACCCTGGGGGCTCCAGAACCAATACCAAAATCACAGTCGCTGATACAAGTATCCTAAAGGAAGAGGCTGGGCATTTGTTTTATAGGTAGACCTTCTTATTAACCTCAGGACCACTGGATCAGCTCTAGAGAAATTAAAATTGACAGCAATACATTCCCCCTGGTAGGTTTTGGAAATTGTTCTGACCCAGTCCACCTTCCAGGCCTTTAGGCCATGCTAATCCTATTTGCCCGGGATCTCCCTCCATCACTCAGTTACTTTAGCCAATAAGTGACCTTATTTTTCAAACTGGGATACTCTTAACTACCCCTGTGTTTCAATGTTTGGGACCCTTGCCAAAACCACAATGTAAGGGCCTGAGGCAGGAGGGATGCCGAGATCCACTTGCGAGGCTGCTGATCCTGCTTCCAAATTCATGGAACCTTATGCCCCATTTGTCGACTTCCATTCGACGTTGGCTCTGAGTCCAGTCTGGTCACCTGTAGACCTTGCTAGCCTTGACTGGACTGGAGGAGCTGTAGGGTTTCCCTCCCTCTTTCAGGCCTAAAAAGAATAGAACAACTTCCCACCGTAGCTTATATTCTGACCCCCCCACCCCTATCCTGGTGGC
This sequence comes from Triturus cristatus, assembly GCF_964204655.1. Lineage (NCBI taxonomy): Eukaryota > Metazoa > Chordata > Amphibia > Caudata > Salamandridae > Triturus > Triturus cristatus. The sequence continues at coordinate 679,706,804 of NC_140591.1, forward strand.
TGCTGTACGTGCAAGGCCCATTAATGGGGTGTTGTCCTTCCAATGCAGAGTTAGATTATTAAGACTGTGTTCAATTGCCACAAGTTTCACCATACACTTATCAAAAGCAGTCTCTATCGAATTTTAGAAACAATATACTCAAAGCAATCTCCATGATGACATACTCTTTGTGCTTTAGACCCAGAACAATTATGTCCCCTTGGAATAATTTAGATAAAGTAAAAGTTACTTCAGGCTTTCCTTTATGGTTGTATGCAGGTGGGCCACTTTTCATTGGTAAATTCCTACACAGATCCACTGAATGGTGGACTTCTGTGACTGCTTTAACTTGGGCAGTCCCTCCAGACAGAGTCTCATCGCCCCTCCCCGTGTTAGTATTGTTTGCCATGGCAAGATAGTTTTGAGTCATTTTGTCTGGGTCAGTGGTACCAATGCCCAGTTTCTCCTCGACTAATCTTAATTCCTTGCAGATTGCCCCTACTACTGTGATAAAACATGAGATGATCGAGGATTTAGCGGTACAGTTAGAGGCCTTCTCCTTAGAAGTAGATGTGGACACTGACTGAAGCTCTTGGATCTAATAACCCACGTTTGCGCTTACCCATTTCACTAAAGGTACACTGATGGTGGCAATTAAATGAAAGAGGGGGGCCCAACACTGGCCAGGCAGTTCGGTCTGGACTGTTCCCATGGGACACAGGGTCAACACTGATTTGCATATGGCTGGGTCCAAACTGGGGGGTGTAGTGGGCAAAAGAACAATGGATTTAACCCATATATTTTGACTGGGGGAGAATGTTTGCATTGTCAGCATTCCGTCCATCATTTGTTTGCTGTAACAGTTTTCGCCCCAAGTGGGATGGGTATGCCCAGACGTGGATCCCTTGCTCACTGTGCCACTGGATTCAAGCTAGCCTGGCTGAATAAGGGTGACATACCCTGAAACCGGTCCCAGGATGCTTGTTTTCGGTCCAGGGAGGGCCTGGGCAGGCATTTCGGTCTGGACTGTTCCCTTGGGGCACAGGGTCAAGACTGATTTGCATATGGCTGGGTCCAAACTGGGGTGGCGTAGTGGGCAAAAGAACAATGGATTTAAACCAGATCTTTTGACTGAAGAGAATGTTTGCATTGTCAGCATTCCATCCATCATTTGTTTGCTGTAACACGTTTTGCCCTAAGTGGGATGGGTATGCCCAGACGTTGGTCTCTTGCTCACTGTGCCACTGGATTCGAGCTTGCCTGGCTGAAGAAGTGTGACATACCCTGAAACCGGTCCCAGGATGCTTGTTTCTGGTCCAGGGAGAACCTGGCCAGGCAGTTCGGTCTGGACTGTTCCCATGGGGCACAGGTTCAAGACTGATTTGCATACGGCTGGGTCCAAACTGGGGGGCGTATTGGGCAAAAGAACGATGGATTTAACCCATATATTTTGACTGTGGGAGAATGTTTGCATTGTCCGCATTCCGTCCATCATCTGTTTTGCTGTAGCCCTTTTCGTCCTAAGTGGGATGGGTATACCCAGATGTGGGTCCCTTACTCGCTGTGCCATTGGATTCGAGCTTTCCTGCCTGAAGAAGGGTGATATACCCTGAAATCGGTCCTAGGATGCTTGTTTCCGGTCCAGGGAGGACCTGGGCAGGAATTTCGGTCTGGACTGTTCCCTTGGGGCACAGTGTCAAGACTGATTTGCATATGGCTTGGTCCAAACTGGGGTGGTGTAGTGGGCAAAAGAACGATGGATTTAACCCAGATCTTTTGACTGGGAGAGAATGTTTGCATTGTCAGCATTCCGTCCATCATTTGTTTGCTGTACCACATTTCACCCTAAGTGGGATGGGTATGCCCAGACGTGGATCCCTTGCTCACTGTGCCACTGGATTCAAGCTAGCCTGGCTGAATAAGGGTGACATACCCTGAAACCGATCCCAGGATGCTTGTTTCCGGTCCAAGGAGGACCTGGCCAGGCAGTTTGGTCTGGACTGTTCCCATGTGGCACAGGGTCAAGACTGATTTGCATATGGCTGGGTCCAAACTGGGGTGGCGTAGTGGGCAAAAGAACAATGGATTTAACCCAGATATTTTGCCTGGGGGAGAATGTTTGCATTGTCAGCATTCCGTTCATCATTTGTTTGCGGTAACACTTTTTGCCCTAAGTGGGATGGGTATGCCCAGACGTGGGTCGCTTGCTCACTGTGCCACTGGATTCAAGCTAGCCTGGCTAAAGAAGGGTGACATACCCTGAAACCAGTTCCAGGATGCTTGTTTCTGGTCCAGGGAGGACCTGGCCAGGCAGTTCGGTCTGGACTGTTCCCATGGGGCACAGGGTCAAGACTGATTTGCATATGGCTGGGTCCAAACTAGGGTGGCGTAGTGGGCAAAAGAACGATGGATTTAACCCAGATCTTTTGACTGTGGAAGAAAAGTTTGCTCTGTCAGCATTCCGTTCATCATTTGTTTGCTGTAACACAGTCTCTTCGGGCTCCAAAGGGTGTGGACTGGCCCACAATTGGCCTAGGCTTTGCCCAGCAACGTCCTTTGTGCTCGAACCTCAGTGTGATCATCAGCACTTCCCCTTGGCCCCTGCTTCTACTCCTCCCCTCTGGGGCAAGGGGTTTCTTGGCAACAGAGTCCAACAAAGTGCAAAGTGTGGCGTGTACAGCATCCCCAGGTATGGGTGTTAGGTTTTCCCAAGGGACATGATAGAGGCTACTCCCACTATACTCTCGATAGTGTAGGTAGTATTAGGTAGGACTATAGCTATAATCATAATCACACGCCATAATGGTTGAATTGTTTATGTTTTTCTCCATTCTTGTAATGACAGTTATAATGTTTTGTTACATACTATTAATAAATGCTGCTCATGCTTTTTACACATGAATAAAATTGTTTCAATAAATGTTTGAAAAGCGGATTTGTATTATTTTTATGTCTCTCTATAGCATGCCTGAGTAACAACGAAGGGTAGATCTGTTTTGACGATTTCCTTTGGGAATCAGAGTGGTCATATTCTGAGGTTGCAGATACCATCTGGTAACCTGGAAGGTTAGGGGTTCAGATGGCGCACTATGAGCTAGTTAGGAATTAGACCAACATACTTTATTGATATGTGTCGATTCCTTCCCTGTATTCTTATGGTTATATTGTCTATATACCCATTCCTACTGGATTCATTGAAACCATATGACTTGGCACCACCACGTTCTAGGGCAGGTACTTATTTAATGGGTTACCTCAGTAGTTCTTAGGTGTGCCAAAGGCCTCTATTCACCTTATACGGAGATATCAGAGGCGTTAGGGATTAATCCTCCTTAGCTAAATAAGAAATCTGTATTTTTGTCTGTAGGTTATTCAAGCTTGAACCTTTAAAAGGATCACCCCACTATAGTGTATTCCCTTTTTGAATTCCATTCCTTAAATATGGCACAAGTTGCAGTTATTCCTCTCAATTGCAGACATGCTTTAACAACATCATTAAAACACAAAATGCTCTCTCTTAAAGGGGGAGATGTTACCCTCATGGTGGGGGCCCACAAGGTGTACAAAACAGAGGAATTCTATTCATGGGTCACTTTTCCTGCAGTATATGCCAGTACAATAAGGGCCATATTCACAAGGAGCTATCGCCAAATTAACGGCACTTTATCGCAGCCAAAGTTGTGATAAATTTACCTCCCCATTCACAAGCTGGTGCTAACAGCCCACAGCACCAGTTTACCCGCGATAGCAGCCGCAAAAAACATCGCCACAGAGGATCCCCGCAACTATCGCTAATGAGGTGCAGAGTAGGCGTTCCCGTGCCAAAAGTCGCGACGACACCACACCTCAATATTCTCAATGACCAGACACATCGGCGATAAGAACACAAAACCGGCGATAGGGCGCGCTAGCACCAGGAAATCTACACCTGCTCTGACCTGGTGTTAAGTTGGATGGCAGCCAGCACCACAAAAGGGAGACCAGCTCAGTGCCACATCGGAAGTGCAACAGAGGCCATGGAGGCACACATCATGCGGCCCGGACAACCAAGAGTGCCACAACACCAACCGACACCACCCCCCAGATAACCCCTCCCTGGCACCCCCCAAAAAAGACATGCCACATCAGCTACACAAAAACATGTACAAAATATTCTGCATGATGTCTCACAATCACAACAGTTGAAATGCATGTGTCGACACAGAAATGAGCATCACACATTCACTTCCGAAGCAACAAAAAAAACTTCATTAAAATGAACAGCGAAATCAAATGAAGACACATGGCGGCTCCCCGCAGGACAGTCCGTAGGTCACAGCCAGCAAGACAAAAAATATGATGAGAAGGTGTGTCCTGCGCAGATCCAAGGACAGAGAGAGAACAAAGGAGAGAGAGAGAGAGAGAAGAAGAGAGGGTGAGAGAGAGAGAAGAAGAGAGGGGGAGAGAGAGAGAGAGAGAGAGAAGAAGAGAGGGGGAGAGAGAGAGTGCCACCCCTGCGCACCCAGGCCACACAGCTCACTTGCTGCCACCGGTGTGTTTCCAACCACTTGCCGGCATGTAGTGCAGTCCATTAGATCACACATCTGAGTCAGAGCCGTCATCTGAAACAGAGTCCATATTAATGATTGGCACAGTACACACACTCGCAAAAGACAACAGCACCTGCCCACCCATGCACACCCAGGCAGAGGCATCACAAAGGCTCCCGCTGCCCACGGATCATGCCCACCCATGCACAGCCAGGCAGAGGCATCACAAAGGCACCTGCCGCCCACGGAGCATGTCTGCCCATGCACACCCAGGCCCCACTAGTCACCATCCGCCACCGGCGTGTAGACTGGATGTCCCGCTTCGTCCCGCTGCAAGCCACAAGCCCAGGGCCTGCAGACATGGCACCCTCCACACCATGCAGCCACGCTCCGCAGGCCACCAGGTCTCGCGTGTGTTGCTGGGTCTTGAATACTCCATGGCTGAGGACATTCCAGTGCACCCGGCAACATTGCAGGCTACGCACCCGCTCAGTTTTGCTTTGTTCAACATTACGTACATCAATTGTGTGTCTTTTGCACACCTGATCAGCCCAATGGGTGCCACTAAGTCTGTGGCCCAGAAGCGAGACCACGTGGTGGTTGGCCCGCACTGCCCGCTGGCTCCAGCCTACACTGCGGTCCAGCAAGGCACACAAAACCGGAGTTGCCTGGACCACCGGGATGCGGCATAAATGCAGGGTGCCCACCTGCTCAGCAGCTTAAGGTGCCACTGACTCAGTGCACCCAAAGTCACCGTCTTGTGGCGGAGTGCCTTGGCCTGCCGCAATGCACCGGGTGCGACTAACCCTGTGCAAGCCCAGTTAGCACCACATGGTGGTCGGCCCATGCAGTAGGCAGGCCTGGGTTGCCACTAACCCTGTACAACCCCAGCCAGCACCACGTGGTGGTCGACCCATGCCATAGGCAGGCCTGGTGTCCCACTAACCCTGTGCGCAACAAAACTCTTGTGCCCTTTATGATTGGGAACCGTAGCATCCGTCATCCAGTCACCATGGGCAGAGGAGAATGTGATGTTCTCAGCCGCTTATGTTGGCGGATTCATATGGCCTGTGACGCCTATGCTGGATGGGTGTGGTGTGAATGCAAACCTGCCCGCAGGGAGTGGCTGTGACATGCTGACAACTAGACCAGTGACCTGCACAACACCAGCGAGTATGTCTGCAATGGGTAGCATGAGGGCCCCCCCTTGGAGCGTAAGCGGAGTGGTCTGGCCTGCCGTACGCCGGACCAGCGCAGGGCTTGCCACAATGACACGTGGGCTCTGGGCATGGTTCAGTCCATGTCCGGGCAAGGAAGTGAGTGATGCGTCTGTCCCAGTTGTAGTGTCCACGGGACCCGGTACACAAAATGCAATGTAGCACCCTCTGACTGGCATCCCACAGGATGCACATCATTGAGGCAAGGGAAATCACTCTCCCTATATTCATCCACACATGCATACATGACTGATGATAGACATGACACAGCAGTGCGTCAAAGGATGTTTATTGCACATCCAGTGCAGTTGTGCAGCTGGAGTGGTTCAGGGCAATGGCCAGCACACTACACAATATGGTCCCGGGGATGACAAGACCTGCTGAAGGGAAGGGTACAGTCCGCAGCCTGGTTGCAATGTCATTTGGCATCAATCCGGAAGAGGCAGCCCATGTCGCTGTCCAAGGTGAGTGCATTGGAGTGTATTGTGGGTCAGTGGAAGGTCATGAGGCCATGTGCGGGACCAAGCAGACACAGGCCAGGTGGTGGTGATGAATGCTAGTGCCTGGTCCTTCTGACCACAGTCCCATCCACGTCCTCAACCCCGGGTGTGTGCCCTGCCCTCCTGTGGGTGTTGCGGAACCGGCTTCCGCACTGTGTGCCACTAACACATCAGGGGCCTGAGTGGATCCGGCTGCCGCACTGCGTGCCACTGACATATCAGAGGCCTGAGGGGATACGGCTGCTGCACTGGGAGGCACTGACACACCAGGGGGCGGGGATGTGGATGGTGTGGGCACAGCAGCATTCATCAGCGCCATGCCTTGTGGCGGCAATGCCATGGTGGAGGTCAGTAGGGCATGATAGATCCCAACTACATTTCGATGATGTGCAGTGGTGGCTGCCATCCTTTCTGCCTCCATCTGCACCATGTCATCCATTAGCCTCCGTATGTGTGCCAGTTCATGGCTGGCATCGCTGGAGCCACTCTGAGCGGTGTTCTTCTCTCCGCATCATGACTCCAACGATGTCAGTTAGGGCTTGTTGGAGACCATGGGGCGGACACAGACACCCAAGGATGGCGTCCAGTTTGCCATGATGCCGAAGCCCACCTGCACCTGCTCAGCCGTCTCCATCTGCCACTCCGGCACACAGCATTGGAAGGCCATGTGTTGTTCCTTAAGGTCTTGGGAGGGTGCTGGGGCTGTGGGTACCTCCTGCTGGGTGATTTGGGTGGTGGGTGGGGTCTCATCAATGTCGCTGGGCTGCCCTGAGCCTGGAGGTGAGTGACGGATGAGGTCAATGATGTCTTGGATGGTTTGGGAGTCGATGCTGGCGTTGTTATCCTCGTCATCCATGAAGAGTGGCTGGGACTGCTCTGCAGAAGGTGTTGACGGTGCCCCTGCGATGTGAAGGGGAGATGGTGTATTACAATGTGTCCACATGTGTGTAGACGCATGGTACAGGTTGACATTCAGACAGACCCAGAGTAATTTTGGGTGTGCACTGTGCTCTGCTTGATTGTGCATGTGTGTTATTGTGCCCATCTCCACCCGTCCCCCCAGTACCTGGTGGTCACTCACCTTGTTGCGTTTGTGTTGTGTCCTGTCGAGCAGTGTCCGGTCCCCCGACTCCGGCGACAGTCTCCACACTGATGACTGTCGACACCAGCTCCTCCATGTCATCCAGCTCCAGTTGTGGTGCTGGGCCTCCACCTCCACTCTGCGTTGCTGCCTTCTGGTTGGCGGAGAGTTTCCCCTTGGTCTTCTGCTTGATGTCATTCCATCGCCTCTTGACCTCGTCCATTGTCCTCGTGCTCTCCGACGGCATTCACCTTGTCGACGATGTCCCGCCATATTGCAATTTTGGTGACCAGTGGCACGTTAGAGGTGACGAAGAGTTGTTGATGGTGTTCCATCACCTCTGTGACTATGATCCTGTTCGCCTGCGGATTGAACTCCGTCTTCCTTGTCTTCTTGTCCTAGCCCTTCCCTGTCCCTGAGATCCCAGGCTGGTCGTCCGGGGTACTTGTGGGGTTGCCCTCGTCCTCTGCGCCTGCTCCGGCTGCCTCCATGGTGCTTGGGTGTAGGTCAGTTTGTGTGTGGGTGTTTTTTCTGCTTTTATTGAGATTTTCCCACCTGCCAGGTGTGTGTTGCAGGCCTGGCGCTGCTTATTGCTGATTTCCTTATCGCACTTTGGCCCATCGCAGGTTTTTTGGTGTTGTGCTTTGTGTTTTTATCTCCATCGAAGTGGTTTTATCGCAGGCAGTGTCTGCGGTTTTGGCAGACTATCGCATGCTACTGTCTTGTTGTGAATCCCACGTTGTCACAGGGTTATTCTTCCACGATGGGCTGCGATATTGAAAGTTGCATTACGCTACTCTTGTGGTAGTTATCACACGTTCTTGTGAATATACCCCTAACATTTTTCATATAAACATCAGCTTAAAACCTAGGCCAGTTTAGAGCATATAAAGATTTAGAAATTCCTCTAACATTTCAGGAACATACAAATTGGTGCTACCACATACACTAAAAAATATAAGACTGGGTCCCCTGAGCAATAAGGGAGCAACCTGGCCAGTCCTATCCGGCCTCACACCATGTCCAACATTAGCTATAGAGCTCTATGCTCTTTACACAGGTGTAGTTGAACTGTACAGACATTTAAGACAGTTCGCTATTTGAACAATAACAGCAACCCCATCGAGGGCTGTTCAAACTGTGCAGCCACATTTAGCTGTGTTTGCAATTAGTCCTCTAACCATCAACACAAAAATAAGTTCCCACTACATGGGAGGAAATTCTGTTCTGGATTGCATAAAAACAAACCAGCTTGAAGCCAAACATAGGATGGTTCACCCAGTGGATGAATGTGACACCTGGGGCACTGTTTTTGATTCAATATGTACCATATTACATGAGAAACAATCTATTTCTATTTTACCTGATCTAAAACAGATTCAAAAATGACTACGGGGATGCTCCTGCCCTACATTTGGGGATAAAACAAATTGGCAATTATGCCTCAATTATTATAAGTTACATAAAAGGGGAAGCAGCAGCACTTGCAGTACACCAGCACTTAGTGCAGGTTACTTTAGCAGAGCAAGATCACAAACTAAGCCACAATTTAAGCAAGATTCCAAAAAGGATAACACCAAACAAGCACTTGAGTATTCTAACAAATGCTGGAATAAACAAAAAAATAAAGAAAAAACAAAAACACAGGGTAAATCTCTGCAGCCAGAGTCTACTTGAAAAGTGTTATAACTTGCGTAACTGTAAATCAATTAGGCAGCTTCATAGTTATCAGTATACTGATACATGTCCTTCTCATTCCTTTCAGGACTTTCAGGACTCACCCAACAAACGGTCAGACAGAGGAGGAGGATCAGAAGAGTATTTGAAACCAAAATAGGACTCACAGTGTTCGTCTAACATCATAAAAAAGGAATGTCTTTCTCCCTCCTTGTTCCTGACTTTGTCAAACAATTGTATACCATGGAGTGGGCTCCTGAACAAGCCTGGCATTATTCCACAAACATGTAGGCTGGGATCAAGATTCACCATATCATGTTATACCTATAAGGTCCAGCCCTTGAATGCAACCACAATACCCAATTAAGCATGAAGCTAACCGCCCAGTTAAAGAAATTCTAACACAACTAGAATATAAGGGAATTCATGAGCCTTGTATCTCTGTATGAACAATCTTTTGTTTCCGATAGAGAAACCTAATCATTCATACCACTTAGTCTTAGTCTATAGACATTTAAACAGTCACACACACACATTTGCAGTACACTATTCACACAGTGCAGCACTAATAAAGACCATAGGGGCATATTAACAAGGGCTTTATCTCCGCATTTTTTGCTTTAGAAGCCAAAAAAGCGGAGATAAAGCTATCGACCTATTAACAAGAGGGTGCTAACATGCATAATCGCATGTTAGCACCCTTTTACCCTACGCCTACCTTTGCATCTCAAATGAGATGCAAAGTGGGTGTTCCACACCTAAATAACGTGAGAAATGTCGCTAACCGACATTTCTTCAATTAACAAGCTGCACGCTACACAGCATAGTGATAAGAAAAGTAGCGTTAACCTCGATTATCGCTACTTTCCTTATGCCTGCTTTCAGTCTTACTTAGCCATTATATCCAATGGAAGGTGGATATAATGGCTAAGTATACCCTGCCCTATCATCAAGCTTTCGCCAAACGTTGTGCGATTATCACTGGATTTCCAGCGATAATCGCACTTTTGGCAGCTTGCGCTTGGAATTGTATCGCTTTTGAGATAAGCGTTGCTGATAGCAAGCTATCTCAGCGATACAATCCAGCGTTAACCGGCGATAAATATCCTCGCACTAAGAGCGCTGAGCGGTAATTACCTCCGGCCTTTGCTGATATGCCCCATAGTACGCACAAAATACAATACCACTCTGGACATTTCAAATTGCCTTTTCTGTCAAAATGTAGTACCTGAGAGCAGGATTCTAACCACATTCACCGCATTAGGGAGTCAGGAACGATTTTGTCAACTTCCTCAGAAGTATAAGAACAGCTCTGCCCGAGTAACCTCTATGTTACATGAAATAGACTCAGAAGCATTGTTCTATGTCAACGACATATATTTTACAGATGATGAATTAACACATCTAGATAGAGTAGATTGCATAATTTTGGGATTTGGCTACAATTTCAAATTCCCAAAAACTAAAATTGCCTATCTCAATGTGTCCTACTTTAGGCACGCAGGTTATCAAATGAAAGCAAAAGTCTAGCACCACGTTTCCTAGAGAAAGGTGCAGTCCTACAGCCATCAAACACATTTAAAAAGCTACAATCTCTTTTAAGCTTTCTCAATTTTGGTACAGCATATATACCAGATTATGCACAATGGATGAAACAGTTTTATGAATGAATCCATCCAGACTTTTCAAGCACACAATGGACAACATAAAATACACAGATTCTTAGAACACAGCAAACAGACAAGCTTACATTCAGACACTTGCACACATGGGCCAACACAACAAACTTATTGATCTGCATAAGAGCGGGAGTCACTGGCTATAGGTATGTCACTTTCAAGGAAGGTGATACTGTACTGATTGCCAATAAATGCCATTAATATTCCAAATCTGAAATGCTTTTTCCATCAACAGAAAAAAGCCTTACTCCAGTTCAGACAGCTGCTCTAAAGGAAAGATTTTTGGATCAGGGAAAACGCATAATTGTGGTTACTCCCATTCCAGCCGAAGGGGTTGTCACAAAGGCCAGTGTTCCTAACACGAAAGCCTTACATCCTAGATCGATACAATGGGCCACATCTTAACAGCTACTGATGTTGACTATGACTTTGACCCCACTGTACAGAGTGACGTTTTGCCTCTTGACCAGTATGACTACATTGTATGTACTGATGGTTTAGCCCAGTCCGCTGTTGGAACTAAACAACAGTACTCTACCACTTGCGCAGCAGTACATTGAGTCATGCTCCCTCAAAACACTTTTTCACAATCTCTAGAAGATTGTACAATCCAGTTGGCTGAACCCAAAGCTCTAATTCCGGCAATAGAAAATACTGATCCAGAATTCAGCACACTCATAGTGTATGATTCATATTACTTTGCCCAGTCTTTTAATGAAAATGTACATTATTGGCACTTGAATGGATTCAAAAAGATTTGAAAAGGGAATGATATCAACCATAAATTGCTTTGGGGAGAGGTGGCACAACTTAAAGAATGTTTGCCATGGGCTCATGTAATTCATACAAAGAGTCACCAAACATGTTGGATAACACATTGCCGGTAATTCACTGGCTGATGAAGCTGCAAAAGCAGTGGATTAGACTGCTGTAGTAGCTGCAATTACTCATTTACACACGTGAGTGGATGGTGACATCATGGTAGCTGTCAATGCTTCACACACTAGCACACCATTACCCAAACAATTTCCCGCAAAATACTTCTACCTGTTGAGTGCCCAAAACAAACCTTTTGCTCATGTTCCTGGATTGGGGGATCTAGTGATACCAAATCAAGGCCAGAGGCTAGAATTAATCATAGGTGCTCATGAGGGGTTAGCTTCTGCTCATGCAGGTGTGGCAGCTACTGTTTCCCAACTAGAGAAAATCTATTGGTGGCATGGCCTCTATAAGGAGACAAAACATCATGGGGCAGATTTACAAGAAAGTGACGCATCTGTAGAGATGCGTCACTTTCCCTGCGCCAACATGTCAAATCCTTGCGTCACCGCGGATGCGCCGTATTTATAATACGGCACACCATGGCGCAAGGATTGACAGATGTGTCAGAAATCCTGACGCATCTGTTGACGGAAAAGTCACCCATTGCTGGAGTCGTGTTGCAAGCACGACGCAACTCCAGTAATGCTCAGGGGCGCCCTATGCCTAACATGCTGCATCACTCCTTACGCCTGCTTCAAGCAGGCGCAGGGTTTTGACGCAGCATGGACGTAAAAGTGACTTAGTGAAATCTTGTAGATTTCACTGCGTCACATTTACGGGGCTTCCTGCGACGGAACGCCCACCCTGCATACATTAAACCTGACGCAGGTTTAATGTGGCACAGGGCTTCACAATGTGACGCATCTCCCTAGATGCATCACGTTGTAAATGGGCCGCAACTTTTATGCTGCGTCACAAAAGTGACACAACAACGGTGCAAAAGTGACGCAAGGGACTTGTAAATCTGCCCCCATGTCCTTAGTCCTGACATTTGTCACCAAATTAAAAGTCCCACCGCAGCTCCTCCACGGCAGACACCTCGCTTAGTCTAAAAAAAACATTGGCATGTGTCTATCTTGATCACTCTTGACATCTGAATTTGGATGATTCATTTACATTTCTTCTCTTGGCAGTGGATTGATGTTCTAGATTTGTATTGGTGTGGCAACAGCGGTTGGCTGCTCCTGATGCTCTAATTGTTATAAAAGATCATCAAGTCTTTATGGGGACATATGAAGTAGCTGCATTTCACTCAGACCAGGGACCAGCGTTTGCCTCTAGGGCTTAACGGGAAACCATGGGTGTGGCTCTGTATTATTTCTTTCTCTATAATCTTAGGGGAAATTCGATAGTGGCAAGGAAGAACAATAACCGAAAACAATCCTTAATAGCTAGAGTATTAGGTTCAGGTCATAGTTGGATACCATACTTGTTTTAGACTTGTCATCCTTAGGGGAGTCTTCCCCCAAACTTTTTGTCTGCTTACCTTCTCTTTTTGCTGATTCTTTTTGTAGGACACTGAGCAGTTTACCAATGCTAACCAGTGCTAAAGTGCATGTGCTTCTCCCCTAAACATGGTAACACATGTGTACATACAATTGGCATATTTAATTTACTTCTAAGTCCCTTGTTAGGTGGTACACCATATACCCAGGGCTTGTAAATGAAATGCTACTAGTGGGCCTGCAGCACTGATTGCACCACCCACATAAACTGTCTCAGGTCTGGCACTGCAGGGCTTGTGTGTGCAGTTTTACTTCCACTTCGACTTGTCATTTAAAATCCTTTGCAAAGCCTCAAGCTCCCTTTTATTGCACATACTTCACACCTAAGGTAGGCCCTAGCTAGCCCATAGGGCAGGGTGCTGTGTAAGTAGAAGGTAGATAGACACACAATCCCTAGGATTTATCCAAGGGAGGGAACTAGAGGCTATAGGGTTTTCAAGGTGAGCTGCCCTCCAAACCTATCAAATGCATACACAAAAGAAGCTACCCTGAAATATTGGTCACTTACATAGTTTAATAGTATCCCTACAAAGCGCAAGGTAAGTAGAGTGCTGGGCATCTCAAAAAATGTTAAGAACTGTCCTCACATACCACCAGGTAGTATACTTCATCATAGGCAGTCCTCGCTTTCTAAAAACCAGGTCTGATAGAGAGCGGCCTACACCTGGAGACAGGAAGGCACTTCTAATAATTTAAGTGGGGGCCCATGAAGTAGTGAATTGAAAACCAAGGAATTACCCTAAATTACATTTAATCGCAGGGTATTGCTTTGTGTTGAAAACTAGAATGTGGGGATTAGGGGAACTATTACCCCATCATCACCCTTATCGTCAACATGTTTCTGCCGTTAGCCCATGTGGGTACGAGGCATTCATCAGGACGGCAATTGGGCTCCTATCTTACCAATTTGGTTCTAGATGTTACCACTATGTTAGGGTGACCTGTAACTAAAACTAGTATTCTTTTATACATGTAAAACAAACATAAGTTTTCTTGTTTAGTTAAATGCCTTTTTTTAGGCAAGGGATAGGAAAAATCACACACACCATGCATATGCAAAAATGCATGCGAGTGTGAAAATATGCAATACTGCAAACGTGGAACACAATATAAGAAAGCATAAATATATTCATGAGTTGTAAGACATACTGGCGTATCTAACATGGAATGCATGTTTGTCAATTTAAAAAAATAATATTTATCACATCTACTTTAAAAATGTCCAACTTTACCTTTCTTAGAGTGTGACTACAGGGGTCCCTTTACCCTCTTCCCAAGGGGCAATTAGGTCCCTATATTGGGGTAAGATTGTGAGCTGGTCTCACAACTCAGGAATATATTTAACATTGGGAATTCCTTAAAATACTTTTAATCTGTCTTTCCCGATTAGAATGGACTAACTGTCTCATGTTTCATATCTTTTAAATGGCAATGATAAATCCTCTTTACTGTAAAGTTGGATTTGACAGAACTAATTTAGAAATTCCACTTTTAGGAATTGGACATTTCTCTGGTCCTACAGCTCTGTGTGCCTGCAAACTGTCTCAAATATATGTCTTTGGTGGTTTACAGCTACACTTTGTGCATTCCTTTCAGCCAGCCACAAACACAGGAAGGTTAGGTGTGTCTGAGTACTCATCTGTATCCTCAGGGCTCTTTCTGGGATGGGAAGGACGGAGGGGCTGACACCTATACCTGAATAGGCAGTGTCCTGTCCCCACACAAAGTAATGATTACCCCTACTGATAGTCTGGAGCCAGGGCTGGGAAGAAAGGGCTTCTGTGCACTTTAAGGTCCCATTTTTTAAGTCAACACCACATCAAAGGCACAGCAGGGTATAAGTAATGTGTCTCTGACCCCACCAAATCAGACACTTCTGGACCTACAACTGGACTCTGTTAGAAGAACTGCTGTGCTGCATCAAGGACTGACACTCTGCTGGACTGCTGACCTAGAAGGCTTGCTTTATTGTTGTGCTTCCCTGCTGCCTGCTGCTCTCTGACCCAGCTGAGGAAAGCTGGACTCTACCTTGCAACCAAAGTGATCCCCAAGGGTTTGTTGGCTTGCCTCCTGTTGCTTGAGACTCAGGGATATCCAAGTATTTAGACCTGTTCCTGTAGCTGGTTCACCGGAAGTGGAATTAGATACTTGCACCAGAGACATTGATGCATTTCTAGTCTGTGTGTAGCAGACACAGCAGATCGAACTTGATGCACAAGTCGAATCGGCACATTGCACTTGGAATCGCCGCATTGCAACCAGAACCACTGCATTGCCACCACTGCATGGAGAAGATTAATGCATTGTCCCTTCAGCATGGATTAACCCAGCGCACTCGGAACTGGCACTTGGCTCGATGGACCCACTGCATTGTCACCACTGTGTGAAGAAAACTGACGCATCACCTCACCCACAGGCTCACCATCGATGCATCACTCATCTGCACCACGCATCTCAGTCTAGCGACCAGGATCAAAGTACTTTGTTCCCTGGGCCTGCATGGCTCTTGTCTCTGATCTGCACTCCCTCATGGTTGGCATGGACTGCTGTCTTTGCCCCGGTCCATAGCAACCATATAACCCCCACAGGCCGTTAATGCTTCTAAACGCTATAACAATTTGTATTAATTAAAAATGTATAACTCAACTTCTCTTTATTGGATTTGTGTTGTTTTAGTCTTGATTTCTTTATAAAATTATAGGCTAGTTTGTAAACCAATGTAGAGACTTTCATGTTGTTTTCATTGTGTTACTGTGTGTGTGTGTTTTGCACAAATACTTTATACATTTGCTCTTTAGATAAGCCTGACTGCTCTATGACAAGCTACCAGAGGGTGGGCACAGGTTATCTTTTAGTGTGTATCTATCTTACCATGATTAGAGGGGTGGTTCCTACTTGGACTGGGTGCTTACCTCTGCCAACTAGAGACCCCATTTCTAACAACTTGTGTGGAGTCTAGATAGCTTTAAATATTCAGCTGAGATGATTCTAGGACAGCCAGATCCACTATGAGTTCCTGTTCAGCGTACAGATGTATGTTCTAGACCTTGATAATCCTGGCACAGTGGCGGTGTATATGCCATCAATGAACATTTTGCTGTCTTACAGAAACTACAAGACTTCCAAGATAAGCCCTCAAACAAAACTACTCTGGCACTGAAGAAATGGAAGTGCAACCAGCAACTCCTGTCTGGATTCCTAAATTTGGGGATCTAATTTGAAAGAAGATTACCAAAAATAAGGAGTTTGGCCCATTATACAGTGCACCGGTGCCAGTCCTTAGCATTGCAGGTACCAAAACTGTGATTTTGCCATCACTTGCTGGTTGTAGAAAGAAACTATTTGTGTCCATCAACAATGTCAATCCAGAACATGTGGCCAGTCCTACACAAAAGACCACAAGGGCTCCTGAGTAGTTACATGTCTCCTCTCACTACCATATGGGACATACCTCTACAAGCATTAGATAATACAGAAATTGCTAATCCCCAGCAGCGGATGTCAGATACTGATGTTCTACTTCTTTGTGTTTCTAAGGCTGTCAACTTAAACACACCATATGGGAATTGTCAGTCTTTGACTGCCATTTCTAACATCAAATTTGTTTATTATCACCTTTGGAGGTTCCTACCAGTTCTATTTTACCATGTGAGGTCATTGTTTCTGCACAGACTTCCTCTGGCTGCTTTGATGAAAATTTATGAATTTTCCTTAGATTCGTCACATACTTCATTGCATGGGATACCTGCATTTGTTTTCTGGCTGAAAGAGACATATCTGATTCTATTATGGTTCTACATAAGGATCGCCATTTCACTGTTTTTCCTGTTCATTTGAATGGGATTGGTCACAGTTTTTTTTCTTTTGCTCCTAAATGACCCTTATATGCCAGAACACTCTTCTGTTGGACTGGTAGCTGAGGTATTAAAGCCTTATTCCTCTTTACATAAAGTCCGAAGAGACATGTCCCTTGTGAACATTTCTACATGTTCTGTCCCAGCTGGAATTGTGTGGGATAAGGTCCCATTTGATATTTTTCATCCTACATAAACATTAAAAATGTCTTCTGTGTTTAAAATGTTCATTAATGATATTATCACTTTTGTATTTCTGATGCCACCCCTCTGAAAAGCATGCTTTCTGAACTGGAATATTGTACAGAATTTAAAACTGAGGATTTATATCGTAATTCCTCTAACTATGGTGAAATGTTTTGTTATCACCATTATGCTTACCATTATCAACAGAGAGCTAGTACTCCACGTGCAATTTTCAATTACACACAATCGGAGAATTGTCCAACACCACCAGTCGGTAGTTCAAAACATTCCTGCAAATGTTTGCAGATTTCCCTAGCATCAACATTTTAGACCCAGTTTCTTATTATTAAAAACGTACCCCTTCCACAGCAAATAAAAATAATATGCCTGTCCCCCCAAAACATCTATTCATTTCCATTCATTTACTAGCTGTCTAAACAAGGCTATGCATTTTGGAAAGATAACATTGAGCTAAAAATCACTTTGGGGAACACAAAATTGGAAGTCCAGGGCAATGAGGGTTAGTTTAGAGTGTGTCTGATACCTAGACAAATGATTATCTAAACAAGACAGTGCAGCAAACCACCTACCTGAGTTTGGCTAACAATTTAAGACATGAACACACCTAACATTCCCTCTTTTGCATGCTTTGACAATTCTGAATATTTTGCAAATTACACAGAAGAACAGCTCAACAACATGACAGAGAATGGTACATATAATTCTTCACTTTCTGGTTCAGACGAGTTGTTAACATGTCCAACAGATTCTAATGGTTGTCATGCATGCTTTTTAAACATCACAAAGGGTTTTAAAGCAAGCAGACCAGGCCCCAGATACAACACAAAGGAGTGATAACTACCTACAGTGTATGGACGCTATACCACCATTGGTTACAACATTCAACTTTAGCTGCAGTTAAAGTACACTTATCTCTCCTTTCTAATGCCATGGATTTACAAGATTTCTTTTCGGGTCATAGATCACCAAATCTTTTAAAGATTTATACGCCATACGCAATGAAATTTAGAAAGTTTTCCAGCAGGAAGCTGCTGAAATTTTTGGAGAAATTGACAAGGTCAATTTGGAAAAGGCTTTAGCTGCTGTGAACAACAGCATAACCACATTGTCAACTCGTATTTATTCTCTAAATAATATTGTATCATCTGTATTCGCTACAATACAGAATTACATGTCTTTCCTCCACTATGGACAAAGGCTGCTGAAATTGATTATGTAATTGAGTCGGACGTTGCAGATTTTAACATCAAATTGTGTGCCATTGAAATACCTGAATACAACTCAATTATTTTTGCCTCATAATTTAAACACACTCACAAAAAATAATGGCACAAAAAAATGGGACTTAAACAATGTTAAGTTTAGAGCATTTAGAAAAAGTGCCCTTCATATTAGCTGAGATTCCATCAGCTGTATGGTTGGTTCCTGGATTTATCTCACTACCAGTTTCAATGTTTCATTTTACATCTTGTTTGAAACACTTTCAATTAGGCAGATATGAGGCGTTATGAGATCGTAATTTGGGTGTTGCCTTTCGATTAAAGGTGTCAGAATGGAGAAACTGAAGTCTTCCTCAGCAGGAATAAATGTTAAACTTTTTTTGTCCATTCATTAGTCTCTGAAGAGGTAACACTTCATGATGTGTACAATGCATCCATGGCCAATTTGATGTGTTATCTGAAGGAAGTCCCTGCCACCTTAATTTGGCTAGATTCATATTGTTTCAAATGAAAGTTATTTTTTTCAGAACGACCAAAGTTGATGTGGGATGAAACTCGGAGTACCATATATGGTGATGGTTTCCAGGGTTGTGACTTGTTGTAATAATGAGTTGTATCCACCTGCACACACAGTAAAAAATGTGACCATTTGGCCTTCAATTGCTATTTTTCCGTCAGCTTTGATGAGTTAAGTCAACTAAAAGCCTTATTGTTTCAAAATGATGTTGTGTTAATATCTGCTAGATAGACATTTGATCTCCAAGGAGCAAAGTCTTCCTTTGAAATAAAAATGCTATTGTATACAAGTCTGCCACAGCACATTGGTGAATTTGTGCACAGCATATTTGATGCGTCAAATGCCGCTGGAGCTGTACCCTTTTTTAAAGTGATTGGGTCTGGCTTTCTCAGCATGTTCCAGACTATATTCGGAGTGATTCAACCATTCATACACTCTTTGATTTCCGGGGTATTTGGAGGCATACAGCTAGTGATATCCCTGGTTGTTGGAACTTTGCTCGCATTTTTATTGCTCGGTAATGGATGTTCCACCTCGAGTCAAAATAGTGATGGAATTACCACACACTTTACTGTGTGATGAATGCATGATACAGTAATTTGGAGTGTCTTTACTTCAAGAACTAAATTACATCTGCTCTTTGTCCTTTCGTGCTATATGGTTACAATGAGTACAACCCATGTTCCACTGTCTATTGTGCACTGGATCTATATCTTGCAATGCAACTGGTTCAATCTACGGATATGGATATGCGGATCTGCCCGCTAAGGGTTCATCTTCAGTGCTGTCCTATGAGACTACTGTTGCTACAGGATGGTTACTATGAGCCATTTCTGGATGCTTCTGTTCCTAGATTCTTGTATCCTCGTTTCTTCTCAGACACAACATCAGCAACTGCAAATTGGGCTGGGAATGACCATGTTTGTTCTAGGAACTTGCAGTCCAGGCCACTGTGGAAACAACATCTGCCGGTTCCTTCCTAGATCCCATAAATTCTTTGAATATGGAAAACATTTTGAGAGCCTCCTAAAGTTTAATTTGGCACTTTGTTTTTTTTTTCAAATTGATTTTTATTCCTTTCTATAATTGTGTGCTTTTAATTTTCTTTTTTAATGCATTATGGCTATAATTTGTTTTTATTATTAAAGTGCACTTCATATTCATTTCTATAAACATTAGGCTTATATAATAAGTTATATATTTTTTTACTAGCTTTTACGTTTTAGTTGAAGCAAGACTCTCCCTCCAGCGAAGGAGTGAGTGTTGTAATGTTCAACAGGGCCTGCGCACAATTCTTCATTTTAGTTACACGTTGACATCTTTTTCTAAATGGTGACTTTTACATGACTTACACTTACACAATAACATACTTACAAATGGTTATGCTTGCAACATATTTCTTAGTAAGCATTTTATCATGTCCTTCATACACTCTGTCCAAGGGAAAGGAACACTGAAATGGATGCCATTGCATTTGGTTGTCCACTTAGACACAGCTCTGAGTCACAAGACAAACAATCACATCAGCACTGCATCTCTGACTAAGTGCGATTGGAACAGTGCTTTTATTATATAAAACCCATCGAAACCAAATTGGGTGGATGATCCTGAAACACTGTGCCTGTGACTGAGACGCAGCCCTGCTGACTCTAGCCTTTTTCCAGCAAACCACAGTAGCATTCTCTACATCAGATCGACTTCCTGATACATCACACACAGGTATGGGAGGTTGGGTTGTCACAAGGGATATTGCAGAGGGTACTACCACTATCATCTTGCTAGTGTAGGTAGTATTAGGTTGGAGTATTATTATAAATATAATATTAATCACACAGTAATGTTATAATTGTTTATCTTTTTCACCATTGTAAGGCTAGTTACACTGCTTTGTTTCATTCTACCAATACTTGCAGCCTATGCTTTTTTTCCCAAGAATACAATTGTGTGAAAAGCCAATTTGTATCATTCTTGTTCCTCCCTTTGGTATGACTGTGTAGCAACAAAAGGGTAGATATATTTCCTCGGTTTCCTTGGGGAATTAGAGTGGCCATGTTCTGAGGTTGTGGATACAATCTGACTCCCTTGAAGGTTAGGGGTTCAGATAGTACACTAAGAGCTAGCTAGGAATTAGGCCAAATGAGTCTGATGGTATGTGTGGACTCAGTCCTCATATTCTGATGCTTATATTGTCCGAATGCACACTCCTACTTAATTTGTAGGAACCGTGCGACATGATCACATGTTATTCAAATATGATCAGCAGCGGCCGGCACAGGTAAGCACGGTGACGGGGCAGGGCGCAGCAGGGGGGGAAGCCGACAAACAACGGAATAGGTGTTGTTTATTTATTTAATTATACCTATCATGTCGTTTGTCAACTTCCCCCCGCTCCCACCTGGCAAAGCCCCACTGTGTTTATCTGTGCTGGCCGCCGCTTAATATGATGCATATCTCTCACCTTCTTCACCTTATTGTGGCAAGGAAATTGCATATAACATTTCTGATGATGCACCGAAATAAATTTAACGTTCAACTCTGTGCAACATACAGCTATATTCAAATTCAAAACATTAATTCACAACTAACTAGTTGGAAGGAAGTAAATCATACTCATCCATTACTTTATTTGGTATGTTTAAATTTATGTATCTATGTGTTAGGACATGTCCATCAAGCAACTAGATCGTGTGGAATACATTGATGTTCAATTGAGGATCATCTCTAATTAAGAATAAGGTCACAGGTCATCAATCAGTTTTTGGGACCCCCATATGAACATGGTCATACTTATTGGAGAGATATATGAGGAGAAAAACACCCATTAACCGAGTGTCAGTGAACTACAGACAGGTGGATAGAATTTTGAGTGGGGTCTGATGAATAGAAGTGTAAAAGGCTGGAAAGAGGTTAGGCTGCTGCATTTTTATATACCTTGAACCTGCCCCAAGAGAATGGATGTGCTTTACTAGAATAACCAGATTACACAGCACCTTTTTTCCTGAGGCTGAGGGGAATTACCACCCTCTTGAAGAGGGCGGTAAATCGCGAGTGTTTTGCGACTGCAATTGCGGTCGCAAAACATTCATACATGGCAAGAGACTTGTAATTAGGAAAGGAACACCCCTCCCTAATAGCGAATCGCAAAGCACTATTTTGTGAGTCGCAATTATTTGCAAGTCGCAAAATAGCGTTTGTACATGGCCAAGTAGGTTTTTGCGTATGCAAATGGGTCGCAAACCGGTTTGCGCACGCAATAAATGGTCGTACATCTGGCCCTAAGAGACTTGTCAAGGATCACAGGCTGTGGAGATGAGAGGGGGTTTGAACCAGGTTCCCCAATTCCAAGATAAGCAACTGTAATTCCTAGACCATGTCTCCTTCCCTTGCCCTGTGCTCTTGGTCACACCGAGTACATTTCTCTTGGTCCTCACACATGCCATATATTCCAACTTATCATTTGGGCCAGACAAAACAGACGGGTGTCTAGAAAACAGATAGGAGTTCTGCAAACCTCGTCCATATCCTAATTTTTTTTTAAAACCTCAATGTTAGGAAATTAACAAAGTTGACAGAGACAAGCACGTAAACGTTTTGGGTTTCTCACACTGTGTCCACTGAATCAAATTGCACCCAAGTCATCTGGTTTAATGTTATTAGAGGCTTTTATTACAAGCCCAACTTGTGCAGGATAGATACCTGATATATGCATGGCAATGTTATCAAATACTACGCTTAGGGGCATATGCACAAGGAACTATGGCTGAGTCAATGGCATTTATCGCAGCTAAAGTTGCGATAAATCTATCGCCCCATTCACAAGCTGGTGTTAACAGCCCACAGCACCAGTTTACCCACGATAGCAGCCGCAAAAAACATCGCCACAGAGTCCCCCTGAAACTATTACTAATGAGAGGCAGAGTGGAAGTCCCCGTGCCAAAAGCCGCGACAACATCACACCTCAACATTCTCAACGACCAGACAGAACTGTGATAAAAACACAAAACAGGCGATAAGGCGCATTAGCATCAGGAAATCTACACCTGCTCTGACCTGGTGTAAAGTTGGATGACAGCCTGCACAACAAAAGGGAGCACAACCCAGGTCCATATCGGAAGGGCAACAGATGCCATGGAGCCACCCATCATGCGGCCCAGACACCCAAGAGGGCCACAACACCCACTAACACCACCCCGGACCATAACCCACACCTGGAACACCCCCCCTGGACCACCACAGACGCAGCACAGACAATGACAGTGGACCCCCAGGAAGCGTACCTCTGACAATGTCACTGTCCACCAAAGGCAGAATGGGACAACCTTCCCACGCATCCTGACCATCATCGCCCAACAGACCTACGACACCAACACAGCGGACAGCCAACATCCCGCCCCACACCAAGCTGCTGGCTTGGCTGCACCTATTGGCCCCTGGCACCCCCAACCAATACCCGCCAAAGTCAGAGGAGTCTCACTGCCTGCCACATCCAAGTCCCTCACAACTGTCCTGGACATCACCATCACCCTGGTACCCCAGTCCCCATACATCCAACACAATGCGCAGGTCACGCTGGAGACCAAGCAAGGGCCGTACGCCATAGCAGGATGCACGCACGTGTTTGGGGCAATCCACAGCACACATGTCCTACCTGTGCCCCCTGGTGACACAGCACACAATGACCGTAACAGAAAGCACACGTCCCACCCCAATGTGCAGGCAACAATAGAACACCGTGGAACCTCCAACAATGTTGCCTTCAAATACACAGCCAGTGTGCATGATTCCTCCATCCTCTGACAGTCCATCAGCAACCAGCGTTCCCAGGATGGCACCAAGGGAAATGCACAGCCCCTTGGCAAGTTCCAAATGAGCACCCCACTCACCTCAACTCCACAACCATGCAAATCACAACTCTGGCAATGCACACGTCACAAAATCACAAACAACATGCACAACAACATGCCCACCCACCAGACACAAGAGAACAACTCACAATGTTTACCTGGCCAAGCCGTGAACATGGGCCATCAACGGCATGGCACCTCAGTCACACAACAGCCGAATGTGAGGAGAGATGACAAACAGGCATGTGTGAAGGATGCAGGAGGACCATGATTGGGAAAGTACACAATGGCAAGAGTGGTGGAGATGTGGTGGACAGACCACAGTATGCAGAACACACCCATATCCAGGTGACATACACCTCTGGTGTATGGAGTGTAGTGGACAGTGGACGCAACCACGTCACCCCAGCCAGTGGGGGAGTACGCGGAAATGTTGCCTGTTACGTCCACCCCGTAAACATGAGCGGAGTGGGATGGCCCGGCGTATGCCAGGCGAGCGTAGGAGCGTGAATAAAAAGCACGTGGGCCTGGGTGTGGTCCTCTTCTGGAAAGCCCAACGTCTCAGCCAGGGCGGCGTCTCTCACCATGCAACAAGGCCAACGCCATCCTCGTGAGTGGAGTTGCCTACGATCCTGTGCGCCTGCTATATCCTGACCCACTAGACCCCGAACCCGTCAGGCCCTCCGCTGCGCAGCCAAGCCACACTGATCACCCTCCGACACCGGTGTGTGTCAAGGAGGGCCCACCATGTGCCTGCGCAAACTCCAAGCCTGAGGAACGCGACCTTGGCAGCCTCCTCAGACCATCACGGCCTCCACGACACAGACCCACTTCAGTCCTTTCTCGTTGACGTACTCTACTGCTGCCTCCGGCCTACACTACGATCAAGTAGGTCACACATATGGAACTTGATCATACATTGTCCGTGTACGCACAAGAAGGGAGATTCTACTTCACTGTACTCCCTTCGGTCAGGTGGCAGCAACCATGTGCACAGCATCCAAACTATTTAATTTAACGAACAGTGCATGGAACCTACTCAAGGTAAAAATTAAATTGTGGCCCTAATGGACTTCCATTCCCAGCATACACTTGTATTGTTATATGCACTAAGCTTGCTGCAAACAATAAAAGAAGCGGAAGCTTTTTTTTAAAAGGGGCTGTCACTGCGGTGTTTGAACCAAGCCTCTGAAGAAGAGGCCGGTGAGCCTTGAAACGCGTCGGCCTTCCATTAATATCGGAGCACAGAGGCAAGTTGATTGAAAGTGGCAGGCATGCTGTTGTGTGCTGCCTCAAATACTGAAAGGCACTTTGTTGATCCATATATATATATATATTACCTACTGGCGGTTGCCAGTAGGTAGTTATAGTTAGGACCCCTTTTCCATAGGGAATCCGCAACATTCTATTTTGAATAACTTTGGCGCCGGTTGATGAATCCTCGCGAATTTCTCAAAATAGGTGGGGCGCTACGCTCCGCTCCTACCCTGAAAGTCTCGGGGGGATTCGTCAAGCGGGGGCTGAGATAAAAGGGGGGTCCCAAAACGCGTTTTTCCCATGCATTTTTCCATAGGACCTTTAGACAGGGCTACAGCCCGAACGGCTGAACAGAATTACTAGAAATTTGGCAGAGAGGTAGTCCCTAGGTCAAGGAAGTGCCTTTTGTAGGTTTGGTGTAAATCTGTTCAGTAGATTCTGAGAAAATAGCCTTTAAATCAATATATATATCTGAGCCAGCTTACGGTACGCTTACCGTAAGCTTACCGTACGCGTACGGTGGCGTGCGCGAGCGCGATTCTGATTGGCTCTTAGATCTTAGTAAACATTCGAATCGGCCGAAACCAGGAAGCGGCGGCCGCCATTTTGTGTGTTTCACTCAGAAAAAAAAGAGTGAAAACAAGAAAAGGGGGCAAGGAGGAGAGTTACAGACCCCCTTACATTTGTGAGGGGGTCAAAGAAGGACAGAAAAGTACAAAGAAAACATTTATTGATTTTTTTAAAAATCACGGGGTACGCGTACGGTAAGCTCACCGTACGCGTACGGTAAAAAAATAAAATAAAAATAAATGAAATACAGATTTAAGTGTTTAGATATTAGGGGGCTCTAAAAAGAGCCGTTGTGTTTATGAAGTGATTTTTTATTGGTACCTACAAGTAAGTACCGATGCAGAGTCTAAGGTTCAAGAGGAAGACTCTGTTCCCTTCATCATTGAAGTGCACACCATCTCCTCTATAAATGTCTTGCATGTCATAACGCAAGTTGTTGTGGTAAATGGCACCCATACCATAGTCACGGAGGAAAGCAGAAACAGATTTGTTGACGTGCTTTCTTGCTTTGTCAATTTGCGGACAGAAATGATTGGACCAGTTCCATTTTTGCCTTTGGCATATGTTGGAAAACACAAAGGCAGTTTTAGGGAAAAGAGAAAACAGTTGTGCAAAGGTGTCCTTCATAAGCATTTCCAGACCTACCCCAGTCAAAGTGCCTAGGTCATTGCCACCACAGTGCACTATTATGAGGTCAGGGTGTTGGTTTTGCATGAAGGATTTCACCAATGGCATCAATTGGTGCCACTTTAACCCTCTCTGACCAATCCATTTAATGTCTACATTTGGTAAAGCAAGGTCTCTCACCATATCTGTTTTCTCAGCAAACTTTTCACTCCAGAAGACATAGCTGTGCCCTACAATCCACACTGTGAACATCTTCAAAGGAGATCTGGATGCACTCAGGAGGTGTAATTCAGTAGATTGGGAAAAATAAATGAAAAACAGTTTGGAAATGGAGGCATACATATTTTTAAATAAAAAAAAAGAACTGATTGGCTGTTTCATACCATTCTACACTAAAAACTAGGCTGTATGTGTAAATTTATAGAAGCATGTTTTGTATTGGTACAGAAAAATGTGTTACCAAAGAACAGTACTATGGATTTGCTGTAAGGTTTGAAAAGTCAAGCACTCTTGCTCTGTGGAATTGAAACATTGTTTGGCGAACTTCTGACCTAACTCCACACAGCAGTGTTCCATGAGCTGTTGCTATGGTAGCAGGCAGAAGTCAAGTTGGGGGAAGGGTACTTTAAGAAAAGGGTTGGTTTTCAACCAATAGAAATGTGTGATTACATTTGAAAAAAAGGGGGAAGCACTGAGATTTGAAACTTACATGTATATGTGTGGAAAAATAGAGGGAAACTTTGCCATTTTCTGGTTCTGCTGAGAGGAGAGAGGTGTAGAGAACAGAGATCCTGGCTCTGATAATCTGCTGTTTGAGTGCCACATTTCTTTCACAACTAACTAATTTTAAAGGTGAGTTATGAGTTTGAGAGGGGATGTATATGGTAAATTAAGAAATGAATAATAGAATTGGAATTCCTTTTGTAGAAGTTGTGTTTATTATTTTCTGTTTTGGGAGAAATTTAAATGTGAGGAACATGTAAAATAATATGGACTATTTTTTCATGATAAATTAAGGTGTACTGGTAAAAATAAGGAATACTTTAAGGGTTTGAGGTTGCAGTCAGTAATGCAAATACATTCAGCATCACTAAGGCTGGTTGCCCTTGCTGGAGACCGCTAGAAACCTGAGAAGCACCCTGCACTTTTCTCTGAGCCCTGGCCCTGCAGACGCACGCAGCACTTTGTTACCGGTCCCTGGAGGGACGTGAAAAGCACGGACGCGGTCCCGCATCGGCGGGAGACCGCTAGAAACCTGAGAAGCACCCTGCACTTTTCTCTGAGCCCTGGCCCTGCAGACGCACGCAGCACTTTGCTCGGGTGATTTCACAGTTGCATTAGTAGGAAAAAGGGGGAGCGATTTTTTGGGGGAAGAAGCAGACTCTTAGCACACACCCAGCTCCTTTCCATGTATAATCATGCACAGTATTTAGAAGCGAGTGGGGTTTTGAGGTTTCAGTCTGTAATGCAAATACATTCAGCATCACTAAGGCTGGTTGCCCTTGCTGGAGTGTAGGCAGTCACCGAGGATACACATGGTGGTGGTCTGAAAAAGCAGTCTGGACATGGGTTTTTAAAAAAATCTGAAAAGTGGTTTCATAATGTGTCAGTCTGTAAAAGTGATTTTCACTTGCCAAAAAAAAAGAGCAGTAAGTGTGCATTCAAATTGGCAAAGAAATTTCGTTTTGTGACTAATGTGAAAACATGACTCTGTGTGCTAATAGGAATTACAGGCAGAGATTTATTGCGTTTTGCTCTGGTGATTTCACAGTTGCATTAGTAGGAAAAAGGGGGAGCGATTTTTTGGGGGAAGAAGCAGACTCTTAGCACACACCCAGCTCCTTTCTATGTATAATCATGCACAGTATTTAGAAGCGAGTGGGGTTTTGAGGTTTCAGTCTGTAATGCAAATACATTCAGCATCACTAAGGCTGGTTGCCCTTGCTGGAGTGTAGGCAGTCACCGAGGATACACATGGTGGTGGTCTGAAAAAGCAGTCTGGACATGGGTTTTTAAAAAAATCTGAAAAGTGGTTTCATAATGTGTCAGTCTGTAAAAGTGATTTTCACTTGCCAAAAAAAAAGAGCAGTAAGTGTGCATTCAAATTGGCAAAGAAATTTCGTTTTGTGACTAATGTGAAAACATGACTCTGTGTGCTAATAGGAATTACAGGCAGAGATTTATTGCGTTTTGCTCTGGTGATTTCACAGTTGCATTAGTAGGAAAAAGGGGGAGCGATTTTTTGGGGGAAGAAGCAGACTCTTAGCACACACCCAGCTCCTTTCTATGTATAATCATGCACAGTATTTAGAAGCGAGTGGGGTTTTGAGGTTTCAGTCTGTAATGCAAATACATTCAGCATCACTAAGGCTGGTTGCCCTTGCTGGAGTGTAGGCAGTCACCGAGGATACACATGGTGGTGGTCTGAAAAAGCAGTCTGGACATGGGCTTTTTAAAAAAACTGAAAAGTGGTTTCATAATGTGTCAGTCTGTAAAAGTGATTTTCACTTGCCAAAAAAAGAGCAGTAAGTGTGCATTCAAATTGGCAAAGAAATTTCGTTTTGTGACTAATGTGAAAACATGACTCTGTGTGCAAATAGGAATTACAGGCAGAGATTTATTGCGTTTTGCTCTGGTGATTTCACAGTTGCATTAGTAGGAAAAAGGGGGAGCGATTTTTTGGGGGAAGAAGCAGACTCTTAGCACACACCCAGCTCCTTTCCATGTATAATCATGCACAGTATTTACAAGCGAGTGGGGTTTTGAGGTTTCAGTCTGTAATGCAAATACATTCAGCATCACTAAGGCTGGTTGCCCTTGCTGGAATGTAGGCAGTCACCGAGGATACACATGGTGGTGGTCTGAAAAAGCAGTCTGGACATGGGCTTTTTAAAAAAACTGAAAAGTGGTTTCATAATGTGTCAGTCTGTAAAAGTGATTTTCACTTGCCCAAAAAAAAGAGCAGTAAGTGTGCTTTCAAATTGGCAAAGAAATTTCGTTTTGGGACTAATGTGAAAACATGACTCTGTGTGGAAATAGGAATTACAGGCAGAGATTTATTGCGTTTTGCTCTGGTGATTTCACAGTTGCATTAGTAGGAAAAAGGGGGAGCGATTTTTTGGGGGAAGAAGCAGACTCTTAGCACACACCCAGCTCCTTTCCATGTATAATCATGCACAGTATTTAGAAGCGAGTGGGGTTTTGAGGTTTCAGTCTATAATGCAAATACATTCAGCATCACTAAGGCTGGTTGCCCTTGCTGGAGTGTAGGCAGTCACCGAGGATACACATGGTGGTGGTCTGAAAAAGCAGTCTGGACATGGGCTTTTTAAAAAAACTGAAAAGTGGTTTCATAATGTGTCAGTCTGTAAAAGTGATTTTAACTTGCCAAAAAAAAAGAGCAGTAAGTGTGCATTCAAATTGGCAAAGAAATTACGTTTTGTGACTATTGTGAAAAGAAATGTAGTAATATATTTAAATAAAATAAAGGAATTTTTTTTTAGTTTTTTTCAGGTATTGCTGAAGAGCAGTGGACAAAATTTAAGATGCCTACAAAATCCAGAGTTCAAAAAACGCACAAAAAAAACCTATATTTGAAGACAACTAGAGGACCAAAGTTAGTAGAAGATGCTCATGTTGGGAAAAAGAAAAAATCTTCTGGTAAGCAGAAAAAACAATTTCTAAAAAATATATTCAAAAGAATGAAAAATGTACAAAATGTCTGTACTCGAAAGGATGTTTTGAAAAAAAAAGGAGAGGAAAAAATTGACAATTTAGTTAATGCAAATATACCTTCAGCAACTGAAAAGATTTATATAAATAGAAAAACAGCTAGTATAACCAAATGCGAAGAGGGAGAAGGCTATAACACCGCACCTGACAAGTGAATAGTGTCGTTCAGTGTCAACTAGAATAGTGCAAAGAACCAAGGAACACTTCCCTCTGAGCTCCTTAAATCAGGACGTGAGTCCTTTTCAAACATACATGCAAAATAGGTTCAGCACTATTTAAAAGAGTCCATAATATTTAAAGGATTTTCCACGAAGTCACTTTGATTTTCTTAATCAGTCTTCTCTTTATTACATCATATCACAGGTATGTAGTATCACAATCTTGTTAGCAAAAGAAAGCCATAGCCGACGCGTTTCGTCTCCTACAAGGAAACTTCTTCAGGGCTATAGAAAAATACATACAAAGTACACTTTAATTCTCAAAAGAAAATACCAACATAATTATACATTTAAGATATATAATCATTCTAAACACTTAAATTTATAAAGCAAAATTGATAACAGTTCATCTTATTTGGAACATCAAAAGTACGTTCTTTATAAAAAGGAATTCGATCATACTGAATGGAAGAGGGCCTAAGAACAAGACAAAACAAAACATGACATTATATCACATTTATTTGAGTGTGGTTTCTAACATTCAAAATTAGAATAAGAATAATCCTATATTTGAATACTAACAGACCTTTATAAATAAGCTCATATTGGGCATATCATCTCATTAGCCATTCGTGTCAGGAAGATTCCTTCACGAACATGTGCATCAAACTCCTTAAGATGGACTTATGGAATATATGAAAAAACATTTGTGATAAAAAGAGGGGAGAAGAGAAGCATGTGAACCCTAAATGACCGTCACACACCTAGGTCAACTAAAGATGAATAAAGACCTGCTTACTAATACATACGTGATCAAAGCCTCGATATAAAAAAAGGAAAATATATTGTTAGCCATATATCACTTACCAGAGAAAGATTTATTGTCTAGAATTAAATCAGTCCGGGAAACGATTTATAGAGACCTTCAGTAAGTGAGGGATAATGCCTATGAGAAAATACACATGAAAAAAGATTTTATTAAAACCAAATCAAAGTTAGAATTGTTGGAGAAAATAATCTCACATATGGTTAGTATTTCAGGAGACTCTATTCAAGTTTAGCAGAGAAAAGAGACCAGTTAATATAAACCTGAGCAGTGCCCATGGCTCAGTGCCCATAAGGTCAAATATTCCCAAACACTGTCCTTCAAAGAAATAATATTCCGAGAAAGATAAAGCATCTGACCAAAATTAAAAACAAGCTAAAGACATTTCCGTATTTTTAAAGAAATAATAGAATGTCCTAAAGACAACTCACCCAATAGATATGTATATCACTGAGTGTGGTAACAGGAGCACTCGTAAAATAATTTAATGTAAGGGCGAAAGCTGCTTAAAGTCATCCGCTAGACTCAGTACCTAAGAAAGAGATAAGAATTAAAAATACCTGGCTGTCAAATCACGCAACCAAATTGGAACGATATTAACTCTTATTAAAAATAATTGTTCAACGATACTATAACCCGAAAGAGTGTAGCGTACTAATGTACCCACGGTGCTAAGTTCCACAACGTGAATGGCATGAGCGATGTAAATGTAAAGCATTTTATGACAGAGTAATCACAGTAAATGCTCCAAACACCAGAGGAAATCCTACGTGTAAAGAGACCTCCTTAGAGAAGTCAAACATTCAAAATAGCGGCCATCTTATAAGGGCAAAGTAAGCTAATAATGATTAATGAGAGAAATGAACAATTTGGTTGCGTGATTTGACAGCCAGGTATTTTTAATTCTTATCTCTTTCTTAGGTACTGAGTCTAGCGGATGACTTTAAGCAGCTTTCGCCCTTACATTAAATTATTTTACGAGTGCTCCTGTTACCACACTCAGTGATATACATATCTATTGGGTGAGTTGTCTTTAGGACATTCTATTATTTCTTTAAAAATACGGAAATGTCTTTAGCTTGTTTTTAATTTTGGTCAGATGCTTTATCTTTCTCGGAATATTATTTCTTTGAAGGACAGTGTTTGGGAATATTTGACCTTATGGGCACTGAGCCATGGGCACTGCTCAGGTTTATATTAACTGGTCTCTTTTCTCTGCTAAACTTGAATAGAGTCTCCTGAAATACTAACCATATGTGAGATTATTTTCTCCAACAATTCTAACTTTGATTTGGTTTTAATAAAATCTTTTTTCATGTGTATTTTCTCATAGGCGTTATCCCTCACTTACTGAAGGTCTCTATAAATCGTTTCCCGGACTGATTTAATTCTAGACAATAAATCTTTCTCTGGTAAGTGATATATGGCTAACAATATATTTTCCTTTTTTTATATCGAGGCTTTGATCACGTATGTATTAGTAAGCAGGTCTTTATTCATCTTTAGTTGACCTAGGTGTGTGACGGTCATTTAGGGTTCACATGCTTCTCTTCTCCCCTCTTTTTATCACAAATGTTTTTTCATATATTCCATAAGTCCATCTTAAGGAGTTTGATGCACATGTTCGTGAAGGAATCTTCCTGACACGAATGGCTAATGAGATGATATGCCCAATATGAGCTTATTTATAAAGGTCTGTTAGTATTCAAATATAGGATTATTCTTATTCTAATTTTGAATGTTAGAAACCACACTCAAATAAATGTGATATAATGTCATGTTTTGTTTTGTCTTGTTCTTAGGCCCTCTTCTATTCAGTATGATCGAATTCCTTTTTATAAAGAACGTACTTTTGATGTTCCAAATAAGATGAACTGTTATCAATTTTGCTTTATAAATTTACGTGTTTAGAATGATTATATATCTTAAATGTATAATTATGTTGGTATTTTCTTTTGAGAATTAAAGTGTACTTTGTATGTATTTTTCTATAGCCCTGAAGAAGTTTCCTTGTAGGAGACGAAACGCGTCGGCTATGGCTTTCTTTTGCTAACAAGATTGTGATACTACATACCTGTGATATGATGTAATAAAGAGAAGACTGATTAAGAAAATCAAAGTGACTTCGTGGAAAATCCTTTAAATATTATGGACTCTTTTAAATAGTGCTGAACCTATTTTGCATGTATAAATAGAAAAACAGCGTTTAAAGAGATACGTAGAAAAATGTTTCAGAGAAGAGTTATGTCCAATTTGATGAAGGATGTGAAGAAATATAAGAAAAAGACAAAGTTTTATAAAAGAAAAAAAGAAATAGAAGCCATTGCAGCAAAGGCATTAGAATTAAAAAGGAAACTATTCATTTAATTTTGAATAGGATGCGTACATTAGACAAAATGGTTAATGTACTGAAATCACATAGCAAAAGGAAAAGAGTAGTGAACAGAACAAACTTTTGTAAAGTGTTTTTAGGAAAGTGGATGCATAGTTCAAGTAGTGAACCTTTTTTTAATGAAGAGAGCTATTTTCAAAGTAATAGTTTGCTGCATGCAGTTGACACCAGAGGTCGTTCTTACGAAGTAAAAAATGGTTGCATAATGGAGAAGAAGATAATGGTTCCAAGAGATGAGGTACAAGTGATGGCAGATGAGGCTATGGGGAGACGTCCTAAAGCCCCAGTGTACACTTGGAATTGTAGTAGTATTTGCACTGTGCGTCAGGAATCTATTGACAAATTTCGAGAGTTTCTAAGAGAATATAGTAAAAAAAGTATAAAACAGAAGATTAAGGTGCTTCAAAGTCTGGATCCATGCAGAGTGAGAGAGAATACTGGTTTGCAGGGTCATTCTCTGGCTTGTCTATCTAGAAAAGTGTGCAATAGTGTTTTCCATCATTTTAGGATGCTGGCTGTTCATCATACTGAAATGAGAAAGTTTGTGAGACGGTTGTATTTTGCCAAAAGTCCAGCAATAAAGTTAAATGAATTGAATAGGGCTCTGTTCTGAGGAACGGTATCAGATGTAGAGAAGGTTGTTGATGAAATTCAGTTTTGTTACTTTGGTCCTGAACAAAACAGTGCAGAGAAGGACACAGTAAATGAGGAAGAAGTGGAAGAGAATGTAGAACCCTCTGTAAGTAACACATTTAATGATCACATAACAAAATTTGCAATAGTCTCTAATGAAAGACCAAATTTTACTTGTATTTGTTGCCGCAGAACTCATTATAGAAAACAAACTAGGAATGTTGATCTCTACAGAAAGAGTGAAAATGAAGATAATTATAAGTGGAAGGATTTTGCCACATATATATTTCTAGAAAATTGTTTTGATTTGGGTGAAGATCAGCGTATTTGTAAATACTGTTACAACAAGTTAGAGGAAAATAGAATGCCGACCAGAGCTGTACATAATAATTTAGAATTGGATGCTATTCCTGCTGAACTTTCTGAATTAAATACATATGAGTCTATACTCATTCAATGTGTTCATCCGTTCCAGACCATAGTACGTATGGAGCCCAAAACTGGTAAATTACCTCCTTCTGATTTACTGAGAGGTTTAAAAGGAAGAGTGGTGTATTTGCCCTTGGATTTGAAAAAAAATATGGAAACTATTGATGCGGATACTTTGGAAACTGAACCATTAGTTATTCTGGTTAATGGTGTACCTACAAAGAATAAGAAGATTTGGCAGGAGCTGGTAGATGTGCGGAAAGTACAAAGAGCAAATTTGTATTTGAAAAGGAATAACAAATGGTATGAATCAATTTATATAGAAGAAGAAGAAGAAGAAGATTTACAAGAAGACACAGAAACACCAACTGGACAAATTGAAAAAGTGGACAAGTCAAAGGAAGAAGAAATTTATGAACATTTTAGCATACATCCTCTTCATTCAAAAGAAGTTATGGGAGACAATATTGATCTCTTTCAGATGAAGAAAGCAAAAGGAACTCCCGTGAGTGTATGGGAGGAGAGCTTGGAAGCTCGATGTTTTCCCCAGCTGTTTCCTAAAGGAAAAGGAGGACGATACGATGAACGTCCAGAACAGATTCCAGCTTCTGAGTATCGGACTACAAGACTATATGCTGAAGATCCCAGATTTCGACAAAGTATTCCTTATTTGTTCCACCTTTTATTTGAAAGCGACTTGTCTGCACTGTCTTATGCAGTAAATCACATTTTAAAAAGTGGAGTACATTTACAAAATGTGTCTGCTAAGGATTTTATGGAGAAAGTGCAGCACCGAGATGATCATTTGGAAACACAACTGATCAATCTGATGGCTTGTCAGCGTGGGACAAATGAATATTGGTACCGACGCCATGGTGAATTAAAATGCATGTTACGGAATTTAGGAACACCAACATGGTTCGTTACCCTAAGCTGTGCGGAGTACGCTTGGGATGATTTACTGGATTTTCTACGAGAGGCAAATTCAAACATTAAAAACATCGAATACAAGACAGCAGGAGAACTGTGCTCATTGGATCCGGTTAATGTTTGCAGATATTTCAATCATAGATTTGAGGCTATGATGTCCTTCATCTGCAATAAAAAAAATCCACCTCTTGGAGAAGTAGTAGATTTCTTTTGGAGAAAAGAGTACCAGGCAAGAGGTGCTCCTCATATTCATATGCTGTTGTGGATCAAGGATGCCCCAAAGTTTGGAACAGATACTGATGAAGCAGTGTTATCTTTCATTGAAGAATATGCAACATGTGCTATACCAAAAAGCACAGAAGAGAAAAAGTTAAAGGAGCAAGTTTTACGTTTCCAAAGTCATCGGTGTGGAAAATACTGTCGACGGAAATACAAGAGCAAAGATAAATACTACACTAAATGTCGATTTGGATTTCCTAGACCTGTTCTTTCAAATGGAAGAGTCAACAGTTTTATGTCAGCTGTGAGACATACTATCACAAGAAAATCACCTAAGAATACCTACAACCTAAAAAGAAAAGAAGAATCAAAAAATATAAATGACTACAACCCAGTCATTTTATCCATGTGGAACGCTAACATGGATATACAGTATGTAGCTGACAATTCCATTGCTGTTGCTCGATATGTAACGTCTTACATTACGAAATCAGAAAAAACAGAATTGAAGGAAATGTGGGAAGAGATTTCTCACGAGAAGACTGTCAGTAAGAAGCTTTACAGTTTCAGTTTGAAGATGTTATCGCATCGAGAAATTGGATCCTACGAATGTTCAGATAGGTTATCTTCTGCAAGTCTCTACTCGAAGTCAAGAAGAATAATTTGGGCAAGTTTAGGCCTTGCAGCAATGAGAAATCGGGTACTGAAATCTGTTGGAGAAATTGAATATTTGGCCGAGAATGACCCAGAAAGTACAGATATTTTGAAATCAAATATGTTGGACACATATTATCCCAAGAGAAGTCAACATCTGGAGAACATGTGTCTCTATGAAGTGCTGCAGAACTACATTTATTCACGGAAAGCCGCAGAAGACATCAACAATGGAAAATATAAAGTCGTTGGAGAGGAAGGATGTTTGGTGAAGCAAACAAAAGGAAGTTTGATAAATCACAGGAAGCTGAGTTGCGACACTACTGACAAGAAGGAATTTTACTACTTGGCTCTTTTACAGTTGTTTAAACCATGGCGTACAGAGGATGAACTACTGGGAGAATTTCAAAGCTATGAAGATTCTTTTAATGCTTGCAAAGACAGCATACAATGCAGTACATTCTCAAGTTATCTGCAAATGTTAAATGAAGAAATTGAACAGGAAACTACAATTGCAGCAGAAATAGCTAGAGACAGTTCTCAGGACAGCCAAAGTTCAGGAACACTCAGTCAAGATCCCCTAGGACAACCAATCGTTGAAAATGAAGCATCAATAGCCATGAATGAAGTGGAAACGGCTATGAATCAAGCTCAAGAAGAATTTATAGACTTAGAAAATTTGGAAAGACAACTGAATCAAGAGCAGCAACAAATTTATGAAGAGATCAGAAACAAAATTGATCACGGATTTCTACATGAAAAAAAAGAGTGCTCATGCACATCATTTCATCCAATCAGGATGTATGTAAGCGGACAAGCTGGAACTGGAAAAAGTTTCCTTATAAAAGTCATCAGAAGCTACCTACAGCAAAAAACAGATTCTACTTTGTCTTGTGTGGTTACTGCTCCAACTGGGTTAGCAGCATATAACATAAAAGGAATCACTTTACATCGTTTGCTAATGTTACCAGTGGAGCATGAGAACAAAATACAATACAACAAGCTAACTGGAGAAGCATCCTTGGAAGTTTCAAGAGTATTGAAGAAGATGCAAGTTCTCATATTTGATGAGGTGAGCATGGTATCAAACTTAATGCTTGCCTTTGTGCATTTAAGAATGCAGCAAATTTTGAAGACAGACTATGACATGTTATTTGGTGGAAAACACGTCATAGTTTTTGGAGATCTTTTGCAACTTACTCCAGTTAAAGGACAACCAGTGTTTAATACTGTCACACATGAAGACACGAAGAAGTCATTGGGAAGCATCGGAAATACAAATATTTGGTCCTTCTTTCAGTACAAGGAACTTACTACTAATATGAGGCAAGCAAGCGATGAAGAATATGGAAGTATTCTGAAAGATATCAGAATTGGACTACTCACAGAAGTTGGCAAAAAAGCATTACAGAGTCGGCTGCTACATAATTTATTTCCAAAGGAAGAAATAGTTGCAGAGAAAATATACAAGAACATTGCAGAAAACAAAAGTGTCATCTGCTTAATGCCAACTCTACGTGAATGCTCAATATTTAATGAGGAGCTTTTGAAATTGGAAAAGGAAGAGATCAGGAAATTGGAAGCAGTGGACAAAATTGAGGATGGAAGAATTACTGTCACAGTAACTGGCACAATGAAAAATAAATTGGATTCACTAGAGAAGAACATCTCCAAAACAGCTGGATTAGAAAAAAATCTATATGTTTGCATGAACTGTAGAGTATTTTTAAGGAGAAATTTGGATGTTGAAAAAGGTTTAGTTAATGGAGCTATGGGAAGAGTTGTGGGTTTTATTAATTATCAGAAAAAAGATGGAATTGAATGTTTAAAAATAAAATTTGATCAGATAGAAGAAGTTAAAGACATTTGTCGTTGTTCAGTTCGTTTCATGCTTGTGAAAGACTTATATGTACGTAGGAAGCAGTTTCCGTTTTCGCTAGCATATGCTGTAACTATTCACAAGTCTCAAAGATTGACTGTAGATTGTGCATTTGTGAACATTGGTTCAACTGTGTTCAAAGAAGGTATGGCATATGTTGCTTTGTCACGAGTGAAAACATTATCAGGTTTATTCATGATAGACTTTGATGACTCAAAAGTTAGTGCTGATACAAATTGTGTAAAGGAGTATAATAGATTAAGAAGAAGCTATGCTCCTCATTTAGGTCAGTATATTGTGTTGGAGAAACGTGTAGTTTCTCGTAAAAGGAGAAATGAGAATATCTGTGATGACGATGTAGAGAGGAGGAAAAAAAAGAGGAGTGATGTAATTGCAAGCAAAAAGAAAAAGGAAAATGAAGAACAGGTTGTAGGATGTCATTTTGAAAATAGCTCTGGTGTCAACTGCTACGCAAATGTAGTGCTGAATGTTGCATTTTATCTGGAAAGTTTGCAAGAGCAGATAATAGTAAATCAGGGAAAAAGATTCTGTTCTGAGCTGAGTCTCCTTTTTCAAAAGCTGAGTAAAGATAAAACTCAAATAGAAAGTGCTACTGAAATTAGAAAACTTTTAGATGTATGTTCAGGACGAACACAGTTTTCTCAAAATGAACAGCAAGATGCACACGAATTTTTGATGTATTTTCTTCAAGTACTGGAAGAAGAAGAAGTTGCAATTGATATTTTATTTGGTCTCTCTTATAAATGGGAACATAGTTGTGAAAACTGTTATAATATATGTGGCTCTAATGTTGATAATGAAAGGTTTATTTATTTGACATTGCCAGAGAGTAAAACAGTCACTTTTGCAAAATTAGTTAAAGATGCTAATCATAGCATGAAATGCGGTGAGTGTCAATCTGACATGTTTTCAACATTAATTTTAAAGGAATACGGACAGTATGTAATTTTAATGATGCAACGATGTAGAGCTGATGGTTCAAAATTGGATACTTTAATAAAGAAGTTTACAGGACAGCAATTATCAATTTCAGGAAAAACTTTTGTAACTGTTGCAATAATTTTCCATGATGGACCTACTGTTACTTCTGGACATTACACAGTTTATCTTAAATGTGAAAAAGGCTGGACACTGTGTAATGATTCCCAATTGATTTTCAAACAACGTTTGCCTTTTGATTTAGCAAATTCCTATCTAATCTTCCTGAAACCTAAATTTTAGAGAGACTTGGCAAGATCTGGACAAAATAATTTTACCATTTTACTGGATTACCATTGGAATTTAAAAAAAAAAAGATTTTTTAAATTATCATTTGGCCTAATGGAAAGATAACCAATTGTAATGTGGACTTTTTTAATTTTTTATGAAACTTTCAAAAACCAATAATTTAGAGAAAATCGGTAACATCTGCACAATTTAAATTTTGGAATGTTATTGGAGTGCCATTGGAAATTTTTTCAAAAAAGATTTTTAAAATTACTATTTGGCCATGCGGAAAAGTAACCAATTCTATTGTGGACTTAATAAATTATTAATAAATTCTACGGGAACCAAAATGTTACAGAGAATCGGTGAGATCTGGACAAATTAAACTTTAGAATTTTATTGGATTACCATTGGAAATTTAATCCCAAAAATTTTTTAAAATTACTATTTGGCCTAAAGGAAATGGAATCAGATGTATTGTGGAGTTATTTGAGATATAATATTGTGATTATACTTCTGAAACAAAAATATCAGACGGTATTTTAAAGAAATAAGTATTGTTTTTTGATGATATTTTTTTAGAATATTATGCATTTCTGTGATGTTAAGTTTAAGTGAGAAGAGATTCTGGGCTTTTTTATTACAATCTTTGAGATTGTTATTTTTTTTTTGCCCGCTGTTAAATGATGAATGCAATTGCTTTCACAATTTATAGTGAAATGCAATATATTCTGAAAACAGCAAAAATAAGGCAAAAATATTTTTTGGTAAATATGTAAATACGTGTACTGTATTTTAAAATGTTTAAAAAATATTAATACATTTTTCTTTTTTTTCAGATTGATATAGAAAATTTTCGAAAACTAGAACCATTTTTAAAGCAATTTTTTTTAAAAAAAAACAAATGAATAAATATTTTTTTGAGTGGGTATGGTAAGTCAATAATAATAATTGTAGTTTCTCAAAGACCTTGTAATGTGATAATTGATTTTTAGTGTTTTTAAAAAAAAAAAAAAAAAATTACGCGCACCGTACGCGTTTGTTAAAAAAAAAAAAAAAAATGTTTTTAAAAACATATATAAAAAAAAGATGAAAGATAAGGTTGGCTCTTAAAAGAGCCGTTGTGTTCATGCAGGGAGAGAGGAAAGAAAGAATGGGAAAATTAGTCTCTGTGACAAGTGTGCTGATCTATTTTGAGGTTCACTAGGGAAACACTGGTCTCCCTATGACAAATTAGATCATGACAAGAGGCACATTGAATATCAACCCTCAGAAATCGAGGGTTAATTTCCAGAGGGCCAGCAAAAGGAGATGCTCCCCCCACAGATGAAGGGCTCACCTGACCTGCAGAAGAAGGAGTCAGCCCTGCAGATGATGGTCCAGGCTGAGCTGCTGTGGATGTGCTTGGAAGACTTACTGAAGGGTTACCTTCAGTAAGTCGAGCATGTGTCCTTCTGTGTACATCCCTGAGGTGCCTCATCATGGTACGATTCCCAAAGGAATACTTCCTGTCAGGATTACCTCTTGAAAGTACACGCTTACACAGCTTACAAGTCACTAAGGGTGCATTTACCTTTTGCTGGCCTTCAGGAAAAGTAAAATAATCCCATACATAAGAGGTCTTTTGTTTCCTCGCTCTCTGCCTCAAGGTAGTGCTGCTAGTGCTAGCCTCACTCTCAGAAGAGCTCTGCTGTTCTGCCATCGTATCACAAAGACAACCCAGCTCCTTCTCCTAAGGGATCACAAGCAGAAATGAGGGGAATGGGTGTGGTGTAGGAGAGTTCTAGAACTGAAAGTAGTTTCAACCAATCAAAAGTTGTCTTTCATGATCACATGACCTACCGTACGCTTACGGTACGCTTACGGTACGCTTACGGAAAAAGTACGCATGCGCGTAAAAAAGACACACGCTTGCGCGCATGCGCTTAACAGTCACTCCCCGACACTTCCGCGTAACGTGCGCGTGTAGCGTATACGCGTACACGACCCACGCATAGTACGCGCGGCTACGCAAATTGCGTAAATATACGCAAACAGCGTAGATAAATTACGGACGTTGCGTTAACCGTACGCTTACCGTAAGCTTACGGTACGCGTACTAAAAAAAAAAGGAAAAAATCTACTGCAAAAAATTTTAACATGTTTATTTTATGAAATATATTTAAAAAAACATATTAAAGAATTTTAAAAATTTAACCATAGTCTTTATAAAAGGTTAGAACATTAAATTAAAAATATGTTTAAAAAAATAGAAGAAAAAAAAAAAATTAGCATTTAAAAAACCTTGCAAATTCACTGAAAAAACCATGGGTTTCACACACGTTATAGTTAGGAATTAGCATTTAAAAAACCTTGCAAATTCACTGAAAAAACCATGGGTTTCACACACGTTATAGTTAGGAATTAGCATTCAAAAAACCTTAGAAATTCAGTGAAAAAACCATAGGTTTCACACACGTTATTAGTTAGGAATTAGCATTTAAAAAACCTTAGAAATTCAGTGAAAAAACCATAGGTATCACACATGTTATAGTTAGCTGGACATTTTACTCGTAAAAAACCATTGAAATTCCCCCGTTATAGTTAGTTAAGCTAACTATAACTCGCGCGCCCGCAATGCACTGCTGATGACGTCACATATTACATCACTCATGACATGGTCAGTGACATCACTCATGACATCACTGATGACATCTCAAATGACATCACTGATGACATCACTGATGACATCATCCAGTGAATGTGTGTTTTTCTGAAAATTAAATATGTTTTATATATGTATATCTCAAGGTCGATGGAAGAATAAATGGGTATATAAGTGTCTAAATGGATGATTTGTTTTTGAAAAATTGATTGTGTAACTGACTGATTAAGTGTATCATAGTGAATACATGGCTTAGTGAGTAATGTTTAAATATGTATATATCTGTATCAGTCTTTCACTTTGTGTATAAGTGGCTGTATGGGTTGGTGAGTACCTACATGAGTGTCTATCTAGGTTATTAGTTGGTTTTTTGAGTATCAGTCTGAGTGTCTGCATGGTTCGGTGGGGGGTATTACGTAGTGCATAGGTGCATGAATGAGTGACTCACTGTTTGTATGTGTTGAAGATAGTATGTGTGCAGGACTGCATGGGTGGATGAGTTTGTGTATGGGTGTGTTAGTGAGTGAATGACTGTCTCAACAGTGTCTTTATGAGTAACTACATATGTTTTTAACTAGTATATGTGACTATTGGTGTATATAAGTGAGTATATGTGAGAGTGAGAGATTGAAAGAGTTCCTGTATGAATAAGTATGTGTTTCTATAAGTGATTGTTTAAAAGACTAAGTATGTGTAAGTTTCTGTAGAAGTAAGTGTGGTGGTGTGTGTATAACTGTATATGCAAGTAAACGGATGTTTGATTCTATATTAGCATGAGTGACTATGTGTGTGAATAACTCTACGGATGAGTGGCATTGTGTAACAGGATGTATAGGTGTATGAGTACATATGATGAGTGAGTACATGTATGAGTGACTGTATAGGACTGTCGGTGAATGAGTGGATGTGTATGTGGATCTTAGAATTACTGAATAGGTTGTTGTAACTGGTATTGGTATGTCCATTGTTTTGAAAAGTTTAGTCTCTATTTTTGAATGTGTGTATCAAAGGTTATATTAGGGTGAGAGGAGGTCTGCCACTCTATCACAAGGATGATGTCATCAGTGATGTCATCAGTGATGTCATTTGAGATGTCATCAGTGATGTCATGAGTGATGTCACTGACCATGTCATGAGTGATGTAATATGTGATGTCATCAGCAGTGCATTGCGGGCGCGTGAGTTATAGTTAGCTTAACTAACTATAACGGGGGAATTTCAATGGTTTTTTACGAGTAAAATGTCCAGCTAACTATAACATGTGTGATACCTATGGTTTTTTCACTGAATTTCTAAGGTTTTTTAAATGCTAATTCCTAACTATAACGTGTGTGAAACCTATGGTTTTTTCACTGAATTTCTAAGGTTTTTTAAATGCTAATTCCTAACTATAACGTGTGTGAAACCCATGGTTTTTTCAGTGAATATATATATATATATATATATATATATTCACTTAAAAAACCATAGGTTTCACACATGTTATAGTTAGCTGGACATTTCATTCGTAAAAAACCAATGAAATTCCCCCGTTATAGTTACTGCAGGCAACTATAACTCACGCGACCGCAATCCTCTGCTGATGACGTCAGATATTACATCACTGTATTTAGACACTTATTTACCCATGTCTTCTTCCATTAATCTTTAGCTATACATATATTACAAATATTTATTTTTCATAAAGACACATATGTCCTCAGTGATGTAATATCTGACGTCATCAGCAGAGGATTGCGGTCGCATGAGTTATAGTTGCCTGCAGTAACTATAACGGGGGAATTTCATTGGTTTTTTACGAGTGAAATGTCCAGCTAACTATAACATGTGTGAAACCTATGGTTTTTTAAGGGAATTTGCAAGGTTTTTTAAATGCTAATTCGTAACTATAACGTGCGCACCTCCTGTGACCCCCTGACCAAGGCTAGGGGGTCAGGAACTGTCCACTCTGCCCCCTTTTCACGTTCTCCACCTTTTTTTTTCACCCCCTCAGACTGCGAGAGACAAAATGGCGGCCGACACTTCCTGGTTTCGACCGATTCGAATGTTTACCGACATCTAACAACCAATCAGAATTGCGCTCGCGCATGGCAGGGTGCGCGCACAGTGCGCGCACGGTGCGCGCGTATAGATATCGATATGCTTTTAAATGCTATTTTATCAGGAAATACTGAACAGATTTACACCAGACCTGCAAAAGCCACTTCCTTGACCTTATGGCTACCTCTCTGCCAAATTTCACGTAATTCTGTTCAGCCGTTCGGGCTGTAGCTGTGTCTAAAGGTCCTATGGAGAAATGCATGGGGAAAACGTGTTTTGGGACCCCCCTTTTTCTCGGCCCCCGCTTGACGAATCACGCCGAGACTTTCAGGGTAGGAGCTGAGCGGAGCGCCCCATTAGTTTTGACAATTTCGCGAGGATTCGTCAACCAGCGCCAAAGTTATTCAAAATAGAATTTTGAGATTTCCTATGGAAACTAGGTTGTAAATATAACTATCTACTGGCGACCGCCAGTAGATATTATATATATATATATATATATATACATATATATATATATATATATATATATATATATATATATATATATATTGTCCACAGCGGTTCAAAAGTTCCGGTATTCCTGGCGCTCGAAAACAAAGGTGCGTTATCCTCGCGGAATCTCTACAGGATGTGACCTGGCAGAATAATTTCTATCTAATAACCATGGATGTAATTGCTCTTTACACTAATATTGATAACGATCTGGGTTTGAAAGCAATCAATTATTTCCTGCAAGAAAGAAATATTCATTATAAAGAACATAATGAAATGCTAATTATTATGATTTCATCATGCCTCACATGCAATATCTTCTTATTTGGTGATGATCTATTCCACCAGAAAAACAAGGCGGCTATGGGCTTTTTATTCAGCCGAGCTATGCTTGCTTGGTAATGGGTTGGTTGGAGAAGGAGGTGGCATGGAACAAGAAATATGAACAATACGCTACGAAGATAATTAAATGGACACGCTTCATAGATGATCTTTTGATCATCTGGAACGGGAATGAGGAAGAATTTCAGGAGTACTTTGAAATTTTAAATAACAGCATAACAAATCTGAAATTTACATATGAAATCAATAGGGAGAGGGTAACCTTCCTAGA
This sequence comes from Triturus cristatus, assembly GCF_964204655.1. NCBI lineage: Eukaryota > Metazoa > Chordata > Amphibia > Caudata > Salamandridae > Triturus > Triturus cristatus. Next base: position 679,751,760 of record NC_140591.1, read on the forward strand.
TGCTGAAATATATGTAAAAAACAACTGTCTGGAGTCCACCCTATACCGAAAGAGTACAGCAACTAACGCCACCCTTGAAGCAACAAGCTTCCACCAACCATCATTAATATCAAGCATACTTTTATGGAGAATTCCTCCGTTTACGAAGAATATGCAGTGAGGAGGAGGAATGGAGGAAACACGGTGCAGGAACAATAAAGAGGTATGTGAAGAGAAAATACAACAAACACACTGTAAAGAATTGCTGGAATAGAGCGAATAACAAATCACGAGATGAGTGTCTGACATCCAAAAATGATGAAAAACAACAAGATGAGGAACCCATTAGATTGATACTGGATTTTTCTCAGGAATCAAAAGAAATCGTGGGCATAATCAAAAGGAATTGGAAAATCTTACAATTAGATGGCACCATGGGAGAAAGAATGGGACCCCAACCAACAATAACCTATCGAACAGCCAAAAATTTGAAAGATCGGCTTGTACATAGCCATTTCAAAGCTAGCCAACCAAAAGAAACATGGCTAAAGAAAAAAGGCTTCATTAAATTCCAGAATTGGAAGGTGTGCCAGATTGTGAAACCAATAAGTGAAACAACAATGGCAAATGATAAAATCTGGCAAATCAAAGAATTGATATCTTGCAAAAGCCAATATGCAATCCATTTAATAGAATTCCCATGCAAATTAAAATATGTGGGAAGCACCATATGTGAACTAAAGAAAAGAATCCTTGAACATACACGAGCCACAAAAAATAAAGATAAAAACAATGCAGTGGCTAAACATGTGGAGCTACACCACACTAGCAATTGGAAATCCTTGAAATTCTATGGGATAGAGACAATACCTATCACTGCACGAGGAGGAAATCGGGAAAAATTACTGCGACAGAAAGAATCACGCCACATCATAAACTTCAGGAGTATGACACTGTATGGCTTAAACCAGTCTGAAGAACTATATATACATCTTTAATAAACTGAGAATCAACACAGTAGTGATGAAATAATTAATCAAATTCTAGAAATATAAAATTACTATGTTGGAGCACTAGAAAAAGGCTAAAGAACATGGCAGGATTGTCTGCCCCATTGAGTTTGTCTCCTAATTCCTAACAGTAGAATATAACAACACAATAATGTAAAATGAAATACAATGAAAAGGGTTGCTAATAACTGAAACTATCAGGACATGCCCACTGGAGGGTGGACATTTTTGGAAAACAGTGGCCTAAATCTGATCCGTGTGAAGGCTAATGAGAGACACTATTATGGGACATGAAATTTTGTAGTGCTCAGAAAGTAAACAACAATAATATGAGTCACATTTTTTAATTTAATGTATTTGTGGTATATCGCACACAATAATCAATTACTGTGTGCAAAATAATCATTGAAATATATGGAAAAGCAATAACTCATTATTGGTATTTTAGCCTACTCTTAGAAAATTAGAAAATGAGTATATTGTAAGGGGACTATATCTCCCAGGAGTCTGTAGGTAAACACGCTGTTACTCACAGGAAATGAGGTCATAGCATTTTCTTTGATACTCTATGTTTAAAATGCAAGGGTTTTTGTAAAACAAACAACCGTGATCAATTTAACAGAGTTTAACTAAACGCTTTGGTTGTATCTGTGTTTTGCGGACCGAAAATGACTGGAGATTAAATTAAGTATTGATTGATTAACAATCGCTGGAGTGCGACCCTAATTTTCTTTGTTGCGGAGAAATTGTGGCATATATATATATATATATATATTGTCCAACAAATTGCCCAAGCATATTAGGGGCGCACTCACGGCAAACCACCACCAGCCGGTTACTCCCTCGCAGGTCTCACCGATGGCCTCATTACTAGGGAAATGACCACGCAAGGCTTCTTCGGTTAAAACATCTTTAATGGACCTGACGCGTTTCAAAGCTGTTGCTTCTTCTTCAGAGGTCGCCACTCAAAACAGTCACAGGGCACTCTGTGCAGACTCCGCCTTTAGTAGGACGCGCATAATGCACGCTCTGCATTGTGGGATATGTATGTTCAGAGCATATTTCACCTTAAGTAGGTCCTGCGAAACTGTTCCTTTTACGTTGATTATATACCCTGAGTGGGTTACCAAGAAGTTTTCGTGGTCTTGTTATGTCCCGGATCGCCGTACCGCATACTTGTCCGGAATTGTTCCGATCAGCAGTCTCCCTGGTTCAGGACGTTGCTGCCCCCCACGGCAGGACTGCCGAGTTTATAGTGTCCAACAAATTGCCCAAGCATATTAGGGGCGCACTCACGGCAAACCACCACCAGCCGGTTACTCCCTCGCAGGTCTCACCGACGGCCTCATTACTAGGGAAATGACCACGCAAGGCTTCTTCGGTTGAAACATCTTTAATGGACCTGACGCGTTTCAAAGCTGTTGCTTCTTCTTCAGAGGTCGCCACTCAAAACAGTCACAGGGCACTCTGTGCAGACTCCGCCTTTAGTAGGACGCGCATAATGCGCGCTCTGCATTGTGGGATATGTATGTTCAGAGCATATTTCACTTTAAGTAGGTCCTGCGAAACTGTTCCTTTTACGTTGATTATATACCCTGAGTGGGTTACCAAGAAGTTTTCGTGGTCTTGTTATGTCCCGGATCGCCGTACCGCATACTTGTCCGGAATTGTTCCGATCAGCGGTCTCCCTGGTTCAGGACGTTGCTGCCCCCCACGGCAGGACTGCCGAGTTTATAGTGTCCAACAAATTGCCCAAGCATATTAGGGGCGCACTCACGGCAAACCACCACCAGCCGGTTACTCCCTCGCAGGTCTCACCGACGGCCTCATTACTAGGGAAATGACCACGCAAGGCTTCTTCGGTTAAAACATCTTTAATGGACCTGACGCGTTTCAAAGCTGTTGCTTCTTCTTCAGAGGTCGCCACTCAAAACAGTCACAGGGCACTCTGTGCAGACTCCGCCTTTAGTAGGACGCGCATAATTCGCGCTCTGCATTGTGGGATATGTATGTTCAGAGCATATTTCACCTTAAGTAGGTCCTGCGAAACTGTTCCTTTTACGTTGATTATATACCCTGAGTGGGTTACCAAGAAGTTTTCGTGGTCTTGTTATGTCCCGGATCGCCGTACCGCATACTTGTCCGGAATTGTTCCGATCAGCGGTCTCCCTGGTTCAGGACGTTGCTGCCCCCCACGGCAGGACTGCAAGGTTTTTTAAATGCTAATTCCTAACTATAACGTGTGTGAAACCTATGTTTTTTTCAGTGAATTTGTACGTTTTTTTAAATGCTAAGTTACTTTACGCCATTTGTGGCGTGCGCGCCCACTTAACGCAGTTCGTTCCGTGCGCGCACGGTGCGCTTCGCGCACCGCGTGCCCACGTTACGCTAGATGGGCCATGAACGCACGATGCGCTTCGCGCACCGTGCGCACATGGAGGACATATGATGAGCATCATTGTGACAGGTAAAATATATGTTTTGTTTTGCTGTAATAAGCCATGCACAAATAGTGCCCTTCTGGCACCATTTACACACGGGGTGGGGAGAATGTGGATATTTTTTTATTTTTTTATTATTTATTACCGTACGCGTACGGTAAGCGTAATCGGCGAAATTTTCGAAAAAATTAAAATTGCCTTTTTTCACTTGGGGGATCGTTGGGGACTCCCTCGACATGGCTAGGTGCTTGGGAGCTGTCTAAACAGCCCCTTTACATGTTTTTGCACTTTGTTTTTCAACCCCCTGTCAGAGTGCGAGAGAGAAAATGGCGGCCGCCGCTTCCTGGTTTCGACCGATTCGAATGTTTACTAAGATCTAACGGCCAATCAGAATCGCGCTCGCGCACGTCACCGTACGCGTACGGTAAGCGCACCGTAAGCGCACCGTAAGCTGGCTCAGATATATATATTGATTTAAAGGCTATTTTCTCAGAATCTACTGAACAGATTTACACCAAACCTACAAAAGGCACTTCCTTGACCTGAGGACTACCTCTCTGCCAAATTTCATTAAATTCTGTTCAGCCGTTCGGGCTGTAGCTCTGTCTAAAGGTCCTATGGAAAAATGCATGGGAAAAACGCGTTTTGGGACCCCCCTTTTATCTCAGCCCCCGCTTGACGAATCCCCCCGAGACTTTCAGGGTAGGAGCGGAGCTCAACGCCCCACCTATTTTGAAAATTTCGCGAGGATTCGTCGACCGGCGCCAAAGTTATTCAAAATAGAATGTTGCGGATTTCCTATGGAAACAGGGTCCTAACTATAACTATCTACTGCCGACTGCCAGTAGATAATATATATATATTTACTTCCATTAACTTTTTTTAAATGACATACTCTTTACAATACTGAGATTACCACACTGATTGAGGAGGTTTCCAGCAGCCAAATATGGTGGTAAAATCACTATCAGTAGTAACTTTCAGGTCGTATGCAGCATTGGTATTCACTCCACCTCCTGTTTAATGGGGTGAGGCCCTATAAACCTACACTTTCGAGTAACTTTACACTCATAAATGAAAAATAGCTAAAATTAGTAGCTACTCAAAAGTGTAGGGGTAAACTTCCAAGTTTAAATGTACTCACATGTAAATTTTCCTTTTTGAATAACCCCCTCAATACAGCGGATCGAGAATTGGCTTTCTGTCGGCCCGTCCCCCTCTTTTCGGGTGGGACATCATCGATGGGGTAAGGAAAATGCAGTGGGAGGGTTAATGGTTGAATTCAAACAGCCTTTTTTGATGGCCTGTCCTCCTCCACTAAATTCAAGATCAGGCCCAACGTTCTTACCTTCTTCCTATATTAATATAATGTATGAAACACTTTCTATTGCATTGCTTACTCCTCACACTGGAGGTTGCAATATATAGCGTCCAATACGACCGTCTATCCCTTGTCTGCCCGGTGAGATATATGTGTGCATTTACAATGTAAACTGCTCTGATTGGATGTGAAAGGCTCCTTTATATTCTGTTTCAATGTATTTGTGTTACTTAAAGGAAAATTATTAGTTTGATGTATTTCGTACCAGCTTCCTTTCTATTTAATTTGCTCTAATTATCTAATTTCCCATTGTGGTTCTTGAGCTCGGCTTCCTCCTTTGCCTTTCTGGATTCCAATAATATTCATTTTCAGACGCTGCTATTTTTCTTATCCGTGCTGTGTGGGATATATATCTGTTCTGTCCTTGTGATTCATTGACATAACTAACATCCTCGCACATGTTCTTTGGTGGCTTCACAATCTGTGCATGACTAATGTGCAATAGAGGGAATGATTTGAACGGTGACTCAGACCATGGTAATAGAGTGCCAATTTGCATTCACATTTCCTTTTTTCAAATATATTGGTACATGAGAACATCAAAAGGCAAAGCAAGCATGTTATCATTTTTTTAATGGATGTATTTGTTAACAGTGTTTGTTGAGTTGTGTATAAATGTAGGGGTTATGCGTCATTAGGTGATGCTTTCTATGACTAAATTGTCCTTACAATGCAAAGTCATATTTGAACATTCCGCCACATTTGTGATAAAGTACCCCACCTGGCAAGCTCTGAATTAGTCCCTTAGGGGCAGATTTATCCTCTGGCAGATGGAGTACCCTCCGTCAGGGTGGTGGAGAACTTAACATCCGCTATCCGGATGACCAATAGTCCGTCCTATTTAGAGATTACCTCTGGCTAATCAGACATCTCTGTACATTGTGATGTTTCCTCATGATACAAGACGTTTGGTGGTTGGCCACTGTCAGTTTTGACAGCCATTCACCAATTGTTTAATATTGTGTCTTTAAAAAGAAAAAAAAAAACTAATGGCCCCAATGCCCTGGGAATTTTCTGGGAGGGTGTGAGTTTTATTATTATGGTTTTCTATCACTCACCGCCAGGTTTATCCTGGCAGAGACATCCCCCCAAAATGTATATCTGACTGTCAACTGGGCTGTGTGATGGATTTACCTCAATGACCCCCTGCTTTTTGCAGCGGCTAGGGGGAGCTGTAAGTCGACAGAGCCAATGGACGTTCCATCAACGGAAATTAACAGTCACCCATCTGTAAATGAGGCGGTCTGACCATAAGTTTGGTGTACAGGGAACTCCATTGCATTTCAAGTGACCTGTCCACCAAAGTCTAAATTAACCCTTTAGTTTTTTGCCAAAAAGGAACAGTATTTCAATGTGGATGTGTCTTGTGTTCTTACTGTGAGGTCCTGCAGTGACACAATTTGCTTCGCAATCAAAGCAGGGACTGTATCGTGTAGTGTTGCTTTTCAGAGCAGATTGGGAACCAGCGGTGCAGGTGCAGTATTAGCATTTGTTTTGCCTGAAAGTTTACTGTTTAACTCAATCAAGATCATATCATCACTTGTTAATCTTTTTATCTACAAAACACAAAGAAACCTCGGGTCTAAAACAGAGAAACCCATAGGCTGAAAATGAAGGCGTCCCTTTAAAGGACGGTTTCCCTCACCCACCAAAGGTGGCATGCTTCATCATTGGGGAACCTCCTCACACCATGAAGCCAAGTCATGGTGTTGACTACAACCCCCTCTCTGAGAGGATTACTCCTAGCACATGGTAGCCAGAATAAAGATGTCTGGTAAACCCTGTAGCTAGTTTTATCCCATCTTATCACTTGCATTGCGTCCCTCACCACATACTGAAAGCTCGTGTTGGTTTTTAGTAATACCCCTCTGACTTTAAAACATCCCTCAGCTCCTCCCTCTCAGAGAGGGGCTTGTACCCCACACCACGACTAGGCTTCATGGTGTGAGGAGGTTTTCCAATAACAAAGCATGCCACCTTTGGTGGGTGAGGGAAACAGTCCTTTAAAGGGCCGCCTTAATTTTCAGCCTGCTCATTGCTCTCTTTTAGAACGGAGAGTTCTTTGTGTTTTGCGTTATGAACTAGGGGAGTTTACCCTCGCAGGTATATAAACCTTCTCTGGCCCCCGTTTCTGTGTGTCTCAATCTTTTTATCTAAACAATAAGAACAACTCTACTAAAGTTTATAGGACAGATTTATTAACCCTTTTCACCACTGCAAAGTCACCAAACAGTACACAAACCTACACTTAGGACCTCACTACTATGGCGGTTGGAGGCACTGCAGTGGGTTGAAGACCACCTGAAAAGTAGTTGGTGGTTCCACCCACCATATTATGATAAAACTGCTGTGTAGGTGGTCGGAAACATGCATTTTCTATTACGGCGTGTACTGCAGCTCGGAAAAGGCCCGCAGCACAAGCCACAGTAGGTAAAGGTATATTTTGTGCATGGCACGTGATGCATGAATGCTTGGGGGGAACCATATGTGCCCCCCTGGCCACGTAGTGGTGGCCCGTGAGGTATGGGACCCTGCCAGGAGCACCCAAAGTCCCTTTCCAACACCCTTTCTATCTCACTGGAACTGCCATGAAAAAGGCTGTCGGAAATGGACATCTTAATCCCTACAGCAGTGCCTGTGCAAGCACCGCCTTCATTCTAGGGATTACTGTCCGACCGCTACTCTGACGGGCTCCTTGAGCCTATTGAAGGCAGTGATCTTTCCCCCAGTCCTCTGCACTCTAACTGCCAGTATCGTAATCTGGTGGTCGGACCATTGTCCTGGTTGTCAGGCGTACCGCCACATACAGCCTATCTATGGTGGTCTGCCTGATATCAAAGTGACAGCCTTACTGTTGATTTGCTTTTTAATTTCTGTGCCAAAAATTTGTTTTGTGCTGGAAATTCAAGTAAGAGTAACACCAACAGTGACTTGTGCTGCTTTATGTTAATTGTGTTAAGGGAGTGGCTCATGAGCTGTAACCTTTGTTGCAGAGCCTTATTTACTAACATTTGTAGAGAGGGCTTTGCACCAGAAAATAACACCTGCTTGAAACTATTCATAACTTGAAGTAATATTTTTCTGGTCTGCGAAAGTGTACAGGCATGGAATGTTGATGACACAACCTCTAGGGCCCTTCTATGACCTCATTTTGCATTCAACTTTGTCTGCAGTACATGCACTAACTTGTGAAGTGTACATGTATGTGAATAAGCCTCTTCAGACACACAAAACAGCAATCACTGCTCTGTGTTTCTGCAGCTTCTTCACTTTCAAATTTATAGCGATACCTAGTCAGTTCATGTATTGTATACAGCAGATTTCTTTCCAAACGGGACCAGAGCTTCATTTTGGGTAAATGGAATGGACCTGGATTCCATTTTGATAGCCCAGGCAGTTTCAGGTTTCATTTTACAACACTGGTAATTCAGTAGCATTTTGATTTAAACAAAGCCTTTAGCACAAAGAACATTAATATTGTGTCCACTTATGGCTAAGTAGGCTGCAGCAAAATGAGTAAAATATTAGCCTGATACACTTGGGTACCAAAGACTCATTAACACTTTTGAATGGTAATAAAACTCACACATTTTATTAGAACTTTTTGGAAACTATTTAAAAAAAAATGTGTAATGTTTTATGCAATATATTCTTGCTCAGCCAAGCAGTAATTGTTTCTATTCACTGTCTACATGTTTGTACAAAGTATAGTCTAGTCACAGTCACTGTATTTGGGAGAAGACAGACCCAGCACTCAATTTAACGTGAGAGAATAAATTCCTATGCTGGGTTTGTGCAAGATTACGTTTGTTTATTTATTTTTATTATTTGCAAAGGAATCATTCGTCCAACCTAGAAAAATTACAATGTGGCATTTCCAACACACGGGTGGTATTTCATATAAAGAAGCTGAAAGTTACAAATAAACAAGGAAAGATGAGTGAGTAGATGAATGAGATAAAATCAAAGAGAAATCATACTCTATTATCATATTCTTGTGTCAGTCTACCCCAGATAGAAGCAAATTTCACCAATGAGCATGCTCCTCTGACTCTAGCCAGTGCCTTCTCCCTTTCAAAACTTTCCATCACGATAGCCCACCATTCTGCAGCTTGCTGGACCGCAGAGAGACCCAAGCCCTCGCTAAGGCAAGCCGTGCACCAGCCAAAATGATAGACAAGAGGAATCGCAGTGCAGAGCCAAGTTCTATGTGATGGCCCAGCATGATCTCCTGTGGAGTAAGAGAAAAGTCCAATCCAAGACAAACCTTAGAGATATGTCGAATTCCCTGCCAAAATGTCTCCAGCAGATGGCAGGTGACAAACATGTACACAACATTTGTGGCAAACTGACCGCACATTGGACAGTTGACCCTGTTACTTCCATGCCTTCCCTCTTGCTGTCCCCAACTAGCTTTTTTTGCCAGAGTGTAGTATAGCATACATATCATCTGAAACTGTTGTAATTTTAAGTTAATTGAGCAAACAGATCCCTCCAGGGTTGAAAATGCATTACTAACTACTCTGGGGGTGATATGTACCCCCAACACCTTACTCCATTGTGAAGCCAGCTTCTGACATGGATCATCTCTGCCCTGGCAAAGATATTGATATGCTGTGCGAATTGAATGTTTCCAAGGCATATCATGCAGACATGTCATTATATCAGATGTCTCCACAGTCTTTACCCCCTGCTTTATCAGAAAAAAATACCTAAGTTGCAGGTATTTGAAAAATAATTGCAGTGGAAGTGAAAAAGAAGCTTGTAAACCTTGAAATGTTCGAAAGCCATTATAGTCATAAAGATGTCCCAATCAATCAACCCCGTGTTTAGTCCATCTCCGCGAAACGGTATCATGGAAAATCTGTGGATGGAGCAGATTGTCCCAAAGGGGAAATCTGTAGTGAAATGTTGGCAGAGAGTATTTGGCCAAGATTTCACGCCAAATAGTAACTACGGGGCATATCAACAACAACCGGCGATAATTATCTCTAAGCGCACTTAGCGCTAGGATCATTATCGCCGGCTAGCGTGAATTTTTATTGCTGAGATAGCGTGCTATTAGCAACGCTTATCTCAATAGCGATAAAAATTCTCACGCTAACAGGCTAACGTGAGCTTATCGCTGGGTTTCCCTTGTTGATAGGGACAGGCAAACTTAGCCATGATATCCTCCTTCCATAGGATATCATGGCTAAGTCAGAAAAATACCAGACGTAAAAAAGCAGCGTTAACCGCGGTTAGCGCTGCTTTTTTTGTCTCTAACAGGGTTAGCGACATTCTTGATAATAGGAGAAATGTCGCTTAGATATGCTCATTAGTGGTGAAAAAACGCACATTAGTCAGCCTAACATAAGTTTTTTGCCTCTAATGGAAAAAATAGCCTATCAGTCAACCTCCAATAGAAAGTAGGTAAAAAAACAATGAAATACAGAATGGAGCAGCCAGGGCGAAGTGCAGCACACCTCAACAACCCTCTCAAGCCACCCAACATCCAGGATGACCAGGATGAGAGCCTGGAAGACCACCTTGCACCCCTTTGAGCTGTGAATGGTAGGGTTGGCCCTGCGCACCAATGCAGGAAATTCTGCATCGGATACTATGGTCGATCACTGCACCGGGGTGCACAGAGGGGTTACCAACGGTGGGTGCTGCCTCTCTGCATCACAGGCCGGATGATGTTGGGCTGTCCAGACGCTGTGGAGGGTGAGGCTCCTAAGCTGTGCCGAACTTGTGTGGTGGGAGCACTGCATCTTCAGGGGGCCCTGCTGCATCAACTGCATCAGGAGGTTCACCAGCAGACTTTGCAGCGACTGCTGTACCCACGATTGTGAAATCCCACATGGCTGAGGCTCCTGCTGGCTGAGTCACAGATTCAGAGAGAGTGCAGCGGATTGTGCCACGGTGTCAATGTCCAGGTAAGGAGAAGATGGGAAGCATAGCGCAGGACTCCTGGGGGTAGAGTCGCCCAGGCCTAGCACATGTAGATGACGCACCCTCAGCGCTGGCTCAACCGCCATGACTGAAGAGCGTCGCCCCATTGCTTTCAAGCAGTGCAGAGGAGGAACAATCCCCACATGATGATCACTTACTGTTGTAATCGTGCCATGTTTCCTTTGCGGGTGGGTAGGACCGCTCCAAGCACTGGGCAGGTAATGGGCGGATTAGGATGCCCACTCAAGTGCGCAATTACTGCTTTGTTGACCCACTCAGGATGCCCAAAGCAGTGATGTGCATTTCCCTGTTCGTAATGCAGTGTCCCGTTGTCAATTACCAATCCCACCGACGTATCGCAGCATTGTGATTGAATTAGGGAAGGGAGCCTGGCTGCCTACTTCCTGTTCCTGGAAGCAGATGCAGGAGAGCAGGAGCAAGGAAGACATGGGACCCAGCTTCAAAGTAAAACTTCCCTCATTAAAATATTTACAACACCCGCTCACACACACCCCCCGGTCCCCCCAGAACTTCGCAATGGTGGCCGCTGTGCGCCCATGTGCAGCGTGCGTACCACTCGTACCACTCGTGTGCCCAAGGTACATACGAAGTTATGATGCATGGCATTACATCGCAATACATCGCATTACATTCCAAGCATACTAATACTAGGCATGTTGCAACAGTAGGGAAGGTGTTGCATAGCGGAGACGTAAAAATTACTATTCCCACTTCAGTGAGTGCAACCCGAAAACTAACCTTTGCACCCCAAACCAAACCGTGAACCCTAAAATTCCTTTTTGAGCACCAAAAACACACCCTAAAAATCACATTTTACACAAATCACATACGCATTTTCATAATTACCCCAAAACATACCCCCATTTTCAAATTTTACCACAGAATGCACCCCAAATTTCGAATCCGACATGCGTAACCCAAACCCACCGAGAAACTTAAAACTACCCCATTACTGACCTCACAATGTGTCGTAATCGAATGCGATGTAGAGGCACGTGCGTTGTCAGAGTTGCGTTTTTGATGACCTAATGCCTGCATTGTAATGGATGTCTCCTGTGCCAAAGGCAAGCCATAGGCAAGCCCGCCTGGGTCTGTCTGCCCCTGGATCACACTCAGCACCAAAGACCCTTCCTCTTGGACACTCGACCGATACAATGCCAGCCCCCTCCTTGCCATCAACCCTGGACGCCACCTTGCCTGCCAGGACCAACTTCTGCTCCAGGCCGGACGTCAAAATCGTCATCACTGACGGCTGCAGTATCACCCGCAAGGACCACCCAGACCTTCCAGGAGGAGGCATTGCCATCACCTGCATAAGCACACTCAGATTGACCACGCACTCTAATGACCCAATAGCGAACATGGACCACCTCAACTCCCAGATCCAGACCAACCCCAAACACATCCTCTGCGGTACCCTCATGTGCAGCCCCCCGGACCATGGCCCCCCATTCTCCGATACCCCAGGCTCTCCCATCCACCAACGACATCCTACTCAGTGAACTCAAGTTCCACCTGGACAATCTCAGTGCCCATAACACCACCACCTCCTGAGGAATGTCCCCAACTTCAGACGCAACAGCAAGTCACCGCAACAAGCCACTCAGCAGGACACACGGTCGAGCACGTCACCTCCGCCACCTGGAACTTCAACTACAGCCACAACACCAGACTCTCCTGGACCGATCATCATTGTATACATCATGTCTTCACCTTGCCCACAGGACGCCACCGCCATCATTGCCCCCCTCTCAACTGGATCAAGGCCACCGACAATGTCTCTTCAACTCCCTCCGCACCACCACTCCACCAACGCTTGAAAACGATGACACTGCAGCGCGCAAACACCACCGATGAATCTCCAACTGCGCCGACACCTGGGCACCCCTCAAGAAGTGCACTGCGTCAGTACCTTCTGCTTGCCTGATGGCAGGCGTGAGAGTGAAGCAGTGCCACAGGGATAGGCTGGCCCCATGCATTGCTGGAGTTGCATCATGTTTGTGACACGACTGCAGCAATGCGTAACTTTAGCGCAGATAGATACGTCAGGATTCCAGATGTATCTGTCATTACTTGCGTCATGGAGCACTGTCCAGTGAATACAGCGCATCCATGGTGTCGCAAGAAGGGTGTAGTGAGAAGTGTTGCAACGCTGTCTTGTTGCAGCGCTGCAACACTTTTCATGACTGAGGCCCAGGAATGCGCACTATCTTGTTGATGGTGTGCATTCCTGTCCTGTACTACAGGGCAGCGCAGCAACATTGCTTGCAGCGCTGTCAGGCACCATGACCTGCAGGAATGAGGCCCCATGTGTTATCTCCATTTTTAAGACCAGCTATTTTCTGGTCTTAAGTCCCAGCCGCTAACGGCCTTTAGTGGCTGCTTATTGAACGTATCGCAGGTCTGGGCGATCGTTGTAAATATCACAAAGTGGCGTTAGCATGAGTTTTTGCACGGGAACGCCTAATTTGCATGTCATTAGCGATAGTCATCGCTAACATGGGTGGCGATGTGGAAAGCGTCTGGTTTCGCCAGAAAGCTATCACTAATGGCTATTAGCGACAGCTTGTTAATAGTGCAATACAAATACCGCCGTATTAGCGGCAGCAAAGTGCTGATAACGCAACGTTAACTCGTTGTACATATGCCCCACAGTGTTCAATTTGGGGTTTTGGTCTGCAGGAGTTTGGGGCTGCAAGATAACAGCGGCAGAAGAAATTCCTCTGGTGCATTACTGTTCCTGCTGAGGGTCAGGGAGAGGTCGGCGAGTCCAACCGTAGCCTCCGCCATGTGCTCACATTTACCCAGATTGCCAAAAACACAGGCGGAGACACCCTTGTGTGCCTCGGAAAACAAGCTTCACGACAGAGGAAAACTTCTTTTCAACTCTGAGTACCACAATGTAGAACGAGGTGGCAGTGTGCCAGATGGGAGGAGATGTGGTGTTGGTGAAATTGGAAATAGGTAATTGACAACAGATATGGGGGAAAGTGCTCCGGATTGTGTGTGCATGTATTTGTGTGTGCATTATCGACCATTCAGGGCATATGCATTACTGTGGGTTAACATTGCGGTTCTAGGTCGTATATTCAGAGTCATGCAGAGTTGTACATTATTTTTAAATAACTACTCTGCATCTAACATGTTTCAGCAGATTCCGTGGCAGTTAAAAAACAAGAGCACAGCCGTATTGTATCAGCCACAGTTCTGCTGCAGTGCCAGGCACAGTATGGTGCAGTGGACACTTGCAGTAGGGGAGGGGACAAGGGAGAGCACTATATAAGCAGTGCTGCTCCAATAGCTTCGAGTCTAGTTAGTGGTATAAATAATTTCATTTACTCTGAATGGTGCTATATATACCAAAGGGTTGCTAATCGCTTCATTCAAGCCCAATCGGTTTGGACTCTTTCTCTTAAAGTAGCCTAACACAACAAGTCGCTTACCTAAGAAATAACTGGTAGACTCTTTATATGATGGATGACCAAACCAATATGGACTTATTATACCAGTGTACTTTCATGTAGTCAGTTGAAACCCAGCAAACATGGAATTTTTATATTGCTTATAGCATCATGCAGTGAGTGGCACCTTTAAGGCCCACACAGTACAGACTCTTTATACAACAGATATATTCATGTATGTAGAGGCCCATTAGGATGGCCGGATGTTCTGCTCAATTTTCCTGGCCTTCTTGTGTTAACAAGTGATTGAATGTGACTTCAGTCTCTTACCATTCAAGCCTAAGGGTTAGAGTAGTGAATGGAGCCTATTTACTAGGCACTTCGACATGATTCTGTGCTCTTCCCCATAGATCAGGGCTTGCACATATAGCCTAGGGGATAGATTCGTTAGTATTAGGGATAACCTGTCCTGTAGTGAGGGTTTTTCATGGAGCCGTGCTGAATTCAGGCCTGGTAGGCCTCAAACGGGAGAGACTCCATCTTTCTTTCTGCTCCGGCAGCTTGGGATTCTTCTAGGTCAAGAGTAATGTTTTAGTTATGAGGTGTTATTCGCTTGGAGAGAACCGGTTCAGGCCGGCCCTTATCGAAGGATTGTATTTTTCTTCATGCCGAAGACACTACATCAGGCCGGCCGGCTGGGAACGTGTCCTTGGTACGGGGAGGTACAAGAATTTGGTGGGCGGCAGGTTACGGGCCGGAATTTTCCATGAGGAAATGCACCTCTATATTAGTGAAAGTCGGAGCCAGTTACATGTTCAGTCCGTAGGCGGCATCTAGCCGTTAGCAGTAAAGCTACTACTTATTCCAGGGAAGACAGACGCCATCTTGAAGGCGGAGAAGAACTGAGAGACAGATGCTTTCCTAACAGAATAACCAGAGAGGAGAGAGTAGCCGATAAGGAAGAGGTCCCAGTGACTCGGAGAAGGGTGATTCCAGGCGAGCCGAGGCACAGACGAGAAGGGAGCCTAGATGACCACTGAGTGCAGGCTACATACTACTAAGGTGATGTCGACCCTTTCTTATTAGAGTGTACAACTTAATCTTTCACTTTTCTTTGCAGGTTATGTGTTATATCGTAATGTTATGTGATTGTATATGCAATGAGTAATAAAGTATCCAGTTTGTAGTGAACCAACATGTGCTGTGTGTTCTTGTATAAGAGGGTAGCCTATTCTTCTAGTCAGCTGCGGCTACATGAACAGATGTTAACCCTGATCAGGTAAGTGGTAACTGAATAAGGGAAAGAGGAGCCCCTCAAACCTGAGAACAGGCTATGCCCGAACTGGCAATCCTTGTGTGATCTGATGAATAGTGAGACTGATTCCCTTTTTGTATGTTATGGTGATCATAGGATGAACTGTCGTATGAGACTGCCGTCTAGGTAGAGAGGTCTGGATTCGTAGGGGATCGCGAGGCCGCCAATTGTGCTGAGACTGCCGTCTGGGTAGAGAGGTCTGGGTTCGTATGGGACCGCGAGGCCGCCACTTGTGATACTGTCGTATGGGCAGAGAGGTCTGGGTTCGTATGGGACCGCGAGGCCGCCACTTGTGATACTGTCGTATGGGCAGAGAGGTCTGGATTCGTAGGGGATCGCGAGGCCGCCGATTGTGCTGCTACTGTCGTATGGGCAGAGAGGTCTGGGTTCGTATGGGACCGCGAGGCCGCCACTTGTGATACTGTCGTATGGGCAGAGAGGTCTGGGTTCGTATGGGACCGCGAGGCCGCCACTTGTGATACTGTCGTATGGGCAGAGAGGTCTGGATTCGTAGGGGATCGCGAGGCCGCCGATTGTGCTGATACTGTCGTATGGGCAGAGAGGTCTGGGTTCGTATGGGACCGCGAGGCCGCCATTTGTGATACTGTCGTATGGGCAGAGAGGTCTGGGTTCGTATGGGACCGCGAGGCCGCCACTTGTGATACTGTCGTATGGGCAGAAAGGTCTGGATCCGTATGGGATCGCGAGGCCGCCGATTGTGAGATCTTGGTATGCATAGTAGGAATCCCCTGTCCTTAGGTGATAGATTTATGTGGTTGTAGGATTGTAAATAGGTTCTAGGGAGGGGGTAACGTTCTGGCTGGGTTAGTGAGGCTCTGATGAGCGAGTTCTATCTGATCCGAAAACCCAAGCAGAACATTTGGCGTCACGAACCGTTTACGAAACCTGTGTGCGTTGTGGTTGTATTGCATTTGCCTTCGGCGCGTGCGTGGTTTTGTTTGTATATTATTTGTATCTACCTGCGTGTAGTTTTCTTTTCTCTTTCTTCTTTTTCTTTTTCTCTTTTTCTTTCTTTTCAAAAATGTTTTCTAGAAAGTCAAAATCTACTTTTAAGTTGCCCGTTGATATTCCCGGCTGGGATTCAACTCCTTATGAAGCCTTAGCCCGTGAGTGGGCTGATTCTACTGGTTTGAGTGAGAATTGGAATTCTTTTTTGGAGCTGGCGGAGCCGGCTAATGTGCTTACTTGTTTACAGAAGGCGCTGGTATATAAGGGTGATGAGCTTCCCGTTTTAGGGCGCAGAGGTTGGATTGTTCTGTCTGCGTACAGGATTCTCCATGAGAGGTTGTTGAAGTTGCAGAACTTGCATAAGGATTTGGAAGCGAACTTTGTTGAGATTCAGAATGCTCATACTTTGTTGCGGTGTCAAAATAAGTTGCTTGCTGATAAACTTGAGACGTACCAAACTATTGCCGAGAGGGCGGCTGTGCGAATTGCTCGTTATAAATACAAAAATCGGCGTGGTCGGGTTTCGACGCGGAAGGTGCGTCTGGTCGTGGCGAAAGCCGGACTGGATTGGAATCCTGATGAATGGGATGGTAATATCTGGAACTCGAGTGATTCTCCTTCCTCGGGTGAGGAGTCTGCTAAGCGCGAGTCCTCTCGCTCCGGCCGTGCTTGTAAATCTGCTTCTTGCGCCTCTGATGGTGCACCCCGTGATTGCGCTCGTCCTTCGAGCGGGGTCAATGCTTCTTCCACTGATTGTTCCTCTACGTGTACTGGTCGAGCTCCTTGTGATGCTCATCCCGCGGTCTCGGCGCATCCAGTTTTTCGACGGAAGGTGCAGCAGGCTCCCGGTGCTCCGAATGGTATTGCTTTAGACTCTTTGGAGGATTTTACTCAACAAGAAATTAGTGATATTTTGCAGCGATTTCGGCAGCGAGTTGGTGAGCCCTTGCTCACATGGATGGTGCGCCTTTATGAACTGGGCGCTGCTGGCATTATGTTGGATGCTGGCGATTGTTTGAAGTTTTGTTCCTTGAGTTCGGATTCTACTGTACAGGATCATTTTCGTAACTTTAATGGTGGTGGTCACATTTCTTTGCTTCAATTGGCGACTGAGGGTTGTAATCAAAAATATCCTACTGAATCTGACTGGCCTGTGAATGACAAACCGTGGTATACTTTGCGCGATGCTGCGCAACGTCTCAAAGAGGAGGTGATGAAAACGGCAATTTTTCTGAATACTGCTGACCGGTTGCTTGATGCTTTCTTGACATCTTCTGTGCGGAATCGTATTATTCGTTCTTCCCCTGTTGCTTATAAGCAGGTCATGATGACTTTATTGATTAATCAGACTAGTAACATGTTATCTGTGGTGCTGGAATCGGTACGCCAACTCGGTGAGTTGGGTGAGTGGTTTAAACCTGAACGGCAGTCCCGGCCTGACACTCTTACTCCTGGTGAAAATAAATTTACTAGACGTGATATGTTTCTTGCTCTTCTGGCTGATGGTGTGCGAAAGGAGGACATTGATGGTGAGACTACTTCTCGTTTGTGGGAAATGTTTCGCAAACGTGGCTTGGATCGAAAGGAGGGTGCCCGGCGTGTTCGGACAACTGAGTGTGATCGTGGTTTTTCTGACGGTAGCGGTGATGACGACCGCCGTGGGCGCTCTGATCGTCGTGATGATCGACGTTATGCGCGTGATTTGTCCCCCCGTCGTGAGAGAGACAGGGAGAGAGAGGGGGAAAGAGAGAGGGGGAGAGATGATTATGTTAACAGCAGACGTAGAGATGATAGGGATCAATCCCCTGAGTTGAGAAGGAGAGAGGATCGACACATATTGGCCGATCGAAACCCGCAGTACAATGCAGGGAACAGTAATCCATTTCGTAATGGAGATGGATATGAACAGGAGGTATCGATACCTAGGAACCGTGAGAGTCTTTATCCTGATTTATCCTGGTACACAGAACACAATAAAAAGGACTAGGAAATAGGTCAAGCTCCAGTACACAGATGGGCTCACAGAGATAATAGACCCTATGTAGATATTGATATTTATTGGAGACATCGTAATATCCAAAGGGCCCGAGCATTGGTAGATACAGGAGCGGAGGCCACTCTTATTCATGGAAAATCAAAGAAGTTTAAAGGTCAGCCTTTTACAATTACCGGATTAGGTGGAAAGGAAACTCCCGCAGTTCAAACCTTACTTGAAATGAGAATAGGTAGAATTCCTAGAAAAGAATACTCTGTATTAGTGGTGCCACTCTTAGAATTCATAATTGGAATTGATATTTTGAAAGGAATGACTTTGCACTTAGATGATGGATGTTACCAATTTGGAACTAAACATTATATATCGTCCAGGCCTGTACGGGTTGGTCGTTTAAGAATGCCCCCCATAAAAGTTCCTCAGGTGACAAAAGTGGTTCGTCAGAAGCAGTATCGTATTCCAGGTGGTCATGAAGAGATTAGTACCACTATTCAGGAGTTGGTGGATGCAGGAGTTATAACCCCAGTTACTTCTGCTTGGAATAATCCTGTTTGGCCTGTACGTAAGAGTGATAATTCTTGGCGCATGACTGTTGATTATCGAGAATTGAATAGACACACACCCTCTTTGACTGTTGCAGTACCGGATGTTATTACCCTAATTGAAAGAATCCAGAAACATCCAGGTACATGGTATGCGTCCATTGATATTGCTAATGCTTTCTTTTCGATTCCGATTGCCCCTGAGTGTCAGGAACAATTCAGTTTTACGTGGAACGGGCGTCAGATGACGTTTAGAAGTCTTCCTCAGGGCTATGTGCATAGTCCTACGATATGTCACCGGCTGGTGGCAGAGCATCTGGCTGAGGTACCAGTTCATCCACAAATTCAGATATGTCACTATATTGATGATATTTTGATCCAAGGTGAATCACAAGAGGAAGTTCAGACCCAATTGGATAGAGTCATTGAGTGCTTGCGTGAGAAAGGTTGGGAAATCAACCCGGATAAATTACAAGGTCCGTCCCAGGCCGTGAAATTTTTGGGTATTAATTGGCATGAAGGGCACCGAGAAGTGATCCCTCAGGTTAAACAGAAAATTCTTGATTTTGCAGTTCCGAGAAATAGGAAAGAAGCCCAAAGCTGCATTGGTTTGTTTGGATTTTGGCGCCAGCATATTCCTCATTTGAGTCAAATATTGGCCCCTTTGTACCAGGTCACTCGTAAAAAGAATGCATTTGAATGGGGTAAACCACAGCAAGATGTGTTCAGTCTGGCAAAAGAAGCAATTCAGCATGCTCTGGATTTATGGCCTGTATGTGATGGTGATGTGGATTTGAATGTGTCTGTACACGGCCTTTATGCGAATTGGAGTTTGTGGCAGAAACAAGGCAAGAGTAGAGTACCATTAGGTTTCTGGACCAAAAAGTTACCTGATGCTGGTGAGCGTTATACACCTTTTGAGAAACAGTTACTTGCATGTTATTGGGCTCTGATGGATACCGAGCAATTGACTTTGGGACATGATATAGTTTTGCTACCTGAAATTCCTATCATGCAGTGGGTTATGAGTTCGCCGAAAACTCACCGGATTGGACACGCTCAAGAGGCGAGTGTGATTAAATGGAAATGGTATATACAAGACAGGGCACGTGTGGGACAAAAAGGAGTTGCATCTTTGCATGAGCAGGTGGCACGGGCGCCATCAACTGAAACTGAGAGTGAATGTTCCGTACCTTTAGTACAGGAGTCTCCTGTTAAGTGGGGTAAACCTTTTGATGATTTGTCCGCAGAGGACAGAAACCATGTCTGGTTTACGGATGGTTCAGCAAGGTTCATAGGGACGAAACGGCATTGGAAGGCAGTGTCCTATAATCCGATCACACAAAAATTGCTGAGTACAACTGGTGAGGGTAAGAGCAGTCAATTTGCTGAACTCTATGCTGTTTATCAAGTTCTGAAACAAGAGTTACCTGGCACATGTCATATTTTTACCGATTCTTGGTCTACTGCCAATGGACTGGCAGTTTGGTTACCGACTTGGCATTCCCATAGTTGGAAGATCCATTCCAAAGAGTTGTGGGGAAAAGAATTATGGCAGGAGATTTGGGAAATGCTCCCACAGAGTACTGTTACAATCTTCCATGTGGATGCTCATACCCCGATAGACTCTCTTGACAAATTCTTTCATAACATTGCAGATGAGAAATCTAAAATTGCTGAGGCTGTGGTGGACACGCAAGATTCTGATATTGCGGGATTGGCGAAATGGGCCCACCAGAAAGCAGGACACTTTGGAGAAAAAGCCACTAGCAGGTGGGCTGCTGATCGAGGAATTTATATTCCCCTAGATTTAATTAAAAATGTTATTCTACATTGTCCCATTTGTCAGCATATCAGGCAGCGCAAAGTGCCCCAAATTGTTAAAGGTCATTTACATCGCGGGAAATTGCCCGCTCAAATTTGGCAGATTGATTACATTGGTCCACTTCCTATGAGTAGGAATTGTCAATATGTTTGCACCTTTGTTGATACATACAGTGGCCTGTTGGTGGCCCTTCCCTGTAAGCAAGCTACCCAATTGAATACTATTAAAACATTGGAATTGATTATGATGTATTATGGTGTGCCATTCCAAATTCAATCTGATAATGCATCCCATTTTCGTGGAAGATTGGTACAGGAATTCTGTGTGGAAAACAATATTGAATGGGTATTTCATATACCATATTATCCACAGGCCTCGGGTCTTGTGGAGAGGTTGAATGGCCTGCTAAAAGACCAACTTCGCAAATTAACAGATGACAAGTATAAGAATTGGCGAGATTTTTTGCCTCAAGCGCTATTGATTTTGAATAACCGTCCTTTTCTAAATGCTGAATCCCCACTTATGCGTTTGTTTCCTCCGAATGTTGATGCTAAATCTAATGAGATCAGAGAGACTGTGATGTACTGGGAGATTACTCCCGGAGCTTTGGCTCCATGCAGAGCGACCCCAGGGTCGGCAGGTTTAGACTTGCATGCCATGGATGACACCATTTTAAAAAGTAAAGATCGAGTCATCATTGAGACAGGTGTTGGTGTTCAGATACCACCTGGAAATTTCGGATTAATTGCACCTAGATCGGGGCTGGCTGTAAAAGGCATTCAGGTGCTTGGAGGAATCATTGATAGTGATTATCAGGGAGAGATTAAGGTGCTCCTGCTGAATAGCAGTGAGGTTGACTTACTGATACATAAAACTGACCGAGTGGCTCAATTGCTAATAATGCCTGTGTTCAGCGGTGAGATCACAAGAGGCACTGCCCCAACGTTGCTAACGGTACGAGGCCAGAAAGGTTTTGGCTCCACAGATAATCCTGGGGCCAGAGTTTGGGTGCAGTCGCCTAAGAATCCCCCTGAACAAGCAGAAGTGATTGCAACCGGTCAAGACAATACCATTTTAGTTATGAGACCAGGGAAAGATAGCTGGGAAGCAGTCCCGGCTGACAAATGTTACTTACGAGAATGAATAATGCCTGTATTTGATTCTTTTTCAGATCATTCTTTGGACTGTTGCTGCAGGATGTGTCGGTGTTGGACTCCTTTTGGGATGGTACGACGAGAGAGGAGGGATCCCATCAACCCGGGCTGAGTTGAGAACCCGAGTGTCGCGTTCCTTCGCTGCGTGGGATTCGTCGCCAAACTTTTGGGTTACATTGGCCAAGCAAGTGACGAAGACCCCTCATTTTTGCTTGACACCGATGAGATCGGTAACTGATATATTGGCAACTTGTTTGGTTGCTGTCCCTGCTTCATTGGAAACTCTGACTCATATTTTTAATATAACAAATGCTCGCCCCAATGTTCTTCTGGGCGATTTCGCTGCCCATGAGTATTGCCCCTTGTGTACTGTACTGTCAGACCCGATACCGCCTGTCCAGTCCCAAATAGTTACCTATGTTATCACACAAGGTGATTTATGTTTTTTCCTTACTTGTGATCCTAGTGTGATTTCTGAATGTATGCGTTTAAAATTGAAAGGTTCCACTTCATTCACCGCTCGTGAACGAACTTTGTGCTTTCAAAGGACACCGAAAACATGTACTTCTGTTCAGAATAACATGACTTGCAAGAGTATGGTAGTTACCCCCAGTCACTATCGCACGATGTTACTGCCTGCCAGATGGCTTTTCTCATGTGGTAATACTTCCTGGCCATATATACCCGCAAATATTTCTGGAGGCCCTTGTGCCATTACTAGACTGAGCTTGTTCATGTTTTCCTCACATCCGAATGCCAACTCTCGTGTGATTCGAGATACAGTGAGGTTACAGGAGGATTGTGACTCATCTTTGCATTTATATTCCAAGTCTGAATACCTTAGCCTGGCTGTTTCAATTGTTGGTGTTCCTGCTTTGGCAGTTTATAATGCCAAATCTATTGGGAAAATGGCCTGCTGGATGGTAAAATCCATCAATCATACTTCTACAATCCTGTCTGACATGCTATTAGACGCCCAGGGTGAACGAAGGGCTATCTTACAAAATCGAGCGGCTATTGATTATCTTTTGCTTAAACATGGACACGATTGTTCTGATTTTGAGGGTCTTTGTTGTTTTAACTTGTCGGATCATACAAAATCCATTCAGGTTCACATTGACAAATTACATGACTTGACAGAAGAAGTTAGAAAACACATTGACCAGGGCTGGTTTGACTGGCTCTTTAATTGGTTACCTGATTTACATATGTTACGTCAAATATTAGGAGGTATTCTGATTACTATCGGCATTTTGATTTCTATCTGTTGCTTTATTCAGTGTATTCCTTCACTACTTCAATTCTGCACACCTGGTACTAGACATAGATCAGTTAGTCTTGTTTCATATTATTCTTCCACGGATGTTAGTTCTGTTTAATGAATGTATAATAGACTGAAGTCAAGGGTGAAATGTTCTGCTCGATTTTCCTGGCCTTCTTGTGTTAACAAGTGATTGAATGTGACTTCAGTCTCTTACCATTCAAGCCTAAGGGTTAGAGTAGTGAATGGAGCCTATTTACTAGGCACTTCGACATGATTCTGTGCTCTTCCCCATAGATCAGGGCTTGCACATATAGCCTAGGGGATAGATTCGTTAGTATTAGGGATAACCTGTCCTGTAGTGAGGGTATTTCATGGAGCCGTGCTGAATTCAGGCCTGGTAGGCCTCAAACGGGAGAGACTCCATCTTTCTTTCTGCTCCGGCAGCTTGGGATTCTTCTAGGTCAAGAGTAATGTTTTAGTTATGAGGTGTTATTCGCTTGGAGAGAACCGGTTCAGGCCGGCCCTTATCGAAGGATTGTATTTTTCTTCATGCCGAAGACACTACATCAGGCCGGCCGGCTGGGAACGTGTCCTTGGTACGGGGAGGTACAAGAATTTGGTGGGCGGCAGGTTACGGGCCGGAATTTTCCATGAGGAAATGCACCTCTATATTAGTGAAAGTCGGAGACAGTTACATGTTCAGTCCGTAGGCGGCATCTAGCCGTTAGCAGTAAAGCTACTACTTATTCCAGGGAAGACAGACACCATCTTGAAGGCGGAGAAGAACTGAGAGACAGATGCTTTCCTAACAGAATAACCAGAGAGGAGAGAGTAGCCGATAAGGAAGAGGTCCCAGTGACTCGGAGAAGGGTGATTCCAGGCGAGCCGAGGCACAGAGGAGAAGGGAGCCTAGATGACCACTGAGTGCAGGCAACATACTACTAAGGTGATGTCGACCCTTTCTTATTAGAGTGTACAACTTAATCTTTCACTTTTCTTTGCAGGTTATGTGTTATATCGTAATGTTATGTGATTGTATATGCAATGAGTAATAAAGTATCCAGTTTGTAGTGAACCAACATGTGCTGTGTGTTCTTGTATAAGAGGGTAGCCTATTCTTCTAGTCAGCTGCGGCTACATGAACAGATGTTAACCCTGATCAGGTAAGTGGTAACTGAATAAGGGAAAGAGGAGCCCCTCAAACCTGAGAACAGGCTATGCCCGAACTGGCAATCCTTGTGTGATCTGATGAATAGTGAGACTGATTCCCTTTTTGTATGTTATGGTGATCATAGGATGAACTGTCGTATGAGACTGCCGTCTAGGTAGAGAGGTCTGGATTCGTAGGGGATCGCGAGGCCGCCAATTGTGCTGAGACTGCCGTCTGGGTAGAGAGGTCTGGGTTCGTATGGGACCGCGAGGCCGCCACTTGTGATACTGTCGTATGGGCAGAGAGGTCTGGGTTCGTATGGGACCGCGAGGCCGCCACTTGTGATACTGTCGTATGGGCAGAGAGGTCTGGATTTGTAGGGGATCGCGAGGCCGCCGATTGTGCTGATACTGTCGTATGGGCAGAGAGGTCTGGGTTCGTATGGGACCGCGAGGCCGCCACTTGTGATACTGTCGTATGGGCAGAGAGGTCTGGGTTCGTATGGGACCGCGAGGCCGCCACTTGTGATACTGTCGTATGGGCAGAGAGGTCTGGATTCGTAGGGGATCGCGAGGCCGCCGATTGTGCTGATACTGTCGTATGGGCAGAGAGGTCTGGGTTCGTATGGGACCGCGAGGCCGCCATTTGTGATACTGTCGTATGGGCAGAGAGGTCTGGGTTGGTATGGGACCGCGAGGCCGCCACTTGTGATACTGTCGTATGGGCAGAAAGGTCTGGATCCGTATGGGATCGCGAGGCCGCCGATTGTGAGATCTTGGTATGCATAGTAGGAATCCCCTGTCCTTAGGTGATAGATTTATGTGGTTGTAGGATTGTAAATAGGTTCTAGGGAGGGGGTAACGTTCTGGCTGGGTTAGTGAGGCTCTGATGAGCGAGTTCTATCTGATCCGAAAACCCAAGCAGAACACCGGTAGATCGCCCCCACTGGGCCGGCGGCAGCCACCGCCGGCCTGGCAGGGGGCGATCCGCCCGCCATCCCTCCAAGAATGACCCCCGACACATTAGGATGGCTGGGGGATCTGCGGCAGACGGGAAGACCATCCGCCGCTTTTCAGCCAGTTGACTCGCTGACCGGGTGGAAAAGGGCCTGAATATGGTGGCGGTGTCTGCAAGACACCGCCATCCATATTAGGATGCATGCCTTTCCATGGCGGTGAATCCGCCATTGAAAGGCATGCGGTCGTTGCCTTTGGGGGTCTGTTGCGGGCCCCCAGAGTGTTGGGGGGTGGGGGTGCACATGGGGGGTACCCATGGTACCCCCCTACATTGGCACGGACAAGGTGACAGACATCGCGCGGTGCCTGTCACCTTGTGCATGCCAATGCACAACGTGCGTCCTCAGTATTGTGGCAGGCTCTGCTGTGAGCACCGCCTGCCACAATGTTGGGGATGGGGGATGCCATGATTTGCATGGCGGGACCGCCGCAACTTCGGCGGACGGTCCTGCATACCGTTACAGTGGCGGGCGGACTTTCGTAATGGTACCCTTAGTCTCTTTGTTAAGATCCAACATGTATGGATCCTCTATACAAAGGGTTGTTTCTTGTAGTGAGCTGCTTTGCCAATACGTGACCAGTATGGACTCTAACTCTAGCAAATGCGAGACCTATTGCATTACAAATGCTTGTTATAATATTGCATCAAACAATTACACTGAGGGGGAGGAGCCTAGCGCGCAACCAAGATGGCCGCGTAGGTGCGAGGCTCCCGAGGACCTCCGCGACCTCCTGAATTAATCCTGTCGATATCCTGTCCTTGTTGAGGGGACAGTGTTTGGGAACCGGAGCTGAGGCACCACCCGTTTTTTGGGCTCGAATCGGACCCCGGACGCCGGTGGGAGCATCGATCGAAGGTTGTGGCCTTCTCCTCGCCGGCCCCCCGGATTGGAGTAGTGGGGCGATCCGGGGACAAAGTGAATAACAGCGGCGAACGGGGCTGGGCGACTGGCGTACCCGCACTTTCACTTTCGCTTTTGCGCCCTCCTAGCTCTCAAGCGGGGTCGGACTGCGGAGCGGGGTGTGGTGGTGTGGCCTTGTCCAGGAGCCCGGCTGACCCGCCGGCGGTGGGTTGACCCGCGGTTCGGTGGTCGCCCCTGCCCCCCCCCTGGCACCCGTGACTTGGTATAGCGGCCCGTTTGGGGTGCTTGGCACGACGGTGGAAGAGCCAGCATGTCCACCAAACAAGATGGCGACCGGGCGAAGGTGAAGACGACCCGCTGTGGCACGGCACATCAGGCCAACAGTATGGACCGCTACACGCTCCAGAAGGGTTCTCCGGAGACATCGCGTGCATCCCCGGTGGGCCCGACGGAGGCATCCGCTCATCCGGTGGATCTGACCCTCCGGGACGTCATGGGCGCCATCGCAGAGATGAAGGCCTCGGTGGACCAGCGTTTCGACACCTTAGCGCAAAAAATAGACTCGGTCCTGGTGGATGTGAGCCTTGTGAGGGCAGACCTGTCCAAAACAAACGACCGAGTCGACTCCCTGGCCCACACCACAACGAGCCTCACGACAGACGTGGTGGCCCTCCAGAAGGAGGTGCGCCGGCTTGGCCAGGCGAGCGCCCTGATGGACCGGCGACTGGAGGACTCCGAGGGTCGGGCCCGGAGGAATAATGTCCGTATTGTGGGGGTGCCGGAGGGACGAGAGGCGGAGGCGGCGGATCTTTTCGTGGAAGAGTTGATCCTGACCCATCTCCAGCCCCGGGGGCTGAGTAAGCTTTTTGCAGTGGAGCGTGCTCATCGGGTCCCCGGGGGCAGACCTAAGACTGGTGCCCCGCCGCGGCCTCTCATTGCCCGGATTTTTAATTTCCGGGACAGAGATGCTATCCTCCAGACCTCCAGACAACAGGGACCGGTCAAGCTTGACAACATGGAGGTACATTTCTACCCAGACTTTACCCCGGCGGTCCAGAAGCAGCGGCAGAGCTTTCTTGGTGTTAAACGTCGCCTAAGGGACCTGAACCTCAAGTACTCAATGCTCTTTCCAGCTAAGCTGAGGGTAGAGGTGGATGGTCGCACGCACTTCTTCGACCGGCCCGAGGCGGCTGGGGACTGGCTGGACACTCTGCCTGGAGATCGGGGCCGGGGGGGCGGGGGGGGCGCGGCTGGCGAGGAGGGCCCGCCGGAGCAGAATTGAGGGGGTGACTGCATAGGCCGTGCTCTGGACGTTGTTCCTTCACCATTTATTGATTGCATATTTTCCCCTCCTATGGAGGTCGTGTGGGGTCTGTTGGGGGCTTCCCTCCTCCTCTGGGGGACTAGTTAGTATTTTAGCTATGGGGCGACAGGCACACTGCACTTTGGGGGGGCTGTCTGGGCTCATGCAGGGGTGCAGGGAGGGGGGAGTTTTGTTGGGACCGGGGGGTGGGGGGGGTGTGTTGTTTGTTAGCACCGCAGGGCAAACCCGCTACTATGTTGTTGTTTTTAGGATGCTCGATGGGGGACGACCGATTGTTTCGACGTATGATGGGGGGTAGGGATTTGGCTGTGTTGTCATGGAATGTTAACGGCCTGGGGGATAGGATTAAGCGTGGTGTGGTCCTGCAGTACTTAAAACGTATTTCACCAGATGTTGTCTTCCTGCAGGAGACGCACCTTATAGGTAACTCCTTTCATGCAATGAACCGGCGGGGATATCGTTTGGCGGCCCATTCTGGCTTCACCTCGGGCTCGCGGGGGGTGGGTATTATGATCAAGAACTCGCTCCCGTTGGAGATTGATGAGGTGCGCCATGATGAGAGGGGACGTTACACGGTTCTGGTGGGAAGAATGGAGGGTAGAGTGTTTATCTTTATATCAGTGTACGTCCCGCCTGGGTTACAAGCCACCACATTTGCTGACCTGGGGCGCCTCCTTCTGGACCTTCCGAGTGGCCTGCTGGTGGTTGGAGGGGATTTTAATGCGGTGGCCTCTGGGTCTATGGATCGCCATCCCCCTAGGGACCTCCCCCGGGCACAGGCGTGGCTGCCCGGCCTTCTGGACCCGCTGGGCCTGGTGGATTGCTGGCGATTAAAGCATCCTGCATTGCGACAGTACACCTTCCACTCGGGTGCCCATGGTAGCCTCTCGCGGCTTGATTACATCCTTGTCCCGGCGGCCCACGCAGGGAGGGTGGGGGAGGTGCGCCATCTGGCGCGGGGTATCTCAGACCACTCCCCATTGTTGTTGCATCTCGATGTCTTCCCGAGGGGGGATGGCAGGGTGGCCCCAATCAATGCATGGTATTTGCGCGACCCCACCATTCGTGCTGATTTGATCAAATCCCTACAGCGATATTTCGATGAGAATGTGGGGTCGGTCTCTTCGGCCATCTCCCTGTGGGAGGCTTTCAAGGTAGTCCTTAGAGGGGAGGCCCTCTCCTTTATCTCCCATGCCCGGCGGCGCGAGCGGGAGGAGGTGACCCGGGTAGAGGCCGAGATTGCGGAACTGGAGGGTGACCTGGGAAGCGGGGTAACAGACGACAAGTTGCATGTTCTACACCTAAAGCAGGCGGCCTATCGGGCTCTCGTCACGGAGGCGGCCAGGGGCCTCAGTAGAGAGCAGCAGGGGCGATTGTATGATGTGGGTGATAAGGCTGGCAAATTGATTGCGTGGTTGGATAAGAGGGAGAGAGCGAGCCGTGTGGTGCCTTCGATTGAGAGTGTTGATGGTGCGTGTGTCACTGAGCCGGAAGCCATTGTCTCCTTCTTCGCGGATTATTTCCGCGAAGTTTACTCCCCGGTTTCTCCCTGCTCGGAGGCAGACTCCCATGCCCTGCTTTGGGACATCGCACTGCCCTCCCTAACGGTGGAGGACAGGGATTCGCTGGACGCCCCTCCCACCTCGGACGAAATTGCCCTGGCTATTCGCTCGGTTGCATCCGGCAAGGCCATGGGCCCCAATGGTATTCCCATCGAGCTCTACAAGCTACGCCCGGATGTGTTGGCGCCCCACCTGCGCGCGATGTTCCTGGCGGCCCGCTCGCGGGGTTCCCTCCCGCCGGACCAGCGTCTAGCCACAATTGTGGTGATCCACAAGGAGGGGAGGCCCCGTGAGCGGGTCACATCCTATAGGCCAATTTCGCTTTTGAACGCGGAGCCCAAAATCCTCGCCAAGGTGTTGGCCAACAGGTTGGTTGGCGTGGTGGGCGATTTGGTCCACCAAGACCAATCTGGCTTTATACCGCACCGCAACACGGCGCTCAATCTGCGGCGCTTGCACGGGGTGCTCGCGCGTGTCCCATTTGTGCGGGAGCCGGCCATCTTGGCGTCCTTGGACGCCACCATGGCGTTTGATACGCTCGAATGGCCATACATCTGGGCGATGCTGGCAAAATTCGGGTTTGGCCCGGGTTTCATTAGCTGGGTCAAATTGCTATATTCGGGCCCATTGGCGCAGGTGGTAGTGAATGGGCGAGTCTCGGCCCCATTCGCGCTGGGGAGGGGTACGCGACAGGGCTGCCCCCTGTCGCCTCTCCTGTTTGCCCTGGCCCTGGAGCCCCTGGCGGAGTGGCTGCGGTGGCACCCTTCTATCCGTGGTCTCCGCTGGACCCCCGAGCATGAGGACCGTGTGTCCCTCTATGCTGACGATATCCTTCTGTATCTCGCCTCCCCGCGTAAATCACTGATCGTCCTGGTTGATGTTTTGCGTTCATTCGGTCGCAACTCAGGCCTGGTCATCAACTGGGCGAAATCCTGTGTATATGTGCTTTTTGGGGAGGCTCCGGCCCTACCACGGGACTGTCCGATCCAGATTGCCTCCCAAGGTTTTCGGTACCTGGGTATCTATATCACTCTTGACCCGGAGGCCCGCTACGAGCGGAATTTGTTACCCCCCCTCCGGCGTTTGAGGGAGGACGTGGTGCGCTGGCGGCGTCTGCCGCTCTCGCCGCTCGGCCGAGCGGCCTTGTTTAAAATGATGTCCCTGCCACGCTTCCTCTACGCCCTCCAGAATACTATGGACTTGGTCCCGGCACGCTATTTCCGTGAGGTGGAGGGCCTCCAGCGGCGCCTGTTCTGGGACGGGAGGCCGCGCATTGCTCTGGCTAAATTGACGCTCCCGTGGTATGATGGGGGGGTCGCCCTCCCTGACATTAAACGGTATTACTGGGCCTCCCAACTAGCTGCAATTAATCATGGCCTTTACGGGCCCGCCTTGAACCCGGCATTCGAGATGGATAAGATGCTCCTGCCCGGTGGCGATTACAATCGAGCGCTCTACGCTGGCGCGCCCGACTCCCGTTTGACGGGACCGACGCGTGTCATGGTGCGTGTCTGGCACGCGGCTAATGCAGCTATGGGGTGGAAGGACCGTTTGACCCGGGCGTCACCGCTGTATGCGTCTGAGAGGTTGGGCTCCCTGTGGACGTCGAAGGGCTTCGAGAAGTGGGACACGATCGGAATCAGCACGGTGGGAGATCTCTGGACGAGGGGGGGATTCAAAACTTTTGAGACGCTGCAAGCGGAGTTCCAGCTGCAGGGCAGTGAGTACTTTCGGTACTTACAGGTCCGCCATGCGCTGGGCTCCGTCTTCCCGGATGTCGCATCCATTCCGGAGTCTTCCTCCCTGGAGGACAGAGTCCTAGATGGCCATGTCCCGGACAGCACGATCTCCCTCATATACAAAAAACTGATAAACGATAGATCGTGCCTGCTGACTAGTCTCCGCGAGGCTTGGGTTGCCGACGGGCTGGAGCTGGACGATGAGGATTGGATTTCCGCGGTGGCCTCTCCGAAAGAGGTGGCCATCCCGGCTCGCCTTCGTTTCGTCCAGCTCAAGATCCTTCACCGGGTTTACGTGACGGGGCCAAGGCTTCTGCGTATGGGTTTTGCTGGTGACGGAATGTGTAAGCGTGGCTGTGGTGCGTTGGCGACTTTCATGCATATACTGTGGGAGTGCCCGAAGGTGGAGCGATTCTGGCGTGGTGTGCATGAGGTCCTGCGTGTGGTGACGCGTGTTGCGCTGCTGCCTGAAGCGAGGAGATGCTTGCTGAATGTATGGGAACCGAATGACTATTCGGTCCCGCAGACGCGGTGGGTGACTCTGGGATACATGATAGCCAAGCGCGACATTGCTCAATTGTGGGGATCCCAGAGGCCCCCTGCGGTGTCGGCCTGGAAAGAGCATATGAATTGGTGTATGTTTCGTGAAAAGGTGGTGTATGTGGCGAGAGGTAAGCCTGGGGCGTGGGTGAAAATCTGGGGCCCCTGGAACGCCTACCGCGGGGGTATTTGTGAGCCACCACTGCTACCGGCTGCCTCGCCTGCTCCGTCTCCCTAGACGGCCCCCCTCCCTCAGCAGCGGGCGCGCGGTCCCCCAGTCCCTGATCTATTCCCATTCCCCTCTCCAGAGTTCTGCTGCTGGTTTGGATCCCCCACTTATGGAGCACGTGCTGTTATTTTGGATCGCGGGTTGCCTTGCGGGTGTGGTTTTTTGGTGTTGTTTTGTTTCAAGAAAAGGGAACCGTACTGTGGGCTTGGAGCTGTGTGGCCTGCACCATTGATTACTCCTGTTTCACTGTTCTACACTGCCTAGAGACTTTTACTGTATGTGTGCAATATGTTTTTGTCATTCTAGCGGCCGGCCGGATGGTTGTAGGCCCATACCTGTAACTTTTACGACCTGCAATAAACGGTTTCAAAAAAAAAAAAAAAAAAAAAAACAATTACACTGATTGGCAGTTTATGCCAGCTTCTCGTATTTTTTATGACATTTTGATGCAAAAAATCATAGTTCAGTCTGAATATGTGTTCAATCTGAGAATAGATATGAATCCCAAAATAGACCTATCAGGTTTAAAAGTGAGGAGCACTTGTGTCTAATTGGGGTTTAGCTTTTATCTGAAAAACGAGCCAAATGTATCCGCTTCGTGTATGATAAATTCAAGAGAAGCGGAAGGATCAGGTGTAAAAATAGCAATGTTGTCTGCATAGGCAGTGATCTTTAAGTCAGAAAGTTCTGATCGCAGGGGTAGTATATTTGTGTTATTAGGTAATGCACGTGAAAAAGGTTCAATATATAGTGTAAATGAGAGAGGGCATCCCTGATGAGTGCCTCTATATATCCGAAATGGTGTAGACTGGGAGGCAGCATAAAGCAGTTTAGCCTATGGCTTGTGATATAAGGCACATATCCACTTGCAGATCGTCCACCTGTTCCAAATGATAAAAGAGTTGGCCATAAACACCCCCAGACCACTCGGTCGTAGGCCTTTTCGGCATCTAGGAGTATCGTACCCAGAATGCTAGCAGATTGCTTTGCTAAATCAAAAGCCATTATGGCCGTGTTACTATGGGCCGAAGTAGCCCTACCTAAAATAAACCCATGTTGTTGTCTATAAACCTGTCCTGGCATCAAGGGAGCCATTTGATTAGCCAAGACTTTCACATAGATATTAGCATCTGTATTAATGAGGGATATTGGCCGATACGAGCTTCAATCCTCATGTGGCTTACCCATTTTAAAGGAGAATACAATATTTGTTATGTCCAAAGATGGTGGTACTATTCCAATGACACCTATTTCTTGTATAACCTCAACCAGTACTGGTACTATGATATCTTTAAAGAGCATGTAAAACTCAAATAGTATTGATTCATCACCCGCAGCCTTGCCAGAAGGCAGAGAGGTTAGAGCTTCTCAAATTGCCTCTGGATATCTTGGCATAAAAGGACAGACTCTTCTTCTTGCAGACACTGTAGCTCAGCCTTCTTCAGATATATAGAAAGATTTTCCATGTAAATTGAGTCTGGTTGTGCATAGAGGCTTTGATAGAACTGAGAAAGTTGCTCAAGTATCAAATATAATAATACTCCACATTTGTAAAGCGCGAACAATCACCCGTAAGGGTCTCTAGGCGCGGGGGGCCGTCGGGAAGACTAAGCAAGCTATTGCCCAGAGTCACATGGTGCTGGGCTAATCTGCCGCTGGCGCCGGGGATCGAACCTTGATTCCCAGATTCGAGTCAGTCGCCCTGGCCGCGGCGCCACACCTCTTCCTGTGTGAAGCGTCCGCGGCTCTGATAACCTTAATTTGGATTTTAGATTTATTGTAGGCCAGCTGATATGCCAACACCCTCCCAACCTGTTCCCCCTATTCATACTGAAGAGAGCGGTGCTTATTGTAACAGGCAGCTACTTTTTCCTTAAGTGTCCAACCTTGAGTTGATGGTGCTTCTATTAAAGAAATGTATAACTGTGTCTGATTTGGGCCCTTTTGTCTAATAGCTGCAGAATGACAGTATTCTAACTTGGTTGAAGCTGAACATGCAGCCCTTTGAGAAGTTTCCCCAGCTTATATTTTGTTGTAGAACAAAATGTTGGGTAATGGCCCTATACACGCCTTCATTTAATCCCAAATTACTCCCAGGGGAGGCAGCATTAAGAATAAATTATCTAGATTCCATCAGTAATTTCTGATTGTATAGAAGATAACTGCTATTTGTCACTAAATGGCGAAGAAATGAAAATCGGCGTGTTGGTTCAATTACCGTCTGTGTTTGAAAGGATAACAATATGGGATTGTGATCCTGAATAATGTTTATGAGGGATAGAGTAATATGTATATCCCGGCTCAGTTGGATATAAAACTCTCCATGCATCTATTAGGACATGTAACATCACAAATGGATGACCGTATTTTTGACATTATTGAAGTCATTCGTCGGCTGGTAGAGTCAATAGAAAAATTCATGACGCAATTGAAATCACCCATGATTATTAGCACCCCTTGCCAGTCCAATAGTCCTAACATTAGAGAGTCAAATATGTCAAGATCATCAGCATTAGGTCCATAAATAGTATTGCATACATATTTTATGCCCGAGATTTCAAGCTGAGAAATTACCCATCTACCTCTATGATCAGCTGAAACCTGGTGTATTTTATATGACAATGATTTACAAACTAACTGGCAGTTCTTCTAATAGAGACACTTTGGGATATACAGACAATTGCTCAATAACCTAATTGTCTAAGCAGATCCTTGTGGGCCAAATGGGTTTCAGTTAAAAATACCATATGAGGTTTATACATTTTCAATTCCCTGTGGACAAGTTGGTGCTTGCAGCCTGCATTCAAACCCGAAACATTAGAACTAAGACATCTAATTGGCCCCATAATGGTCCCGAATTTTAACATAAGTATATCATTTAACAAACAAACACATAGTTTTCAGGATATAACCTAGCAAATTCAAGTATAATCACTCCTACATTCTTGCTATAGATTGCTGTGTTTTTACTAACAACAATAATGTCCCCTGTGCCTTTTTCAACCAGTGAGCCCTACCCAGCCCCCTCTGTGTCCCCCTGTGCCCAATGGAAAGAATCACTCCCTCAGTCCAGCCAATGGATGGACAGCAGTCGAGAGGCAATGCACCCGGAGCGCCAACCCTCTTCCATAAATAAATCCTGCACCACAATACAAATGTGCCAATACAAAAGAAAAACAGTAGAAGAAAAGAGAGCATAGGAGAAAGAAGACCAGTTTGGAAAGTTACAAGTTATACAAAGATGCCTTTTACCAAGACCAATGCCGACCACTAAAGTCCTCATAAAGAGCATTGGCAATTCATTTATTTATTTAAGAGCCTCCTACCGCCACCGAGTAAGAGCCAGCTGAGCCTCCCACTCTGTAAAGAACAACTGAGAGTATACATCTTCAAAAACTTTTAGGCGGGCAGGCTCCTGAAAAAAGACCTGTGACTCTGCCATTTTTAGTGGGTCAATAAGTTGATGTAGTTTCCAATGCCTGTTCATAGTATTCCTGCAAATATCTGATCTGACACAAATAGAGAAAGAGCTGACTTGTATGAGAGAGGTAGGTCGAGCTCTGATAGATATTGCCTGAATAAAAAGGAAATTCCCAAAGAAAACAAGAATTGGCTGAAGATATCACCTAGTGGGTTTGTTCGAAACCGTTAGGACTCTTTGAGCTTGTTGTACTTGGCAGTCCCAATCCTAGTCTGCCAGATCTGGAAAAGCTTTTTGAAGGAGCTGTGCCACAAATGTGTGAGAATCAGCTCCCTCCTCACCCTCTGGAACCCCAAAACACCTGAGGTTGTTATTGTGTTGTTGATTTTCCAAATCCTCAACCTTTCCCTGCAAAAACGTGAGCTCGGCCTCTTGTTCTTCTGTAGTTTAAACTGACCTGCAGGCATATTCCCTTGTGTTAGCGACACGCTGCCGAAGCTCCGTGATGTCTGAATTAAGTGATGCAACCTTGCATTTTACTTCTGCAAGAGACTGCTGGATAGAAAGGCTGTCAGCCCTAACCTGCACATAATGTTCCTGCGCTTCTGCTCTTTGAGTTTGTAGTGCTTGAAGGATCAGTGAAGGTGGGGGCTCAGCCGAGGTGGAAGTAGTCGCAAGAGCGGTTGACTTAATGTTACCCGTTGAGGCCAGGGAAGGAAGGGATGAAAATCCAGATGGATTTAGCAAATCAGCATGAATAGTAGAGTCTTTCATCATGATAATGGATGACTCATGACTACTAACATTAGTTGTATGCTTTGGATCAGATCCATATCTGATTCCCGACCTGGAGAGCAGGCATATCAGGTTTTTAACTTCGCCCTTTGTAGTAACCAACTTGCACAGAGGGCTACTAACTCAGCCAGGCTTCACAGCAATTATCTTATTGTCTCACAAAACAGCCTGATGGCCAGTCCCCCTTTTAAGAGCCATAGTGATTTTAGCTTTATTTTTCTTTTTACCAGGAGATGACTCATATCATTAATAGCAGGAGTAGTATTGTCAGTATTGCTGCTAGATGTGGAAGAGTCATAGACAAAGAGAACAGGAATCACTGTGCTCTCTCGTGGTGTTGAAGGGATCTCAGAATTGTTTTTAATCATATCTGCCAAGGCCCCCTTATCATCTGACCTGGCACCTAACCAGCGATCTGCAAAAGGTGAAACTTCCATGCTGGTGTTGAGTCCGTTGGAGACCTGCTTCTGAGATATATCTAATGGCCCTTGATGTGGCTAAGTGATCATGAGCTGATCACTAGTGTATTGTTCTGTCAAGCATAAATTAGAGTTGGTGGTCCCACCAATCGTATTCAGCGTGGCTTGAATGTTCATGTTAGATAGCGCTCCCTTTTGGGACTCAAAGCGCTCGTTGCCTGTCTTGGTGGGTGAGACTAAGTGCTGCACAGTATTGAAAAGATTGCCGCAGTCTGGTTCAGGAATCTCTGCCTGACCAGGGAGAATTGCGCCCAATAGCTGGTCTACCATCTGGGTCTCTGGCAATGGACCTGCATCCCCACCCCCCCGGGTTAAGTAGCTGAATAGCTTTACCTGACTGTAATAATTTCAGAATTGGTCGCCCAATTCGGGAAGAGGCTCCTTGCGTTGCCATTTTCTTCAGACTGGAGAGCTGACCATCTTACACCATGGAGACCGGCCCAGCTGTATCAGACGCTGCCAATGTAGAGCAGGGAGGAGCACATCTGCTTTTCTGTATGCTTGTCTTCGGCAGGCCATCGCGTTAACTGAAACAGAAGCAGCTGTAGGAGCAAGGGGTGACCAGCAGAAAGGAAGCAACGTAAGTGTCGTACTTTAAAATTTGGGACCGCGTAGGAGGCAGGGCCCTACCCCTGTCTATCCCGGTATTAGCGAACCCCGAATGGTTAATGCGGTATGTACAAGTGCTTTGTGTAACATTTTAGCTATGAATGCACTATGTATACGTTATTATACATTGACTCCGTGGGTTCCATCTTGGAGCGGTGGCCATCTTATAGTTGCCCTCACATAGGCTACACTTTACTTTGACTTCTCTGTGACCTGTGCAAACTGACTCCACTGCCCGAGGTCAGCCCTGTCCGGCCGGTTCCTTTTACTGCGGCCAAATGGGATTAGCATCAGGGCCCGAGGCATCATAAATTCCTTCTTCCCACATGAACCCTGACTAATCTCTTTCACACCTGACTCTTCCTGCTTTATGGCTTGTTTTACAAACAGGAGGGGCCCGTGTTTATTGGGGCCTGCTGATATCTGATGAGGGATCTGAGCCTTGCTGGGTAAATAATTGCGGGCTGGCTGAACTGAAAAATGGGATTGTAATCATGACTCTGCTTGTTCTTTGAAGTAAAATATGTGAATGACCAACTGCAAGAGAAGGGCGGTGTTGCCCAGAGCGTAACATTCTCCATAAAAGAGGAGACTGGTTTCTGTTCTGGGGACTGCCTCATTCAGTTGCTAAGGCTTCTGTGCGACGTAGTCTCACTCATTTGAGTTTAATAAAGATGTCTTTTCATATTTCAGCTTCTGTTGCCAAGTTCTTTGTTATTTTATCAAGATATGCAGAATTTTATAATACCACATCAGGAAGTACTCGAAGTCATAGGGTGCTACCCCTAGCACCTCTGGGGTCTCAAAAATTGGAGTACTTCATAAGTTGATAAGCCAAAGCTGAGTGAATACCCAGGACTGATGCGGGATCCCAAAGATCAGTCCCAGCATCCATATATATATACATAACATCGACATCCATCATGTCAAAGCATTTTGTTCTCGCTTTTCAGATAAGATCCAGCGATGTAGTGTGAAAACAGGAGAGCAGCTCCGGGTGAGAGCTCTCGGCGGCGGAGTCAGTCTGCCATCTTCCTTCTTCCTACCAAAAGCCACAATACTGGTAATGTTTTCAGTTTGTCAGCAGTTGCGCAAGATTAATTTTATGAGACAGCAACAAACTGTCAAACAAACTTAATTATGTACTCACAAATGAACCATCCATTTTACCGTTC
Organism: Triturus cristatus; assembly: GCF_964204655.1. Classification (NCBI taxonomy): domain Eukaryota; kingdom Metazoa; phylum Chordata; class Amphibia; order Caudata; family Salamandridae; genus Triturus; species Triturus cristatus. The sequence continues at coordinate 679,789,891 of NC_140591.1, forward strand.
ATTGGAAGATATCTAAACAAAAAATAATGGTTTAGTGCAGATAAGTTCTCTTTCTAGCAAGTCTAAGCCAGCATATGAGAATAAATTGTTGCACAAGCACTTTGGGGTTAACTTACAGTATGGGGAGTTAGAAACATGGCAGAAAATTGAGTCTAGTCGTGTCTCAAAAATGTATGATTCTCGCACCCCATTTAAAATGATAAATTCACTGATCAACTGCTTGCAGAGCCAATCAAATACAGGAGCCCGTCAGCCACATGTTTATCATGATTTATGATGTAGAAAGGTCCTTGATAGCTAAGGTAGTTTTGCTTTTGTTTTTCACAAAATTAGTCCCTCTGTGTGTGAATCCCGGTCAAACTACTGGAGGCCATTGTCCAACTACATTCCAACACCTGGATTCAAGTCAAGCTTGGTACTGGCACACATCTGTCTCACAACATTCTAACAACACGAGGAGTGAAACAGGGGTGTGTGCTAGCCCCATTGCTTTTTAACCTGTTTATTGCCGATCTCTCAGCTGAACTGGACGAGATAATTCCCCCAAGATCGGTGGCGTGCAGTTAAGTAACCTTCTGTATGCTCATGACTTTGTTCTCTTCAGCCTTACCCGAGTACGGCTGCAATGATTGTTAAACAACCTACATAGTTATACCGTTAAGAATAACCTAGAGGTTAACTTAAAGAAAACCCAAGTGGTTATATTCGGCAGAAAACGTTATGGAGGTGGTGGCTGGTCATACAACAATTCCTGTCTTGTTGTAGGAAAATCCTATAAATACTTGGGGGTTAACTTTGACTCTAGGGGCACCTTCGTCAAACATCGTAGTGACATTTCAATGAAAGGACTTTGACTCTAGGGGCACCTTCGTCAAACATCATAGTGACATTTCAATGAAAGCCACAGCTCTCCGATTGAATTTCTTAAAACTCTCAAACAAACTGATGGGTCTGAGTTTAACCCCAGTGATGGAATTTATGAAAGTTAAAGTCGGCCCCACGCTGTCATATGGTTTTGAAATTTTCAGGGGTAAAATCAGCACAACATTAAATCAACACATGACCAAAATCTATAAAAGTGTTTTTCACATGCCGAAATCTGCCTCCGCCGCACAGATTAGATTAGAACTGGCCGTCACAAACTACGAAATCGCCAGCCTAGGTGCCTACTTTAATCTGTGCCATAAGCTAAGGCGGGCTGAAGCTGGTTCCCTTGAGTCAATGCTGTGGTCTGATATTGGCATTAATAATCCAAGTGGGTCCTATAGTAAATTTTTTAATGAATGTGTTCAGCAATTTTCAGCAGGTGACCTTTGGAACCTAAACCCCAGTCAAACAGCTTTTAAAACCAGTATTAAGAAGCGTACTCGTATCTTGTCCCACACCATCGACAAAGCTTCTCTTGCCAAACTCAAGCATGCATGGGCAGTAATTAACTCTTATCAGTTGGCATCACCGTCATCATACCTGCCCTGCACATATTCTTTGTATTTAAAACTGCGATTTATGGCACTTAGATGGGGGAATGGCACCTGTTGAAACACCAATCTGGCGTCGCTCGTCAGATAATCAACAGTGCAGGGGTTGCAGGGCCCCGGTGGAAACTATGGAGCATGTTACATGCCTCTGTCCCGCTCTCCTGACTCAGCGAATGGAACAGACTGGGAGTTCTGACCTGCAGGCAGGCAATTATTGCGGCTTTGAACCCAGAGAACACAGTTTTAAACATAAGTTTTACTATTTTTATTTATCATGTATATCGTAAATTTAACCAGCAAATTGCAGGCCCGGTGACAATTCTAAAGAAAGTCACAGATGTCTAAAACAAAACTGTAGACCTACAAGATTTCATTCTGGTCCCCTCCGGTGCTCTCGATGCCTGAAATATCAGGGTATGCGATTCTGAGGATTTTTTATTGATACTGCTATTTGACGGCTGTTTTAATTAAATGTTTATACTCTCTGGGTCTCCTTATAATTCTGGGCCTTCTTCTTAGATTCTGACAGTAACATTCCTTTGCCATATCATCAACATTTTTGCTGCTACCTAGTTTCAAAATTCGAATTTTTATATAATTCTTGGCCATTTTAATTATCCTTTTTGTATATGTGTGGTGTGTATGTCCTGCTTTTATGATGATATTTTTAATCAAATAAAGTTATTCACTTTTTTTGGTCCCTCTGTGTGAGTTTCTGTAAAACAAAAAAGCTCCAGTCAAAATATATCTGTAAGAAAATGTATACAGTGTTCATTGCACTGACCAGGATCTAATGTACTGATCAGAAAAAGAAAAGTGAACTAAATTTACCAAACTGCTATTGAAGTCATACATTTTCTATTTAGGATTTTGGTATATTTATTTTTACTGTTTCTCCTGAGCACCATTAGTAGACTCCTGCCATATCCCAATCATGTGTATTTTGATTTGCTTCAGATCATTTCTTCAGGCCTATTGTTCATTGAAAGATAAGTCATAAGATTTGTGTAAAGTGTGCATAAACTATTTATTGTACACTTTATCGACTTACTACTCTAGTCTACTGGGCCCTTTCTGGTTAGATACTCTAAAGTGTTTCCATTTACCACAGAGGCAGTGATCCTCTGATGAATCTTTCTCCGTCGATAGGAGGGTTGGAAATTTGAGTGACAAAACTCCAGGTTGGCTATCCAGTGACCATTAATTGACAGCCAACGCACGGATTAGAAATCAAAATTAGGTTCATCACTCTTAGGACCATGCTGTAGAAATAAAGAACAGCAACAGGAAGACCCAAAATCCTGAAGTAGTTAAATCGAATCAAAACAATGCAACCCAAAAGCCTTGCAACACAAAATAGAAGTAACACCTGATGTTCTGGCAGGACTTGTTGATTCTCCAACGCATTAAGTCATTAGAACACAGTACTGTCTGAATGGAAGAAACAAACAGGTATCAACAATAGATTCAGACAGAGTATTGGTTGATTAGGTTATTGTATTAAAGATCCACAATTTGCTGTCACAAGTAATTTCTTCAGGATCTCAGTTAATGAAATCACAATTTGAATAACATTGCCAAACATTTAAGCAGGCTCTCTTGAATGGATATAATTAGAATCAACTACAGAGTTACAGAGTCCTACCACCATTAAGGTGGAAGGATAGTTCATTATCTAGCATCTAAGAACCTAAAAGATGGAAAAAGAGGATCAATTTTGATATCCATTAAAGAGCAAGTGCATTTAGCATAAACAAAGAAATAGGGCAAATGATTCAGTCCATCAGCTAACAACTATAGCATGAACCAGGCAGTCCAAAAACAAACCATAAATCGATCAGCACAGCATCCGGGTCTCGAGTAAGAAATATCAGAATGACGTCCGGTGGCCCTCCTTTGGGGTTTCTTCTTTTCTAAAATGTTTTAAATCGTCCAAGTGAGGAGGCATCACACCACCATTGGAAGACTATCACATGTCCATGTTCACATAGTGCCACCTAGGACACTTGAAACATCATGATGGTTTTCCATGCTAGTCATGAGAAACAAAGAATTGAGTCCACACAAGCCTAGTATCAAATATAAAAATACAAAGTACCTTGTCCATATCCATAGCTGAAATGTTATTCCCACAGGAATATTTCATGGTGCACATTGAAGAAACATTCAGGAATGTCAGGGTGTAGACATGTACAGGACATATACGCAACATTTCACTTGTAAAGAATGACCTAGGGCCATATGTAGGTAGAATAGAATTTGCGAATCGGAAATTGCGATTTTTCGCGAATCGCATTTTCCGAATCGCAAATAGCTATGTAGGTAGATTTTAGCGATTAATTAGCGATGAGCAAAAATTCGCAGAATTATTTTGCGATTACCCTAATAGCGATTCCTTAATTGCGAAAACGCTATTAAGGAATCGCAAATCTGGGAATCTGCAATTCAGGTGCAGAATGATGACATCACAACCAGGAAGTGTGACTGCCCATGCTGCACCTGATTGCCAGCAGCTGTGCGTGAGCCAGTAGCTGTTTGAGAGCCTGTGTGGAGAGGAGAACAGTGCAGCTCTGCATTTGAAAACCAGCCAAATGGATTCCCAGGGGACTGAAAAGCAGCATGAGGAACCAGCAAGGAAGAGGAAACAGAAATTCAGTGAGAGGGAGCTGGAGGTCCTCACACAGGAGGTGGCCAGCAACCATGATCTCCTATTTGGGAAAAGGTCCCTGAGAGTACCTGAGGCCAGAAAGCGCAAGATTTGGAGTGACATCCAAGAGAAAGTCAATTCCATTGGTGTCACACACCGCAGTGTGTAGGACCTACGTAAAAGATGGTATGACATGCGGCAGAGGTCAAAGGAGAGGGTGGCAACAAGACTGGCAGAGGCAAAAAAAACGGTGGGGGCCCTTCCACTGCAACCGAACCGACGCCCCTGGAGGAGCTGGTGGAGGGCACACTGCAGCGTGAGAGCGTGAGTGGAGTGGCGGACCTGGACAGCTCAGAACACACAGACACCAGACAAGGTAAGGTGCATGGCAAAACCCCCTGCTACATCCCCAAACCACCCACATCCCCCAAAAAGCAACCTGACTGCAACTCCAGTAAATGTCACACAGCACACACAGAAATGCATTATGGGAAACGTAGTCACATGCACTGATAACTGTGCCAGTGAGACACAGACAGGTGGAATAGGAAGGACTCCATCATGCAGAGATTGAAAAAGACCGATAGTACCCATGAGATTTTATTGCTTGAAACTAATGCATGACAAATACCACACAGGACACAGTACTAATGTGTGTCATTTAATCCACAGCACCACCACCAACACAGGATAGTGAGGCTGAATGTGAGCCAACAGCTGAGATGGAGGACCAGGCATTCCAGAAGGATCAGGGCGCAGCCACAACTGCCGACACAGCACCATGCAGGCGTCGCATAATTGTCCCACCACTACCACTGTTGGAGACACAGGCACCAGACACAGCAGAGGAGCAACAGCCAGTGCACAGGCAGCGTGCTGAACAATCAAGAGTAGGGAGAGGGATGAGACGCAGGGAATGGCCGTCCACCAGCACTGCTCCTGTTGAAGAGGACACGGTGTTCTCGGGCCTGGAGGGCAGCATGCTGAAGCAGCAGCGCCTGCAAGTGAAGGGAATCAGGTCAATACAACGGCAGCTGACAGCACATAACCACAACATGACCGAGTTGCGTGCAGGAGTAATGGCCATGACTGGTGCATTGGAGGGACTGTGCAGGGAGATAGCGAGGGACAGGGCAGCGTGGCGCCGGGACAGACATTGCCTTCACACACGGCTGGACCTATACACAAGGGCTGTGAACCGCCACACAACCGCCACATCCCTGCTGGCCAGAAGATGTGTTGGCATGCAGCGCGAGATGGCCCACTGCTGCCAGGACGTGGGCAGTGTCTTGGTGCAGGTCACACATGCGGTGGACCAGATGCGCGCAACCGCCACAGGTGGCATAGGTGCACTTGCAGCCACGGACACTGATGGACAATCGAGCAGGAGCAGCATCACTCCCCCAATACCACAGGACAGACGCAGGAGTGCACGACAGGGCACAGTGGAGGATGAGTCAAGGGAGGGCACAGCGCGCACACAGCGAGGCGCACCAGGCCGTGCACGTAGGAGGTGAAGGGACACAAGGGACTAATGGCCATGTGTGATGCAACACAGTCCATGTAGACTCAGTGTCTGTTGTTATTCTTTGCACTGTGACACAAACAAGTGCATGCAGGGACTTTGAAGTCACAACGTGAGATCACTCAATGCCTGATAACACAGAAATAAAAATCCCTGTCAGTCACCAATCAGTTTCATTGTGTCATCATTACTCACTTAGAAGTAGTTTTGGGTAATCTCATCACGTCTCATACGTCCGGCAGCTGCACCAGCACCTCCTGCGGGAGCGCGATGTGGTGCTGGTCCATCCTCATCTGATGATTCAGAGTCTGTCAGGTCCACTGGGGTTCCTTTCTTGGTAGCGATGTTGTGTAGCATTGCACAGGCAACCACTATTTTGCAACACGTCTCAGGGCTGTACTGTAGCGCTCCACCACTCTTATGGAGGCATCGAAAACGGCTCTTTAGGATTCCAAAGGTCCTCTCAATGGCACAGCGTGTAGCTCTGTGTGCGCTGTTGTACCCCCTCTCACCTGCAGTTGATGGATTCAGGTACGGTGTGAGGATGTAGTCTCGTACAGCATACGCACTGTCACCTGCGGGGCATAAGCAGATTAATGTTCAATAGTGTCCTGCCACTGCATCACTCTACTGCCTCTGTGTGTGTTTGCCATGCATTTACCTAGCAGATAGCCCTCTCCAAAATCACCATTTGTGAGTCTGCGATGTAATGCACAGTGGCGAAACATGAATGAGTCGTGTGTGCTTCCAGGGTATTTGGCCACAATATCAGTGATTATGTGTTGGGCATTGCACACTACCTGGATGTTCAGGGAATGATATGACTTTCTGTTGCGAAATACATACTCATTATGTGATGGGGGTGAAATAGTGATATGTGTCCCATCTATGCAGCCAATGACATGGGGGAATTGTGCAATTTGGTAGAAATCTTGCTTGGTCTGATCCAGTGCCTGTGCTGTGCTAGCAAATTGTATGTGGTGATGCAGCCTCTGTACCATTGCATCCAGGAAAGCGTGGAAGAAGCGCGATAGTGCACTTTGGGAGACACCTCCTGCTGTGGCAATGACCCCCTGGAAACTACCTGATGCCAGGAGGTGCAGTGAGCACAGCACCTGTACATGGGTGGGAATGGAGTGTGCCCTGCGTGTGGGGTGGTCAAGTATGGGTGTCAGTTCAGCAATTAAATCCAGGATGCTGTCTGGGTGCAGCCTGTAGTCGACATGGATCTCCTCATCGGTCACTTGGAAGAGGGTGATGCGTGCTCTGTAGATCCTTTCCTGGCGTCTCCTTCTCTGTGTGGCATCCCTGATTCGCAGCCTCCTGGCTATCACGTACAGCCCAGCCATGGTGGAAAGGCCCTGTGGCATTGTGGGCCTGTTTAAATAGGTTGCAGTTGGTTACCACCTGCTCAGTGTTGATGGTAATTGGGAAGTAAAAAATTGCGAATTTTGCGGAATCGCTATTTGCGAATTTTCTGAACATGTCATTTTGCGAAATCGCTATTTGCGAGTTCGGTAACAGCGATTTCCGCAAATACTGGTGCGCAGACTGCGATTACGCTGATTAATTCGCAGACTCCACTTTACGCAAAATAGCTAATCGCTAAATTAGCGATTCGCACTGTTCTTCTGCGAATACCTTTCCTACATGGCTCAAGTATGTTTTGCGATTGCAAACACCCAGATTCCTGCGAATCGCACGGTTTGCGATCGCAAAACTGTTTCCTACATATGGCCCCTATTGTATTAAAACCAGGCAAAAGGTCAGCGCTAGAGAAAAAGCCATTTGAGAAGGCCTTTAAGTTAGCATGTCATGTATCAATAAATTGAGCTCCAAACCAAAATCAAATATAGCAAAATTAAATACATTCATTTAGAAAATATACAAACTTTCACAAATTATTATTACACGAAAATAGCTAACTTTAGATACACCCTTTTACCACAAATTTTAGCAATAGTCATATAAGTGCACATTTTTCTAAAGTCTTTTTTAAAATATTGTTTTCCATGGTTTCATAAACTACAGAAGCTCTAGTATGAATGTACGAAATGTCAAGCTTGTACTTCATTTCTACAAATGTTTGCACTGGCTTTTCTAACTGGTGCCTTCTCAGCAGAGAGCATCACAATTTTCATAAATATACATTATTAAGCAACAAGTGCATCAGAAATTCATTTTCGCAACTCATTTATATGTATTAGTGTTGTCTTATAAATATGTTTTCTTCATCTTCACAATTTAAAGCACACTTTTACAGTGCTTCTACTACACATGTCTCTGTTTCATGTGACACTGTGTCTAACGTGTGCAACGTGTACTTTCAACGTTTCGTGACTTCTGTGAAGAAATATGCTGTGTATTGTAATTTTTTAATCATGCTGCATCACAACCCATAAACGTTCAAAATGTGAACAAGCATCTCTTTGATAAGTGCAAACGATTACCAGGTTCTACTGTGGACCTCAGTGACAGCGGGATCTCTAAGATGTGCAAATATTTCTGGGTCTTCTTCACTCACATAAGTCCAACTTGAGATGACCAGCTATAGACATGAGCTTTGTCCTACACTGATGACATCAACTAAAGTAACAAACTTGGTGCCAGATTTAGCAAGGCAGCGCAAGGGGGGTGAAGCAAACCCTAAGTGGGATTTATTAAGCCACGCAAGGCCACCTTGCGTGTTCTTGCATGGCTTGATAAATCTAGAGTAACGCAAAGCAGCACATATCGCTGCCTTGTGTTACTCTGCCTAAGGGAGGCGTTCCATGGGTGAAGCTACCCACACATCCACCCATAGATTTTGTTGCATTCCCACACTTACCATTAGTGGTAGATCTGGGAATGTGTCAAAATGCTACACCTCCCCAGGTGAGGCGTATCGAGAAGAAATAGCTTTATTTCTCCTTTTGCTTTTCTCTTTCTACATGTGGTGCATTCTGCAGAACATATAGAAAGTGGAAAATACCTCTCAAGGTTGTTTTTGTGCAGGATAGCATCTATTTCTGCACAAATATATCTGCCAAAAGGAAGTTAGCTTTGCGCCATGACGCAAGAGCGCCTGCTTTGGCATTGGGTAGCTAAAAGTGCACCCAATGCTAGGAAAAGACAGGAATGCACTGTATAATTGTTAATATACTACATTCCTGCCCTTTCCATTTTGCACAGCACATCACGGTGGCCTGCTGCGTTGCACTGCATGAATGAATGATAAATATGGCTCTTGATGTCCTTCGACTTACCCCCCAAGTGACTCACATTTCAAGATGGGCCTTCTTCATCATGTGTAAATTCTGCGATTGTTTTTCCACATAGATGTTTCCCTCGAAAGGTCCGTAATCACCCTTATTCTGTTACATTTGGAGAGTGCAACACCATTGTACATACTCCAATGACTACGAGAAATGCATCAGCCCGGCAATCACAGTGCCAATGTATGTATTTATATGATATTTCTATAGCACAAATCTAGCCAAAAGGCAATGCCTCCATGACCACATTACTCAGCCCTCTAAGCACTGTATTGGCTTTTTATAGCCAGTTGCTCCTCCTTCAAGGTACTTTGTTTTACACAAGGGCCAAAGATGGTCTGGAATTATCCAAATGGAACTTCAGCAACACATGCAGAATAGAAACCTGCAATCAAAACTAACACTCCAGCTGACTGTGTCTCTACTCAGGAATATGCACATGGTGGACCTTCAGTCACTGTTCTAGATTTCTCTTTCAATAAAGAAAAGAAATGTTCAAGAAAACCTAGAAATCAAAAGGCAATAAAGACCTGGTTCTTCCCTAGCAGTCTGAGCCCCTAATCTCCCCACGCTCCAGTCAGTCCCATGCAAAGACAGTAGGTTCGTGTGTATGTGAATTCATCTTTTTTGTCATGTTCACTCAACTCCATGCTTAGGCACAGCTACACAAAACAGCAATACCAAAAGAGCAACCCTTGCGCCATCAGGCTGACACCACATAGGCCACACTATAAACTGATGATCTACAAATCAAGAAAATCAATGAGAATATTCATTGCTTAATTTGAGCCAGTGGTTTCCGGTGCTAGGCACCAGCACTTATTTGTCAACACGGGGGCTTGTAATATGGTGGCACTGTATATCTAATTTAAAGATGAGCATGACAACAGTTGTTTATTAATTTAATGTCCATTAAAAATGACCATTGACTGGCGGCCAAGCCATTCTTATAACTCTGGGGGCCTGGAATAGACTGAATTGTCACACTTGTAGGAGTGTGATTATTAGTAATTGCCTTGGTACTGCCATTGTCAGAGCTGGGAGGGGCAATGTGTGGTGCAAGCTTCAGTGTCCTCCTCATGAGGGCCCTGGCACCTATTTTAAGCACTGGATGTTTTCAAAAACATAAGCAACTCATCTCTCACTTCTCTACTCCATCGTTTAGCTCAGCTACATGTACACACCATCACAACAGGAGAATCTCATCTATCCTCACAGCTTGGACAACATACTGTGTCCAATATAAACCCCACCCTCTTCCAACCACCCACAGAAACCATTCCAGGTTAACCAGTGGCATCATGCCAAGGCAAAAAAAGTAATGTAAATTATTTGATTCTCATCAAACTGAGCCTAATGAAATGGGCACTCGCTCCAGTAGGTGTACACTTGTACACACACATGTAGATTTTCTCTAAGCTATGTAAATTTGAACCACCAACGTTTGTTTGGGAACACTAATTTAGTATTGCACCCAATAATATAAATGTATATATGTGAATGTACATTCAGAGAATCACATCTGTATGTGTGCAGTGTCCACGCAATATCATACACAGAGGAGCACATCTAAACACGGGCAACGTGAGGAATCTATGAAGGCATTCATATGTATTCAGGAAAAACATTGCGTGCACAAGCCCTCTGCAAAGGATATAAGGAAAGGATGGATTTTCAAACCAGACAACCGTGTAGAATATTGCTCCTCTCAGTCACCGAAATCTACTTAATGTACAATTTGAAACAGGAGAAAAGCGTACACATTCTATACACTCAAAAACTTAAAAAATAAACTTCAAAGGTGCTGAAACGCATGCCTTATGTTGAAATTTGAATACAACACAACAGTGTTATACAGAAACTATTACTATTCTTAATGACTTGGGGTCATATTTACAAGCCAGGCGATAAAATTATCGCCGCTTTAGCTGCAGAAAACTGCCGCTAAAGCGGCGATAATGGGCTTGATAATATGCTCTATGAAATTCCAATTGAAGCTCAGGTTAGACGTCCTTCACATCTAACATGGGTTTCAATTGGAATTCCATAGAGCATATTATCAAGCCCATTATCGCCGTTTTAGCGGCAGTTTTCTGCCGCTAAAGCGGCGATAATTTTATCGCCTGGCTTGTAAATATGCCCCATAATTTCTCCTCAACGCCACATCTCTATTCAACACTAAGGATTATGGGGCATATTATCAAGAGAGGCGATAAAATTATCGCCGCTTTAGCGGCAGAAAGATAATGGGCTTGATAATATGCTCTATGGATTTCCAATTGAAGCCCAGATGGGAAGGACATCTAACCTGAGCTTCAATTGCAATTCAATTGAGCATATTATCAAGCCCATTATCGCCGTTTTAGCGGCAGTTTTCTGCCGCTAAAGCGGCGATAATTGTATGGCCTGTCTTGATAATATGCCCCTTAATGTTTAAACTGCAGCGGCTTTTAAAACACACCTTACTGGGGGGCAAATTTACAAGGGCATTATCGCCGCCTTAGCGGCACTTTTTGCCGCTAAAGCGGCGATAATTTCATCGCCCTATCAACAAGGCGGTGCTAACATGCATTAGTGCATGTTAGCTGCCGTTTTAGTGACGCCACGCATTTTAGCGATATACATCGCTACTTAGATGCACAGTAGGCGTACCTTACCGTAACACCATGACAAAAGGTCCCGAACAGGACACCACGTTATTTACAACGTTGCCCCGGAACCACGAAGCGATGATGAAAGCCGCCCTAACCGCGGTTTACACCGGATCCTTACGCCTGGTCAAAACTTGACTTAGGCATGTTTTGAATGGAAGGTGGATTCTTTGGTTACGTCCACACTCCCCCTATTATCAAGCTTTTCATTAGCGTGTGAAATCACTGCTTGATTTCACACGCTAATGATGAATATCGCCGTCTATCGCAGGTTTGTACATCGCCTGTGATCAAGGCATTGTAAATGCCACGAACATGGCGATGTAAACCTGCGATAGGCGGCAATATTCCAAATCGCACTAAGCAGGATTGGCGATGTTTAATGCGATTCGTTAATATCCCCCTTTATTTTTTAAGTGCCTGGTTGTTTTAGGATGTGCTTTTAGAGCCTGTAACTTTAAATGAAACTTTCACTCTTCATTACACACAAATGTTTACTTTATGGTATACATAGCTCTTAAGGGTTTAAGTAAATGTATCCCTTGTGTGCTAGAACGCGAAACAATGTTATCTGCACAGTTATCTTTAAAACCAAAAATTAATTTTTCATTAAAACACTACATCAATGGTATAAAAACATTACAATATTATTTGGTAATCACAATTTTAACACAGAGAAAAACCTATATCAAAAGACACTATAATTTGTCATCAATTAGACAGATCACATGGAAAGGTATATACACTCGACCTGGATGAGTTCTATAATTTCAACTGCAGGTCAGAGTGGTTCCACAGATTCTGCCACACAGAAACAAAGGGCGTCGACGAGTTTCGATGGTATTAAATTATTGTTCCATCTTTATCAAGACTAGCAATTTGGATCTCTCTGTTAGTCACTTGATTGATTATTACAGCTACCCTGTAATTATAGTTGTAGCTTTCTTTATAATAATCGATGTTAATATACACTTGCTTCCCACCATAAATAACCCTTTCAATAATGCTCCTGGATTTTCGATTTATTATGTGAGAAATCTTTTGGTAATCCGTATATTTAATTGCCTTTTAGTAAACGTACTAATTGTACGCACAGGTATGCCTTTTTATTTTGGGTATGATGGAGAAAAGAAAGAAATGTATCTCTTTTCTTGTGGGGACTCTGCAGCTTCTTATAGGGAATCAAACGATACTCATCCCCTTGTTCTCTTGAGTTCATAAACTTCAAGTATGAAGAAAAAGGGCGCAGTGCTGCATGCGTCTCCTCGCGTCCGTACGATGACAAAAGCAGCAGTTTTCCAACACTGCCAATATTCTGTAGTCAGATCATAAATACTGCATTCTTTATTTAGCCTGATGCTAAAATGGAAATATTTCTTTTGTACAGTTCAATATTATGTAGCTGAAGTTATGAGTGGTCTCCAGACACTGCAAAAAAACACAGTACTGTCAAAGTTCTAATTTCATATATTTTTGCCGTCAAAGGCGCAATCCTTTAAGTATATGCTGTCCCTGCTTTTTAAGCGTCCGAGCCCGGAGGCCGGGCATACCATCTTGGCTTCATTCTTTTGACCTCCTTGCAGCAGGATTACCCCCCTCCTGCCTTTCATTTCATTACAAGTTCATCGCCTGGCGAATGTTGCTGATGTCCAGATAGGGAGTGAACTTTCTGTTTGACATTACCATCCCTTATCATTATTTCTTATCCATGTACTAACTACTTGGGTGGAGTACCAGCATCTTACCGGCTAAGGAGTTGATTAAGCCAGCCTTGAAATTTGTATACCACTAGCGGCTTGAACTGCTTACTGCTCCCAACCTGCAAACTTTATTTTCCCGTGTGTCAGGTGCATTATCAACCCAGGCACCCTTACCTTTATCTCCAAAAAGATCAGGTATACCTATAATGGGAAGACACAGGGTGGTGGTGGGCCCTACAAGCAAAGAGCCTTCTCATAGTGGCAGAACTATGGATGCTTTTCTTCAGCGCGCAGCTGGTGTCCTGGACAAGGAGATCGAAATGGTTGTCAGACGTCTATCTCGTTCACCGGTTCTCCGTCCTGCTCTGATCTCCCCGACCACCCCACAGGTTGACATTCAATCCCTGCTCCAGTTCTTTTCCGTAGACCGGGTTCATCATTCGCCATCTCAGGTGGGTGGCACTGTTCCGCTCTCTGCAACAGTTATTACCCTGCACAGTGCGCTCTCACCAGTTCTAGTTTCAGCCTCTGGGTCCGGCCAGGAAAGCCTCCTGGTAATGGCCCGAGTGCAGGAGGCGCAAAGAGGAAGCGCCCATCGGTGGGGGGACCATGTAAACGTAGTAAGAAAACAGGACCCCAGCTAATTCCAGCAGTATACCCAGCAATGTCTATCTTGGATGCAACTATGCTAGATATGCTTCAAGCAGCTTTATTGGCAGCTCTGGACACTAAATTGGACCCCATTTCGCCATCTCGCCGCACTGGAAAAGATCCTTAGTGAACTAGCAGCCTCCTTGCAAAGGAATAGTGCCTTTCTTACCACAGGGCCTTCATCTTCCACTGCCATTCCTAGCTCCAGTGGCAGCGGTATGGGGGTAGGAGACGCTGTGGAGTCTATGGCAGCACAACGGCCAAACCTTGTGGCAGATGTTACCACAGTGCCTTCCATGTCCAGGCCTGCATCACTTGATCGCCAAATTAACAGTAGGGGGGTTAACATCCCAAGTTCTGTCCCCTTCCAACCTCGCCAATCTCAGATTGTCAATGTTGGCAGATTGCATTGTGATGCTGACAGGAGAGTTGGCCCTGATGGTATGCCCCCTTCTCGCAGTGAAGGCTCTGTTCACCTCCCGCCTGACTCCACCCCACTTGTCGCGGTGCTAGCCAACGCACCGCGTCTTGAACCCAGGACTAAGGAAGACTTTCATGAGCTAAAGAACAAGGTGGTGCATTGGCTCAACTCTAACATTGCCCCTGGTCCTAGGGCGGAAAATCAAATTCTTATGGTGCGCCAGACACAGTGGGTCGGTGTCACAATTAAATCTTGGCAGAGGGATTGTATCATTGTTAATTTCAACAATCCATCTATTGTAAATCACATTCTAATATCAGTAGTTCAGTTCGATTATAGGTGCTTGAACTCTGCTATTCTGGCACTCCCGTTGGGTATCTTTTATAGACCCATTACTCCCTATTAGGGTCACCAATGTGAGTGGCCTTTGCAGGAGGGTTATGGGGGCCACGTGCAAGGGAGTACAGAGGTTAGCACTGTAAACAGATTTGCTCCACTGAGTATGTTGGAAGATTGTGATGGACTCGGTGCAGGTCCTTCGGACCCCGTGATCCTTGCTACATAGGGAAAGATCTCATCTGCGGAACAAGTAATGAGCAAGAATGGTGGGTGCAAGTTCCTCTCTTGGAACATCGCGGGGCTGGCAAGTAAGATCGATAATCCTGGGTGGCTGGCCCTCTTGAAAAGATTTGAGGTAATATGTCTCCAGGAAACCTGGGCTGTTGACAACAGTTATCACCTCGGTGGCTATAAAACCCTCTTTGTCCCAGCCATCCCGTCTTTGTCAGGAAGAGCAAAAGGGGGGTATATTATATTTGTCTCACTAGCCGTCCTTGACATTTCAGCATCTGTACTCCATGCCTTGCCCAACGTACAAGTGCTGTTGTTGTCTAGTGACAAGAGCAGCCTCCTTTTGGTAAAGTTTACAATTCAGGAGCTACACACGAGGGTGAGGGTAATATTACACAGCTGGGGTCAGTATTGCGGGGGTTGCATCCGGAATGTCCAGAAGTGTCTTCATATCTTCTTAACAGGAGATTTTAACATCCACATGTGTGGGGATATAAGACTAGGAGGAGTGGAAGCTATGGGTTGCGCAAAGTAACAAGGCTTGCATATGGAACATACCCCTCAGGGCATCAAGTTTAACTTACTCCTGTTAGAATTTGACCTAGCGTCAGTCATGAACAAGTTACCCCCGGGGATATCAGACTTTAACCGCACTTTAATCAGTAGAGGGTATGAGACTTTTATAGATTTTACCTTTGTATCTACCCCCTTCTTTTCCTTGGTCACAGATTTTTCTGTCCAGACAAGTGAATTCAGTGGCCATACTCCTAGCTGTATAATCACAGGTTGGTCCCGTGCACACGGACGATCCAACGTGGATGGGGAGGAGTCCCTCTTAAAGTGGTTGAGGCAGGAAAGAGCTTAAAATGGGGGTGTATGGAACCTGAGTCATTCCACGAGTCCCTTGAAACACAGTGTCGTACAGAGTTTGCCACCTATCTTGACAGTGAGGCCAGTGCTTTGGACATCCTGGGTGCTTTTGGTACCATGTCCATCGCCATACGGAAGCTTCTGCGAGCCCCGGACGGGGGCAGGGTGCAAGCAGGCCCAAGATGGTTTGATCCTGCCTGTTCTGCCTGTTCCCAGGCCTCTAGGAAGTTGAGACAGGCCCTGAGCGACAAGCCCCGAGACATGGTGGCGGTTAAAGGTCTTCGCAGAGCATACAAGGCTGCGCTAGCAACTCGCCAGTCCACCTTGAAGGAGGAGGCCTGGTCTGACCTAGTGGAGGCAAGCACATTGCGCAACAGCTCGAAGTTTTGGGCCATCATCAATAGACCATTCTCCTCAAAAGATAATGCTCATCCACTGGACGCCCATATCACAGAGGACAACTGGGTCCATCATTTTGAGGGCATCTTTCAGCCGCATTCCTCGCCTAATGAGGGGCCGGATGGGGTGGAAGGTAAGGCAGATCTTGTGTTTTCCGATTCGGAGGTGAGAGCTGGTATGTTACACCTGACTAATAGAAAAGCCCTAGGGTCAGACGGAATTCCACCTGACCTCTACATCGCCCATGTAGATACCTGGACACCCATTCTCACTCCTGTTATTAACGCCTCGGTCCGGGTTGGCCGTCCTGATTACTGGGCCTTATCGACTATAGTCCCGATATTTAAAAAGGGTGACTGGAACAGTACTTCATGTTATAGGCCCACTTCTCTCCTGGACTCTGTGGTGAAGGTGGTGGGCCGCATGATACTTGATAGACTAGTATCCTGGGCAGATGAAAACAACTTCTATCTGAGATCCAATACGGCTTTCGCCCCAGTCGAACTACTGTGGAGCAGTGTCTACATCTGTATCTTGTCTTGAACAAGTACACGGTGGCTCGTGCATGACCTATATATCTAGCCTTTATGGACTTGTCCTCAGCCTTTGACTGTGTGAACAGGTCCAAGCTATGGCAGTTGATGTCATCCATCGGCATCAATAATAACATCATTTTGTTTTTGAGGAATCTTCATCGAGATTCAAGGGCAGTAGTACGTTACTCAAAGGACTTGAAAGTGTCCCATCAGTTTATTATTAAGAGGGGGGTGCGCCAGGGATGTATACTTGCACCCTTCCTTTTTAATTTATACATCAATTCCCTAGAGAAGGCCTTCCTAGCAACTAAAGCAAACACTCCCCCAGGTAGGCAAGCGTAGCCTTCCGGTCCTCCTAAATGCGGATGATGCAGTCCTCCTGGCGAGGACTGCAAGGGGCTCCCTAATACCAAACGTGAATGTTTTTTCCTATTTGGGAATAGTGTTCAACGACTCCTTGAGTTGGCGCCCCTTGCTGAACCGCAAGAAGGGGGACCTAGTGAAAGCCTCTGCAGCCGTTTCTAACTTTGCCAGTAGAATGGGAGGGAAACCAATAGGGGCCATCCTGAAGATTTACCAGGCAAAATGCATCTCAAAGGTTAGATACGGGAGCGAGATATAGGGTCACACCAATCTTGGGGCTGTGCAGAGTACTGAGAACTCATTCTGGTGAAGAGTTCTCTCTATCCCGCAAGGTAAGCCATCATATGTTGTCCATGAGGAATTGGGGATATCTTGTCTTGTTGATGATCTGGCCTTCCGCCCTTTTTGCCCTGTGGTTCAAGATTTGGTCTAAGCACGAGAATGCACTCAGTAAAGATGTGATACGGGATTGTCTTTCTCATGATCACGCCTCGCGTATTCGTTGGCTCCAGTACATAAGAGTTGGACTTGCCAGGCTACGAAGAGCAGATCTTTACATAAACCCTGAGGGAATTCAAAAAGGGACCTTGCTTGGGCCAAGGAGGCTTAATTAAGAGCACGTCATTGTGATAGAGAGTGGGCAATGAGCTGTGTAAACCTAGTGTGCGAAAGTATATCGTACTGAAAACTGTGCCTACTTCTGAACCTTACCTTTTAGGGCTCAAAAGTATTCACAACCGTTTGTTACTGACAAGGTTTCAGCTCGACCTCTTTCACTATTTACTAGCACACCCCCAAGGTTCCCATAGAGGTCAGTGCCTCATGCCCTGTGGCTGCGACAGAGAGTCTCCTCAGGACATGTTGCACTTTTTAATGTTTTGTACTTTTTATATTGTACCCAGAAAGTTATTTATTATTCCCATTTAAAAAAAAAGGTTTTTGGAGGGTTAGACCAGCTTTTATCTTTTTATAACATCTCACTAACTATACAGTTTTGTACACTCTCAATTTTGTATGGGTCGTCATTAGACTTAGGACAAGCTGTAAATATTTGCATGGTTAATTATGTACTTTTATTCTGGGTTTTGATTATCTGGATTTCTTAATTTGTGTCAACTTGTAAGTTGTAACTTGAATGATGGAATATTGTTGGCTGTTTGACTTTTATGGTTTTATTTTTAAAGCAGAATAAAGTTTGTTGATGATGATGATGAAGTGTCCTGTGAAGGACTTTTTTTCCCAATCTTGAAATGCAGTGAGAGTGTTGCAGTTTACCCTCTAAAGTTTATTTGTAGTTTGAGAGGGATGTGATAATAACAACTTTCAGCCCAGTTGACTCCACACATAATTTCCTCTGTGACATTACATCTTCACAGAAATAAATTGATTAGGCAGATGGAGTGGGGTGGTGGGGTGTTGGATGCAATGAAAAAAGAAAACTGGAGCTCTTACATGAAGGCCGGCAATCTACGCCCAGCTAAAGACATATGCTGGAGCATGAATCTTTTTAAATAATATGGTTTATCATCACTCTCTCACACAGGGCTGATCCCCACTCGGGTTTCTCTTTTCTTTCCCCTTCTCTTATTCTTTATCAAAATATGAGACAGACCTTGGCCCTCATATTTGGGAATGAGGAGCAAATCACATAATTCATAATCACAGTGTCTATTTCCAGGTTCAGTCAATAATGAGAGTTTGAGTTATTTTCATTCACGGTTTAGTAAACCTCTTTTTCTTAGAATAGTTCAATATCCTAGTCAATTAACAGAATTCATAATAAAAATATGGTTAGGTCAAAATCATAATAATGCATCAAGCACATTCGACAAAGGAAATCATTCCTTTTCTAGGAATGGGCCAAAAAGGTGTCAGTATGAACCCATGAGTAATTCCAGTTCAAGAGATAAGTGAGATAGAGCATAAACGCAACTTCAATATCAATAACAGCAGAACTTACCATAAAGAGAGGTTCATGAAACTCAGTACAGTCTCAAAGCAATAAGGCAAATTGATCACGTATATGCAACTGTAGTCAGCAATAAGGTTCAGAAAGGTGGCAAATCAGCTTCCATTATTCAGCGTTAAGCCTTCAGCATTCAGCCTTGGGAGTAAATGAGGAAAATGGCATAAGGGTACCGGTGTATGGGACAAAAGTGAAAGAGCACTATTTACTTTAGGAAATGCATTAATATAAACAGTTGAAAATGAGTGTTGCAATCCATGTTGCATCTTCTCTTCCTCTCGTCCAATCGGCTTATGATATTCTTCTGAGAACAGGCTCACTCCTTGCTTCCCCATGTACAAGATAATTAACTACAGACAATTATCATGAAGTGTAAAACAAAGTTATATCTATGACTACATATGGGGACTTTTGATTCCAAACCTCCCTTCCCACAAGCATGACTACATTTCTAACCTTCGAATAAAATGTATGTTAGCTAAATAATGACCTATGTAAAATCAAAACATCAGCTGTAATTAGAAATTATTTAGCACAGCAACTTCTGTTATAAAATTAGAAACCAATGTTAAAAGGTCAACATCGATATTCAAGCATTACATTCTTGTGTGATTATATTTCATAATTCCATTAAACGATAAGGTTTCACAGCAAACATTTTAAAACGATATTATTATTAATCAGAAACCTTTTGTAGAGTTATGTGAAGCTTCCATTAAATAAATTCAATAAAATTCCCGATCCATTCCCCCATCTGTTGGTTATCCTAACCATTACACGTTCGCATGTACAAGACTTGTCCCATGAGTGCGACAATCACTATCTAAGTGGGAAAAAATCAGTACAATTTATGCGAAAATCTTGGCGGAGTAAGGAGAGTTTTCCGTATGTGGACACATTACCAAATCAGTTGCTAAGAAGTGAATTATTGAGAGTATGGTTTGGAATCAATCTCTGGAAGGTAAATGATATGGTTAAATCCAAAATGACCCATCCAGGACGTAATTGTACTTGTGACCTGAACACTAAGGGCCTGATTCGAATGCTAATGCCGGTTGGAGCCGTTCTGACCGCATCCTAATCAGGCAGTTGGATTCCTTTCAAATGATACATTAGGATGGAGGGGGACGGAAAGGAATGCAACAGGACATTTCAGCTGGCTTCCGACGGGCGCCCGTCCACCAGTGGAAATGCTTTTAGTAATCCCAAGGGCGGCTCTTTCCGCCTGAGTGATTAACTAGGCTGATTCCCACAGCCTTTCTTTGCTGGCCTTTATGACACAGAAAGGCTGTGGGAATTCTACTTTGGGGTCTCCCAGCAGGACCCCAATGGGTGCAAGGTCTCCGGATGGTGGCCTAGGGGGCACCTATGGTGCCCGCTGTTGATCCATGCACGCGGTAGCAGACACCTTGAGGTGCCTGCCACGGGGTGCAGTGATTAACTGCACCTCTGCTCTTTGCAATGAGAGCATGCATTCCATTCAGAATGCATGCTCCCACTGTAAAGAATAGGTTGCATCCTAATTGCTGGTTTGGGACTGCGGACAGGAGGTCGGTCGGTCCCACTTCCAAAACGATGTTGGATGGACTCTGGTCCATCCAACATCGTAATCAGGCCCTAAATGTGATGTTGCACATCCTGTTGGACTGTTTAAAGGTTAAACAACAGCAGAGACAGTTTTTACTCCCAATATTTTGAAAAGATGGAATTAAGATCCGTGGGCATGCTGCTGAATTTCTAACTGCTATGCATTTTCTGGATATAGCATGTGCCATTGAGAGATTCATGTGGGTAGTCAGAAATGCAATTAGTGAATTTTAGTAAGAATGGTGTTTTATATGTTATTTATTAATTGTATTAGGTATTTCATTTAAATGTTTATTTTAATGGGGTTGATTTATATAAGATGTTATCAGATGAAATTGAATGATGGTTATTTACATTTATTTAAAATGTTTTAAAAGGAATTAGAAACTGTATATAGTGCAATGGATATAAGTTGGCATATTATTTAAAGGCCAAAGGTCTAAATAAACATATCATTTGATTGATTGAGTGCATGCGTGTGTGCACAAAGTACCCTCTCATCATCAGTTGAGTCTTGTTTTTTTTCTTTGCAAACTTTTAAATTGTAATGATTTTCTCTATTCTTATTTAATGTAATCATTTAATGCTATTTCCATTTCTAATCTTTCACTCAACTTCCTGCTCTATCTTTTATTAATACAGTACCCACAGCCTTTGAATAATGCAAAAAGGGAAACTAAACAAACCCCTATAATTAGTGTTGTACTAAAACCCTATTATATTAGAATTGGCATAAAAACAGCTTTGAGGATTCCTCCACCTACAGTTGCAAACCAATTTACAATTGTGTGAATTACCTTTCCAAAGTTTTCATAAATGCTGGCTGTTTCTATTTGTTCTAACTCAGGTTTCTGAACATAAATGTTCTTATGTTTTTGAGTGGAATGTTTGAACAGCAATGCTGAATTTTCAACATCTTGCAGACTCCCTCTTTCTCTGAGAGTAAAATGTCTAATGCCAATCTGTCTTGCAAAACCATGGATGTAATAGATACTAATTCTGTGTTTACAACTAATAATGTACCAGAAGTACTGGTTACCAGCTTGTCTACAACTGTTGACAGTTTTCCAATCTTTTCATCATTCAGTATTACTCCTATGGGTGGTATAACTGCACCAAGAATATCTCCCACTGATTGGTTGCATCTCCTGCACCACATGTGTGTCTGTGTGATGGTGTGATTGTTAAGGCATCTTTACTATATACCTGATAAATCTTAGGAAATAATATAGCTAAATAGAAAATCAACTCCCAACCAGGGGGTAAATGGAAGTAAGTATCTTGTCCACAAACAAAATAAACTCTGGAATTGCTGTTTGTTCCCTATGTTTAATTTGCCATGTGCGCCCCACTAATTCAAATGTGTATTCACAACTACTAATTCCCACACGTCTAGGTTTACTGTGTGTTTTTCTTTTGTACAAACATTTTTTTCTTCTTTTGTACAAACCTTTTTTGTTCTTTTTTGTACAAACTTTTTTTTGTCCTTTTTGTCTTCTGTCTAATTTCAGCTTTGGGTAAACCATTATCTTTTTAAACTTGTCTTCTTCTTTCTTCCAAACATTTTTCAAAACATACTTTTCTATATCTTTACTATGTGATATGTTATTGTTTTTTCCTTTTGATGTCTCTTTGTGTTTGCCATAATAAAAACTTGCCCTAATGGTCTATTAAAACAGGTTAGATTATTTTTGTAAGCCATAACACTATCTATAAGCATAGACAGTCTAAAATAATACCAAGCTGTGTGTATTTCTTGTGCCTCTGGGTGTAAATTCATGCTTTGCAGTGGTAGTACTCTAGAAAGTAGTAAATCATAGTTTGAGAAAAAACATTCAAAATGCCTTCAACTATATACAAATGTAAGTAATATACTACATGTGACCATGTATGACAATGGAATATGATAGTAGGTAAAAGACTAAAAAGGCACCCCCCTAGAAATATCTGCTTTAAAGGTCTGGGAGAAGGGGGAAAAGGGACCAAACTCCCTCGTGACCTATATTGCTTTACTACTGGCTTTCACAAGCTCTGAGATGGGGCATTAACAATGTTAATCTCCACACAACAACTTTGATTAATATTTTTTCATGTTTTATTTTGTTTTTCTTTTTTCATTTGTATCAAAATTGACATTTAGACATTACATTTCTTTTCAACATTTTATCTATACATTGATGTAGTTAAATTTTTTATCTAAAATTAAATACACTCAATATGTTGCCTCTACTTTAGAATTGTAACTTCTATTGTAATGGTTAAAATTGAACAATGAGACAAAGAAACAATCCCCCACACTTACACCTCATTCATGTAACCCACAACACTATCACTAGCATACTACACACATCCATACCACGCCACAGACCAACACTGCATGCACAGATGGACCAAAAACAGGGTGATCACATCAACCCTCAATTGCTGTGCTGAGATCTGGGGTTCTGGGATGTAACCATTACAAAAGAAGTTACAATTCTAAAGTAAAGGCAACATATTGAGTGTATTTATTTTTAGATAAAAAATTGAACTACATCAATCTATAGATAAAATGTGAAAAGAAATGTAATGTCTAAATGTCAATTTTGATACATATGAAAAAAGAAAAACAAAATAAAACATGAATTTTTTTTTAAAAAGTTGTTGTGTGGAGATTAACATTGTTGATGCGCCATCTCAGAGCTTGTGGAAGCCAGTAGTAAAGCAATATAGGTCACGAGGGAGTTTGTTTTGAAAATATGATAGTTGGTACCCTCTTCTGAAGTTGATTACGGTAAGTGTGTGCAAACATAGCAATCCTTTGCGTACATAGCCTATGTTTTCTTGCACTAACCTAGAATAAACATTAGTTGTGTAATCATTACCCTTGTAGCTTGAAAATGATGCTTTCAATTGCTCCTCATTTATTGTGTGTGTGAAATTGTTGCTGTTACATCAGTAGACTTAATTACTTTACCGGGTGTGACATAGAGCCCTACTAACATAATTATGATCATTAGAACTAGGCCTGGGCGAAGCACTACGCTACGCTCGCGTAGTTTGCGAAGTTCGCGCTACTTCGCACTACGCGAACTGCACGTAGCACAGTGCGAACACGCGTAGCGTAGTGTTGCGTAGTGCTGCGGTCATTTTTTGCTTGCTCGCGGTCCTCAACGTCAAGTTGGCGACCGCGAGCAAGCAAAATGACATCCCGGCGAGACTTTTTCCTTGTTCGCGATCAGCAACATCAAGTTGGCGATCGCGAGCATGGAAAATAAACCTCCCTGCGAGATTCCCAACGCGAGGTTTCTCATTGCAAGGGGTCGCGTATGCTCGCGACCGCTCGCGATGAGAAACTACTAGTTTGTGTTGAGAAAGCTGCTGCTCGAGTAAAAATCTACTCGAGCAGCAGAAAACTACAGCTCGCACTGTGCAAGATGCCATTTTCAATGATTGCACAGTGCCGGTTGCTTGTCCGCACTGTGCAATCATTGAAAACAACATCTTGCACAGTGCGAACATGTTACTACGCAGTTCGCGAAGTGCTACGCGTAGCTCGCGAAGTGCTACTTCGCGAACTACGCCCACCCTTAATTAGAACCACTATTATGAAAATAGTACCCATATGTATGAAATCAGGACCAATACTTCCAAAATATTAATCTACCTTATTTTACATATAAGGCACCCCCAAGGTCTCCCCTAGGTGCCCCAGGGCTGGGGTGCCATGTAACTATAAGCAGGGACATTATAACACGCTGCCCCTTTGTAGTGAATTGATCAATAGGCTAAAATAGTCATATTTTATTTAAAAATAAAAATTGTTAGGAGCCATAACTTTAGAGATCCAGAACTTTAGAGGAACTTTTAGAAAAAGCTCCATAAGTTGACAGGCTTAGAGAAGGGAGTCAAGGTGGCTACCTTCAATTGTGATCCAGCCTGGATTTCAGGTTCGTCCAGCTGAAAACTCCGGAGCTCAAGACTTCCAGGATTTAACTGGGGCCTTGCAGAAAGTCATGGCAGCAAATCTGCACCGAATTAGGCATGACAAAGTGCCTTGCTTGACTTCAAAGGGAAAAGCTTGGCCTCAAATTTTGACTTTGCCCCAGTCAAGCATGACAAGATGTCCCAAAGTGGCACTATATGTTTTTAAGCACTAGAAAGTGTTTATTCTTTAAAAATTCATATCGCCAGTTCCCTATATTGGATTTTCGTCATTTTGGTGTCTATATATTCATATGAATATAATCCATTTGTATAAATTTGAGTTTAATTTGTATTGTGTGTTGTGTCTTACTTATTTAATTTTATTGGTGTTTTGAAATGCTTTACATATCTGTCTCCTAAGTTACAGCTGCCAGCTCTTTGCTAGCTATCAACGTTTTATCAAGGGAATAAATTATTGAAAACTCTTGTGAAACTTTTATTGTATTTGTGACCTTATTACTAGTGGTAAGTCACTACTTATCCCTACATATAATTAGGGGTGGGCGGAATTTGCGAAAGCGACTTTCGCAAATTATCGCGAAAATGTTAAAAATCTCCCCAAACAAGCGCAAATATCGCGAAGATGCGGAAGTTTTTTTCCGGCATGTTCGCGAGATTTTCTGCATGGTTGCGGGTCGCCAACTTACCCATGTGGTTGCTTGCGGGCACGGCCATCTTGTTTTCAGTTGTCTCGCGGTGCATGATCGCGAGAAAAAAGACGTGATCGCGCGACGCATGACGTCACTGCGGACGCGAACTGTCACGAGACAGCGCAAATGGCTAAAACAATACAACATCTCATGGAGAACGCGACCAGATCGGGAGAACTTGTCGGCGAACGCGGGGATTCAGGTAAGGCGATCGCGCGCGCGCGAGAATGTATTATTTTACAGCGCGAGCAAGAACCAAATTATCGCAAAGCTGCGGAATGTGGAAATTTTGACATTTCCGCGCTCTCCGCGGAACGCGGAAATGCCAAATTATCGCAAATTCCGCGAACGGAACGGAAATTTTGCCCAGGCCTACATATAATCCACTTTTCAATACCATAATATTCTTGAATATATTGCTAAGGCAACACATGTTTGTCTTTAATCAGATCATTTAGGCAACGAGGTTGTGGCACTGTTCTTGATGCAGATCTACAGTGGCAACTGCAACCTGGTGAGGGACAGAATGCACCACATCAGCTAATCCCTTGCAGTAAGCAAGTATTATTTCATCTGTGATGCTCGCGAGTGCATTTGCAGGTACAACAGGCAGTCTAACAGCACGGCCCATTTGGATTTCATGTAGTGATAAACCAATCTTCCTATCAGGAATACTTCAGATACTTATTAGCACTACAAGAAAAGCATAAGGCCATTTCAAGGTTGTTTAAGCACAAACGTTTGCCAATCTAGACTTTATGGTGCCATTGTGCTGCTTGACGATACCAGAAGCTCCATGTCAATGCAGCCTTTGTTAAATTTGTAGTGCTGCATTCTTAAAATGAGTTTCTCAAACTGACTCCAGGGAAACCAGCATGGCATACCTGGGTATTAACTCACACATTTTAACCTTTTCTTCTCAGATTTACCACAGTTACTTGATGATGTTAATCCCCACCCTCCAAAACTTGGTGGTACCTGCATAAGCAATCTGCTATATGCAGACGATCTCGTCTTTCTGAGAGACACAAGGGTCAGCTTCAGAGGATTCTCGACCAGTTACTCCACTACACAACCTGCAACGAGCTGGAATTAAATCTATCAATTACCTTTGGGAAAAGGAAGCCACTAAGTGGAGGATGGCAATTCAATGGCAAAAGCCTTGAAAGCACTGCCTTTTACAAATATCTGTGGCTTTATATGGACTCAAGGGGCACCTTCTGCAAACAGAAGGAAGTGGTCGGTGCAAAGTCTCTCTCAATTGATGCGTTCACTAACAAAGCTTGTGAGGAAGTTATCCGGCCCAAGTCTGTCCCCTCTTCTAACTGTCATGAAAGCCAAAACCTCCAAATATTTTCTTATGGACAGGAGAATATGCTGGGGAGAGACCCCTGTCTGGTGAACAAGAAAATAACAAGAATCTTCATGTGAGTCTACAGAAATCCTCATCACTAGCTCAGATAAGACTTGAGTTTGGCCTTTTAGACCATCCAAGGGTAGGGGCTGGCGCTTTTGTCAAGCTGTGCAATAAACTGTGCACTTCAAGCGAAGGAAGCCTAGATGCTATGCTGTGGCAATAAATATCAACCAGCCAAGTGGGACGAAAACACTGCTGCCATCTAGAACACTCATTGCAAATGCTAGACACGATTGAAATCTGGGCAATTAACCCATCCCAGCAGGCCCTCAAAATGTACATTAAAATGTACATTAAAAAAAAAGTCTGGTCCTGGACTTTTCACTCTGACAGGGCACAACTGACAAAATGCAAACATGCCTGGATGGTTTTATCGGGGTACAAGCCTGGGACTGTGGTGCCATATCCATTGTGCATCTGCTCAGTAGCATGGAAAAAAATATTGTTGGTGCTCAGGATGGGTGAATGGCCTTTCTTGCACCATCTACCAGATTGGCATTGCTCTAGTGACAATACAATGTGCAGGGGGTATGGGTGTACTTCTGAGTCGATTGAGCACGTGGCATGTATTTGCCCTGCCTTACTCAACGATCAAAGGATGCTGCTACGGGGTGAATGAAATAAACTTGGTGTTCACTCTTGCATCCTAGCCATCTTAACAGCCATGAACCCAGATAACCAGATGCTCAATATACGGTTCACCCAGTTTGTCACAAGAGCAGCAAAAAGGTTAACGCAGAGTGAGTGCCAATAACCAAAATTCCATCTTATCGCACTGGGTTACTACCCACTCAACAATGCAGTTAGTTGCCACCTCCTCTAGACCAACTCGTCAGCAGCCCTGTGTGGTTTACCAGCTGCTCATTTCACTTCATGGCCCCAAACTCCACTGAGACACCAGAGTCCCTTTTCTTCTCCACGCAGGGACCATGTTCCTTTTAGATAGAGCCTTAAAGTGAGTGCATCAGACAGTTGGAGTTTTCCGGACTTGTTCCTTGTCCGTTCTTTTAATGCGTTTTAACTGAATGGATCCTTTTCAGTAACAAAGTCATTCTGTGCCTCTTTGCATATATATTTTTTACAGAAAACGCAAGCTGTTAGGAATAATTTGAACAATCAAATTCGGCACCCTTTTCGCTTTATGTAATTATGTACTGTCATACATTTTAACTTTTGCATCACTGAGTCACTTTTTATAACATTTTATTAACATTTTATTAGCAGAGTATATTTTTATTGTAAAGATTTTAATTAATCAGACAATAAAGTTTTCTTCTTCCAAAACTAACACAATAGCAGTTTGGCTACAGTGTGACTGTATTTTTTTTTTGTTGGGTAATCTTTTTCAGTCATTCATTGGTTGACATGTCACACAACGATAGCACCATTTTTTTTCTGCAAGCATCCTAAATCTGGGGTTGAACCAGATTTGTATAAATAGCCTCAGCATTGCATATCTATCTAGATGTGTATCCATGGCAATGATTTGTCGTTGGGAAAAACAAACTGTCATGTAACACTGGTCTCTCATCAGCTGATATTCATATGTCATTTGCATTTTTCTCAGAGTCTGCTCTGACCCAGCCTTGCTGTTGTGCTTCAGAAACATTTTCTTGTACTTTTTTTAGCTCTTCCCATGTGTCAGCTACTGACATCAACCTTGAAAAGCCAGTGTCTTCTTCAGATTCATATGGGAAATCTCTGTTACATGTTTTGGCCACTAGTGCACAATACCATGCAACTTTGTCAGCATACCTATTTCCCACTGCAATGAAACCATTGCCACGTTGGTGAACATTTAACTACTGCAATTTCAGAAGGTAACTGAAGTGCTTCCAAAATGTTCGTCACGGGTTCACCATTTCGGATTGTTGTACCAGAAGGGGTCATGAAACATCTCTGTGAAAACAATTGGTAAAAGTCATGGACAACCCCAAAGCCATACTAACTCTCTGAAAATATAGTCCCTCTTAATAGGACTGTCAACACGCAAGCTCTTGTAAGGGCAATCAGTTCTGCAACTTGGGCTGTGGAGAGCGTGAGCTGCTCTCAGGATACCTTCATTGTTTCTCAGGCTAGAGCCATGAACAAAAATGATATAATTAGGTTCATTCAAAGGTTCATCTATAATGTTGGGTCGTAGCTTGGTGCATAAATCCATGACATCTAGACAATCATGTTCAATTTCATCACAAGCATTATTGTGTTTTTTGTTTGGGTAAGCAGTATTTCCACAGAGTGTGGGGCCCTTACAGTTAAAGGATGTCCCATCATTATGCTCTCACTCTTCTCAATACTAACACCAACTGCTGCAACTGTTTTAAGGCAGCCAGGCAGTCCTGTGGCTACAGTGTTAAGGGCTGTAGAAAAGTAAGCCACAGGTTTTTGAGCAACTCCATGCATCTCAGTAAGGACTGAGACAGTACAGCCCTCCCTCTCTCAACAAAACAATGCAAACATCCTATTGTAATCCGGCATTCCTAGTGCTGAGGCATGGCAGAGTATTTCTATCAGCTCTAGGAAGGCTTTCATGCATCTGCTGTCCAATGGAAGTGGATCAGGCACATCTTTGTGTGTCAGTCTCAGTAAAGGCTTAGCCATAAGGGAAAAATTAAGTATCCACTGTCTACAGTAGCCATCTATTCCCAAGAACATCCTAACTTCTCTGTGTCTTCTGAGTGGATTCATCTGCATAATTGCTTCCACCCTTTCAGCTGCCACTTTTCTTTTTCCCGTCTCAAGATTGTGTCCCAGATACTTAACTTCTTTTTGACAGTATTGCAATTTGTCTGGGGGCACTTTATGTTCATTCTCAGCCAAGTGATTTAGAAGTGCAATTGTTTCTTGCTTACAAGCTTCTCGCATTTCTATGTCACAAGTAGGTCATCTATATTTGGCACGAGAACTGAACCCCAGATTCTTTTAAGATCTGGTTGAAAATGGAAGGACTCTCTGTATACCCTTGTGGGACTCAACACCATGGCAAAACTATAGGCTGAAAGATAAATGAGAAAAAGGTTTTGGCTCTCTTCATGCAACGGCACTGAGAATAATGCCTGACAAAGGTCAAAAATGGCAAACCAGTCTGCATTCTGATTCTAAAAAGTATTCTGTCTGGATTCAGGATCACATGAAAACATGGAACAACAATACTGTTAATCTTTCAGAGATCCAGCATAATCCAATATTTACCTTTGTGCTTCTTCAAACCCATGATAGAAGAGTTTCACTGACTCCCAATCAACTTCTTCAAAATCCCTTTGCTCAGCATATCCTCAAGTACGGGTTATTCCTGCACATGTTTCTGGCATCAAATTATATGATGGAATTCTTGGACGCACTGCGTTTTATTTTGATGTGACTCAGACAGGCTCTAAACCTTTTATTAGTTTGATAACCTTTCCTTGTAAAGTCTTATACTTCCGGGTTCATTTTCCCCCCTAGCCTGGGTACTCACAAATGATTATGCCACAGACGGGGCTTAGCATAACGCTCTAACTCTTACAACGCACTTCTAGGGAGTCCATCAGGAGCCACAGGGGTTCCATCATTACAAACTTAGATAACACTACATCTCCCCTTCTGCTAAATAATAAAATTGCATTTTTTTTTACAAATATATACATAAACATGGCACTTCAATGAGTCTTCGTGACATTATGATGACATGCCCCAACCTTGGCTTTAGAAACTGGGGACATCAGTATAAGTGTCCATGACCAGAGTTGGTGATGTAGAAACAGCAGCAGTCATAGGGTCTTCAAGTATCCTTTCAGACCCAGTCTCGACATTGACATCAGTACTTGACAAGCGTAAGCTACATTTTGGAAATGCAAAGATTCTCCTTTGCTGTTCACAACATTAAAAAGTTAAGCATTGAACGGAGCATCAGACTCTCATTTTCTATGCTGATGAACAAGCACTCGATCTCCTCTAGTGAACATAGCGACTTTTGCATTTCAATATTTGCCTGCGAAGGCCTTCATTTTCCTCTTATGATCCAAGTCTTTAATGCATGTTTCTTCCTCACTATTTGATCTTCTGTTGGTCCATTGAGGTAATTTGGTCATCATAGCAAAGTTACCGGGCTTTCACTTGTGATTGAGTGAGGGTTCGAACAGTAAGCTTGATAGCTTGTTTTAATTTCTGGAATCTTTCTCTCTTTCATGTGACCAAAGAAAAGAAACATTCTCCTCGTCAAGTCTTTTAGTGGCACTATGACAGTGGCAAAGTCTTGTACGTACCTAGAGCACCAGCTGGCCATGTGTATGAACGAACTTAGCATAGAAACATCTTGTGGAGGACTGGCAGTTGATAGAGCTTGAACTGTAGCTGGATCAGGTGCCATGCCCCCAACAGAAACGATATGGCCAAAGAATTTAAACTTTGTCTTATGGAACAAACATTTCTTGACATTCAAAGTTAAACCATTATCAGTGAGCAAAAGACATACTTGCATGAGAGCTCTGTTGTGTTCCATCTGGGTAGCTCTGAAAACTATTATAGCATTACTATAATTGAAAGCATTCATGACAGGCTGCATGATACGTTGAATGACATCTTGAAATAGCTCTGCAGCTGATGACAAAATGTAGTATTTTTAGACAGGACAGAACAACATGTGTAGAAAGGGTTGTAATGTACCTGCAATTTTCCTCGAGTTCCAACTGATGATATCCTTTAATCAGATCAAGGCGAGAAAATACCTTCGTACTATTTAATTTTGCTATCATGTCAGCAATGTGTAGACCTTGATGTCATTCTCTTTCAACTGCCTTTATCGCTGGGCGAAAATCCATGCAGACACATACAGCTCCTTCACTGTCCTTTTTGTGTACTACTACTATGGGATAAACCCTTGGAGTTGGGCCAGTGGAACTCTCAATGAGATCGTGTTTGATTAAGGTTTCAAGTGCTCATTGAACAGCTTCCTGTGAGTGAAAAGCAAGTCACTTGTGTCTTTTAGCAATAGGATGGAGTCCTCATTAAAAGTGTAATTGGACTTTCAAAGTCTTGAGTTTTCCCAGCCCATGAATCAATGAAGGGAATTAACTTACTATTTTGTGATTAGCATTCTTGTTATAGTTTGCTGAAGGTCAGTAAAAAGGCACTTGGCAGCTATCTTCACTACAATTGAGCCTTGACGTTTTGGTGGCATCAATGCAGACCACATATACACTTTAGTTTACAATGGAATAAGTTGGACTACTGGAGACAGTTCATGATACTTCTCCTCTGGCATATTTATTGACACACCACTATCAATAATGAAAGGTATGGAACACATGTTGACTTTTAGTGTGATTTTTGCACAATGGTTGAATGACTTCGGTGCCTCATCCTGTTGACTTTTCTTGGACCAGTAATTTTCCTCACAGGCAGCCAGTTCAACATCCGCACATTTCTCTGAGGTAAACATTGACATGGAACAACCATCTTCTTCACGTTCACTTGACGTTGATACTGAAGAACTGTTTGACGAAGATTTAGCTGTCAATCAACCTATTTGGTGTTGATTTCCCTCAGCTTGATGTGGTCACTTGGCCTTATGGGCGTGCATCGAACGTCTTGTCTGGAATGTTCAGGTTGCCATTTTTTCTTCATGCCATGATGTACTTACTTTTTCCTTCGCCTTGCAAACCGTTACAAAATGGTTATCTTTTACTTTTCCGCAGCCTATGCAAATTTGCCCAATGGTGGTATATGTGAATTTGGCCTGGTATATGATGTCCACTAAGTTAAGTGGGCACCTTGCACCAGTCCAAACAACCCTTATGGTGATTTAAAAGGTCAAGGGTAACCTTTGAGAGCTATTCAAGTGGTAGCTGTGGAGAGCAGCCTTCAGGCTTAGTCTTGAAGGAATGTTAAGCAGCTTGTTTTACCGGAACGCAACCTTCTTGTATTGGCTAAAGGAAAGCAGAACCACACAGTAGTTATAAAAATATGTATTTGCTATTATAACACACTCCAAATACCTTACAGTATCTGCTACATGCAGATAAACACAAAGCATACAATACAGTAGCACTGAAACAATCTTAAGTAGCACTAATACACAATGGGCTCCAGGGGAAGACCAAACCATATGCAATAATAGTGCTTTAAGAACCACAACTCGAGTCAAGACAGTGTCTAGAGGATGTAGAATCGTTGGGACCCCAAGGAACCTCCCAAGATGAGTCTGTAGGGACCCCACGGAGGACGGGTGCAGTGATACCTACAATTCAATGGGACAGTCGCTGTTGCAGTTTTAACATTTAAGGACGCTTCCCAGTGGATTATGAAGAAGCCCTTTAAATCATAGGATGTTGGAGAGCCACCCCATCAGTGGATATAGTAGTACCAGAGTTACCTATCCCAGGGAAGCCGGGTGCATAGTGCTGAAGTGGTGTCGGAAACCTCCGTTGATTTCAATGGAGGACTTCAAGGTAATGTTACTGCAGGATAGAAGAAAAGTGTCAGTTGGAATCCAAAGGTGGATTCAGGTTGAAGAGTACCTGAAAGCAGATCGGACAGAGTCTGGGTCACCCAGGAGTGACCAGGGGCTCAGAAGAAGAATGCCCACTAATATCGGGTGCTTCAGGTGTGATGATGGAGACCTTGGCTCTACAGCTGCAGGGACCAGGAGATGTTGAAGACAACCAGAAGCCAGATATGAACTGTCCCACAAAGGATGTTAAGTGTTGAGGAGTCGGTGTCTGGCGGGAGCACCAACAAGCCTTGGCAGTGGCAACCCAAAGAAGGTTACGGTCTGGCCCAGCAAGGACCAGGGAATTCACCACAGCAAGGAGAGTCAGGGCAGGCTTGGAGCAACCAGGGGAGCCCAAGAAAAGCAGTGTTGACCCTCAAGAGGACCCATAGGCCAGAGGCACAGGAGACGTGAGGAGACCTTGAGCAGGTTTACAAAGCAACAGCCCATGGATCACTCAGTGTGAGGAGGCCAAAGTTCTTTGGTAGAAATGTGCCCAGAGGTTGGGGCTATTTGTAGCCTAATACACTTGTTCAGGAAACACCAACTAGCATATGCACTTGCAAAAGTATGCAGTGCACATGGGTTTGGGTTATGCGGTCCCCTCAAGGGATACTGGCCTCAGACTTGGTGAGAGGGCAGCTCAATCTCAAGGAACATAGGAACCCACCTCCTGTGTTGCTGGAGTCTTCAGAGTCTGCAGGATCTCAGGATCAGCAGACCAGTCACTTATGGTGCATGCGGATGCAGGGGAGTGACTCCTTCACACCGAGGAAGATAACTTTAGTTTTCTTTGATGCTCCACATGTCCTGCACAGAGCCTGTATGGTGCACGGACACAGACGTTGCTTTGGACGGAGAGGGAGACAAAGTCGGGCCCAGTTGCAGTCCAGCGAAGTCCAGAGTGTCCAGGCGGTCGAAGGTCAGTGGTTTCTTGTTCAGAATCTTGTCCACGTTGAATCTTGGGTCCAACAGCCAGGTAAGCCCTTTTGTACCCACGGGAGAGTGTTGGACAGATTCAGGGGACCCTCCCAGTGGAGGGTCAGGACAGTGGGGAGGATACTCCCCTGTCCTTTGTCCAGTGTTGCTCCTGAGCAGGAGCCAATCGCGCCCAGGACTGGTTTGAACTGGACTATGCACAGGGACATCAGATGTGCCCCTCATGCAGACATTCGGTCACTGGCAAGCGGACCCACCGAGGCCAATACACTAAATCCTGTCTGGGAGGTTGTCACACCTCCCTGTGACAGGATTCTTATTGTTCTGCCTTCCCCTGCTTGAGCTTGGCTCAGCAGCAGGAGGGCAGAAATGTGTCTCTGGTCGGCAGCAACCCTTTTGGGCTGCCCAGGACTAGAAGGCTGGTACTGGGAACACCAGGGACCTCATAGAGCACGTTTCTGAGGGGTGGAATCATACCTCCCACACCGGTTACCGGTGTGGTGGTATGATTCCACAATGTTTGATTCCAAACACGATAGGGTTACTTTCAGCCATCTTAGAGTTGGTCATCACGCGGTTGCATATTGCCACTGTATATGCTGTAAATGGCGGCAGCACTAACAAACCGGGAGAATGAAATCCATAGGATGCATGGGTGGTCTGCTCATGCAGTGACACCCTCTCACTTAGAACCAAGCACCCCGCCTTCAAGATGGTCAAGGCCTGCTATCGGGGTGACTTATAGGTTTTAGGTGTAGTGACCCTTAGATATAGTAAACCTATATCTTAAGTAAGTGGTGCATCCACCAACTTACACAGGCTGCAATGACAGGTCTGTATATCCATTCTGCATGGCCTCTCATGGGTGGCAGAATACATTCTTCAGCCCATGAGAAGCCTCTGGGATACCTATGCTCTAGGTACTTGGGAACGATATACTAGGGCCTGACAAGGGTACCCCAGTATCAAATCTGGAGTGTACCTAAGTACATGGCATAACATTTTAGGGCGAAAGCAGATAGACTGGGGTCCTGATTAGCAGGATTTACCTTTGTGAGGAAATTAAAATCCACACCTGAAGCCCAACTATTTTTCTGTGGCGAAATCACTCCTTGGCCTTGTGCTTTGGTTTACTTTTCACATTCATGACTGACTCAGTCTGGGAACCTCCGGCCTCCATGTTAGCAGCTTGCTTATCACCATGCTCTTTAGCCCTGGCAGCCAATGGAACTCATCCCAGACTAAGAGTTTCCCCCACATACATCATCTGAACGAGTCTGACAAGCATCCTGCATTCACTCTGAGGCATATAATGTTCTCATCATTGAATTCATTGCACATACAGTGTTTGATGAGAGCATCCAGTCTCTCAACATATTTGACAATGACCTCACCATCTTTCTGTTGTCTTTGACTGAAGATGTACCTTTCGTAATCTACATTCAGCATTGGATTGAGTGCGAGATTCAAGACTGCTTTGATTTGACTGAATGTAATTTAGTCAGTTCGCTGCTTTTTCTTTTTGACTTCTGGTGGCTCCTCCACTCTGGTGGAGTAGAATCGCCTCACTGCTTCACAGCAGTGGCACTTTTAGAAATATAAAATGATAATAACTGTTATTATCATTTTATGGTTTGTGTCCATCTGCATTGCGGGCGGGTGGGTAGCTGGTGCTGCTGTGCTCTGGGAGCAGGAGAGGAGTGGTTTGCCCATTCCTAAGTGTACAATGACTGTTTGGTCAGCCCTCTTGGGTTGCCCAAAACAGTCATGCGCACTTCCCTGTTCTCCATGCAGGCTGCATAACTGCCACCCACGAGCCATGCTGACAGCGTCCGTTTACTACTTCACCATCAAGATTCTTAAGGTAATTTATAATCTTCTTGTTATCCGCTTCTTCCATCACATCAATTAAATGATCAAATGTCTATATCCATGCAGTTCATCTATCACCAATATTCAGCTTTTTGGTGGTATCAAATGCCTGGTTTCAAGAAGGCAGCTGCATTGTAACCCTTTAAGAGATTTGCTGACACTGAGGGTGACGTTCTCTCTGACACCATTTGCTGTCCTCTAGAATCTGCTTCATCCTTGTCATCTCTAAGGCACTGTACTAGCTTCTTGGTCTTCTGGGACAGTCTGTGGAGCCTTGGCCCTCCTCCTTGTCTCCATGGGAGCCCTTTGCTTTCAGTAGCCCTTTGGACTTTTTCTGAGCCACCACCTGGCAGCTTTGGTGGTGGGTTGCTCATGCTTCCTTCGGTGTCACTTCCCCAGTGCTGAGGCACAATGACTCTCTTTGCTCAGTTCTGGTACCCAGATGACCATTTCTTGTATTTAAATTTGAATGTGACCATAGTTGGTCTTCTATCAACAGGTCGTATGGCAATCTGGAATGTTTGAAATGGTCTCTAAACTTATGGTATGCTCTGTTCAACAGGGGCAGTAACCACTGTAGCACTTGTACTTGTATTATGATGTATACTATTGAGAGAGCCACATATGGTGGTGGCCCCATAGCTAACATAGCATTGAATATTTCATCTCCTGAATCACTATCTATGTAAACCTTTTTCTCATCCTTTTCATTTTCATTTTCTTTTTCCTGTGTTTCTTGTGTTTTATCGACTGTGTTCTATACCATACCCCACGTAACTATTTTGACCCGCCTTCAGTCCATCGGAATTAGTGGACAGGTGTGGAAATGGCTGGCCTCTTTCCTTGAAGATAGGGGTCAAGAGGTGTGGTGTCCTCCGTTTTCCTCTGGACTGCAGCCCTTAAGGTGGGAGTGCCACAGGGCACGGCCCTAAGCCCTACTCTATTTAATGTATATCTTGCTCCCCTGGTTCGCCTTGTAGAGACCTGGGTGCTAAAGTAGTCTTTCATGCAGACGGCATTCAGCTGATTTTCTCAAGCAGCAGGGATGAAGCATTCCCCTGTGAAAAAATGTAAAATTGTCTGACCCAATTTTTCCAATGGCTTTCTCTCTACCAACTGAAATGCAATGCGGTAAAGATTGAGCTTCTCTTTTTCGGTTTAAGATCGGAAGTGCCTTATCCACACTCATGCTTTTAAAAATGTAGGGATTAAGTTTGATGGTGAACTTTCCTTTATTTCACAAGTCAAGTCAGTGTTAGGGACTTGCTTTGGCATGTTACGTATACTGAGAAAGTTTCTGCACTTTTTTTGTCTTTGTCAGCTAGAAAAATGGTGGTCCAGGATCTGAATCACATCTAGACTGGACTATGGTTGTGCACTATACCTGGGCTTGTCTGACTTTCTGATTAGTAAGCGGCAGATACGCCAAAATGCCTCAGTTCGCAGAGTACTCAGCTTACCCCTAAGAACCCATGTGTCCTCATCACTCAGAGAACTGCACTGGCTTCCCGTAAGGAAGAGGATTACTTTTAAAACCCTATCAGTAATCCATACAGTATTGCATGGAACAGGTCCAAGACACTTGAAAGTGAGAATCGGACTCTACATCCCTCCTAGAAGTCTGCACTCAGCAAATCTCTTTCTGGACAAACTTCCTCAGATCCGTAAATCCAGAATGGGGGGCAGGTCTTTTTCTGTTCTGGGACCATCTTTTTGGAATCATTTTCCACTGGAACTAAGATGTCTTACCTCCATAACTCTTTTCCAGAAAAAGCTAAAAACATGGGGCCCGATTCACAAAACTAATCTGAGACAAAATTCTAAATTTACGACTTTTGATATTCACAGAAGGCACTTACGATTTTTGGCATTCACAGAAATCACTTTCGACTCCTATCTTTATGTCTGCACTCAAGCCAGAATTTCCGCCCCTGGGCCGAATTTCTGCACCCTGGCCGGAAATCCAGCACTTGGACTGGAATTTCCACACCTGGGCCAGAATCTGCTCTTCCGGGCCCCACCATGCTCCAGCTGAAACACTGCAACCCAACGGCCAATCCCAGCCCTGCAGCACATATGAAAGCAGAGCAAACACACCCAAATCTTCCAACGTGTGGCTGAATGTGTTTGTTGCTCTGCCCCTAGCCATGCGGCAAGAAGACTTAAAGAGGAGAAGGAGATTAGAGAGGATATTCAGACAAAGGATAAACCTATTTGTGCTGTCCAGCCAAGAGGTCAGGGCCAGATACCGTTTCCCTCCAGAAGTCATCTTGGAGTTGGTATGTGAGTGGGAGCAGGAACTTGACTCTGTGACCTGCTGCTCCCATGCCATTCCAGCATATCTCAAGATACTTTCTGCTCTCCATTTCTTTGTGATGTGGTTGTTCCAAAGGGTCTCCAGTGACCTTTTGAGCATCTCTCAGGCAAGCCAGTTGTGGTGCTTGCATCAGGTACCGAGCTGCATCAATTCAAGAGCCCACATTTCTCTCTTCCCATGTGTGCTGGGTGAAATTGATTGTACCCATGTGGCCGTTTAGCAACCCTGCCGCATTGTACACATATTCTGCCACTGACACCAATGGCATTCCATCAATGTGCAGGGAGTCTGTGATGCCAGTGAGAGATTAATTGATGTGCATGCAGTGTTCCCAGGCAGTACCCATGAAGCTTTGTATTCCGCATATCACCTCTTGCCCGGTGGATGGCTGCGGGAGAATTTGGCAACATGTGTCTACTGGGTAAGTACCAAGCACTAAAAATTAGAGATATGTGTAAATAAAATGTATGAATGCCACCTTACTTTAACAAACATTATATACTGCTTGCGCCTTTAAATTGTGCTCGGGTCAGTGCTTTAGGCTGCCATCTTTGATACATTGTCAGTCGGGCCTCTCAATACTCTCTGGTTCATTTTTTTTTCGGACACTGGTAAAGCAGCCATTTGTGGCTGAGGGGTATATAGTGTTGTTTTATTTTCGGGGCTCTAATGGGAAAGCGGAAAGCCACTGAACCCATGATTGGGAAGAGGAAATTAGCTAAAATGCAAAAACAAACAAAAACAGCTGTAAACAATTGCACACTGGCTGAGATTGACAATTTAATAGAAGAAGTGGAAATAATGTTGTCGAGTGACAAGGGGGCTAATAACAAGGGAAATAAAATGTCATCTTACTTTGGAAAAAGTGAGAAGGCGACACAAGCAAAGTCCCCTGTCCCCATTGTCACAGTACATAGACCCCACTCCTCAACACAAACACAATCTCAATCTCCAATTCCCCCATCCCCAAAGCAAAGTAGGGGACCAATTAGTAGGCCCCCCCCGGCCCTGTCATCATTGACAACATCGATGACACTGAGAATGCAACTAGGTACCTAGATAGTCCCACATGTAGAGAGGTGATTAATGTTGAGTGCTCTAATAGATTTGCACATTTGGGTGACAATTTAGAGCCTGACACCATGAACCTCGCGAATAGTAATGATGGAACAATTTTTGAACATCCAGACGAGATAGGGGATCACTCTCAGGCACAGTTACAAACAAATCCGGTTTCACTGGACACTTATAGCCTAGTGGCAACCTTAAATAGCAAACTTGACGTACTCCAAGAGGAGGTCAGGTCAATCAAAAAAATGCTTGAGGCCTTAACGTCTCAACTACCGAATTACAAGGGGGGTTTAATTCCTACTCCGGGAGAACCAGTTGCACCTGAAATAAAATTAGTAGGCATGATTAGGGGAAGTCAAATGACCAATATACCGCCTCGAGTATCTAACAATCACCTTGAGTACCAGAATATAATGCAGTGCAAAAATCAAAGTTCACACATACCCCCCTCGACTAAGTGCGGTAGAGTACAGGACAATAACTATGAACATCTCAAAAAGCCTATTTTTCAACACCAGGCCAGACACACCCATGCAAATTTGAGAATTCCTCACACAGACAGACCCATACGTCCTACTCAGGACCCCTGGAGGGGGGCAAGGGGCACTGAACAAGAGCACACTCGACACTTAGACCAGGTCAACCGTCTTGCAACCAGGGAGGACCCGGAATCATGCTGTGTATTTCTTACAAATTTCCCTAGATTGAAGGCGGGTAGCAGGGAAGACAAGGACTCCCTACTTAATAAAGCAGTCCACTGGATTAGAAAGGAAAGGCAGTGTCTATCCATAATAAGATCAGATCTAAAAATTGCGGAAAGGATTCAACAAGACAAGGGTGACCTGGATGACATTAAGTTAACACCGCTGATAATTTAAAAACTATGAACTTAAGATCCCACTCCTTTTTTAACTCCAGTATTGGCATCAGGCAGAAAAGAACTTGCCTAGTTGGCAGGGACATCGACCCTCCCATCTCTGGGGGGCCTTCGAACCTTGAAGACCCAGACTGACTGACTCAAGAGTGGACTTGTAGCCCATCGAAAAAAGTAATACTCTCTATAGCCTCGGCACTACAATCTGTATCCGTACCTCCCCCTGTAATCGAGAATGACATAAATCATGAGATACCACATTCTGAGGGAGGTCTACGCACTTCCTTAGAGGAAGTGGGCAGACTGGATAATATCACTGAAACATCCCTGTGCTATACCAACCCAACACAACTAGTAGTAGGTTGCAATCATTCCAGCTATACTACCCCAAATTGTGTGAAGATGATAAGCTGGAATATAGCCGGCCTTACAACAAAGCTCCAGGAACCCGACTGGCACGAATATATAGATACTTTTGATCTCTGTCTATTTCAAGAAACGTGGGCCAGGGAACCGTTGCATAAGGCGGGCTTTAGAACTTTTAGTGTAGAGGCGCGGCAATCACCCAGAGGTAGACCAGCAGGAGGACTCCTTATTTGGGTCACAAATAGCATCAAAACTATAATAGGAATAATAACATCAGAAACAGAGGATGTCCTGGGCCTAAGTTTTAAATTTAAAAATGACTCGAGGCTATTTTTATTTAATGTATATGTTAGGCCCAGAGAAAATTCCAAAGAATCAATCACATTACAGCTATTGGAAGAAATCATAGACCCCTTACTCCCCACTGGGCCTATTTTAATTGGCGGAGACTTTAATTGCTGTTACGAACCGCTGCCAGGCCTGAAAGAAATTTTTGAGGATGAAGACACTGCCCTGGGTATACCCCCTCTAGGAATTATTAAACCCTCTAGAAGCTCTCCATCTGCATTACAGCTATTAAATTTTACCATAGCAAATGGTTTGAGATCATGCAATGGTGGAACTTTTTCGGACCCCCTGGGATCTAACACTTTTTCGAGGGGGTCCGCGATATCCAGGATTGATTACATTATGGTAAGCTCGGCTTATTGGGCCTACGTAAAAGATTTTAAAATTGACACTAGAAGAGAAAGTGACCACTTTCCACTTTGCCTAGATCTTGTAGAAGAATCATTCCAGAAACACATAACGACCCACTTGGGATCTGGGAATGAAGTGAATCAGCCCATAGTGAGCAACAACAGAAGAGCAGTAAAATGGCCTTCTATAATGGGGAATATTGAATCACTTACTCATATATATAATAGTTTTAGCGATTTAGTGTCGTCGTACCTAGACGAACCCTTAGGGACCTCACTGATTACACAGACCCACTTGAAATTGGTAAAGAGAATCGAACCATACTTGACAAAACCTGGGCTTATTAAGACAAAATATACCGTTAAGGCTGTGAAATCAAACCCCTGGTTTAGTAAAGATTGTGGTGAAAAAAAACAACTCCTAATAAAGGCACTCCATGCAAAGGACCCTTTGGCTATTAGAGAAGCGAGGACATCATATAGCAGATCCCTGAATGTAGCTCGCAGGAGCTGGGAAGACGCAAGTTGGGATGAATTGCTAATGGCAGCAAAAGCGGGCGACCAATCCTTATTTTGGCGGATTATCGCAAACGGTAAGAAACCAGGTACCCAAGCTCTCAACCATAACTTGGATCCAGGTACCTGGCATAGGCACTTCGCCAACCTGTATGCGTCCCCAGTTCCCACGACAAGTGGCCACACTAGTGATATCGGAAATCTTATGTCATCAACCACGATTGCTCCTTTGTCCTTTAGTATTGAAGACACGAGATTGGCTCTGGATAATATTAAGCCCTCAAAAGCACCTGGCCCCGATAGAATACCAGGTGATCTTTTTAAACACACACCAGATGTGTGGGCACCATACATCAACCTGTTGAGCAACGCAATAGCAGGAGGGCAGCCGATCCCTGAATCCTGGAAGGGCGCGGAGATCGTCCCAATATACAAAAAGGGTGGCAGGGACGATCCGGCTAATTACAGACCTATCAGCTTGCTGGACATACTACAAAAGGTTTACGCTAAACAAATCCTGGAAAAGTTAAAAGATTGGATGTCTGTAAATAACATACTCTCCCCCTACCAAGCAGGCTTCAGGGAACGGACAAGCACCATAGACCAGGTGTTTCGATTGATAACAATAGACTGGAAATATACCAGGCTAAGAGCTGGCCACTTATATGTGGCCTTTATAGACCTAAAGGCCGCCTTGATTCTATCCCTAGAGATCTATTGTGGTCAAATTAATTGCAACAGGGAGTACCTAAGAATATCCTAATTCAGTTGGTTAGGCTTCGTGAGAAGAATTTCGCAAGAGAACGTTGGGGCCAGGCGGGAGAACTCACCGAAGAAATACCAGTCAACAGAGGTGTGCGCCAGGGATGTGTCCTGGCGCCCACCCTCTTTCTCCTATATGTCAATGACATGGTTGAGTTCCTGCAAAGATCTAATCATGATTCCCCGAAGCTGGGGGGGAATCATGTTTGTGTTCTCACCTTTGCTGATGATACAACACTATTATCACAAACACCAAAGGGCTTGCAAAACCTCTTGAATTCACTCAATGACTAAAATCAATCCCGCAAAAACTAAATATGTCAGTTAGACCCCACAAATGTTTTGATCGCAATATTAAGCTGAACGGAATGAGTCTAGAGTGTGTCCCTAATTTTATTTACCTTGGTGTGAATATTGACTCCAAACTTTCATGGAACCCGCAGATTACAAAATCAAGAACAATTTTAATGCAAAACTCAGCTCCAATTTAAAAAAAACTGCATGCAACCACGTCAAAGGCCATTACCCCAGCCCTGGAAGTATATAAGGCAAGGGCCCAATCCGCCGCACTGTATGGCTCAGAGTTATGGGGGGGGTTTCCCTCGCGACTTTAATTAAGGGGGAAAATAGGATCTTGAGGAGATTTGTTGCTCTCCCACAAAACACACCATTGACCACCCTCATGATGGATTTAGGCATAAAACGTTTGGGCCACAGGGCTGTATGGATGTCCCTGTCCTACTGGATAAGAATCTGGACGACAGAGGAACTTCACATTTATAGACAATCATTAAGCGAACTTTTGGCCCTAGATACTAATCTTAGTTTTCCGTGGTTTTCCCATATTCGTAAATGGCTGCTGGACCTGGGTCTGAGCAGATTCTGGGAAAACCCGAATCTACTCACTCTTGACTCAAAACAGGAAATAAAAACTATCTATTGGGATTTCATCGGGCACAATGTTGTTCTAAACTGTGACGGCGGTCCTCTTACCTCACAATTCCTGATGTTCAAAATAACCCCCCGTTTTGAACAATTTCTGGATGAGATCGAGCCTCAACTGGCCAAAGTACTGTACCTTAAATTTAGGTACGGCACTCTCCAGATCAAGTCTTTTACATCTAAATGGGGGTCTGTCCAGAAAGAGGGTGGGGAAATTGACGACAGGTGTACCCAATGTAACACAGGAATTAAAGAGGATGTTGCACACGTTTTATTTTTCTGCCCCGCCTACAGAGTACCTAGAAATAAGTGGATAAAACCTTTGGGCAGGAAGTTA
This sequence comes from Triturus cristatus, assembly GCF_964204655.1. NCBI lineage: Eukaryota > Metazoa > Chordata > Amphibia > Caudata > Salamandridae > Triturus > Triturus cristatus. Next base: position 679,833,705 of record NC_140591.1, read on the forward strand.
GGTGTTGGAAAACATCTTGAAATGTTGCGCATCCTAAAAACCGACTCTTCCAAACTCATTGTATTTGGTACCAGCAGATTCTTATTGGCAGCTAATTTTATTAGAATTAAAAAGGGACTTAAATTTTAGATTTATTTTTATTGTGACTTCCCTCGAAATCCCATAAGATGTATTCATACTGTATTTAAAGTATATGTTTGACTCCAAATACTTTAAGGGAAGTCATGTTCACACGTTTTTACACAAAAATTATAGTATTTTAAGATGAAGCACTTTGCACTTTATGAAAAATCAATCCTGGTTATAAATGACTACCTTGACTCTAAGTAAGCAATAAGTACAGGCACGATATGCTACGAGCATCAGGGTGACTATTACGTTGCACTTTTGGCTATTACTAGGTCTTAAATGATGTAATGTGTATTTTAACTTATATATTTCTTGTTGGTATGTATGATGCTTTTATGATTCTGTGAATCGATAAAAGATCTATTGACTTGACTTTAACAAACATTGTACAATAAGAATCATCAAGCAACATACACAGTCTCAACAGACACTGCATGTACCAAAGTATAGATCATGTCCTGTGTAAATTAGATAGGGAAATGTGACCAATTGCCCTTTCTTCACTCCTCAGGCGATGCTGGGTATGCACTCTCCCCACAACTCCTCACACCTTAGAGACATCCAACCACTGTACCTCATCATAGGTACAATAGGGCACACCTACGAACTCCAGCCATCATAGAGCGCACTTTTGGTCTGTTAAAGTCGTGATTCAGATTGACCCTACAGGAGGTGTGTTGATTTACTCCCCTGAATTTGTGTACAAGATCACATTAGCCAGTTGTGTTTTGCACAGTATAGCTTTAATGCACGGCTTAAACATACCTTGTGTACTTTGGCTAGCTTTGAATCCGGGCAACTGAGCCATTGCACATAACAAATGTCAGGGTATGCTTGCTGTGATCAGCTGGTTGCCAGTTTTTCACATGAGCAACCTCTTGTGTCATGGACAAAATGTGGTTTGCAGTCTGTTGTCAATGAAGAAAGTTGGATAATTATGAGTCTGTTCAAAAATTATATCCTGAGACTACTTTGCAAGCCACACTAACTGTATGTAAACCACAGCTGTTGACAGGAGACCGTGCATCAGATCATGTGCCCATGTCCGCAATCAGTGTAGTGGATGTCCCTAAGGGATCTATAGACTCAGAGGATGAGATGTACATGTTCTGAAAGACCTTCCCGGACCTTTTGAGAATGGGTGTATGAATCACAAAAGGGCCTAACTATTGCATTGTTGAGTTTTTGCCCCCAACCGATTTGACTCCACCACAAATGATGGGCCCCCAATGTGAGTGATGATGCTCTGGGTGAATCTGGCACTGTGTGTCTGGTATACACAGCACTGCTTCCCCTATATTTTCCGTAACGCAACAGACAACACTAGTGTTGATCACTAAATATGGACTACATGTACCATAATGCAAAGGAGGAGAAAACTAAACTGGGATGTGACGTTATGCCAGCCCCCAGCCTTGTCCCAGCTTAAATCTACCTTCTGTTTTATGTCTATGATTTACTCTTACATTGTCATTTCATGTATCCCCGCTACAGAACAACAGGATGGCAGAGGATTTGATCTGTGATGATGGATGAATCAGATTGAACACAAAATGGGTGTCAACTACTTCCTGTGATGTATTTCCTGTCTTCAACTTCCTGTATGTCTTTTCCTGTATGAAAGAATGGGTTCCAATCCATTGTCGCAAATTCTGGCATACCTGCATGCTCTCAGGTTGCGGAGTGTAAACCTCGAATGCGGACCCTACGCCCCGCAACCGGAGATTACACATTCGGGGCGAAAGCTCCAAAAATGAACCAGAACCCATTCTTACATTCAGGAAATGACATACAGGAAGTGTATTTCATGAGCATTCAGGTACATTATTCTTCGGTTCACTTACCATGGCCCCGCACCTGCCCAGTGTGGGGTCCCTGATCAGATCTCAAAGCCAACCTTGTAGCAGAAGTAACTGCGGGTACAGGAATCTGGGACGGCATCATTGGACCTACAATGATGAGTGTGTTTGCAACTTTACATTTCAGCTGCCACATGATGCACTCAATTTCAGGCACAAAGGATGAGCACAAGCAGTGTGGACACAACCATTGCAGAATTGTGTGGCAATATATATCATGAGTGATCCCACATTCAACTTATAAGGGCCCCACTGCCTAGAAACAACGTCGATCAAATTAATACCACAACAATTCCTAAAGTAAGGTCCATTATATTATTGTGTCAGCTTGGTTGACTAGACAGTTTCATGTACTGAAAAAACATTATAATTTGGACACGGGACTCACTCTCAATACTCCTGACAATTGAATCACACTTTTTGTTCATCATTGTTATATTTGTTAACAAAAACAATTACAATCTCGTGGAGACTCCTCTTTGAGTTGTTGTGGCACTCAATTCTAGGACTGAGTTCACAGTTCTAGAACTGTTGATGGAATACATGTAATGTTCCCAAATCACAAATGGATGATGAGCCTAGATATCTTATTTTTTGTCTTTTGCTATTCAAAAATGTCATTTGCTAAATGTAAATGTCCTTTAAGTATTCCAATAGTTTTAATGTTAGGTTTTCATCTCTGGTTAACTTTGAGATTCAGGCCCTATTAGTGCCTCTGTTGTCTGCTGACAATGTATGCATTTTGACCATCTCCTGACCAGTTTGACTTACCAGTTAGTGAGGGTGGTATGCCTTGCTCTGGATGATGTTGATTACTCCCAGTAGATGTAGGGACCTCTGCTACTGTGATCGTCTGAAAAGTAACCAAATATAAAATGTACATGTGTAACTTGTCTGACATTTCCTCATATCTTCTGCATGCTAACAGTATTGTGAAGTACTGCCACGGCTGGTTCAGGTAGGAGCAGTGGGGCGTTGGGGGTGCAATGGCGGGTCAAGGTGGGAAATAGACAACGGAATAGTGGAAGGAAATGTCTCAGTATAAGGAATCTCTCACCTTGTGCTCGGGGATGCAGCAAGCACAAGGTAAGTTATTTTTTGGATGAGTGTTTTTTTATTTCTCTATTCCGCTGACTGTAGATTTTCCTCTGCACCGCAACACCCCCCTGATGTTCTTGACTGATCTGGCTACATCTGGATAAGTGGAATCGGCACTTTGTCTATTGTTACTGAACAGTGTTAGGTATATATGGTAGCAGTACTGGGCCCATATTTTCAATAGTAGGAATGGGATTTGCCATTTCTAATACAAAGGATTCTGGGACGTGTGGTGCAACATACAGAGGGAAACACATGACTGACTATATATTTATATAAACATTTTTGGACAACTTCATTAATCACAATGGGGGTGCAACTCAGACAATAATTTTTTATACTTGTTCTTGTCTTCACATTTACCTGGTACCATGTTGCAGACATCACTCATAGGGTGGTGAGAGAGAGACGGTTTCTGGATTGTGGGCCTGGGAGAATTCTGGCCAACTCTATCCTGGCGTACTTCTCTTTCACCCGTGCCTTTTCGTCCTGCCACTTCTTCTTGATGTCACAGACTGTGCACAGATACTCGCCCAATGCTGTGACAGTAATGACTGAATGCTGCTATAGAGCTGCCTTCTATGTGCAGTAGGGACGAGACCATATAGCCGTTTGAGGTGCTTCACAATGAACACCACAATCATGGCGGTCTACTCATTTGTGAAGTTTTTCATCCTCCCCAGTTGGTACATTTTCCAGTAGCAATGCACAGCAAATGAAGCGTAGATTCCAGCCCGGGTGCAGATTTCCGGTCCAAGTACCGGATTTCCGGCCTGGGTGCAGAAATTCCGCCGTGGGTGCAGAAATTCCGGCCTGAGTGCGGATGTAAAGATAGGAGTTGTACGTGATTTCTGTGAATACCAAAAATCGTAGGTGCCTTCTGTGAATATCAAAAGTAGTAAATTTAGAATCTTGTCTCAGATTAGTTTTGTGAATCGTGCCCATGGCTCTTCTCTAATAATTAACGATGTTCCCTTTTGCACTTCTCGGTTCCCACACTGTCAGTGCAGAGCACGAGGACACTGGGGAGTAACAGTTGCGCTTTTCCTTTTATTCTTTTTTGATTTCTCGGGTATCTAAGTAGTATTAGCTGGGTATAGTCTAGTTCCCTCAACTACAGCTTTACTCCATTTCTGTTGTGCCGCTTCTCATTGAGCATCTGCATAATTTCACACTGCTCTTCTAGTTTCATTCTGATATTTTTCTCTTTCCCTGTCTTGTGCTGCCTTCTCCCACATATTTAGTGCTTTGTATTGTGTGGGTCTAAGTGGTGGCTTCATTTCATACAGCTTCTCCGTCAACATTTCAATAATTCTAATTTCAAAGGTACCATATCTAAGAAAACCCAATGAATCCTCCTTTCAGGAATCTTCACCATTGACAAAGCCAAAAACATATATGAAATCCCAAGTCTGTCATCATATAATTAGCAGGTGTACTGTCGAGAGGTGCTTTTTCACATTCCCATATCAGAATTGTAACATCACCTCTCACCAAATGTTTAAATTCTTTAAAACATTTCATGATAGTCACAAAATTTGACAAGAAACAGTTTGATAAAGCAATCCAAATTCAATGTTTTAATTCTGTTCCATAAACATCAAATTCCCTTCTGCAATCCTGTCACAGTTTATATCTTTGAAGACTTGTCAACCAATCTCAATGTGATATTCACACAACAAATGAAACCTATCACAGACCGACACTGTGTCATCATCAATGAGTCACAAAGCAACAATACACCATCCAAGTCCCAATGCAGCACACTATGACGCATGATCTCGTTCATTTCAGCAGTTCACCCTCCTTTACAATTTCTCTCGTACACACAATCTACAATTTGGAACAAAAAAAAATATTCAATCTTTGTCTTCTCCACTAAAGAAAATCAAAGACGATTCAACAATAGGAATATTAAAGTTTTTACAACTTCTGACTTTTTCATGCAGAGTTTCATATTCGCAAATGAAATCACGACCAGCAGGAAATCACCCTAATCAATGTGCAAGCAGGTTCCGACAACATCGATTGATATTTGTACAATCACAACAGATTATTATAATCCCTATCTCAATTATGTGTAGTCGGCAGCACCTCATGATCTACACCACAACCTTCAGCAGTCAAGAAAACTATGAAGTGTATTATTCACTTTTAACGCAAGTTCAATATTGATATCAATATCCCAAGATATTAGGCTACACTGAGCCTGATAACTCTTTAATTTCTCCACAATCAACATATAAATTCACCAAATAATTTGACTTACATATCCTAAATTACTTCTAAATAACACAGTGAATAATCACAATTCACAATGCATAAACCTATTATTTTTCACTCCTGCAAAACAGCAACCACCTTCGCAAATAGCTCCTTGTCTGTCTTCAAGTTCTGGACATTGGACACTGGGACTCAGGCATTACTCTAACTTAGGCAAGAATTGTATAGCTCCTCTTCTCAAAACATAAACTGTCCCTTTGCTATCAGATTCTACTGGAGCAGGAATCAGTTTAAATAATATGGTTTTTGGTCTCTCTCACACAAGGATGATCCCCGCTCAGTTTTCCCTTTTCTTTCCCTTTCTCTTCATCTTGATCAACATATGCAACAGACCTTGTCTGTCTTTTTTGAAAATGAGGAGCAAATCATCACATAAAGCATATTCACAATGTCTGTTTCTAAGTTCAGTCAACCATGAGACTTTGAGTTAGTTTTAAGGTTTTTATTTTCATTCAAGGTTTAGTAAATCCCATTTTACTATTAGTACAATATCTCTTTTAGTTCACAGGATTGATAAAAAAATGATGGTTAGGTCAAAATCATAATATTGCATCAAGCGTGTTCCATAAAGAAAAGAATCATTATTCTAAGAATGGGTTGAACAGCTTTCAGTATGAACCCATGAGCAGTTCCAGTTAGAGAGATAAGAGTGAGACTGAGTGTAAAGCTCAAATTCAATTAATCAACAACAGCAGAACCTCCCATAAAGAGAGGTTCATGAATCTCTTTAGGGTTTCAAAGCAAAAAGGCAAATGCATCATGCAGAAGCAGTAGCAACTGCCATCGCCAATATGGTTCAGAAAGGCAGCAAATCAACTTCCTGCGTTAAGCATTAAGACTTCAGAATTCAGCTTCTGGAGTGGATGGGGAAAAAGGCATAAGGGTATCAGCGTAAGAGCAAAGAGTGTAAAGAGCGATATCTACTCTAGGAACATGCACTATTATAAATAGCTGAAACAAAATGTTGCAGTTGATGTTGCAGCTTCTCCTTTCATCATCCAATCAGCTTTCGGTATTCTTCTAAGAACAGGGTAAATCCTTGCTTTCCCACATACAAGACAGTGAACTACAGTTATCATGAAGTGTGAAACTTACTTCTATGACTAAATATGAGGCCTTTCGTTTCCAGTCCTCATTTCCCACAAGCATGACTACATTTCAAACCTTCTAATAAAACAAATTGTATGATAGCTGAATAATAAACTATGTAAAATCGAAATATTAGCTGTAATGAGAAATTATATAGCACATGCATCTTCTGTTAGAAAATGAGGAAACTATGTTAAAAGGTCACCCTTTCCATTCAAGCATTACATTCTTGTGTGATTATTTTTCATATTTCCCCTAAATAGTAAGGTTTCTCAGTAAACATTTCAAAATATTATTATTATCAATCAGAAACATTTTACAGAGTTATGTGAAGCTTCCATTAAAGGCATAGTCATAGAAAGGTCAACCTTTTCAACATTATATGCATGTTTCAGCTCATCTAGTCAAGCTATTTGTAAAGCAAAGATGTTTTAGTTATTTTTGAGGCCTTATATGAATACGCGTAACTGTTTACTATAATTGCACATTTCTAAAAGTCTTTTAGGTTCAATATAAATTGCACGTTAATACTGCACATGTGAATTTTAACTATATTATATTAGTTTTTGTTAACATTTCCCTATCATCTCTAAGCCTAAAGTTCTTTGCATGAGAGATGCTCACTATCAGCATGATTACTCCCAAACATTTGTAATTCCCCTGCATGTGATGATGGACACCCCTGAAGCTCATTAACCCTCTGTGAGAACTACAAACTATGCCAATGCAATTCTACATCAGGGCATGCATTCATGCATGGAGTAACACTGACTCGCATCAGCCCTGTTGAAAGGGAGTTTCTGATAGCTGCACAATAGTGATGGCACCTTAGACTTCGAAGAGAGACAATGCTTCTTGCATTGATTAAGTTCAACACCATTGCTCTGATGTGAAATACATTTTTACCTGAGCAAGAGGAGTGTTGACAAAAAAGAAAGATGGGCTGTTATCAGTGCTCACAGTGAGAGAATTGTAATCTATTACACTTGAAATGACACACATAAAAATAATGTGTATTATAAATGAAATATGTCAAACTACTCTGCATTGTGGACGTTGTAGTCAAACAAGCAAACACTTATGTGCCCTGAAATAAGCAAATAATGTCAACAATTCTACAAGGAAATTCTACTGCCCTTGCAGATCTACTCCTTAGTATTGGAAATTACACATGTGAGGAGTGAAAAGAGGATAAAGCTGTTGGATTGGTGGAGAGAGTAGGATGATAGCAAAGTGTGTCACCTGTGTCACCTGTGACAGTGAACATTTCTCTTGGCGTTTAACAAAGCTACTCCAGGGTCAACAATTTTGTCATATGACCTTCAACCAGGTCAAGAATGCCCAGCACTTTCTCCTCCCTGGGTTTCAGATGCAACTGGGTGGAAGATCTGTGACCTGTAGCCTGACTACCTCGTCAGTGATATTCTTCACTGTGCTGTACCTCCTGTTCAGATCATTTAAGAATATTTAACATCATAAACGTTTGGAAAATATGTTCAAACAGCAATGCTAGTCTGCATAACTGGATGTCACTGTCTTTAACAAATATTTGGTGGTGTACTGTCCTCATCATGGCATGTCCCATCATAGGGCTGTATTTGGTCAGGTCCATACGGTGCCAACATGTGTAGCCCAGGATAACTGAACATGTACTTGTGCTGTTTGCTGGCAGCCAACCCAGTGCAGAGTAGGTGGTATTCTAGCGAGTCACTTAAAAGGTGACGAATGTCGCTATATCCTTCCAGGTCATGTTAGTTATGTGTGCTTCGTGCAAATCGGCTGCCTGTTTGGATGTCGGGATGTATTTTGTTATAGACAGCTACTTTGACAGATATACTAAATTTGTAAATATGTAGTCCTTGGTTCCCACACATCCACCCATGGATTTTAGAGCATTCACAGATTGACTATTACTAGTAGACCTCTGAATGCGTCAAAATGCTATGCCTACCCAGGTGAGGTGTAACGAGGAGAAATTTCTTTCTTTCTGCTCCTTTTTCCTCTTTCTTTGTGTGCTACATTCTGCAGCACACATAGAAAGAGTGAAATGCCTCAGAGTATAGTTTTTGTGCAGGAAGGTGCCCAGGTTCCATTTTAGAACAGCTGTACAATTTACACTGATAGTCAGATTGGCTTTGCAGTCATACATGACTTTGGGCAATTGTGGTCGCTGCATGGGATCATGACATCTTCTGGTTTGCTCATTAGAAATCGGGAGTGTACGAAGAAACATTTGCAGTCCCTACAATTGTCCGCCCAAACTACTGCTGTGAAATGTGTTGCTCATCGTCAAGGTACCGACTATGTTACAGTAAACAACTGGTATGCAGTTGAAATGGAAAGGTATTTCACATTGAATGCACACACATTTAATGAAGAGATTTTGAAAAACACATCGAACATCACAGATTGTACCTTGATGTTGTCAGGTTTAGTCATGTGCAGGATGAGGTGACAGAAGCAGAACAGCAGGGTTGGGTGCAGGAAGGCTATAGCAAAAGGTAAGATGATGCGTGGATTTACATTGATGGCAGACCAGTATTGCCTGATAGTTTATTGTCACCTGAGGCAAGGAATTACACCAGTCCTGCACATGTTGGGAGAAATGCAATGAAATGCCTCTTTCAGAAAGTGTGGAACAATCCCAGATTTACAGCAGCAGCAACTAACCCAGGAAGAAGAACACAAGTTGTCATGAGTCATATTGGTAAATCTGCATTTAATTAGGGTAAAGATGCAAATTGACCACTGAGAGATGCCCCTCGCAACGGTTTAAGATATGTTTTGGTCATTGTGTGCATTTTCTCAAAATGGGTTGAACCATACCCTACTCATAGAATAATAGTCTGACTGTGGCGTAATTGCTGTTATGGCAAATGATTCTGCATTTCAGATTTCAAGCTTCTCTTGAGTTAGACCGTGGAACTCATTTCAATAATGAGGTCCTAAATATGTTATTTTCAGCACTACAGGCTGAGCAGAAGCTTCATTGCAGTTACCGACTGGAGGCTGGAGGTTGATCGAACAAGTTAACAGTACATTGAAATCCAGACTGGCGAAAGTATGCTCTACTACATCTTTGAAGTGGCCAAATGCATTGCCTCCTGCGTTGATGAATTTTAGAAGTACTCCAGATAGAGGTCATGAAGTGATCATGGGATGTGTAATGAGGCTGCCAGCTGTTTCTGCAAATGCATTATTCAAGATTACAGATGATCTTATTCTGGACTACTGTAAGGTCCTCGCTGACGTGGTATGTTCTGTCTCGCACCAGGTTGGAGAAGGTACCCTTGCGGTCAAACAGGAGTAGTGCCATAACCGCAGTCTAGGGGACTGGGTAATGGTGTAGATGGACATGCAAAGGACATTCTTGGAACGTTGTGGTAATGGGCCTTTCTTGGTCATCCTAGTCACCAACACCACTGTTATGTATGGGTTCTCCCAAACTGGGTGCACACAGTGCCCGCCCACAGAGTACCAAGTCCCTTGAATGATGCAGCAGTGCTTGTTCTGGATGTGTCCATTGTATTAGTGAGACAGAGGGATGAGGTCAGCCAAGCTGTGGGGGACCAGCAAGCTAATGGGACAACACTCGTTTGGCCTAAAGGAGGTTTGAGAGAGCCAACCTTAGGTACTGAAAGGTCACAAGTGAGAGAGTTGACCACGAGTGCTACAGACCCCAATGAAGGGCATAGTGCAGTGAGAAAATGAGTTGTACCGGGAGACCATTGCCCCAAAAGAGGTGACAGTCTGAGAAGCTACCTGACCACAGGGCGAGTGCCACCAAAGAATCCTGAAAGCTCTGAATCCTCCGATCAAAGTGACACAAATGATGAGCAAGCAGCAGTGAAGAGATCAAAAAGAGCAGAATTACCATGTGTTAGAACTCAGGGTCTCTAGTTGGCAGAGGTAGGTACCTTTGACCAAATAGGGACCCTTGCTTCTAAGTCAAGGAAATGGGATTACACTCCTGGATAACCCCTGCTCACCCCCTTGGTAGCTTGGCACGAGCCGACAGGCTTATCTCAGATGCAGTGTGTTAAGCATTTGTGAACACACACAGTAATACAGTGAGAACACTACAAATGGGCACCACACAGGTTTTATAAAAATTAGTATTCTCTATATAGACTTAACACAAGACCACAAACAACAAAAATCCACAATACTGTACTCAAAATAGACTTAAAGATGGTAGAAGTAACTTAGTTCAAGTTGAAGATAAATGTGACACGTTTCTCACAAAAGTACCTGGATGCGTAACGCAAAACAAACAAAAGGTTCGCATGGAGGGAGATGCTTCGGTTCTTTGCTTCGGGGAGGTGATGCGTCGCTCCTCAATGCTTGCGCAGAGTAGGGGATGCGTCTTGTTCCTTACTGGAGAGGAGGTGATGCGTTGATTCTCGTACTGCATTCCGGTTATGATGCAGCAAGATAGCGCCTCGATGCGATGCGACAATCCGGTGCGATGCGATAAGATGGCGTCCTTGATGCGATGCGATGACGTGAAGACGATGCGTGCACGCCCGGCGGCCATGAGGTGAACTCTGCAACTTTGGAGCCAGGACAGGTCCTGCGACACGCTTCTCCAGTGATGCGATGGTGACCCTTGCGGTGGCAACACGCTTCTCTGGTGATGCATCGGTAAACAGCTGCAATGATCGCATGCTTCTCTGGTGATGCGGCGGAGACCTCTGCGGCGGCAACATGCTTCTCCGGCGATGCGACAGTAACAGCTGGGACTGCGACATGCTTCTTCTCGTTGAATCGCGCTTCCAGCTCCCAGCGACACGCAGGCTTCTGCAGATAGAATTCCCAGCAAGGAAATTCAGAGGGGAGCTGGTGGTGAAGACTTTTGTTCCTGAGACTTCAGCAGGAGGCAAGCGAAAGTTCAATCCCTTGGGGAAATATTCTGCAGGATGATGAAAGTTCTTTAAAAGTTCCTTCTCCTTTCCTTGGCAATGAAGACACCACTGCAGGTCAACCCAGCAACACAGCACACTGGCAGGAGAGCAGTCCAAATTCCTGCCACTTCCTTGGTTCTTCTCCTTAGAAAAGGTTTATCTTGTTGTTCCAGAAGTGATCTAAAGTCTTGGGGTCTGGCTCCCCATATTTATACTGCAAAATCCTTTGTTCTCTGAAGGCAGAGGGGCCTGTACCTAGTCCAAACCAGTTCTGTGCAGTCCTGGAGCACTTTGTTTACAGGACTCCTTCTTTCCTTTGGCAGGGTGGGCCAGGTTTCTCAGACACACCACAGGAGGTGGAGCCAGCATTGTGGAAGGCAGGCACAGCCCTATTCAGGCCCAGGTGCTACTCCTCCCACCACTCTACATGCAGATAGGTCTATTCAGCCTTGTGCTCACTCACCCTGTCCCCTGGAGTCTCCCAGACCCTGTCACTCATCGAACCAGACATACAATACACAAGGTAGCAGAGGCAGGCTGGGTGGTTAGGTAAGAAAAATCCTACTTTCTAAAAGTGGTATTTTCAAACACAGAATGTTAAAACCAACTTCACTAAAAGATGTATTTTATCATTATGAGTTCAGGCATACTAAACTCAAATTTCACCATGTTCCCTGGGTCAGTTAGGATTATAAGATGTTATAATCAAACTGCCCATTCTGGCCTATGGAACAGGTAGCCTTGCAATAGCAAAAAACGAAAATGGCTGTAATTCACTATCAGGAAATGCCACACACATCAGGGCATGTCCTACCTTTGCACCCTTCCCTTGGGCCTACCATAAGGGTGTCTGATATGCAGAAAAGGGAAGGTTTAGGGACTGGCAAGTGGGTGCACTTACCAAGTCGACATGGCAGTATTAGACTGTACACAGGCTCTGCAATGGCAGGCCTGAGACACACTTTACAAGCTGCTACTGTGGGTGGCACAATCAGTGTTGCAAGCCCACTAGCAGCATTTGAACTACAGGCCCTGGGCATACATGGTGCACTAGACTAGGGTCTTTTAAGTAAATCAAATAAGCCAATCATAGAGTCACTAATCAATACTTCAATTTAACATAGGGAGCACTTGCACTGTGGCACTGAATAGCAGTGGCACAGTGCCCAAAGCATCTAAACCAGCAAACAGATCAAAAACAGAGGAGACAATCAGTAAAAATGGAAGGGAGACTCACACCAATGGTTCCAGGTCTAACACCATGTTAAAGGCACACATCTCCTAAATGGACTTACTTGGCTGCCTATGAGTGGGAACATCAATTTTGCAAGCTTTGTGCTAACAATACATGTTCACCTGAACCTTCCAGAAGAGAACTGTGTTCCTAATGTGCATTTCAATCTGGATGTTCCAACTAATGGACTGACACAGTTTTTCTTGAATGTATTCATCAACAAAGCTGATATGAGAGTTTCTCCTTACATGAGAAGATTTCTACCTTTGCCATAAATGTGTCCGGTGCCAAGAATTTTGTTGAACCTGCTCAAACCACTGCTGCTATTTTTTTGGGGGGCGGGTTCTTTAGTTAAAGTGTATGAGTCTTGAGTGACCATGCAATCCAAGTCCGGAATCTCTTCCAAATGCAAATGTGTATACACTGTGATTCTTTCCATTACTGTTACTGTTGATATTAATTGAAATTATTATTCTTTTAAACTTGCCACATTATGTTTCTGTGAAATATTAAAAGCTTACTGTTTTTTCCGAAATCATAAACAGAAATGTTTCTGATTCAATCAACATGAATGACAACTCTTTACACAATGGTACTTCAACAACAGATTTCAGTTCAAATGTTTATGCTATTTTAGTTAATGAGTACACAATAATATGGATGTTTGTGATTGCAACATTTGCATTCAAATACCTTCATTAGTTGCTGAGGGCATGACATACATACCATAGCTTACCGCTGACATATGGAATTCCTTGCAGTTTGCTAGCTGGTTTATTCTACAGTACTGATCAATTGTTGTATCAATATTTATATCAAGATCGTATCTTTTCTCACATTTCTGTGCTTCTACATTTAAATTCGCATCCGGATGTTTCAACCATTAAGACTATGGGTTGCATATTTAGACTACCTCAATCTTTTGACATAGCTTATGCACTTAGAAATAACATGATTTGTAAATTGGTGAGAGCTGAAAATAATGTATAGATTTGGTGGAAAGTAGATATAACCACAAGATAGACATATTTAGTGTACTGTCCAAATTGACTGCTTGGAGTTGGCCACAAGTAGAAAGCAAAATCTTAGAGGGAATGGTTTTATTAGTTTTAGATCGGCAACAGAAACGCAAACTTTGTATATATCAAATGAAATCAAACATCAATACTGTTTTTGTAGATTTGAGTGAATGTGAGTATATGTGTGAATTGCATGAAAACTGTGGGAGATATTTAGAAGGAGTAGGTCCTATTTTTCCTGGAATATATTATGTCTGTGCGAAGAGTGCCTATTATAGGTTGCCAAAAGATGGTATGAAAGGTGTAATATAGAAATAGATTTTCCCAAAGATTTATTATGTTAAAAGGAATAAAGAAGAGTTAATAAATCACAATGAGAGAACAAAGAGAAGTGCAGGTGTGGTGACATATTTGAAGTTCTGATACCTACAGTAGGAGTGGCATCACATTCTCAGATAATTAGAAAGGTATCTACTATTGTTGACAATGTTCTACCAGTACAACTGGGAGGTTTTCTGTTGTAAATGAAGAGATGATATCGATAAGATTGATGGGGATTCAAAATCATCTTGCCAAGATATCCTTCTCGTGAAGGAGGGCAGAGTCTTTCAATTACTTAAAGTCCAACACTGTTTGCCTATATACCTGACAAGAGTAAAGACTGGCAAGGTTATATTAAAAATATTTCTGATTTGAACAAAGTCCTGAAAGACTTCAAAGCAGATGGTACCTGGCAAACCATTGTTAAGGGAATATCGATTGCTACCAGCTTGATGGGAAACTTAGTTAATGGGTTAGTGATTTCCATCTTGAGACATGTGGTGGTAATCTCTTTGTGCATACTGCTTCTGATTTTGTCAATCACATTTTGCAGATACCAAAAGAGTAGGAATAGTTGAGTGAAAACAACAAGAGCTGATCTTGAAAGGGAGGATGCCGAATGCACATTTTATGATGAGCTAAAAGCTTTAGAGGAGAGTAGAAGAAGAGATTAAAGACAACACACCCATAATCTGTGACTAGATCTGATGTGGTATATAAAGTGATAGCTTGATTTACCATCAGAGGGGGGCTTGATCATGTGAGATTTAAAAAATCTGAATACATGACACATTTATAAACAGAGAACACGAAAGGTTGAAAGTACGTGTTGCACACAATTGACACAGTGATACATGAAACAGAGGCAAGTGTAGTAGAAGCATCATAAAATCATGCTTTAGAATGTGAGATGAAGAAACCACATGCAGAAGATAATAATAACACATATAAACAAATTTGAACTAATGATTTACTTATGCAAATGTTGCTTATTAATGTATACTAATGAAGTTTTGATGTTAAGTAAAGTGGCCTAGTGTTTTTTTTAATGCTTTTTGCTAATGTTCGCCAGTTACAAAAGTATGTGCAAAATTATGTAAGCAATGAAGTACAAGCTTGATATTTTACAAAATGATAATAGAGACATAAAAGTTTATAAAAACATATAAACAATATTAGAAAAACACAATTTGTGTGAATAATGTGAACATTTGTGGTAGAAGGGTATTTCTAACGTTAGTTATTTCAATGTAATAATATTTTCTGAAAGTTTATGTATTCGTGAATTGATTCAATTGCATTATATTTGAAGTAAAGTCGAATCTCATTTCATTTAAAGGTGAGATGCTAACTTAAAGGCCTTTTTCAAAATGTTTTTTCTCAGGTGTGACCTTTTCCCCTAATTAAATATAATAGGGTGTTTTACTGCAAGTGGTCAAAGGGCAAAGGTAAAATCAAACATTTTATAGATAAAACCATTAAAGTCATACAAACATCAATAAAACTCCACATATGTACAGAATAACAAAACAATTTGGCCAATATGATCTAATTACAGTTCTCAAATAAATCCCACTATCAAAGTTAATCACAGCTTGACCTAAGTCGGATGGCGGCCCATAAAAAGATGAACGTATACAGTACGGTGTCATTTGAAAGAAGTTGTAAAAAGATAAAAGCAGGTCTCACTCTCCTAAAACATGCCTTTTTAAGAATTGGAATGATAAAAGACTTTCTAAGAACCCCTTAAAAACTACAAATATTAAAATTTGCGTCATGTCCTGAGGAGAACGACCGTCGCAGCCACAGGGCATGAGGTACTGACCTCTATGAGCACCACGGGGTTGGGCCAGGAAGTAATGAAAGAGGTTAAGCCTAAATCTGGTCAGTCGGAAGCAATCATGGCTGCTTTTGATCCCTAAACGATATGGTTCAATAGTTGGCACATTTTTTAATCCAATGTACCTGTGCACATTGGGCTTGCAAAAGCTCGGTTACTTCTCTATCACAGGAACGCCTTGTAAGAAAACACTCTTTTATGCAAATGAAATCCCTCTTATGTATACTCTCTGGGTTGTCAAATAGATTCCCAGGCTGTGGAGGCCATCTCTTACATACTTTAGCCAATGGATGCAATTAGCATGGTCAAGGGAAAGATAATATTTAGAATATCCTTACCAAGGGCGCTTTCTTTTTTGGCCCAAATCTCTACCACAGTGCTAATAGACGAAACGCTAATTTGTCTGAGGGAAAAGTCATCCCCAGCTCTTGAAGCATGACGTAGGACCGGACACTCTGTGGTAATTAGAGTACCCATATCAGAAAAGGGTTTTCTGCCACTAGCAGAGCCTCTGTCATAGTGTGGCCCCATATATCGCTCCCATACCTAACCTTTGCGATACATTATGGTCTGTAAATCTTCAAGAGGGCCCATATTGGTTTCCCCCCACTCTAGAACAAAGTTAAAAACAGCTGCGGTCCCTCTGACCAGATTCCCCTTCTTCTGGGTAATCAGAGAGGACCAACTCAGAGAGTCGTCAAACACTACTCCCAGATAAGAAAATACATTTGTTGTCGGGATTGACAATGTTCCTATCTTAAAAATAAACTACTTTGCTATACATGGTCCCGCCTGCATGACAAATGATTTGCTGTGATTAACCAGCAGATCCAGGTCCTCCATGAAGTGGACAAAGGAGTTCAACAGAAGTTGTAGCCCCCTGGCTGTCCTCGCCTTGAGGACAGCATCATCTGCATATCGAGGAGAACCACGAGACTGCGCTTGCCCAAATGTGGGCAGTCAGCTCTTGCCTCCAGGAAAGCCTTCTCCAAAGAGTTAATATATAAATTAAAAAGGAAGGGGGCCAAGATACACCCCTTGCACACCCCTCCCGTAATATGCAACTTGCAGGTTACCTTAAGATCTTTTGAGTAGTGGTCAACCGCTTTTGAGTCTCTGTGGAGGTCCCTTACAAACAAAACAATGTCCCTGGCAATGCCAATAGAGGACACCATCTGCCAGTGCTTCGATCTGTTAACACGATCGAAAGCTGAAGACAGATCCATAAAGGCTAGATGGATAGAGCGCAAGTGAAATGTTGCACATTTGTCTAATAAATGCTTACGTCAGGACATTCCTGAATGTTTTTTTAACCTGCACCATGGAATGTTCCTCTGGTAATAGAATTTCAGTTATTGCCTTGAACAGACTATTTTGTATCTTTTTATTTGATACTATGATCTCAATGTCATAAGTATCTTAGGTTGCACTATGTGACCATAGCAGTGTGATGATCTTTCAATGGTAGTGTGATGCCACACCACTGGACATTACCAAAGACTCTATAAAAGAAGAAACCCTAAAAGAGGGGCTATGACTGACCGCCATTCTGATTTTTCCTACTTGAGACTCAGACGTCATGCTGATCGAATTTTTGAACTCTTTCTAACTTTGGACTACCTGGTCTATGCTACAGTCAGTAGCAGATAGACTGAGCCTTCTTTGTTGAACCATTTTTTATCTTCTTATTTCTGGTTATGCTAATGGGCTCAGCCTCAATGGACTCTAAACTGAAGACTTCCCATTCTAAACTATCCTCCCCCTATATGAAAATAGGACTCTATAACTCTCTCGCTATTACTGATTTGAATGTCTGCTTAAATGCTTGGCACTGTTATGAGAGCTGATATATTTTTGAATGAACTTCTTAAGCAATTGCTTGCTATGATGAATTTTGCATCTTTAATACAATAACCAAATTTAATATTTGTCTGAGTCGCTTATTGAGTTCTGTTGTTTCTTCCAATTTGACAGTGACTTGTGATTTAAATGCGTTGCAGGGAGAATCATCAAGCTCTGCCAGAACATCAGGTGTTACTTCTCCTGTTTCGTTTAGTAATCACAGAGCTATTGGTTTTTATAATCCTTACTCGTCTTAACTTCTTTAGGAGGTTGGGACTTCCTGTTGCTATTCTTTTTCTCTACAGTGTGCTCTTAAGGGTGGTGTATCTAAATCTGATTTCTAACTTGTGAGTTGGCTGTTAATTAATGGTCCTCATTGGACAGCTAACATGGAGCATGATCACCCTAATTTCCACCCCTCCTATCGGTGGTGAAAGATTCATCAAAGGATCATTGCCTCTGTCGTAAATGAATTTGACTTAGTTTGTATAATCGTAAAGGGTCCAGTACAGTTAGAGGAGCAAATGAGAGTAAGTAAATGAGATAACTTATTTACACGCTTATCCTGCATCACCTTGATTTCAGCAGCTCCATTTTGTCTGATTAAAGTTGTTCTTTACTGTGTGCACCACAAATTAGTACATGCTGAACATGTTAGTTGGCCATTGTGGGGCATTCAGGCATACAAGTATCAGACAGTCTATGTCAAGAATGCTTATGTAATTCAATGTGTTTTTAATTAACATGATTCTCTACCTCGCCACATCAGAAATATAACCTTCACAAAAATCAGGAAATCATTCGGAATTCACCTCTTTAGATAAGCTTTCAGGGGCTCATTTATAAGCCCATTGGGCCTCTGCAACAACACAATGTTCAACCATATCTGCAAGGCCACATAAAGCCACCCTGCATTGTATCACACTACAATGTGGAGGCCAGCCATGGGTATTATGGTGGGTGTTCCCACGTAACACCCATGGCATTTGACACATTACAGGTTTACAACAAGCAATACACCTGGAAATGCGTTAAAATCCTAAAGGGGAGGCATAGGTATTTGACTTGTTTTAAATCTGGGAATGTCTCAAATGGTATGAGTGTTACGTGGAACACCCACCATAATGCCCATGGCAGGCCTCCCCATCGTAGTGTGAGGCAACAAAGTGACTTGCACTGCACTGTCTCACTCCATATCCACAAGTCAATGAAAAGCCATGCAGGGTGGCTTTCAAACTCTAAAATGCTCCAAATGGCATACTGTTAACCTTGACCTTGCTGATGTAGAAATATGCGTTTTTCTTTTTTTTTTATTTGTATATTTTTGATGTGTATAAACTTTAGTGATTTAAGACTACTGCCAAAGGAACAAGTAAACCTGAAAAGGATTCATAGAGAGACAGGAATGAGGGTGGCTCAAGAGTAATGAAAATTAGAGGATTTAAAGATCATGGGCTGCAATTTATATGAAAAAGGGGAAGAGTGGGGAGGGGAAATATCAGCAGACAAAAAGATACTGAATGGATGGCAAGGACAAGGTAAGTAATTTGAGCGAGTGAAAGTATCTGGGTTTAAAGTGGTGGAGGTGCAAATTAGAGTTCCTTGTGAAGTTAATCATAGTGGAAGTGAATATCAGAGGAAGATTAGGAGCAGTAGAAAAAAAGAAAAACAAAGAATGAAACCCTAGGCTATAATACATGATGAGGACGAGAGTAATAAATAATCAAGGAATTGAAAAAGTATTCGGCAGAAACAAAAATTAAGCATTCAGTTGAAAATTAAATGCAACAGTTGTTTTTTCAGAATAAAATTAAGTCCTCTGTTTATATGAGGTCCTCTGGTAGCGAATTTAAGTGTGATGGGAGGACCCAAACATGACTGTTTGCCAGACAACTGGAGTAAGAATGTTTTGGTTATATCCGAAAGTATTTTCTAATCAAGGCTTTCTGACCGTCATCGTTTTTTTAGCAAGTTTCAGAGATATTCTGTGTGTTTCAGAGATACTCTGGTGAATTCAAAGTCGATCCACACTTTCAAAGGTTGCCAATGCATCAATTACAACATAATCTCCTACGCCAATGACACTCAACTGATCCTCTCCCTCACCAAGGACCCCCTCACCGCCAAATCCAACCTCCACCAGGGAATGAAGGCCGTTGCAGACTGGATGGATGACAGCCGCCTCAAACTGAACACAGACAAGACGGAAATCCTCATCCTCAGTTCCAACCCCTCTGCATGGGACGACTCCTGGTGGCTCACGTCACTGGGGTACCCCCCGGCCCCCACCAACCATGCATGCAACGTGGGAGTCATCCTCGACTCGAAACTCTCCATGACCTAACAAGTCAACACAGTCTCCTCCACTTGTTTCAACACCCTCCGCATGCTCCGCAAGATCTACAGATGGATCCCGACAAACACGTGGAAAACAGTCACTCAGGTCCTTGTCAGCAGCAGACTCGACTACAGAAAAGCCTTCTACGCTGGAGCCTCGTCCAAACTCATCAACAGACTACATAGAATCCAGAATGCCTCTGCATGCCTGATCCTCAATGTCCCACGCTGTGACCACATCACCCCCCACCTGAGGAACCTACACTGGCTCCCCGTCGACAAAAGAATCTCCTTCAAGCTCCTGATCCACGCACATAAGGCACTCCACAAAAATGGCCCAGCCTATCTCAACAGTTGACTCTCCTTCTACGTACCCAACAGAAAACTCCGCTCCGCTGACCACGCCCTGGCCACGGTCGCACGCATCTGGAGAACTACTTCCGGAGGCAGATCCTTCTCCCATCGCGCCACCAGGACCTGGAACACCCTCCCCCTCCACCTGCGACAAACCTAAGACCTGCTGACCTTCAGGAGACAACTCAAGACCTGGCTCTTCGACCAATAGCAGCATCACCCCCCTCAGCACCTTGAAACCCTCCCGGGTATGTAGTGCGATTTGCAAATTATGTGATTGATTGATTGATTGACTTACTCACCACAAATTGCATGACTCTGAGTCCATCCCCTCGCTTTCATTACTTATATAAATGGGGCAGTCCTGCCACGTCAGACAAACAATCGAAATCACTCTTTAGCTGAACAAAAAGCACACAAGATCCTCTTCTTTGTGAAAAGCACCAATCCTGCTTTTGTTATAATTGCCTTGGGTAGACAGTGAGTGAAGAGGGGAATAAGTAAGGAAATCTAGAGGAAGGACTCAGAGTAATGCAATTTCAGGTAAGTAATTGAGGCATTACCTCATCCTCTACCCTCACTTTCCTTACTTACTAAAATGATAAGTACTAAGCCAAATGATACCTGGATAACCCAACAAATATGCTGAAACAGACAAAACATTTAATAGACCTGTAACAAACAATGGTGTATACCAAGAGAAAACGTTTATTTCTGCATAGAAGGTAATACATGCGAACCAAGCAAAGTGTTCACTTCAATCTACTGACCAATACAATATTGTTTGATAAAAGTGGACGAGGAAGCCCGGGTAGCTGCCCTACAAGTCTCAGACAAAGAGTCACCCTGAATCTAGGCCATGGAAATGGGCAATACTATGGTAAATCACTCTTAACTCCCCCCAGTGAGATCCGCTCTATGCCATAACAAAAAGGGAACAAACCCACCAACTGAGAGAAGCCATCAAGATTTACAAAAAATTATAAAGAAACTGTAAAAGAAGCCACCCTGTGCAAATAGATCAAAAGTGCTTGCCTAACATCCAGATTGAGGGTTCTCCAAAAGAGAAGAGAGGAGGAGTCTAGAAATATACAAAGTACCACTCTATCCTCAAATACCTTACAAAATGGGTGTCTGGAGGATAAATTAGACAACTCCCCTAATCTCCTGGCCAAAGTAATTGGCATGAAGACATTTTTTTTTTCGAAGTTAAAGTTCTGACATCAATGTCCTGGAAACATTTCAAAGGAGGACCTTGTAAAGTCTCTAAAAAAAGTAATAAATCCATGAAGGAAGCTGAAGCAGAGGAGAAAGAGGATGCATATCAAATCTCCCCTAAAGAGCGTGGAAACCAAATCTTCAGAATCTAGTAGTATGCTCTGAAAGCTCTGACTGAAAACCACTGGATCTGCAAAGTGTAGATTCTAGGACCCAAACTCGCAGTAGAAGATCTAAATGCCTGGAAGTGCACCATTTACTGAAAGAGACCCAAGGTCAGAAATAAGGCTTCAGTGTTGAAGCCTGCAAAGTATCAACTAAGGAATCCGGAACCAAACTAATGGTCAATCCCAACCTCACAACTTCCAGGCTGCTAGCTTGAGCCTGCCTAGGACCCCTCTCCGGAGAACAGGGAAGATGAGCTGGGGAGGGGAGAGGGGAACCGTTCATTCCTCCTCCTTCAGCAATGAAGTCAGGCAAGGAAACCAATACGAGCATGCCGAAGTTTGAGTAACCAGAATCACAGCTCCCTTTGCCCTCTGGACCCTCAGAACAAACTTGGACAAAGGAGGGGAAAAGGCGGGAAACATAAAGGAGACCCGGATGATATCTGCACAAGAGAGGGGCCACCTCCCAATGCTCCCTCTCCCTCCTCCAGGAACAGAAGTTGGCCACCAAGCAAGTCTCCTTTGTTGCAAACAGGTCGAAGACTGGGAGACCCCACCTCTGAATAGTCTGAGAAAAGAGAAAAGACAAGTAGATGGATTCAAAACTCAGTTGAAGATGGAAGACTTTGTCTTAGCGAGACCACACTACATGCAGGGAACCCTGATCCTCCTCTCTGCCCAGTAAAAGATCTTGTCTCAAATTGTGACGGAGGAAGCAGACCTTGGGCCCGATTCACAGAACTAACTTAAGACAAAATCCTAAACTTACTACCATTTTGGTATTCACAGAAGGCACTTACTAATTTTGCTATTCACAGAAGGCACTTACTCATTTCGGTATTCACAGAAGTTAGGAGTCCTAACTTTAGGACTCCTAAATGCCTTCTGTGAATACCGAAAGTCTTAAAATTAGGATTTTTCTCAGTTTAGTAGTAGTATAGTTAGGACTCCTAACTTTAGGACTCCTAAATGCCTTCTGTGAATACCGAAAGCCTTAAAATTAGGATTTTTCTCAATTTAGTAGTCCTAAATTTAGATTTAGGACTACTAAATTGAGAAAAATCCTAATTTTAAGACTAATTTTAAGACTAATTAGGATTTTTCTCAATTTAGTAGTCCTAAGTTTAGACTTAGGACTACTAAATTGAGAAAAATCCTAATTTTAAGACTTTCGGTATTCACAGAAGGCATTTAGGAGTCCTAAAGTTAGGAGTCCTAACTATACTACTACTGAACTGAGAAACATCCTAATATTAAGACTTTCGGTATTCACAGAAGGCATTTAGGAGTCCTAAAGTTAGGACTCCTAACTTCTGTGAATACCGAAATGAGTAAGTGCCTTCTGTGAATACCAAAATTAGTAAGTGCCTTCTGTGAATACCAAAATGGTAGTAAGTTTAGGATTGTGTCTTAAGTTAGTTCTGTGAATCGGGCCCAGGACTACTAAATTGAGAAAAATCCTAATTTTAAGACTTTCGGTATTCACAGAAGGCATTTAGGAGTCCTAAAGTTAGGAGTCCTAACTATACTACTACTAAACTGAGAAAAATCCTAATTTTAAGACTTTCGGTATTCACAGAAGGCATTTAGGAGTCCTAAAGTTAGGACTCCTAACTTCTGTGAATACCGAAGTGAGTAAGTGCCTTCTGTGAATACCAAAATGAGTAAGTGCCTTCTGTGAATACCAAAATGGTAGTAAGTTTAGGATTTTGTCTTAAGTTAGTTCTGTGAATCGGGCCCCTTGTTCCCCCTTGCTTGATCAAAGAATACTAGGTAGTGATATTGTTGGTTCGAATCAGAACAGGATGCCCTGAAAAATGATGAGAAAAAGCTTTCAAAGCTTGTTAAATGACTTCTAGCTCTCTCCAATTTGAAGATCTCCTGCTCTGGTTCCAGGACCATCTTCCTTTGACCTGCTGAAGGTCGAGCCAAGCTCCCCACCTGGAAATACAGGTATCTGTAGCGATGATGAGACGAGTGGAACTCAGAAACTGAACTAATTTCAGTAGGTTCGCAGAATTAGCTCACCAACACAGATGATGAAGAACTGACAGAGATAACAGGACTTTCTGTGAAAGATTCATAGACATAAGGTCCCATACTGAAAGAATGAATCTCATTAGCATCTGAAGATGGAACTGACTGTAAAGAACTAGGAAAACAGTGGAGTTCAAATATTCCTGAACCTGAAATCACATGAATATCCCGGTAGAAGAGTGACGAAGAAGGAAACTGACATGCAACTGAATTTTGAGAATTCTTGCAAGGGGAACAGTCGATCCATCCTGAGTAGCGAGGACTTTTCCCAATGTATGAGACATCCAGGAGACTGCAGAAGGTTGAGCTCCCTCCAGGTATGCATCTGGGTCAACTTTCAACAACCAGCACAAATGAGCCATTCACCAAGATAAGGGAGTGAACACCTTCATAAACTCCCTGGGCACTGATTTTAACAGAAAACTGTGAATGATGATCCCTGATGGAGAAACCAAAAACATTTTCTGTTCTAAAGCAATTGGAACATGGAAACAGGCATCTTGAGGTCCAAGTGGCCAAGAAATTGTTGTCCTGTATCAAGGGAATGATTTACAGGAGAGTGGTGACTAAGTGAGCCGTAAAAGATGATGTGAAATTATTTAACCTGGGCATATGGGATGACATCACACTGTCCAACTACATGAAACATTTTTGCCACTTGGGTCTTGTTGTGGTTCATAGAAATGTATCCAGAATTCTGGGTAGTGGGGATCTTTCCATTGTGGCAAACTGGAATGTCTGGTCAAAATTATGTTTATAATGGTAAATTCTACCCTCCCAAATATAAAAACATATAGGGAGTGTTGGATAACTCTTGTGGATTTAACTAATGAGTGGACACCTGAGGCTGATGTACTAAGGGCTTTATTTATGAGAGGCTTGTGTCGGTGGAGCGTCACTTTTTTTACGCTCCTGCGGCGCAAGCCTCTCAATTATATCTATGAGTTAACGCAAGGCCACTGTGCATGGCTTTGCATGGCCTCATAGATATGGAGTATGACAAAGCAGCACCCTTGCCTTGCTCTGCATCACGGAGGCATTCATGCGCATTGCATTTGGTTATTTCACACAACACCCATGGATTTTGATGCTGCCCCAGATTTACTTAATCATGAAAACCTGGTGCAGCGCCAAAACCTTAAATCTCCACAGTGCAGGCATAATGAGGAGGAGAAATATTTTTATTTATTCCTGTTTTTCCTCTTTCTGCAACACACATAGAAAGAGGAAGGTGCCTCCCAGGATTGTTTTTGTGCTGGAAGGTGCTCCTTCCTGCACAAAATCAATCCCGCCTGCAATAGAGACACTGTTGCCTCATGGTGCAAGGGTGCCTATGCTGGAGCAGGGTTTTCATTATAAACCCAAATACTAGTTTCATTTTCGTATGTCATTATTAAAAATACTACTGATTAATTAGTAATTACTAAAAGATCTGTCGAGTCTTGATTAACCAACCTTATTAACACAAGAATTACACGTGGGAATGCAATTGCATGGCTAAAATAATAAGTGTACTAAGTTGGTGAGCAAATTGACTGAATAGATGTTGCTTATGTGATGTTATTATGTTTTGCGCTTTTAAATTAATATGCATTAATGGCTTTTGATGTCGCAAATGGCAAGATAAATACATACACAAAAGGGAATTAGCAGTGGAATAACACTGTATAGTCATTTCCATATAGTTAATATGTTTTGTGTTTCTTTTTACTTAAGTTGACCATTGTGGCCTGCTGAAAGATGGCCACCATCCGCAGCCTGCATTCGAGTAGATGTAATATGAAAAGAGGCTTTGCGCTGACTGCGACCCTGTCCTCTACATGAACTGAAAAGCCATGTATATGACGACAAATCCAGGAAAGATCCCAAATGCCCCTGGAAGTGAACATTTGTTGCGAATGAATAATCCGACCTGATGAACTTATAATGGTCCCATGAACAAGATACTTTTTATCCAAAAGAGACATCCGTAGAAGTAACGAATTAGCTATGGACTTCTAATTTTCTATTTAGAATTTGAAGTTAGCAATACATGGGAAAATTCCTTAATGTATCAAGACGACATCTTTTCCTGCCTAACGGATGTTTGAAAGTTCTGTTTGTAACTTTTAGAATGAAAATTTTAGTATAAATATTAGTAGACTAGAGAGGTCTAGTGCCACTTCTTCCCGAACCAATGATCAGAGGTCCCGACGCTGACGGAGAGGACGGTGACTCTACATGACAGCTAGAAACTT
Source organism: Triturus cristatus (assembly GCF_964204655.1). Lineage (NCBI taxonomy): Eukaryota > Metazoa > Chordata > Amphibia > Caudata > Salamandridae > Triturus > Triturus cristatus. The sequence continues at coordinate 679,859,673 of NC_140591.1, forward strand.
TAACTTTTTGCTGAGGACCGGTTCTGACTTAGAAAACGACTTTTAGCCAGAATAGGTAAATATGGGAAATGATGATCTTGCATTTAATTGGCTTTTCCTACAAATTGATTTAGATAAACAATATTCTGTTTGAATTACTGTGTCGGGTGGTTATTTCATTGTTATGTTTTATTGAATATGCAGAGTGTTTGAATTGTTTTCACCAAATCTATAGTAACTAGTAGATCGCATCAACCTCAGGGTACATGCAGATTGGTTAAGATTGAAGAGTGTTTCCCCTTATACATGGCACGGATAGAGTGGTAGGATGAATGTTGGTGTAATGGGCCCCACCAGCGTGTGATGTGTGTGTGTGCGTGTGACTGTGAAATCATTCCGTCCGTGGAAGTAGAGGGGATTCGGAAGCTCCGATCTGCACCAGTTTCTTGGTAGCAGAATGATGGTTTAACTATTGTCTTGATCTGGTGAATTTGCATGTATATAAGCTTATTTATTATTGATTAATGTTGATATATGTACTAACACTATATGTTGAAGTCGGATTGAGTTTTACGTAGTGTGTACGGCTTCTGGGACGTAGGGAGTCGGAGACAGTTCCGTAGTAGGGCAGAGGGAAGCGCTGCTCTCGGAAGAGGCGGGATTGTTGGCCCTGTAGGTATGCAGGGGAAAACATGTAACAATTGAAGTTGCGCGTCACATTGTCTGGGTTTGATTCGGTAGCATCGCCGTGTGTTACCATTAGAAATATATTCTCTGTGTGCGAGAAGAGTATATGATAGCAAAGGTTATCTGTGAAGTTCTGGTCTTAGGTATCAGGGATCCTTTTGGGATTTCCAATAACGCTTATCACTAGAAAAGTAATAGGTTTTCTCTGAGCTTGGTTGAAGGACAGAGCAGAGGTAAGCGCTGCTTTGTTAACGTATGATATAATTCTGTAGTTGGACAGACTGTTCTCTGTTCTCGGGAAAGACAGGATTCTGTGTGAATGTACTACATTTTCTGGTGTGAAAGTGTGTGAGTGAAAAGGCATTCTGGTTAATTGTGAAACTCTTAGGAGCATTCCGGAGAAAACAGTTAATTGATGCTTGTTAGAAGGGTAGAGTAGAGGGATGTGCTACTTTATCAACAGAAGTAACGATTCTGTAGTGGGGCAGAGGTAAGCGCTGCTCTCGGGAAAGACAGAATTCTCGTGGGAAAGGTCTTTTGCTATTCTGTAGTTTGCGAAGCAGACAATGGAAATGTTTGTATGTTGTAACTAACAAGACTTGTAGAAATTGAAACAAGGTCTACCGAGTAGTTTTGTAAAGGAGGGGTAGACGGGAGACAGGAGCAGAAGCTGCTGCAGCGACTGCTGACATCAGGAAGACCGCGCTGTGATTGGACAGTGGGTTAGAACAGTGAAAGCGGTGTGATTGGTGCGCTGGTGTGTGCCGCGCAGGGATTGGAAGGAGTACAGGGTGACGTAAATGCTCCGGATTGGTGCATTAGTGTGAGTCGCGCTGCAATTGGACAGGAGATCGCACAGTTGTAGAAAGACTAAAGGGTTGCGGAAAACAAGAAAATGTATTACCACAATGGAGAAAAGAAAAAGAAATCCTTGTTTAGTAAGGTTAAGACCTGGTTTGACAAGGATAAGGATATTGTAACTAGGGAAGGAGAGTTACTTCCTCCGACAAGAACCCCCGCATCCTTCATGGTTGCGAAATATGGGTATCATACCTGTATTTGGTTGGACAATTGGGCAAAGTATACTAAGGAAGATTGAGTTTTAGCTTTCCCGGAACATGGTTCATTTAGTCTGGCCATATTAAGAAACTTACGGGAGAGGATGATGAGTCTAGAGCCTCGGCCTAGGCCGACGCAGTTCGAGGCATTGGTTGAATGGGAAGATGAAATGCATGAGCGAGAAAAGCAGAGGAGTGGAGGAAACTACAGATACATGTTTAGAAGAAAGTATGATCGTGAAACTCATCATCAAGATGGCGAGATGCCAGTATGACTGAGGGATTATATCCTGTAAGAACTGCCGAGGAAACAGAAGGGAGAAAATGTACAGAAAAAGTACATAATGTGGAAAACTAGGAAGTATGGGGCGAATGAGTCTGAAGACGATGTCTTAGATGACATGTTCTATAAAAGACCACCCCCATATAGACGAGAACCAGAAGTAGGAACACCAGTTACCCCAATGAGAGACACCCTGCGGATCATAAAGACAGAAGTTATGACCCCTGAGTTGAAAAGCAGTAGCTCTTTTGCAGAGAGAGAGAGAGAGAGAGAGAGAGAGAGAGGGAGAATGAAATTGAAGATGAAAAGACAAAAGAACTAGCAAGAACCACATTAGAATTGACAGAGAAAATCAGAGAACTGACTAAAAATCTAGAAGCTGTTACGGTTCCTGTAACCATAGGTCCGGTTATGCCTATTTTTGATAAGCAGAGGACGGGTGAAAGTGGTTTAACGGTTCCGTATGTGGGTAACAGATTGGTCGTTCCTCCAGAACAGTCAGAAATGAGATCGGGAGAAAGTCAGTGGAGATCAGGAGAAAATCAGTGGAGACATACCATATGTGGTGGAGAATTGAATGTGCAGTCTAACTCAGGTTTAAATTCTGGTTGTGTGGACGGGACCAGTATGATTGGAGGATCGATTCTAGAATCACAAAGAGTGACAGAACCAGTGAGTACAGAAAAATCTACAGGGATAACAGCTGAAGATTTGAATGACTGGCTGAGAGTTTTGCAAAGGAAGGAAAAGGATTCCCAGGCAATTGATGTAGCTAGACTACGTATAGAATTGGAGGAGCTGATAATGGGAACGATTCCTACAAAAACACTGAACGACCATCACGATGGGGAACTATTTTTCATGTGTAAGAGCATCACATGGAGAGCAAAGAACACACATGACAGGTTGAAAGGAATAGCCAGTGAAATGGGAATTGACATTGACAAGGTAAAAGCTTTACAAAGGCCTTACCGAGTGGATTTTACAGATAAGGACATCGAGAATCTGAATGATGGTGGCCGAACAGGGCAGATTAAGGAAATGATTGGATTGCTGCGAAAATGGGGAGATGTGGAAAAATGGAAGGATAGATGGTATAGAAAACGGGAAGATGCAGTGGATAGGACTCACTCAACATTCCCCATGAGAGAAAAGGAGAAAACAGTGGCAGCTTATCCCACGAGAGAGATTCCAGGAGGAGGATATGTACATGTCCCATGGACCAGACAGGATATTTTGTCATTCACAAATGATTTCCCTCGACTGAGAGAGAAGCCCGTCGAGTGGTATAGGCAGGTTGACAGATTTGTGAAATTGGCAAAAGTACTGTGGATTGACCTGAATAGTCTGTTTGATATAATTGTACCAGCAGACTTGTGGGCAGAATGTAAAATAGTCATAGACTGGCCCACTAAAGAATACCCGAGAGATCCCAAGACAGGAGCTCCAGACCCGGAGGTAATGAAAAAGTATGAGCAGGTCATGGTGTTCCTGAAGAATAAGGTACCTCCTAAAGAAACAGATTGGGTTAAGATAGACCGAACACATCAAGAAGCGAAAGAATCAGTCCATGCTTATTATGAAAGACTAATATTGGCTTTCAAACAGTTCAGTGGAGATGAACATCTGGGTGACAAGGATCTGAGCCATTTTGTATATAGATTTGTGTATGGCTTGCGACCTGAAATCAGTGAAACGATAAGGGAGCATACCGTAGACTGGCAGAGTAAAAAGATTGATGAGATCCTGAGACATGCAAAATACTTCAGTGATGAGATTGAGGCAAAGCAAAGAAAACTGAAGGAAAAGGCAATGTGGGCACAGGTGAAAGTTGCAGAAAGACAGGAAGCACAGTTGGTTGAACAAGCAAATAATCCAGGAAATAAACCCAGATATGGTCCAGGAAAAGGGAAGGGCAATATTGAGGAAGCAAAGAAAAGGTTTCCATGCCACAACTGCGGAAAATTAGGGCACTGGAAATCCGAGTGTAAGAATCCACCGTCTGCTAATATTGACAATTTATCATTGAATTCACAGGTGCAGAACGAGGGGTGTAATCACCAGCAGCAACTGCAGAAGGCAGTTAAGCAGCAGAATCAGGAGCCAAAACCGCCCTTGCCGCAAAACAGAGGATCCCAGAAGTACAGCCAGGATTCGGGATTCTACAACGAAGAACAGGTAAACAAGCCAAAACGTGCAAATGCTGTGTCACAATATTGGTTAAGGAATGAGGGAAGTGATTCTGAAGGGGACTTCTGACGGTGCCGAGGAGAGGAAGAAGAGTGCATACTTGGAGCAACTCTAGAAATAGACCAGGCAGGACCATTTGTAGATGGGAAAATCAATGGTGAAAGTGTTACTTTTCTAGTTGACACAGGAGCTACGAGATCGACTGTCAGGTCAGCTGATATAAAGAATCTTCCTCTCTTGGACGAAGCAATCCAAGTGGTTGGTGTATCCAACACACAGATTAAGACCCATCTTACTGAACCAGTAAGGGTTAGAATAGGGAAATTTTCAGACATGCACCGGTTTGTGGTGTGTGACACCAGTCCTGTAAACTTGTTAGGCAGGGATTTGCTAGGGAAAATGAATTGCACCATCTTTTGTACCCCAGATGGAATAACCTTTGAGACACCAGATGAGGATGTCCTGTACAGAATGACCCTAGATAATAGGGAAAGTGAGGCTATTGGAACATATGCTGTGTTCAATCCAGACGAATTACCCCCAGAATTAAAACAGACAGTAAAAGCAGCAGTTTGGGATTTTACTGGAGAAGATGTGGGCCTGATGAGAAATGTAGATCCAGTAAAAATTACTGTAAACGATGGAATAGTTTACCCTAACATCCCACAATACAGACTGACACCAGAAATAATTGAAGGAATAACGCCCATAATTGAGAAAATGATCAAGCAGGGGGTGTTAAGGGAGATATTGAGCAGCCCATGTAATTCACCTATAATGGGACTGAAGAAACACAATGGGAAGTTCAGAATAGTACAGGATTTGAGAAAGTTCAACAAAATTGTTGTATCATGCTGTCCCATTGTGCCAAATCCATCAGTGATTTTGTATCAGATTCCCCATGATGCAGAATGGTACACAGTAATTGATTTGTGCCATGCTTTCTTTTCAATCCCATTGCATCATGACAGCCAGCCGATTTTTGCATTTCGGTTTGGACAGCGAATTTTGGCATGGTGCCGAATTCCACAGGGGTATACAGAGAGCCCTTCGATATTTAATCAATTGCTGAAGAAATCTCTGGAAAGTTTGACAATGCCTGAAAATTCAGTTTTGGTCCAGTATATTGATGACCTGCTTGTGGCATCAAAAACACGTGAAGCTTGTGAAGTAGACACCATTGCTTTACTGAATCACTTGGCTGATGGAGGATTTAAAGTATCTCCAGTCAAATTACAATTCTGTAAGAGAGAAGTCTAGTATCTGGGACATAATATTGAGAAAGGCCTGAGAAAAGTGACCATTGACAGGATCAAAATCATCAGAGGAATGAGAGCCCCAATGACACAGAGAGAAGTAAGAATGTTTCTGGGAATGGTTGGTTATTTTCGTCAGTGGATAAGTAACTTTTCCTTGATAGCAAAACCACTGATTACATTGACTAAAAGTGAGGTGAAAGACCCATTGGAATTAAACCCAGAAGAAATGGCAGCATTCAAAGAATTAAAGAACAGGTTATGTGAAGCTCCTGCCCTAGGAATGCCAGATTATGATAAAGAATTTGAGCTGTACTGCAGTGAGAGGAATGGATGTGCACTTTCAGTGTTAATCCAGAAACATGGACGTCTAAGGAGGCCAATTGCGTACTTTTCATCAACACTTGACCCAATAGCTGTGGGTTTACCAGGTTTCCTGAAAGCAGTAGCTGCTACATGCAGAAGTCTGGAACAAAGTGAAGGTATAATAATGGGATACCGTGTACGGGTATTCGTACCTCATGATCTGGCAATCCTTTTAACAAGGAGCCGGACACAGTTTATGTCTCATAGTCGGCTGACTAAATATGAGAAAGTCATTCTTGGAGCATCAAATGTGACTCTTGAGAGATGCGTGAATGTGAATCCAGCAACTCTGTTGCCAGATGCTGAGAATGTGAGTGTGAGAGATGATGTTGATCATGATTGCCTGGATGTGCTTGACTACTGTACAAAACCAAGACCAGGCATAAGAGATCTGCCACTGCCTGAGAGTGATCATGTGTTGTTTGTGGATGGATCTTGTCTGAGAACGGAGGAAGGAATGCTGAGTGCTGCATATGCTGTGTGTACAGTTTCAGGAGTTGTGGAAGCGTCACCTTTGAAAGGAGTTAAATCCGCTCAAGTGGCAGAATTGGTGGCACTGACGAAAGCTTGCAAGATTGGAATAAATATGAGAGTGACTGTAATGACTGACAGCCAGTATGGCTTCGGAGTTGTCCATGATTTTGGCCAGCTATGGCTACAAAGAGGTTTCCTGATCTCAAGTGGAACTCCCATAAAGAATGCTGAAGTGGTTAGAAAATTGCTTGAGGCGATACAGCTGCCTAAAGAACTAGCAGTTGTAAAATGTGCTGCTCATAGTCAAGGTGATGATTTCGTCACCCTTGGGAATAAATTTGCCAATGACATAGCACAGTATTGTGCAAGGAATAATCATTCCATTAACAGGGGGAAAGAGAAGGAAATGGCTTCTTGTTCCTTAATGTTTACTAATGTGATGGGAACATGGGAGGAAGTGAGGCAGTTGCAGGATGAAGCAGGAGATGAGGAAATGAAAGATTGGGTAAAAGCAGGATGTGCACCTAGGGAAAAAGACCACGTGTGGGTCTATAGGGATGGAAGACCAGTCATGCCAAATAGCATGCTGTCAACAATGGCACAGATGTATCATGGCCAGGGACACCTGGGAAGGGATGCTATGATAAGAGCTTTTAAGCAAACCTGGTACAATGCAAAATTCAGGTTGATAGCAGAGAGCATCTGCCAGAGATGCCTGATATGTCAGCAATTTAATCCTGGAAAGAAAACAGTGGTGAGCCTAGGTACTATAGGCAGAGAGGGAGGACCCTTCACCAGAATGCAGGTAGACTTCATTGAAATGCCCCAAGTCAATAGATTGAGGTATGTACTGGTGGTAGTCTGTTTGTTCTCAAGGTGGGTGGAAGCATATCCAACCAGAAGATATGATGGGATAACAGTGGCAAAGTTGCTGTTAAGAGAATTCATCCAAGGTATGGGTTCCCAGTGACAATTGAATCAGACAGAGGAGGACATTTTTATAATGAAATCATGGGTTTAATCTGTGAAGCATTAAGTATACAGCAGAAGCTACATTGTGCTTACCGACCAGAGGCTTCTGGTGTGGTTGAACAAATGAATGGTACCATCAAAAACAGAATTGGCCAAATGTGCCTAGCCACAGGAATGAAATGGCCTGATGTCTTGCCTCTAGTCCTGATGACCATTAGGTCTACTCCAGACAGAACAACAGGGTTGAGTCCACATGAAATAATCATGGGACATGCAATGAGACATGCGTTTGTACCATTTAACAAGCTGATGACTATAACTGATGACATGATTTTGGATTACTGTAAAGGCCTGGCTGACGCAGTCCATTATGTGTTTCACCAGGTTGGAGAAGACGCCACCACACTTGAAAAGAAACCAGCCCATGATCTGAGCCCAGGGGACTGGGTAAGAATAAAAGTCCACAGAAGAAGAAACTGCCTGGTTCCAAGGTGGGGAAGGCCAAGACAAGTCATTCTAACTATAACGACTGCTGTAAAGTGTGCTGGAGTGAAAAATTGGATACATGCAAGTCACACTCTGAGAGTTCCAAATCCAAGTGATGGTACTGGAAAGGAACACTTTGAGGAATCAGATTCCAGTGATGATGCAGACAGTGAAGCAGTAAAAAGAAAAAAAGAATCCTGAAAGGGGGGAAAGTGAGTCAGGAGATTCTTTTTTCTCACCAGAAGAAATTCTGAAAAGAACATTGCAAATTCCAGAGACGAGTCCAGATTCTGAAAAGGTGCCTGAAGTCCCAACTAACAGTGAAGAACACAAAAAGAAAGAAAGAAAAGAAAAGAAAAGAACATATCCACAGAGGTAACACCTGAATCAAATGTGGAAATTGGAGAAGTTCCACCTGAGATAATTCTTGAAGAGGAAGGGACAGAAAAAGAAAGAGAGGGACAGATTGCGGAAAAACCCCGAGGAGGTGTAGGGAACATTGACAACAAGCTAGGTGAAGGGACAAGTAGACAGCAAGAAGATTGCGTGTCGGAGACCCGAGGAGGGACAGAAGTAGGGAAATCTCAATCGGTGAAAAAAGAGACTGTTGAAGAAGAGAAAATTGTTAATGAACAAGAGGCAACTGAGACAGAATCTGATGAAAGTGAGAATGAGATACCTGAAGGTCGGGTTCTGAGAAAGAGAACTTGGATCGGAGAAAGAAACAGTAAAGAGGGAAAACAAAAAAGAAATGCTAAAGGAGATCTTTGGCCTAATAAGATAAAGAGGCTAAGATATCGACTGACACGAGTTAACTCTTCGAAAGCTGAACAGGTGATCGAAGTGTCAAGTCAAAACCAAACAAAAGGAGAGGAAATAAAAGGATCTGTAGAAACTAAAAGAATCAGAAGACCCAACCAGAAGTATAAGTCACCAGAATGGACGTATGTGGCACTGCCTGAAAAAGAAGAAGAGGCATATAGTCAAGGAAATCCAGAGGAGACTTTGCTGAAAGTGGTTGAAGGAGAAGAAGCAATTGGAATCCTGAGAGTTATCTTGTCTGACATTGGAGAAGAAACTGATGTTCAGGATCTAATACCGTTTGATGACGATGAGGAAAGAGTGAAGAGTGATGAAAATCCAAATTGAGTAAATTCAAAGAGGTCACTTGAAAATAAAGTGAAGAAGTAAAATTAAGAACTAACAGATTGTAATAATCTAGTGGGTACTTGCTGCCCTAAGAAGTTCGGTAGTGGAGTAGAAGAGGCTAAGTCAAAAGACACGGTCAAAGTAACAAGATGGCTAACACTGAGAATAATCAAAGTAGATGAACCTTCATGAAAAGATGGTGCAAAATGTGCTGCTGCTGTACAGGACTATTAATGCTACTGTGGAGCGTGCTTGCTCTACTAATTTCTTTCAGAGTTACGATAGACACTTTAGAAGGACATACTGAGAATATAACTAACATAGGGAAGAATTCACAGAAAGTAGTTCCAACTAGAATTAGCAATGTACATATACACAAGGATAGGTCTATTAATGATTTTTCTAGCAATGTATTTTCAAAATTATTGTATGAATACGTAAAGACAATGGAAGTAAGGGATTGCAATGTCTGCATGCAATTACCTGCATCTGTTTCAGAGGGAGTGACTTACCATCATCTTCCGGCTACGTATGGAATCTCATGTAGTGTGTTGATTAGTATATTTTATCTATTAGGGAAGTTAGATTATAACATGTCTAATAAAGATAATATTCTTGGGCAGCTGCCTATGAATAAAGAACTGAATCCTGCTAAAGAAGCTAACACTTTAGGTGAGATTTTTATTGAAACTAAAGAATTAACATTAGATTATATTTTTAGAAACAATTTAACCTGCAGTTTGAAGGAGGAAGAGAAAACATTCCTAGACATGGTTGAGAGAAGAAGGTTGAACATGCATAAGAAAGCTGAAGGACATAAGATGAGTGAAACAATGTGGGATATTGAGAAAAAAAAAAGAGTTGAAACTTTGGCTCTAGATGCACCACAGAAAGGCAAATTATGCATTACCAGGAAGAAATCACAGTATGATTATTATTTCATAGGGACTAGTGAGTGTCATGATACATACTTTATTGCAACCGGATTTAGAGGAGGAGAAGATCCAGTTTTTCCGGGAGTGTATTATATTTGTGGGAATAAGGCTTATTACAGGTTGCCCGACCATTGGTATGGCACATGTTATGTTGGCCTGGTCTTTCCAAAGATTTTTCACATGGATAGAGTAGAAGACGCAGAACAAACTAATTCATTAACACGCTATAGAAGAGAAACATGGACAGAAATTGTAGGAGATATTTTTGGAGCTTTAATACCAGCAGTGGGAATTTCATTGAATGCATTTGGCATTCGGAAGTTGTCAACAGTGGTGGATCGCTTGTCAACAAGCACCGCTGGAGGCTTTCTTTTGGTAAATACTGAAATGGTTGCTTTACGCGCTATGGCGATGCAAAATCGACTTGTCCTTGACATTCTATTGGCAAATGAGGGTGGAGTCTGTGTAATGCTGAAAGTTCAACATTGTTGCACTTACATTCCTTACTTAAGTTGACCATTGTGGCCTGCTGAAAGATGGCCACCATCCGCAGCCTGCATTTGAGTAGATGTAATATGAAAAGAGGCTTTGCGCTGACTGCGACCCTGTCCTCTACATGAACTGAAAAGCCATGTATATGACGACAAATCCAGGAAAGATGCCAAATGCCCCTGGAAGTGAACATTTGTTGCGAATGAATAATCCGACCTGATGAACTTATAATGGTCCCATGAACAAGATACTTTTTATCCAAAAGAGACATCCGTAGAAGTAACAAATTAGCTATGGACTTCTAATTTTCTATTTAGAATTTGAAGTTATCAATACATGGGAAAATTCCTTAATGTATCAAGACGACATCTTTTCCTGCCTAACGGATGTTTGAAAGTTCTGTTTGTAACTTTTAGAATGAAAATTTTAGTATAAATATTAGTAGACTAGAGAGGTCTAGTGCCACTTCTTCCCGAACCAATGATCAGAGGTCCCGACGCTGACGGAGAGGACGGTGACTCTACATGATGGCTAGAAACTTTAACTTTTTGCTGAGGACCGGTTCTGACTTAGAAAACGACTTTTAGCCAGAATAGGTAAATAGCGAAAATGATGATCTTGCATTTAATTGGCTTTTCATACAAATTGATTTAGATAAACAATATTCTGTTTGAATTACTGTGTCGGGTGGTTATTTCATTGTTATGTTTTATTGAATATGCAGAGTGTTTGAATTGTTTTCACCAAATCTATAGCAACTAGTAGATCGCATCAACCTCAGGGTACATGCAGATTGGTTAAGATTGAAGAGTGTTTCCCCTTATACATGGCACGGATAGAGTGGTAGGATGAATGTTGGTGTAATGGGCCCCACCAGCGTGCGATGTGTGTGTGTGCGTGTGACTGTGAAATCATTCTGTCCGTGGAAGTAGAGGGGATTCGGAAGCTCCGATCTGCACCACCTACATTGATGCTAGACAGCAAATTGTGCACCAGTCCAGGGGGAAAGAACAGGAATGCACCTTTTGTCATGAATATGGTGCATTTCTGCCCTTTCACTTGTGGTGCTGCCCTAAGACAATTCCTCATAAATGAGGCCCTAAGTGTCACTTCAAGTACAGGCAACCATGTGTATACACATTGTTGGGAAAATAATGTACTATGGTTTTATCTTGAGGCCATGTCACCTGCAACAAAAGCAGCACCATTGCATAGACATTTCAGTACTTCTGTGGGAAGATTGTGTTAAATCTCAATGTTGTACCACAAATAATCATGTGCCACTTATCTTGCAGCACCTTTTCATGAGGTGTTTCTTTGAAGCTTTGGAAAAAAACTCTATAATGTGCTTTAAAACAATGGGTATAGAGGACGAGATTTATCACGCTCTTGCATCGCAATTGCATCACACAAGGCAACGTAAGAAAATGCAAGGACTTAAGTCAAAATTATCAAGCGATGCAAGAGCCTTTCTGCATCATTTGTAGGGACATGCGTAGTACAAGTGCTGCTCTATGTCGGCCTGCGCTATGCAGGAATAAATGCCTGCAAGGTAGGCGTTCCCACGCAAAATCACAACTGTAACACAGTGTGATTTATCAAGATGTAAAAACACGAGAGCGACCCCTGAACTCCAAAAGTCAGGGTACCATAAACAGTTTGAAAATTCTACAACTCTTGGAAGACTTGTATTCAATATTTCAACTCACTTACCCAGAAGCACTCGAAAAATACCACTTCTCCAGCCTTGAAAGGGAAAACCAAAGCAAATATATGTAATTCAAATGTAATCCTATATTGTTAAAATCTGCACATATATATGTATACAAAATCACAATAGAAGAATTAAAAACAGTCCAAATGATTGTTTCACACAATATTAAAAAAACATCAGAGAGAGACATAATATGAGTCATATATATTTGTCATTCGTAAAGGTTAATTTGAAGGAATCAATCAAAGTATTGACATTATTTCATTGTTTACATGCAACACCTCGTTCCTCAAATTTAACCCGAAAGAGACAAGCATTGAAGCGTTTAGGTGGTAAAAAACACAGAATGAAGCCACCTTCCTCAGGACAATAAGACATACCGCCGCATGTGAAAGTGAAGGCAGTCCATCACATGTTGGCCTTTGGTTCATTCCAAAGGACATCTGCAATGTTGACCGGCATTTCACAGGGTGCCTTCTCTACATTCCTGCCATCTATATTGGATGCCATCATCAGACTAACACCACAGTACTTGCCATTTCCCAAAACAAGTCAACAGCAACTAACCACCAAGCAGGGATTCTATGGCATTGCAGGATTTCCTCTTATGCTTGGTGCAATAGATTGCACCCATGTGCAATTGGTGCCACCACCAGATAATGCAAACATTTACAGAAATCAAAAGTACAATTACTCAATCAAAGTCCAGGCAATTGTGGATCATAATGGCCTTTTCACAATTTTCTGTCAAAGTACCCGGAAGTGCCCATGATGCCTATACATCCAGGTGCAGTATCATCAATGAGCATTTTCAGGGTGGCAAATATGTAAATAACCTACTCATTGGCAAGTTAAATCAAAGGACATCTTTTGTCAGACATACATTCGTTGCGCCTTCCTAAACGCTAACGGACTACATTTCCCAGAAGGCCGAGTCCGAGGAAAGGGATTTAAGCGCCAGCGGCGCACAGGACGTTGCGCGTAATTAATGATACCAGGAAACTCTCGCGGCTGCAAGAGTGAGAGAAACTAAGACGTCCAAAGACGCCAGAATTGGGAGAGACATCAGAGGCCCCATCTCCTGACCCCTGTAGGACTGTGTGCATGGAGGAAGTCTCCTTCACGGGATTCGGCGGTGAGTTAACCGCGTGTCCCCGTTTCCTTGAGCGGACGGCGAATCCGCGAGACATTCGGTGGCGGTGGTGACAGAAGGTGAAGCCTTATGTCCCAAAGGGGCTGCTCAGCCCAATCACCCAACGCTAAGCTACTGGGCACGGAGGCAATCAATCCGCGTGTTCCGTAGCGCTGCTACGCTCAGCTCTTGTGCAAAACAACAAGGTACTGAATTGTGAATAGGAGGAGGCGGCGGAATACAGCGGCGGTCACAACCGCGTATTCCGAACGCACTCACGATCTCCATATTGTTTTCCTTGTCTTCATTTATTTTGTTTTCGCACCTTATGCCCTGGATTCCTAGCCTGGTTACATGGCAACATTCTGCTACCTATTGACACTGCCATGTGTCTCTGGTGAAATGTTTCCCCTGGAATTGGTGGCCACTGAGAAGGCGACTGGCCTTTGGAGCCTCTGAGCTGAGGTGGAGTTAACTTTACTAGAGAAAGAGGCGGCTGCCGTTCTATGTATGCCCGTCATACGACTCGGGGAAGGGTAATCTTGATATGTTGGAGGGTGAATGGGAATATACTTCGTATGACTAGGAAGGAAGGTTGACCCTGTGTTGATGCTTGTGTGTTTATATCATTCCAGGTGTTCGCTTACAGGTGCGTGCATGCCTAGACATCAGGACCCCGGCTATCCTTTTCCAGGTAGAGGCATTGCAGCCATAGCGAGAAGGGTTGAGAGTAGTTAGAGTTCCTGTATTGACTCTGTTGTCTTTGTCGTTTCAGGTTTCCCTTCCCTCGCTGTCCCTTCCCTTTCCCTTCCCTCGCCTGATAGTTCGAATGCCCCGTATATATAACTATTCTGGGGACTTGGTAATATCAGGAGGTGGACACTTTAATCTACAACGACTGGATCCTGCGGAGCCGGGCCTGACAGAATTACGCGCCCACGTATTTTGGCTCCGCCCGGTTCAGACGGGGTAGAAGACATGGCAAATATGGAGGACGTTATTCAGGCACTCATATTGGTGCAACAAGAATTGGCATCCTCCAAGGCTGAAACAGCCGCCTTAAAAGAGAAGGTAGAAAAATTAACCCGGAACCCTTTTGACGTTAACCCTGGGACTTCCCAAATTCAGGTCACCGTGCCCCCACCCATTCCATTGGCTAGTCCTGAAAGGTATGCGGGGGATCCCTCCAAGGTCCAAGTTTTCTTAACGCAAATAATGTTGCATTTTTCCTGCAAACCTGCCTCCTTTCCCAACAATCACTCTCGAGTAGCGTTCGCCATTTCATATCTGATAGGGGACGCGGCCAGCTGGGCGGTCCTGTTGGTTCGGAACAACGACGCTGTGTTATCAGACTGGGTGGCTTTTCGGACAGAGTTCGAGAGAGTTTTCGACCGTAGGGCAACAACGTTTAGTGCAGACAGGGAGCTCTTGGAACTTAAACAAGGGAGAGGGGATTTGACCTCTTTCAATCGTCTCATAGCCGAAACCTCCTGGCCGGAGGAAAAGAGGATGTCTTTATACTATCAGGGATTGAGAGACGAACTGAAAGATGTGGTGGCACAAATAGATCCCCAGCCTACTACGTGTGCTGATATGATTAATTTGACACTACGCCTAGACGGGAGAATGATGGAAAGAGGGGGAGAGAGAAAGAAGTGGGATAAGGGGTACTTTAGAGCAGTAAGACCTCCCCGTAGAGTGGTGCCCAGTCCGGAAAATCCTGTTGAACCCATGGAACTAGGGGCTGTTGGTCCCCCATTGTCCAAAGACGAAAGGGAGACCCGAAGACTCCATGGGTTTTGTATGTATTGTGGGAAGAAGGGTCATTACGTAAGGGAATGTCCCTCTAAACCCAAGGCTTCAGAAACCTGGTCCCGGACTAAGCGTGTGGCTGTGTCCTCCTCTTACAGTCTGTCCCCTCCTGGTATAACACAAGGAGGCCTTGAAAGGAGCGAAGGCTTGCAGCTTCCTTCGTTAGCCACGTCCCCTCCGAAAGACACCGAAACACAGCTAATACTCCCCATGGACCTTGTTCACAACAAGCAGCTGCGCCCAGTTCAAGTGATGCTTGATTCAGGGGCAACGGGTAACTTTATTGACAACGGCCTCGTGAACCGTCTAGGGCTACGAAGGGTACGTAAACCCACAGCCAAAGAAGTTTTAACGGTAGACGGGAAACCGTTGAACTCAGGACTGGTAGTGGAGCAAACAGAATCAGTGGAATTGGCACATCAGCTGGCAATGGGAAAACACAGGGAGAGGGTGTCTCTTAACATAATTGAAGCACCCCAATATGAGGTGATATTGGGAATGCCGTGGTTGTGTCGCCATAACCCCATCATAGATTGGCGAGCCAGAACAGTCCATTTTCCCTCCAAAGAATGTCAAGGACACATGGAGCCTTGCTCCCCTTCCCAAGAGGTGACCTTAAGGCCCCCTTATGTAGTAGCCACTGCGGCGGAAAAGGAGGTAGCCCTACCCCGGCAATATGCAAGCTTTGAGGATGTGTTTAGCGAAGTACAAGCTGAACAGTTGCCCCCTCACAGGGAATATGATTGCCGAATAGATCTAGTGGAGGGAGCCACCTATAGGGTTTGTGCCCTGTCCGAGCCCAAAACTAAGCACTTAAGAGAGTATTTAGACCACTACGTGGATATTGGGTTCATTAGACCGCCCAGGTCACCAGCAGCCTCACCCCTCTTTTTCATAGCCAAAGCCAACGGGGATCTGAGGGCTTGTGTAGACTACAGAGTATTGAATAAGAACACTGTCAGAAACAGGTATCCTCTGCCCCTCATCTCAGTGTTACTCGACCAAGTGAGAGAGGCCCAGATATACACACGGTTGAATTTAAGGGGGGCTTATCACTTGATGCATGTCAGGAGTGGAGATGAATGGAAAACCGCCTTCAGAACGCGGTAAGGCCTCTTTGAGTATACTGTAATGCCGTTCGGCCTCTGCAACGCCCCGGCGGCATTCCAGTATTTCCTCAACGATGTGTTGCGTGATTTTGTGGATATCTTTGTTGTTGTCTACATAGATGATATCCTCATCTATTCGAGCTCCAGTGAAGAACACGACAATCACGTTCTCCAAGTGTTATCTAGATTGCGTACACACAAGCTATTTTGTAAATTAGGCAAATGTGAGTTTGGGGTGAGACGAGTGAAATTCCTGGGTGTAATGCTTTGTCCAGAGGGTTTGCACATGGCCGACTGAAAGGTCTTGGCAGTACAACAATGGCCAACCCCCACCAACGTGAGAGAAGTGCAGTGCTTTCTGGGCTTCGCTAATTACTACAGGCGATTCATCCTCCATTTCTCACAGATAGCCGTGCCCCTCACCAGACTGCTTAGAAAGGGTCATACATTTCTGTGGACCAAAGAGGCAGGGGTGGCCTTCGAAAACCTGAAAGCTGCCTTTACAGCATCTCCGGTGCTGGCACATCCTCGTCCGGAGCACCCCTTTATAGTAGAGGCGGATGCCTCAGATGAGGATATTGGGGCCATTTTGTCCCAAAGAAACCCTAATACCGGCCAAATGCATCCGGTGGCCTATCTCTCGAGAAAGCTGAACTCAGCAGAAAATAACTACACCGTTGCCGAAAAGGAACTGTTGGCGATAAAGAAAGCTTTCGAAAGAGTGGAGGCATTATCTGTGGGGGGCCAGACACTCCATCACAGTATATACAGACCACAGAAATTTGCAGTACATGAAAGAGGCGCAACATCTTTCTCAAAGGCAAATGAGGTGGATGTTGTTTTTTGCCGAATACGATTTTGTTGTCACGTTTAGGCCCGGAGCGGAG
Source organism: Triturus cristatus (assembly GCF_964204655.1). Lineage (NCBI taxonomy): Eukaryota > Metazoa > Chordata > Amphibia > Caudata > Salamandridae > Triturus > Triturus cristatus. The sequence continues at coordinate 679,876,654 of NC_140591.1, forward strand.
AACCGCAAGGCGGATTCCTTGTCCAGTCTGGGACTGAGCGACCTACCCCTTAGGGAACCTAAAGCCGAGGCTATCATTGGACCTACTAAGGTGTTGTGTGTAATCAGGGCAGAGACCTTTTTGGAGGAGATCAAGAAACACTCTTCTCTGTCGGCCTGGGAAAAATGGGCAGAGATGGAGGCTGAGCGCTCCTTGAAACAAGGGTTGCCCTTCTACAGAGAAAAGTTGTACCTTCCCACCAGGGCCTTGAGGAAAAAGGCATTTACATGGTGTCATGTAGCCCCGTTAGCCGGACATCCGGGGACACAAAAATCAATACATCTCATACAAAGACACTTCTGGTGGCCCTCCTTACGCTCTGATGTTACCACCTGGGTGTCTCGATGTGAGGAATGTGCCCGAGCAAAACACGAGACAGGTGGAAAGAAAGGCAAACTCATCCCTTTACCCACGCCTCAGTATCCCTGGCAAAACATCAGTCTGGATTTTGTCACGGGGTTTCCTCTGGAGAGAGGCTATTCCGCTGTCCTAGTAGTGATAGATGGGCTCACGAAGATGGGACATTTCATCCCCTGTGGTAACCTACCAACAGCCAGTCAAACCGCACAGTTACTGTTATCGAACGTGGTGCAGATACATGGAATACCGGAAGTCGTTTTATCAGATAGGGGTCCTCAGTTTGTGGCCAGATTCTGGAAGGTATGGTGCAAGGCATTGCACATTGAACCAGCCTTATCGACGAGTTTTCACCCCCAAACGGAAGGGCAAACGGAAAGGCTGAACCAGACCTTAAAGAAATATCTCCGTTGCTACGCCAAAGACGCCCAGGAATCATGGATCGATTTGTTATGGATGGCAGAACTAGCCTATAACAATGCTTGGCACACTTCCATCGGCCTGTCCCCTTTCTATGCAACGTATGGGAATGACGCCAGAATCCTGCCCATCAACATCCCTAAGGACATAGACAATCAACCCCTGGTCAAAACTCAGGTTAAGAAACTCCATGGGCTACAGCGCAAGTTCCAAAGACATCTAATTAAGGCCAAACAAACCTATAAGCGGTGGGAGGATCGCCACCGTAGAGAGGGGCCGCAGTACCAGGTGGGAGACAAGGTGTGGCTCTCCACCAAAAACATACGCTTTAAACTTCGTAGCATTTTCCATCCCAGGTTCATCGGACCCTACACCGTTCTGCGACAAATCAATCCTGTTACGTACAAACTGAAATTGCCAGGCACACTTCGCATCCACCCCGTGTTCCACTGTAACCTGTTGAAACCTGCCATAGGGGCACGCCGGAGAGCACTGCCTCCGGTGGTGGGTGACGAAGGCCCGGAGTACGAGGTCCGTAGCATTTTGGACTCCAAGATCAGGAGGGGAGTACTGTGGTACTTGATTTCATGGAAGGGCTATACAGCTGTGGACGACTCCTGGGAGCCCTGTACCAATGTGCATGCGCCGGCAGCGGTCCGTTCGTTCCATAGACGTTTCCCACAAAAACCTGGGCCTAGGAGGCGCTAGGAGGAGGGACCTACTGTCAGACATACATTCTTTGCGCCTTCCTAAACGCTAACGGACTACATTTCCCAGAAGGCCGAGTCCCGAGGAAAGGGATTTAAGCGCCAGCGGCGCACAGGACGTTGCGCGTAATTAACGATACCAGGAAACTCTCGCGGCTGCGAGAGCGAGAGGAACTAAGACGTCCTCGCTTAGTCTCTTGGCTGTATTAATTATTAATTATTAATACAGCCAAGAGACTAAGCGAGGACCTACTAAAAGAAATATTAGAACTGGAAACAGCACTGAAGGCAGATACCACCATAAAAGATATAAAAGAACAGCTGACCACAATTCAGAACGATGTGGGGGAATACCAAATATATATGGTGAATCAAAAAATGAAAGGTCTCAAAAGAAATCTAGAGAGATGGGCTTTTCCGTATGTCGAGGATAGCTATTATCAACAGCAACCCCCAGTAACCTCACAGTATACTCGTGGTCCCAGAGGGGGGCGCCAACAAGGGAAACATACATTCAACAACTGGACGTTTGATAACACCAGCAGTGAAGAGGATGATTACAACGCACAACCCTCCACCTCTACCTCCATGTCCCACTCCAATCAGAGAGTTAGATTTAACACCATAGAGAGGCCCCATGAAGATCTGGGAGCCATGTTGAGGGATTTTTTAGAACAACGCCCTCAGGATCAGAGAGGGACCAACTACAGGGGGAGGGCCAGGGGCAGAGGCAGAGCACGCCACAACAACAACCCAATGTGGCAGAATTTCTCACCCAGGATCACCCGCAGCAGGGGCAGGACACCCCAACAATGAGGGAAAAGAACGACATAGTGGTTAACTTGTCGTCTTACACTTTAACAACAGATGAACATCGGGTCCTGAATAAAGGCCTTGGATACGTCCCTACCCCTAAACATGACAGCTTTAAACTGCGGGGTGAACTATATGGGTTGATGAGAAAGATCAAACTCAATACATTTTTTCAGGGTAAAGAAATTGAGGCTCCCTCTGTGTTTTCCACCAACCTGCGACGACCGTCCCAATTTTGCCCTCCCAATCACTCTGTAGGCCCCGTAGTCCTTGTTCTTGAACAAAAAATCATGCAGGACATTAGCACTTTGGAAAAACAGCAACAGGGGCATACCCGTAGTAATATGACCAAGGCTGACTGGACAGCAGTCCATTCCTTACAGCAGAACCAAAGCATTACCATCAAACCCGCCGATAAGGGGGGCGCGGTGGTGGTGATGGACACTACGGACTACGAACGGGAAGTAGCCAGGTTGCTGGATGTACGACACAATTATCAACCTCTGATGAGGGACCCCACGATGAACCTACAGACGACGATAACCACCATGGTCGCCGAAGCCAAAGAAAAAAAGTGGATCACGGTGAAAGAAGCGGACTTTTTAGTCAATGAAAGGCCTAGGATCCCCGCATTTTACATTGTCCCGAAAATCCACAAGGCACAAAGGCCGCCTCCTGGACGCCCCATAGTATCGGGCATCCAGTCGGTCCTTGAACCCCTATCTCAATACGCAGATTTCTTCCTGAGGGAATGTGTAATTACCCAACCCTCGTATATCCAGGACACTACATCAGTCTTAACAATCCTGAACGATCTCGTCTTTGACCCCCAACATCAACTGTTGGTCACAATCGACATCGAATCGTTATACACCAGCATCCCCCAGGAAGCAAAGCTGGTGGCAGCAGCACATGCCCTGGGGGAATGCGAATGGTTTTACGATGTCCCTCAAAGCTTTGTCCTCCAGTGCATTGAATTGGCCTTAACCAAAAATGTCTTTGCTTATAAGGACCAACTCTATCTACAAGTGTCCGGTACATCGATGGGGGCTACATTTGCCCCCAGCTTGGCTTGTATTTATGTGGGCCAATTTGAGTCCAACTACATATTCCACTGCACTAATCCCTTCCAGAGGAACATTGCCCTCTGGAAGAGGTACATCGATGATGTCCTGTGTATATGGACTGGTTCCACTGTAGACCTGGATAGGTTTCTTCAGTGGTTGAATGGCCTCGATGAATGCCTAAGATTCACCTGGACCATCAGTAATACCACAGCCACATACCTGGATCTTGACATCACTGCAGTGAACCAGAAGTTGGTCTCTAACGTCCATCAGAAACCCACCGACAAGAACTCCCTCCTTCACTACAAATCTTTCCACCCTAGGGCTCTGAGGGACAACCTGCCGGTCGGTCAATTCTTGCGTTACCGCAGGAATTGTTCTAACACCGAGGACTTTGTACAACAAGCAGAAACACTATCATGCAAACTGGAGGCCCGAGCTTATCCTATCAGGGTTATTAAGTAGGCCAAGAAAAGAGCCCTCAACACCCCACGAGCGGCCCTTTTGGAGAGAACACCGAAAACATCAGGAGAATGCATCCCGGTAGTAACCACATTTGGCCCTTTATCAACCCAGATCAGACAAGTAATCAGGAAACATTGGCCTTTACTCCACACCCCGACCATGATTATGCCCCAACCTAGATTTGCCTTTAAGCGGTCCACTAGCCTACGTGATCGCCTGGTGCACTCACGACCCAAATGTGAGGTCAAAACCACAGGCATTCCACCGGGACATTACCAGTGTGGAGGTTGTAATGTCTGCGAACTGACGAGTCAGACTAAGAGCGTCACATTGGCGAATGGCAAGTGCTGGCATTTAAATGCGTTCAGTAACTGTAACACCAACAACGTAATATACAGACTGACATGCCCTTGCGGCCTTCACTACATTGGACTAACCACGCGGAAAGTGAAGGTCCGTATACAAGAGCACTTGAGTACAATCCGAATGGGCAAATTGACTACAAAGCTGGTCCAGCATTTCATGACGGCTAGACATGGCCCCCGTGAATTACGATGGGTGGTACTGGAACGGGTTTGGGGCGATAGCCATAACATGAACATCAGGCTAACAACGAAGGAAGCGCGCTGGATCTATCAGGAGGGAGCAGACAGACAGGGCCTGAATGATTATATAGAATGGAATCAGGTTACAACTTGACATCTTATTCCCAGGGTCTAAATAACACACAGTGATAGGTGGGAGAAGGCCTTTTGTGTTCTCTGCAGGTGGTAATGTGAATATACCTCATAGGAACATCTGTTGCGTGTCAGGCCACGGGATACACAATAGATGAACTAGCAAGGCGAATATATCAGAACCATGAGATTATTGATGTAAGAGGGCCGCCAGTATTGGGAATACTATACTTTAAACGTTTCCCAATACAAATATACCAGACCGAGAATACACAAGATGGCCCCCACGGCCTTCATTGCACGTTTGCGCATGCCCGTGACATCACATACACGTCCTCCAATAGGGAAGTCTGGCCCGGTTTACCCAGTATGGCCGCGGTAGGTTTCCGATCAGGACCGCGCCTGTATACAATCAAGGTGCGCGGAGTATTTAAACAGGGAGGACACACAGAACCCGGGATAGAGGCCGATTTGAACCCTCGACGCGACATTGACGAGGTGAGACTCCGAGCGAGCAATAGGCGGTGCACCGACATACTAAGAAAGGCTCAGATAGACACACTAAGCCCTTGGGAGATGTAATGCACTAGACGAACGGTCCACATACTCGGAAAGGGAGCAGGGTTAACAGCACAGTTTACCCGGAGCATATTTCCCGTATACACCAGGGTACAACAGCTAGGTGCACACCGAGTGTTGAGCGGGGTCAGTTTTATGAGTGCAATGGAGAAATGCAGTGACATGCAGTCAGTAGGGGACTAGCCACATACGAGGTCAGGCACTAGGCAAGTAATAACAAATGTAAGGGAGCAAGAAGGGGTATTGATAGAACCCTGTTCAGCCGGTTATTACAACAAAGATGTGAGTCCACATAAATGTATGCTTTGCGTTATATCAACATGTGTTGTGCTAACGTTTCTGCTTTCCTACGCATTGTAGATACATGAATCCGCAGGTCGCGGTTAAGCAATTCAGAAGTATCTGAGATAGCACATACCTCTGAAATCCGGGGGGTGAGGTATGCTGTAAGTGAGCAACCCTTACGGTAAATATGCCTGTTGAAAGTGAAGCAGGCACTACGCCTACTGCCTGTTTGAGTGTATGTCTACCCCACTGGTGAACATTCGTGGTGTGTCGCTGATTCTGTATGTGTCTATTTTATGTTTCCCCTAGGTGCTGACAGATCATACACTGGCCAGCATAAACAAAGCTAAGAGGCTAGTCGACCCTAGCCCTGAAGAAGTTGCCGCCAATCCATACAGGCAACGAAACATGTTGGTCTTTTAAGGGGACAGCCACACAGCCTGAATAAAAAGTTTCATTTAGCTAGTGTGGGCTGCCCGGTTTTAATTGGGAATTTTTGGGTCCTGATCAGACTCATTCTCCCCAGTTTTAGGGTCGACACTCACTGTTTCTTTGCACATACACACAGTTTAGATTATCAGTTTACCCCACAGTAGGTACTAGAAACAACGCTATACCTGCTGTGTCACTTTTGTGTTTTCACCGGGGACGGCAGTAACCGATGATGAGAAAGTGAGGTAACGGACGAGTACCTGTCCGCTTACACCTCGTGGGGGTTACGTCCGTGAGGTATTGCCGCCCTCATTTTTTCTACACTATTCCTTTGTGGCGTCGAAACAGACATCAATTTTTGATGGTATGGTGGAATGTGAAATTGCTCTTCTCTTTTCTTCTCCGCCTTTACTCCTTTCTCTGCACACAGGGTAGAGGGGATGGGGCCACATAGGTTTCCAGGGGAATCTTTTGTTAAATTCACTTAGTTCACAGGTATCTGTATAGCTCGAGACCATAGAACTCTGCAGTATATGATTCCCAGCAATAACGGCTAAAAGGTAACGGACTGTACAAATAGCCTATTTGTTGAGTATAAAATACTAATTAGTCTCCATGCTAAAAATTTAGAAATTTAATTTGATGTACGAGGCAGGTCCTTTGTTGTGTATATGATGTGAAAAGCCACAGGAGGAGCTGGAGGAAATGGTGGCCACAGTCATCAGTGTGGAGACGGTGCAAGGAGTTGGGAGTCCGGACACAGCTCGACATGACCTGACACAACATCAACAGGGTGAGTAACGACCAGGGACTGGGGGGACGGGGGAGACGGGCACAATGGCACACATGCAAAATGACGTGTAGCACACCGCACACCCACAATTACCCTGGATCATGTCCCTGATCCCTGTGGCACACTACAGCACACACACAAACATCAAGTAGGCCCCCTTCCATCATGTGCCCAAAGGGGTCCCACCCCACACATTACCAATTCCACAACACACACATGCACACGTGCAAAACCCAACAGAGATGCGCATTTGTGAGCCACACTGACAATGCAAGTGACACTACATGACGATCAGCATGGCTGGAGTGCAATTACCATGACATCGTGCATGCCACGAGAATGAGGTGGCTGAGTGTGGATTGAGGTGGAGTGTGATTCATTGGAGCCCTTGATGCATCACTACGGGGTGCATTTAGGTTTTTCTTCAACATAAGTAACCACTTATTAGGTTGCTGTAACAGTGGTAAGTGCCATAGTAGGTGCTATCACTACCAGTAAGTGTGTGAAATTCTATTTCTTGGTCCTGATGAATTGCGGTTAAACTAACCAGTGCAAGAAACATGTTGACCTTTGTAGCGCCGACCTAACTACTTTACTGCAGGGAGGCGCACTTTTTGGTTTTAGTCAAGAGTGGGACCCAGCTTATTAAACTTTTGTCAATTTGGGCCCCTACTACTTGTTTAAAAAAAGGTCATTGGAGCACACTACACTTAGGGCCCTCACCCGCACTACACCAATCGGCATATAAGGAATAAAGATCTCCATCAAAAGGCCCGATAAGGGCGCCGATCGGGGATTGCAGCACCGCCCGGATTTGGAGCAGACCTGATGATGAAGCATGACATCTAGCTGGCTAGGTGTGTGAGGGTCTTTTTCCTTAAGGAGGAAATTCCTCCTGACTTTACTGACTAACAGACCATTGTAGGCCTCTTTTTGTTTAATCACACCTTTTAGAAACACCATACACCTCTATACCTAGACTTATGATTGGGCCTAGTGTGCTGAACCTATTCAAAATAGCCCATTGTTCCTCCTATTATATATAAAGCTCTATATATTGTCACTCCTATCTCCTCAAATATATGTAGGCCTCAACATGTATGAATCTTGTTTTCCTTACTTGTTACTAAACATAGGGGCATAGCTCAAACTAATAACAAATCAATGCAGCAAGCCAACTTGATGCACAGCGTTGCATGAAAAGGACAGGGCAGGGTTTCCCTACGTCTAGATACATATAGGGTATTCCTGTCCTCCCTCATTTAAGAAGTACAGTGCAGCACCGCAAGTTTTCTTGCTGTTTTCTGCTGCATGAAAGGGTTTTAATGAGGCCCACAGTGTATGAAGGATCACAATCCTCCTATTAAGTCAGTCTGTGAGGCAATCTTCAAAATTATGTGTGTTGCAGATTTGAACATGCATGAAGCATGGCAGCACTTTGCTGGAACAAATGTTGCAGCAAATATCATCACAGATCTTGGGAGACATCTGTCATGGCCAAAGACCTAACCTCAGGTGTTGATGCAACATGTATGCATGTGTTGGGATGTACAAAAACCACACATCTACCACCTTCCGAAGGCTGAATAATGTAAGGTCTGCATTTGCCCACACTTGCTACAATACACATTTTGTATGCTTTGCTGAGCAATGCAAGCAGGTTCAAAGGCCCATCCCAAAACATACTAAACTGCTAAAGTAGCATTGATCTGAAAAGTAAGACAAGGGAGATATTTGCATAGCATTACTTCACTTCAGGAATATAGAGATGTCTAATGTGGGAAGCATGAATGTCAACATACAAGCACAAATGTTTGTGGACATACACAAATCCTGAGAAATATGGTGTAATGGTGGTTTTGAGACATGTACCCCTGCCCTGAGTGCTCAAATGTATTGTTTTCTGGATCCCTAATGCTAGTTTTTTTCCAAAGGTGAACATGGATCATGTGTGTGTGCCATGACATAGGGCTGTCTCATGGATTGTAATCTTGTTCGACCGGGAGGGTTACCCAAAAAGTTACCCTCATAGTTGTTGACGGCTACTTCCATCACCACGAGCAAAATAGCACAAGCGCAGTGGTGGCAGCATACCGTGTAATGATTCAGTGTAGTGAACATGATCATTCCACCCTGGGTCACTTGAGTGAGGCCTATAGGCTCACTCAGCTGTTCTAAAGTTCCGCTGCTGTGTGTTTAACTCACCCGTGGGCAACATTAGGTTGATATGGAAGTGTGTATGTAATAAAGGAATGTGCTGAATGCATGTCCTCACACAAGACATACACTGAGGGTGAAGTGTGGTACAGTCTGAACATTATAAATGTGTGTGTGCTGGCAGTGTGTGTTCAAAGTGTCAGACATCTAGACGGTGGTACTGAACAGTGTGTGAAGACTGTGTGTGCAGCATGCTAGTATGATGATGGTAGCATAACACATGTGGACTACAGTTCTGGAAAGTGAATGTGTTGTGACTTTAAACTGAGTGCAGAAGTGCGTCCAGTGGTTATTTACTTGCAGATTGAGTCAGTCTCATTCTTTTGCCCCCCTTCTGCCGCCTCTCGCCGCTGCTGCCCCCGCGGCACCTCCCGTGTTTGTTTCCTCCCCATTCCCGCCTCCCAGAAGTCCCACCCTCTCCCGACCTCTACTTAATGGAGGCCGCTGCATGGCTGCGCAGCAGATGCTTGCAGTGTGCGCACCACTGGCACGCCAAAGGCAAGCCCGTCTGCCCCCGTCCGTGACCTGACATCGACCAGCGCCAGGAACCCTGGTCCTCCGACCTACCACTGCTACAGTTCAGCAACTCTCAACGTACTCAACAACGGCAAGAATAACAATGGCAAGCTCTCCTCACCTCTCGAAACCCACGGTCCTTTCACCTGCCATATTTTCTGCCACTCCTTCAGCATCGCCAAAACCCAGGACCCACCTCGGCCGACCACCAAAATTCCCGCCGCAGTCCAAACCCTGCGATGCATCCTCCTCAACGTCTGCTCCCTTCACAAACACAAAAATCTGGGAGCTCCTCAACAGCACCTCTCCTGATGTCGCTTTTGTCACCGAAACCTGGACAAGTGCCACCTCTGGACACGACATTGCGATCGATATCCCAGAAGGATACAAAATCACCTAGAAGGACCACCCAAACTGCCCAGAGGCAGCATTGCCATCGCTCACAAGGCCAACCTCCATCTGAGCACCTACACCAACGGACCTACAGACCTCATGGAACACCTTCACTTCAAGTTACAGGTCAACCCGACCACCACCCTACGTGGCCCCCTGATCTACCGACCACCTTTCTCCGACTCCATCTCTGACATAATCACCCTGCATGCCATCACCTCCACCAACTGCATTTGCTGAGTGACCTCAGCTTCCACCTCAACAGCTGCCAGGACCCCAACTCCAACTCCCTCCTGGGAAACCTCCACATCATCTGACTTACTCAGGTCATACCAGGACCTATGCACTCAGCAGGACACACCCTCGACCCTCTCTTCACAGCAGGAAACTCCATCTCCTTCAGCCACACCTCTGAACTCCCATGGACGGACCACTGATGCGTCCAATTCACCCACAGTGAACACCCCCTGCAGATGCCAACCACAGCTCCAATGCAGGCACTGGAACAAGATCTCTGACGAGCAACTCACTGCCACCCTCAGTGGCTCCGCTTCCACCGCCTCAGGCAACGACCCCACCACCGCCGCACGCTACCTAAACAAATGGATCACTGACTGTGCAAACACCGTTGCCCCCTCTGAAAATCTTCCAACCTTTGCGCCAAGAAGGTCAGCTGGTTCTCCGCTGAGCTCCGGGAATCCAGAAGAACCTGCAGACGTCTTGAGAAAATATGAAGGAACTCCAAAACCTCTGCGAACCTCGACAACTACAAAACAGCCACCATTGCCCACCACAAACTCACACTCAAGGAAGAAAGCACTCAAGGACAGAATCTCCACCCACGCACACAACAGCAAGAAAGTCTTCGGGATCATCAAAGAGTTCGCCCAACCCAACAGCGAGTTCACCGAGATCCCACACTCCTAGGACCTCTGTGCAAAACTCAGTGCCTTTTTCAATCACAAAATCAGGACCATCTATGACAACTTTGACAACAACATCCTCCACCAGGCACCATTACCCTCCACCTTCTGCACCACACAGCCAAAAATGGACAGCCCTCAGCATCGCAGACACCATAAAAACCATGAGGACCACCCATTCGGATGCCCCCAGGGACCCCTGCCCCCACCCCATCTACCACAGAGCCGCAGACATCATCGCCCCTGAACTACAAAGAATCAACAACCGATTCTTTGAGACCACCTCCTTCCCGTATGACTGGAAACAGGCAGATAGCAACCCTCGCCTAAATAAAACCCTCAGTGGACCCTCCTGACCTCAAGAACTCCAGACTGATCTCCCTACTTCCCTACCCGGCGAAAGTCATCGAAAAAGCTGTCAACAGAAAAACTCTCCTCCTTCATTGACGAGAACAACATCTTCAACTCCTCCCAATCAGGCTTCAGGAAAAACCACAGCACAGAGATCGCCTTCATCTCCGCAACAGATGACATCCTCTCCCTCCTTGACATAGGAGAGACTGTGGCCCTCATCCTCCTAGACCTCGCTGCAGCCTTCGACACAGTCTCACACCGCACCCTAGCCAGCAGACTCTGCAATGCAGCAATACAGAACAAAGCCCTCAACTGGATCCGCTCATTCCTTTGTGGCAGAACACAATGGGTCAGACTACCTCTCTTCATCTCGGAGCCCATGCCAACAACCTGTTGAGTCCCCCAAGGATCCTCTATCAGCCCCACCCTGTTCAACGTCTATATGGCCCCTCTCTCTTCCATCGTCAGAGCACACCAACTCAACATCGTATCGTATGCAGACAACACACAAATCATCCTCTCACTATCCAACAAACCCAACATCTCAAAACTCAACTTTCAAGAAGGAATGGAAGCAGTCGCCAGGTGGATGAAGAAAAGCTGCCTACAACTGAACACAGACAAAACCGAAGTTCTCATCTTAGGCCCACATCATAATGCTTGGAACGACACCTGGTGGCCCCCTGCCCTCGGGAACCCACCCCCACCCTTCGACCACACACGCAACCTCGGAATCATCCTGGACTCCGAACTAAAAATGGAAACCGTCACCCACGCCCTTATCAGCAGCAGACTGGACTACGGCAACGCACTCTTTGCTGGGATCAACAAGAACCTCACCCACAAACTTCAGAACATCCAAAAATCCGCCACCAGACTAGTCTTCAACCTACCGCACCATTGCCACATCTCTCATCTCCTGTTGGAACTACACTGGCTCCCCGTTGAGAAGAGAATCACCTTCAAGCTTCTGACCCATGACAACAAAGCCCTCCACAACACTGGCCCTGCCTACATGAATCACCACACCCCAAAGATCCCTACGCTCAGCCCAGCTCTCCCTCGCTACTGAACCACATATCAAGAAAAACAGAACAGGAGGTCGTTCCTTCTACTTCCTTGCGTCCAAAGCAGGGAACACCCTCCCGCTCCACCTCCACCAGACAACAACTGTCTCCAAGTTCCTGAAGGACCTCAAGACCTGGCTCTTCGACTAATCACCATCAGCGTCCGGCACCTAACGCACCCTCATGGGTTAGGGTATCTGATGATTCTCCGCAAAGGCTCAGGAGCCGCATGTCCACTTCTCTCTCCCCCCAGCACCTTGAGACACTTCAGGGTGAGTAACTGTGCTTTACAAACTCTGATTGATTGATTGATTGTATAACATATAGGACTTTGGGTTCCATTTTGGGTAAGGCATGGCCTGCCTGGTGAAAACATGAGGAGACCAATTTTGATATTCCTGCAAACCTGTAAGCTTGATGGAACAAACACTGAAGGATGGGAGAGCCGGGCTCTGTCAGTGCAACAAAGATGCATCACAAGGAAGGGCCCTGGACACATCTCATGGAGAGAGAAATAAGGCTGATAAGGGAATCAAAAACAGTGGGGCTGAGGGCCCAGGGTCAATCTTTTGATGCACATATCACTGTGGCTGACATACAGGTGTGAACTCTGGTCACTCATATAAATCTCGTTGTGGGATTAAATTCAACATTCAAATTCATTCAAAACTTTATTTTGGCCAAGAGGCCATCAAAGTACAAGATAAAAACAGTATGTATCACTTTAAAAACTGTTAAAAATCAGCTGAAAACTCAAATTTTAAGGACTCACAATGCATATTTGTAAATATCTAAAAATTAACAATAAGTGACACGCAAATGGATAAATAATGGAATGACTTTGTTTGACAATAAAGTGCTTAATTACCTAGGATCGAAATGTGGCTAGATGAGCATTCAATATGGAAGGAAACAATTATTATCGTGGAGGGCAAATGCAATGAACTGGTGAAGATACAAATGCTGTTTGACACACCTAGGGTCAGAATGTCAGGGTTGTGTGGCATTTAATTTGTGGAAGATTCACAAATAAGAACAAAAACCTCAAAACAGGGTCTGTCATGTGCTCCTGCCAGTGTGGTAGATAAGCTACACGAGCATGAGCTACTGCTGGAAATGCTTACTATGCCAAACGTGAGAAATTTGTTGTGGTATTTGTTCAAACCTCAGCCCATGACAAGTGTCTTAGTAGTAAACACTCACTCACTAATACATAGTGCTAGAAATACTACGTATAATAGAATTAAAAGCTAGTACATCTAGGTTGTTTCAAAACGGGCATTTAAAAGTGTGTTAATCAAAAGATGATTGAAAGGGCTATAATGAAATATATGCTGGTCCAAGTGTGTCAATCAGCTTTATTCACATGGGAAATCACTGATCGATGTAGGGTACTACATGGGTAGACCCGCAAATTTCCTTATTTGCCATACAGCATGGGTAAGGATCGGCTCAGATTTCAATATTTGGGATTTCCAGTTTGTGAATGTGTCAAACCTAACTTCCAAGTAGGCACAATGATCTATTTGGTAGAGTTTAGGTCCCCTCATGTGGAATCCTCCTTTAAAGGACCTTTGAGCTTTTAGAACCATTATCTTTGTTTTTGTAGAATTTACTTCTAGCCCACAGAGATTGCAATAGTACGTTAGATGGTTCAAGAGATTTTGCAACCCACTTGGGGTGCAGGAAATTAACATTATATCATCTATGAACAAATGCAGGGATGAATAGACCTCCCAATTTAGGACAATCACGAATGCTAGTTGGTAGAATTTTAAATGCATCATTTACATAAAGTGAAAAGAGAGTGGGAGAGAGCACAAATCCCTGTCTCACACAACGATTGATGGAAATTCGGCCAGTGAGCTCCCTCTCATCCCCCCATGCCCCTATTGAAGCCTAACTAGACTGTCAAGAAGTTTGGGTACCCTTGAGAACAGATCAAAGGCAGCCCTCAGGTCTACGAAGATTGTATAGAGATGGTCATTGGACAGTCAGAAGTACTTCCAGGCTATAATGTTTAGTCTGAATACCAGGTCAATGGTGCTAACCTTGGGGTGAAACCCTGCTTGGAGCAGGCATAAAATCTTAGCTGCATCCATCCAACTTAATAACCCATCAAGAAAATGGTGGCAGAAGACTTTCTGAAGTCTATTGATTAGGTGATTTGGCCTATACCTTCTAGAGAATATTATTTCACTCTTTTTTATATATATGGTACCTTACCACTTTCCATGTTTTGCGTGGGTCTTGCATGGAGAAATAGCAAGATATGTTGGGTATAAAATGCTTTACGAGGCCCCTAACAAAATCCTCTACACAGCTGGCTTTTCCTGATCAATAAACGTTGGGGGCCATTTCACAGGCACTTCATGAATAATTTTACCTTTTGCGCACATGTTAGCTTTTTAAATTTAATAGTAATTGTTGATGGCAAACTTGCGAAAGACCTACAATGCTACTGTTATAGACTCTCTTACTTTTAATAAATGTAAAGTTCTAATCCGTAAAGGGTTCCGTTTTACAGTTCAAAATCTAAAACACACATTACACTCATGCCGGCATACTAAGCAATTTTTAGGTCTCGGCTAGCATAGGCTGCGCAGACATGCGCAGTCTCGCTGGCGAGATTTAACGTTTATGGGATTTTTTAGTAAGGGGCATTAAGCCCCGCCTCTCTTTCCCATTGGCCGACGTCACCGTTTATGCTAAACGGTGGCCAGCCATTGGGAAAGAGGTTAGTGTGACGTACACTTTTCTCTTTTTTGGTCATCCCACTTGGACGGACTGTCCTGCATTCCTTCTGCTGCAAAAGGTTTGTTATCTTTATGGGGGCAAACACATGGCCCCATAAAGATAATATTAAACCTTTTACAGCAGAAGGAAAGCTGGCCGAGGCTGTCCAAGTGGGACGGCCAAAAAAGAGAAAAGTGTACATAACTTTGGGTATAATCACGGCACCTGCGCTTTACTTTTAACATTAAAAGTAAAGCGCGGGTTCTGCGATTATACCAAAAGTAAAGAAATAGAAAAAATATCTATTTCTTTACTTTTGGTATACTCACGGCACCCACGCTTTACTTTTAATGTTATAAGTAAAGCGCGGGTGCCACGATCATACCAAAAGTAAAGAAATAGAAAAAACATCTATTTCTTTACTTTTGGTATAATCGCGACACCCGCGCTTTACTTTTAACATTAAAAGTAAAGCGCGGGTGCCGCTATTACACCAAAAGTGAACAAATAGAAAATACATCTATTTCTTTTCTGTTGATATAATCGCGGCACCCACGCTTTACTTTTAATTTTATAAGTAAAGCGCGGGTGCCACGGCTTCCTGGCGAACACTTGTTCTTTTAGCCTACAGGAGACCATTGTATATGAAGTTGTGATCCTCATGTACCATGTGACTATAGGTGTGCTAACCACCCCCTTTACATTAGAGAAGACAGAGACTGGCAAACTTACACAACAGGCTGCATACAAAGACTTACTATCTGGTGATAAAAGGTGGTCCGAATACACAAAGCAGGATCGTGTGCATGCACAACACAATCACAGCACAACACTCACATAAAATAAGACTCACAGCATATACACCAACATGTACTGGTAAACAAATGTATACTAATGAACCACAAGAAATGCACCTTCAGCAACTCATTCACAAAGACAGCTATTCAATGTACATCATCTATACATATATAACATACGTGCTATTGTACACAAATACAGCTGGGTTTACAATCTGATTCATACACAGTCTCACTGACTTCTGCCACAGGTAAGGTATCAAGATTGCAACCAGCCAGGTCACTGACAAAGCCCCCAAGTGCCTCAATACAGGTGACCTGTGTCTCCTTTTCATCTTGGAGTTATCCATGACCTTCGGCACTGTTAATGGTCCACTGAACAAACAAGGATAGTGACCAAACTGTCTGCAAACTGATTCCTTCAATCCTCTCAGACAAACAACAGTGGGCCAATTCTTAAAGCTTTTTGGCCACCCATGAAGAAAATTGGTGGGCAAAAAAACTTTGCACGTGTTCTTTTATCTTTTGCAAAAAGTATATTTTCTAATACAGCAATTCCATCAGGCTAGTAGAATTTCTGCTTTCACAAATCTATTGTTAGTGGTGGATCTGTGGTCATTTTTGGGTCTCATCTTAGAGCATATGCGCTGTCTGTTGCGAAACATTTTGTTAAGTTACAGTAGGCTTAGAGCCTGCCCATTACTTACTAGTGCTCAGCTTCATTGTCGCTCTTATTTGCTTACTTCCAATTCTTTGCACGTGTGGGCTTCACTTCCTCTTCTTGGATTAAACCACCTCCCCACAGAAGCATGGACCAATTACTTGTGTCCTTCCACAGCTCTTTTTTAGGTGTTACTTTTTTCTTTTTGTTTAAGCACTCTATGAGAGTTGTGTGTTTCCTTGCTCTTGCCCATGTACACATCTTGCTCACTCCCTGGGTGCTGCTCCCTACCGTTGTCTCCTTTTTCCACCACATTCTCAGAGCACATTCTCTTGTTCCTTTGCTACCCCCACATTCCTCTGTCACTCCGTCTGCACCCTCTTGTTCATTTCCTGCACCCTTCATGTTGCTTACCCCAACCACATCCCCCTTCTGTTGCTTTCCCCACCGTCACTCCCTCTCTGTGTTGTCGCCTCTTTTGTTGCTCCCCTCTTCCCCACGTTGCTTCATACATCCCCTTTCATTTCTTCCCCTCTCCGTGTCGCTTTCCCTCACATTGCTTGCCCCACCCTATGTTGCTTCCCTCCACTAGAACTACTTTTTTTTCTAACCAATCCAACTCAGATCTGCAAGCAAAAAAGAAAGAAACAAGCATTGAAAATGCAATAGGTCTTGCCTTTGATTAAGTTAAGTGTTACAACAAACAATTGATGGACGGAATGCTGACAATGCAGACATTCTCCCCCAGTCAAGAGATCTGGGTTAAATCCATCGTTCTTTTGCCCACTACGCCACCCCAGTTTAGACATGGCCATATGCAAATCAGTCTTGACCCTGTGCCTCATGGGAACAGTCCAGCCCGAACTGCCAAGCCATGTCTTCCCTGGACCGGAATCAAGCATCCTAGGACCGGTTTCTGGCTATCAGCCGTCATCAGCCAGGATAGCTTGACTCCAGTGGCGTAGTGAGCACGGGTCCCACGTCTGGGAATACCCATCCCACTTAGGGCGAAAAGCGTTTCAACAAACAATTGATGGACGGAATGCTGACAATGCAGACATTCTCCCCCAGTCAAGAGATCTGGGTTAAATCCATCGTTCTTTTGCCCACTACGCCACCCCAGTTTAGACATGGCCATATGCAAATCAGTGTTTTGATTAAGTTAAAGCCATTTGCTTTGCTAATGGTATTGTAGAGCAAAGCAAATGGCTTTAACTTAATAAAAGGCGAGACCTATTGCATTTTCAATGCTTGTTATCTATGCTGTCAATCTCAATCTTGCAACTAATGCACGGTTACATTTGATCAAACTGTATTATATGCTTTTATAATGTTCCAGTGGTGCACTGGTTTTAATTATCCGAGCAATACTAATAAACTTGTGATGGTGAAATGAAGGTAGACATCTCACAAAAATCAAAAACAAGGTGCTATATATATATATATATATATATATATATATATATATATATATATATATATACATATAAAACGCTCATGTGGACCGAAGGTGTCTTCGCCGCAGGAAAGATTTGGCAACATGAGAGGGGTGCTGGCATGCCTTTCACATTGACGAGTTTTTCAACAGGCAGAAGCAAGTATGCCACTTGGATAGAGAATTACAGAGTCTTTGGGGACAGCATTATGGACTACCAGGACCATGATACCCCAGGTGACGCCCACTGGGGCGGGACTATATATTTAATAAAGAAGTGTTCTTCCAGTACTGCTTCCTGCCTCCTTACCTGCCAGTGATCAAGGGCTCGAGGGAGCCCGAAACGCGTATGGCCTTGAAGCGCGTGCTGCATTCTCTCCTGTGAAGCCTCCTGCGATGTTATGTGCGGAATCCTGAGGTGTGTGATATCCTCTAAGGGCAACTCTGTGTTTTAATATATATATATATATATATATATATATATATCACCCGAACTCCTCTTAGGTTCCTTCAATCCCTTTGACAAAAGGATCGTAGACCACAAAGAATCAGCGGTAAAATTTCGTTTATTTCCCCCTCAGTACAGCGATGTAGCAGCCATTACGCGTTTCAGCCCCGGAGGGCCTTGATCACATGACACGCTCGTCATGAATCACATGACTTTTAAACCATTTTTTTACTTGCTTTTTTTGTGTTTTTAAAGTGCAAGTGTCTATTCAAAGTGCCAGTGCTTTAAACCAAATTGTCATATTAACAACAATGCGCTTACATTCAAACAGAGACTAGCCAGGAAAACAGAATTTGGATACCATAAAAGTTCGTGTGATGACTGTCAATTACCTTACCAGGGACAATCACGTTCATTTATGCAAACAAGATTTACAGTATTAGATCAGTGCAAGCAGAATGTAAATATAGTGCAAATAGCATTCGAATGAGCTGTGCAAAGATACAAATAAAAATACATATATATATATATATCTCCATCACATTACCATTATCAAAGAAGAATGCTGAATGACAATTGCAGCTTGCCAGAAACAACTGCATGTCACCAATTGAAGACTGTAGTGGATTGATAATAGGGTAGCAAGATGATTAACACATACCAATTGAAATACCTGGTCAAAACACTTTCACCAATGTTCACAGGGACAATTGTTGTCATACAATAGGAAACTGTTTCTCTTCATCCTCCCATAACTGCTCACCCTCCTTTTGTGGTGGTGGTGGTGGAGGAAGCTGAGGAGTGTGGCTTGTTGTTTCCACCCCACAGATATCAGATGATGAAGAGGTATAGCCTATTTTACCTATGACATCAGCGGACGCCGGTAAGGATGTATGATAATTCCAAGGACATCTTGCTGGTTCTGCAACACAACAAGGATGTTGCTGTTGAGGACACTAGTAACTAAAATGTAGGAGTACATTTTGGCTTCAAATACTTTCCCCAAGGGCTGGATTGAGGGATTGATGTTTCCTAGCTTCTATAGTACATCACTGGTGTGAGAGGTGTGAGAATTGTGATCTTTGTCCCCCATCATCGTCACACCAGCAATGTCTGCTAAGGATGTTTAAATTCCATGTAGAAAAGAATGGGTATCGCTAACAGCCCCTTCCTTCAAGTATGCCCACTATATTTTCCATCCCCAACTTGATAGTTACCACCATACGGTGCTGGACCCCTACCAATCTCCTTTTAAACTGAAACTTGGGGGTCATCAGACTCCATGCTGCCAGTATGGTGAACAGGTGGATAATATACAGTCTGGGTTGGTGCATTTGGAGACACAACAATGTCTTCTTCCCTTGCCAAGACCTCAGGAGGAGTGTGTATAGTGTTTGATAGTTGACTGCAGGTGCCTTCATTCATACGGGGCAGGGTAGAATGAAGGTCAGGTTGATCTTTATTGATAAGGAGATTATGGAATTTCTTCGGTGAAATTGGGGGAGAAATGTTACCATTCTTCATGTACTGATTCTCATTTTCAAGAACTGACATCATTTGTGACAGGCTGACATTACTATTTGTCCTAGACAGTCACTTTACCAGCATTCTGTAAGAGCATATTCAAATGTTCAATCTGTTGTGTATGTTAATTGTTACCCAAGTGGATTTTCATCACTCCATTAATTTCAATGTTTGGTATAACAACTGCAGGACCTGACATCCTTGTTGTTTTTTCTAACAAAGATGTTCATTACAGCCTCTTGATTTTGCTAAATTCAACCCATATCTGCCTACATTTCACACAGTGCAATGCAGCAAACCACCTTGCTGTGCTGCATGAAATGAGTACATGAATGGGCCATATTTAGCAGGATATAGCACATTCCTCCTCTCTGCCACCACGGGCACACAAACTACTGGCTAGTGTCAAAGCAGGCTCTCTTGCATCATGGTGCAAGCGTTCCTGCGAAGCAGGCAGGAAATGTTTGATGCAGCAAGGGCCTCCTTCCTGGAGCGTCACTACTTAAGGAGCACTGACTCCCTACTGTTGAGATCCCAGAAACTCAAAACACAAGAAAATCTCCAACCTCTCCTGCTCCAGTCTTGCTCCAAGAATTTAGATTTCTTTACCACCAGAAATCAGGACAAACCCCTCGACTACCTCCTTCAAAAAAGAACCTAAAAAGCTCTTGATGCCCAGGTTCGTTTCTAGGTGCACTGCTCCTTCTTCACCTTGGCTAGCATTGGTGGACTCTCGTGGATCTTGGAAATTATATGCGTAAAGATATATAGTATATATGTACGACATCGAAAACCAAGGCTGTAAAGGTTTGGTTTAATCTCCTTCCACTTTCTTTCACTACTCTAAACTTCATGGCTCTCTATCTCCTTCCCTTTCCTGCCTTTCTCTCATGCTCTGGGTCAATGTCTGATGATGAAAATGAACCCCCGGTCCTATATTCACTACCTCCAACCACTGGAGCGAACAAAACCTGCACGACAATGAGGTTGCACAAGTCCATTCAATAGTGAGAAATTTGAATATGAATCTATTTGGGTGGAGAGCCATCCCACTTTTTGACGTGAATGGCCAAAAACAATATGTTTTAGTGGTGAGAGTAGCATTCATTAGACTGGGGACTTCGCTCGGAGTGCAGTGGGAGGTAATAGATACTGAAGGAGACAAAGGAGGCGTCTGTTGTGATAGCCTAGCTTGTTTGAAATCAGTGAGTTCAGTTTATAATTTTGGGGGGCTAATTGGAAAGAAAAGTGTTGCAGAACTCTTCCTGTTAAAGGCGACACATAATGAGGGACCTCCTGTCGCAAAAAGAGAAGGAGCAAAACAGCTCACCAATGTAATATTTCATACTGATGTTAAAAAGTGCCTTAATACAAGCCGTGGTCAAATTTACAGCACAGCACTATCCACCAACCTATGGTTTGAAATTGTTGTTTCAGAATTGTGAGCTCTGTATTTTAGTAGAAGAGTTAAACTACCCCACCCCTTCACTCTACCTATTTTATACCAATCTCAGCACTGAATATTGGAAACATATTGTATCATATTGCACTGGAAGGCAATAAGTGAATACAGGCAATGAGTTGAATGCAAATAAATGTTATGTGCACCACTTGACCGTACTTTGTCACCATATGACCATATCTCAAAATAGTTTAGAATAATACCGCTTTATGTACACATATCTCTTTTTAAACTAACAACATTTTTAACAAATCTTCCCAAAAAAATACCATTTTATTGTGTGAGAAATTAAACTTTGTGATGTTCACAATAAATGGCATAGGCTTCATTTGGCCTAGAATTTCAAAATTTACAGGCGAGAATGCCACAAGTCCCTGCTAGTCATGTTTTAAAACAATTGAAATATCCGAGCCCATATATATAAAATCCTTTCCTTTCAATGTGTGCAAAAGGCCACTGCATTTTTCACCGACTTGCTATCCTAATAAGCGAATCTGAGGCAAGGTTACAAAATATATTTCGGTCGGACAGTTTAGATTTATTACGCTTATTTGCAGCATCTGCTGGCACATGTATAATTAATTTTGTGCTTGCAGTAAAGTAGCTGGAGGGAGCCAATCTGCTAAAGCTCTTTACAGGCCTTCAAACACTCTTCTAAACGCAACTGAGAATACTTTCATTAAACCAAAGCATTGAATGCCTGTCTCCTGTAATCATAAGCGGAATTTTAAAACACAACATTTTGCAAGATAACAGGTTCAGCCTGTGTTCGGCTTGCCAGAAGCTATTCATACGCACTGGAACTGCTGATATCAGATTGCCACAATCAGCATCAAAGCACCTTTTATTTCTCCCTGAAACTTCTGTATTATCATTATCAAGAAATGCTAACCTGAGCGAAAAGTGGATGAAAAGAACAAAAGTAATCTGAGAGCAAGAAGAAAGTAAAGCGTCTTCGGTTTCTGAAATGAGAAAAAGATCTTAGGATATTTCTACAATGCTTTGCTAGATTCCCCTCCGGAATTCCATGAAAGTAGTAATTAATTTGTAAAGCTCTTCTTTTATACTGCCTGAAGCTCTGTTTCGCATGTCCATTAC
This sequence comes from Triturus cristatus, assembly GCF_964204655.1. Lineage (NCBI taxonomy): Eukaryota > Metazoa > Chordata > Amphibia > Caudata > Salamandridae > Triturus > Triturus cristatus. Next base: position 679,898,919 of record NC_140591.1, read on the forward strand.
ACAAATGTAACAGTTTCAGAAGAAAAGTATAGATTCCTATACTTATCACAGGGCCTACAAAGGTCATTAAGAGGTCCTAATAAGGCTTGTACCTCTAAGGAAGCGTGCATAGACACTTCAATTTCATTGACATTTCTATACTGATATATTAATGTATGCGCATAACACTGTTGTGTTTTTTTTTTAGATTTCTAACAAGTGTAATGAGTTACAGGAGACCGATCTCCTTCATCAGGACTTTAACAGAATCTGCTCTAAGAAATATCCCCCACAATTGAATTCTCTCATGTGCCTAAATCCAGGGGGTGTTCAGCCCCGCGAGTGGTACTGTGGGTAAGCATGTGCCCGGACAGTTTGAGAGTTGAAAGGACTGCAGAGTTGGTGTCAAAGTCAAAATGGCTTCAAGCGATTGGGCTTGTTTTGCTATATGCTGCAAACAAGGAACCAGATGTATTTCATGAGGTTTATCCTGCACTACCAGAGTTTATCGGAGAACATTTAGGAGCCAATTATGAATCTGGTGGTCCACGAACAGCCAGACTCGCAGGGGCGCGGTGGTCGCCATCTTCTGAACACCCAATTACACCACTGTTCCCTGGAGGTGGCACGGAGGTCCCACGGCCACAATATAATCGTCACCATGGTCCCACTAAGCAAATTACAAGTTTCCTCCCCGCCAGGGTTTTTATGACGGTTGCACCACCATGAAAACCTGACTCACGCCCTGTGTATGCACATGTTGTGCCCCCTGTGTGCATGCCCATCAGTTCCTGCACGGCATGGACTTTCGAGTCCATGCCATGCAGGATCTGTTTTTGGTGTTCCCATTGTGGTGGCAGTTTATAAAGGCACTGCTGTGGGAACGACAAATAAAAGGCAGCCAGACATGAGTTTGACTCGTAATCTAGTGGGTGGCCTGACCACGGGTTTGACGGTGTGGCGGAATGGCGGACTGGAGCCGCACCGCCAAACTCGTACTCAAGCCCTACGTGTTTGCTGGAAGCTTTAATTCTATATTATACACTGTACTTGATATTCATTTTTTCAGCCCATACTGGATATCTGAGGCCTTTTTGTGGGGAATTACTGATTTCACACAGACATCATCATGGAGGCATTGCCATCTCGAAGAATGGGATTACATTTACTTCTTACATGTTCTTTGGGTCTTTTCAGGGATTGATTAATTTTGCTTACAACAGTTTTAGCAAACGAGCATTGGCTTGGACTTGATGTTCGACTTCCCCTCAGAAGCTCCAGTTTACATCTCCCTATTCTGCTCTTTATGGGCAGTAGAACATGGGAAAAACACTACCTTACAAAGTTTTCCTTATCAGAAAGGTCAGGGTTACTACTACTCAATATTTCACTCATTGTGTAACGCCTGAAACTTCCTGAGAGTCAGTATGGGAGACTGTTAAGGCAGCGATTCATGGTGAGATTCTTTTATTGTCCATTGACGGGAACAGTGCATCATTGTGTGATTATCTGGGGGAGGGAGTGTGATGTTAATAAAAGGGCAATTGTTCTCCTTACTGACATGTCTGCTGTAGCTAAAACAGTCCTCTCTTGCCACATCACATCTTATTTCTGAAGTAAATAATTTTATGGCTGATCTTATGGGCCCTGGGGATGAAACCTACCTCAATGAGAGACAGAAGTTCTTTGCATTCTCAGACTATTCTTGCTTGTTTCATCAGGACCTCCTTGATTTTGAGTCATAGTAGTCTTCCCATTTGGTCCGGTACAGAAGCTTGGATCAGAAATGTTTTTGTTAAAACGTATTCAAAGAAAGAGTCAAAAAGTTCAGGAAAGGTTCCTCAAATACCAGTCCATGGTTTACATTTTCAGGAGGCCACCCACCAAATCAGCTTAGGTTCACAGACCAATGCGTGTTTACAACTGGTTCCTGGGATTCCCAAAAGCATGAGCAGATTTCTTCATCAATATGAAGTCTTTAATCACCAGGCACAGGAGAGATGTTTCATTGGATCAGACACTAGCAATAATATGCAGTCTGAGCTGGCCCATCATTTTTCTACCAGGTGGCCACAGACCTCTGTGTCTCCAAAACATTTGCCACCAATCTCAAGGCAGAAGACAAGATGAGCAAGCCAACCAGACTCTGTGCAAGGAATTGGACCCATCTTGAGGTAGTGTTCAGTAAAAATTAGTGTTTTCTTTTTTTATTGATTATATTACTGCACATGACTTTGCACCAAGTACAGCACAACAAGGGAAAGGACAAAGTCACACGGTGAACATAGAACAACAGTACATAGCATATGGTAGAGTTGTATTACCCAGTACATTTCTTCACAGTTTTG